>NC_133974.1:58580516-59205516 GCF_047716275.1 Strix uralensis
TTACAGCTCATTACTGAAATATTCCTCCATCATGTCTGGCAGCTTGCATTGGGTAAGAAAATTGGACGCTGTTCTTGTACCCTATAAACTCTTTGTTGGATTTTAAAGCAACTGTTCAGACATAAGGAATAATTAAGCTGGAGAAATTTCAAATGTCAAGCTGGGAAAAAAGTTTTTCCCATCCTGAAAACCATCCTGAGATTTCAATATTTCCCACTGGAATAAAATCAAGACCTTGTTGAGGTTTTAGGCTGGGATTTGCACCTGAGCCTGCCACCTTCCCCCTCAGACACACTTGCTGTGCATCTGTCATGGTGTTGACTATGCCTTCTCCTTCTACCCTGGAACTGAACAGCTTTCTAAATTAAAATTTTCATTGGAACTAGTACATTTATATAAAAAAATCCTGATATTGACACAGCATTTTCCACTGAAAACTGTTAAGCAATTCTCAAGAACTTCTCCCACATGCTATAAAGTTTGATGCCTTGCCCGTCCAACACAGTACATGCCAATGGATACACTGCAACAGCTTTTTTTGTCCTGTATAATCTATGATTTTTCATAGTTCATGTGAGCCAGATGACCAGCTGGTAAAAACTGACTTTAGGGCACTGAAATAAGTGAAGCGATAAATTAATTAATAACGTAATGAATAATCCTACTTGAGATTCAGGAATTCAGGCTTTTTGAAAATGCCAAAAAATATTTCTGTGTGACATAAAGCAGTCCCACCTGGTACTGAGCAAGCAGACTCAGGTAGCAGTAGTAAATTAGCTGTATCAGTATACTGCTTTTCCAGGAATAATTCCCCCTGTAGCCCAGAGTGACGTGATAACACAGCTATTCTGCTTCCCCTTCCAAGCTACCCTAGATGTTTGCCTATATAGTGTTAATTTATGGCATGTAAATACATAGTGGCAGACTTAAGCATACAAACCCAAATCAATTGTTCTTCCAGGTCTTCTGGTTTGGTGTTTGTTGACTATAGATGAACAACCCTTATACAGTGTTTCTAGGGAGGTGGGGCACTCTGCATCTTGCAGATTTTGGAGTTTACAAGACAATTTAGAAATGCCTGAGTCTGCTAAAGGATGGCAATTTCTCTAGGTTCTTGTATAAGCATTGAACCCAGAATCTCCAATGTTCAGTCTAGCAGGATCTTCCTTCAAGTGGGGGTGGTGATAAAAGCCTGTAGTTGTGTCATTCAGAATGCATGCAGAGAGATTCTTCTTCCAGATGGGTGGGGTACCTTAAAACTCTTGCATGCTGCTCTGGCTTTTTTATGCCTTATAAAATGGGAAGCATCCATTTTTAGACACTTTGAAAAGCCTTCCCTGGCCAACTTCTCATTCCTGTTTTGTTGGACATTTCAGGCAGAACTTGTCCCATATATTAGAATATTTTACAGCTAGGAAAACTACCATCTGCCACAAAGCATTTTTAAACCACTTGAAACTTGAAACTTTGGTAAAATATCCCACTAAAAGATTCTGATATTGTTGCAGTGGATTGCAATGAAGCATGCATTTTACCTAGCCTTAACCAAGTCACTGCAAAGAGCATTTAACTTAGTCTCACGGGAGGGAATATTTGATGTTGTTTTTACATCAACCTAGATGAAACCTTCCAACATTTCTAACAGACTTTGTTGATAGCTAACAAGACATGTTTCAAGCTGTCTGTTCTTAACAAAGTCTCTTCATTTGGTTTTTTGTTCTGTTTTTTTATTTTTTTTTAAATCTAATTGAAAGTATTTATACAGAACTTGAAATTCTAGACAGGCACAGGATTTTGCTCAGAATAATTGCCAGTGTACAATGGAGGGCTTTTCTATAGTATTTTTTGTGTTTCTCCCCTCCTCCAATCCCCCTCCCCCTGGCCAAAGCAGATTTCTGCTAAGCGGTGTCAAAAAACCATAGCAACTATCTTGTGACAGAGCTGAGGAGGTTTTGTTCTGCAGAGGACCCATTAATCACTTATATTGCCCCCATCCAACGTGTTTCTGGGAATTTTCTGCTGAAAACTGTTGCTAAATATTTGTCTGTGAGAAGCGCTCCTCTCAGAGCCACCCATGGGGGAAGCGGAGTGTGTTACTCGTAGTGCGAAGTGTGGCCCTGTGGGGCTCTAGGGATGGAGGGATTCCTACTACCAGGGGACGGGAGTGTTCAGTCCTGTCAGGGGAAGGAGGAGCTGGAGCAGGTGCCGGAGCAGGAGCAGGACGTTTGCCTGGGGAGCAGGCTGGAGGCAGGCCGGTGGGGCAGCACACCTTTAGCCGTCTCGTCAGGGCCTGCAGCTGGGCAGTTTTCCATCGGGGTGGGTGCTGGAGACCTGCTGGTTGCTCAATAGGTGCCTCTACTCATTGCAGTAACACAAGGGCCCCGCGCTCGGCAGCTAGCTGGGCAGCCACCACTCCTCGGCCCATCTCTCTACTCAGGATTTTTAAGTTACTCCTTTGAGGCCCTAATATTTCTCCCTGTCACTGAATCATATTTCCTCTTTTATTTAATTGCTGTCAGCTATTACTTGTTGTTTTTTGCATATTACCAGTTCAAATCGAGTTTTCAGTGGAGCCCATCATTCTAAATATGCCAGCAATTAAGCTTTGACCCATCAAAACATTCAAAAAGTTCCCACTCACTCACTGCATTTACTTAGTCCATAAAACCTCCCAACTGCAGCACAAATCCAGCTCCCTGGAGTTTGTATTCTTGAAGATATTAGCTGTCTATGACACAAACATCACCTCAGATAATTTTGGGAACTTGGAGTCTAGAAAAATGAATAATTAGGACATTTGAACATGGCTCGTCCTGTATCCTGATTGTCAGTATTTACCCCAAGATACACAAACAGTAAACGCCTTAGAACAGAAAGTATTTCTATGCCCTGATCTTATTTGCTACTTTCATACAATTATACAGAAAAGCAATTGCTGTGTGATCAGCTGGGTAGAGGCAAAAGTGGTTGATTGTGCATGAAAGAGGGGTGGCCGTCAGCTCCCCCCATCTTCTGGAGTGCTGTTTGGATGGAAAATAAGATCCTGTCTTACCTAATGATTTATGTGAAAACATGTCAGTGCTTCTCAATGCCTTCAAGGAGATGTTTTCCCACAGAAATTTGCATATCTGCCCTAGTGCTGTCTTCACATCTTTACACCAGGCCATGTTTTGCCACCACTTCTCTTTATGGCACAAAGATTGTATTAACAGTCAGGCCCTCATAGAGTGCTGTTTCCTTTGCAGATATGGTGATTCCCTTTTGTGGCCCCTAACTGCATTCAGGGTCTCTTTGCTTTGCTTTCTCTTCCTTCGCCTCTGAGCTGGGGTAAGTCATTTCATGACCAGGGGAGGTGAAAATCTCTTGCTTCAGATGGTTACACAACTGTTACTATACTGCTGCTAAACAAAACCTCACAATAGGTTTTTTTGGACTATGTCTCTGATACCCCTCTTCTTAGGTTTGTTTTCAGGTGATAAACTTTTCTAACACCTTGTATGATTGTAGGTGGGGTGACAGACCAGTGTCCTATCCTTAAATTGCAAATGGTTTAGCTCTGTGTATTGTACTGCATGTCCGTCTGGAAGTACAATCTCCACGTTTCCTTTGTTTAGGCATAAAACACACCTCTCCATTTATGCCAGCATAAGGAGTGTTTAGTGTCTTTTTAAAAATCTGACTTCAGGAATTTTGTTTTGTTCACATATATGAGCGATGAGAGTGTACACTTGAAGACATAGTTCCTGGAAAAGAAAGAAAGGTGTGGTGAAAAATGTGAATTATGGTGCTAACTGGCTAGGTTGACACCTAGGTTGGCATGCTTAGAATTTGGAGCAAGTGCAGTGAGATCAGTGTGAAGTCTGCACCTACATCATTTAATCCAGAGTATGAGAAAGCAAATAATACATAGACTGCAAACTATGTTTTCCATTCATTTGTTGTGGTGAAAAAAAGCCTTCACATATATGCCAAATGTAGAACTAGAAATAGCAATTTAAACTTTTTCATTGTGTAACTAGACAGGTCCTATACTTGTTATATTCATTGCTTCATTCGGTGCCTGCCATTGTGGTTTTCAGTGTCTGGCCAACTTTTATTTCAAGTATATCCTCTTATTTTTATCTATCCAAATTTAGCGATACTTTGTCACTCACTGATATGCAAAATTATAAACCACTTGAATTTAGTGGTTAGGGAACAGACGCTAAACTTTATATATGCTATGTGCAATGCATGTAAAATCATGAAAAAATTCCTTCTCTTTTCCATTGCAGGCCTTCAGGTGCTCAGAATCAGTAAGAATTTCAGTTTCGCTGTACAAATGTTACTAATTACCCTATCTCACATTTTTACTTCTGCTTTCTCTATTCTGCCTTCATTGCTCTCCCAGTTATAAATTACTAGTGTTATGAAGAAGGCACACTCTTCGTTTTGTTGAATGTTGTAAAATATTCACTAGAATCATATAAGAATTTGTCCTGCTGCTGGCAGAAAGCAGCCCTATAAACAATGTGCTCCTTTGTTTGCCTGAAGCGTAGTAACAAATGGATTATGCGTAACAGCCATCTATAGGGCTTTTATTTCATCTCCATTCAGGCTCTGCGTGTTTTGCACTGCTTTTAATGAGGCTGCCTGAACTATGGTAACCCCACAGTACATTTGTAAGCAGGAGATATTAGATGAATCAGCCCCTTCCAGGACTGCATTATGAGATGATCTGCTTTCATTACAGGATTTATTTTATAGGTGGTAGACCTCAGCAAGAGGATACTGCGGGCACAAGCAGCACTTATCTGCTCTGTAAGGCCAAGTTCAGGGTCTGCATGAATGTGAATCTGCTTTCCCACAGTCAAATCTGCATTCGTCGTATGGCTTGAAACAACCTTTTTTGTGCATGACCTCTCCTTTGCTCCCCTTCTGCTTCAGACTCATACTGGAATGATTGATAGTCCTTTATAAAATACTCCATAAAGAACTATTTTACTTCCCCATCAGCATGAAAGCTTGGGTCCCCACACAGAAAACAAATACAAAACCCAGCATCTCACAGCAGAATGAAAAGCCTCTTCTTCCTTCTGCCTTTCTGAAGTGTGAAGGTTTCCTCTCTGGAACTGGAAATGTTTATTCCCCAGCAATAGAGCTCACTGCTGTCAAAAACAGCCAAACACATATACATATAAGTACAGATAGATGCCTTCTTTTTTCTCTGGAGGCCTATGAAAGTTTTACTTTTTTTTCTCTCTTTTTTTAACATTGTTTAGAAATTTTACCACAGCAAACCAGGATTCACAAGTGGCATAGTGCCCTATTTAAGTCTTTTGTGGTTTGTTTGAATGTAATCTGTTCTCAAGACCTTCCGTTTGTTCTGCTGCTCTTCAGTTACTATCAGAATCAAAACTGGGTAGTTTTTGCATTGGAAATAGTTACAGTATGAGTAATTGTAAGCACAATAACAAAGTAGATAAAAACAAAGCCACGTGGCAACTCACAGGCCTCATCTTCCTCCTCTCTGGACACATTTTCTGTATGCTGCTTGAAGTGTTTAGTTGTTAAAAATTATAGCTCAAGAAATTTTTGACTTCGTAAGTAGAAGACCCAGTGAAAAAATGGGGGTGGTGGAAGAAATACAAGAGATGCCATCTCTTTGGATAACCCCCAAGAACAGGACTAGAGATTCAAGTCTTGAAGAAGTTGCTGTTAAGTTTTCAGGTTTCATGCTTGGAAGGCGGCTTTGGCAGGGAATTACTGGCAGTAAGGTAAAATCAGGTTGAACTGTGAATTGCTAAGTCTTAATAAGAATTCTGACAGCACAGGGCTGCAAGTAACACCTTGTGCTAATTGTAGTCTTTGCTAGCTAGCAGCAGTGAGGAGCGAAGCCCTGAGATTAAAAGTACCATGAACAAAATGGGAGAGGTCATAACAGAGCTTGTTATTATAGGAAAAAAAAAAGTCTAATGATGAACACAAATTAACAAAGAAAACTGCTTGGGGGAAGATTTTCAAATTTTCTAGATTGTGTTTTTTTTTTTTCTTTCAATAACAAATCAACCCAAAACATTGCTCTTCCAAGCTCCCTTTTGTGTGAAAACATACAGTGGCAAGCTCGGGGAATTCACCAGCTATTTTATTTTTAGTTTTACTTTTTAATAGAGAAATCCTTTCCATTTTTCCAAGCACTTCTAATTTCTGATTTTACTAGTGCAATTGTAGCCCCTCTGCTGCATAAATCTCCTGCTGTCATAAATAGGTGTATGTGCGTGTGCATGTATGAGATAGGTATACCAAGGTAAAAGAGAGACAGACCCTGAATGTACTAATGGATGCATGGGTTTGCTGTAGTATCTGTTTTGGCTTCATCATTTTTTATGTGTCAGTCTCCAAATGCCAATACCTGGAAATGAGAGACTGAACTGCCCAGAAGGCAACTGCTGATCTCCTGAATGAAAATGTTCATTACAGTTTATGTGCATGCACTGTATGTCATTGAACTGCAGAAATAGGCAGCACCTGCATACTCTTGAGAAATGGTCTGTAATAGAAAGAAGATTACAAATGGATTTGGAAGCACTTAAAAAGGCTGATGAAAAACTTGAGGGGAGGGCTTTTTTTAATGAATATTTGTGTTGCTGGGTGATAAGCATGGGTTTACTTAGTAGGGCTTTAGTGTTTATTTGTACTTTGATTCTATGTTTTAATGAATATAAAGGCATGCAGATCGAGTATCTGGACACTTATTTTCATTATAATTAACAATTAATGAATTAATTTCCAACCTTTAATTAGGCTGAATTTAAATACAGAATGTTTCAAACTCAGGACTCTGGAAGGCATTTAAAAGGATGAAACTGCATGCTGTCAGACACCTATTATACAAGTTTAAATGATACCATGTCTTGGGTGGTTACATCTGAAAGGTAAGTTGACTGGTACTTTGGAAGTTCATCCAGTTTTAAGATGAGAGAAGTTTCAGATAACATGGAGTGCTTAATCCTTTGCACTCGTTCTCCTCACCTTTCACTTAAGGTCTAATATTCTTAGAAAAATCTGATCATATGCTTTCAGTGTCTTGCCCCTCTGAAAACAAGCTGCAAGCTTCCACTGCTTTTCATTCCCCCCTGGATCTGTCAAGAGGCTGTAACTATTGTGAGCAACAAAATGTTTGGACGTGTCACCCCAGGAGTCAGTCTTTGATGGGCTGAGTGAAGGCACAATGAAGACTGAAAAAGTAAAGCTAGTTAACATGGTAGTTAACAAACTTAAATCCTGTATTTACTACCTTCTACTCTGAAGGAACCTCAAATATTTAATAGGACCTTTCTATGTCAGGTGTCTGCTAAGATCACACAAGCAATGTGAGAATTATTAAGTATCTTTCTGTGGTAAACTATCCCTAGTTATAAGAATGTAAATAATTTTCAAAATTAAAACTGAAAAGTTGATTATAAGCAATCACTGAAGGATTGACTAAGAATTTGTTTGGGCTTTTTTTCATTGAGAATAATGAATACTTTTAGGCAAAATGGAATGTCATAAGATGACAAAAAGCTGCAAACTAGTTTTAAACCCACTACCTGAATGTTTCTGTTTAAATAGATGTTAGTAGACATTTAGCTTACTAATTGTCCAACAAGGAGCTGTGCAACAGTTGTAGAGGTAAACCGCCTTCAGTTATCCGACACCATGGACCACCTTTTGTGCTGATATGTATCTGAATATGTCTGCCACTGAAGGCAATGAGACTATGCTGATTTACATCAGTTGAGCTCTGGCCTTGTATCCTGTGAAACAAAAACAAATTTAGTTTTCTTCCTTCTGTGCTTACTTCCCCCCCCAGCCCCAATTTCACAAAATCCTGTTCCACCAGCTAATGATAGTCACCACCATCATCCCCGCAGCCCCAGGCGGGTGCCCCTGTGTGAGCCAGGAAGCGCGTGAGCTCTGGGCAGGCAGTCGGGTGAGGGCTGGGAGCCATCTCTGTGCTGAGGGGGAGATCCCCTTCAGCTTCATGCTTGGCTGGCGCTTTGTTCGCCGTTGAATGCTCCCCCCTTGGAGCCTTTGTGCGGCAGCGGGGGCCGAGGTGTGAGGCGGCCGCCAGCCGATGGCCGTGCCATGTGTGGACAGAGCATGACCAGTTTGGCTGCAGCCAGTCACCGCCGGGCTCAGCGTTACATCACCGTCAGCCCATGGCTCGGCCGGACGGAGCCAAACAGGCTCCTCGTTGTTTTTCCTCTTTTCATGGACAAGAAGAAAGCCTGGGAAAGAGCAGGGATCCCAGACCTTCCTTGAGAACAGCCGAATATTGTCTGCATGGTAATGAAGGGAACAAAACCACAAAACACACACGGCTCTCTCCCCGCCGCGAGCCAGGACGCACAAAAGCGGGGCGTGTAATCGGAAGGAGTGGGCAAGGGCAGCACAGCGCGGTGAGGAAATAAGTGCCAGTCCCCTCACAGCACCTGGGGGCGGCTCGCCTGCGGAACCCACTGCAGCTGCTGGGAAGGCCAAGCAGCCAAGGGCGCTTCCCTCATTCCTGTTTTTCATGGCAATGTCCTTGCAATTGATTTGGGGAGTTTGTGTCGATACAGTAGCACAGCAGCTGGATCTCTTTCAAAAAAATTATTGTAACACAGAGCGTGTGTTTGTGATTCTAGTTTTCTGTTCCACCCACAAAGTCAAGATGGGTACATGCGCACAGCTTGTGATATTATCTTAAGAGAAAGCGATACCTTGTTTGTTCTGTTTTGAAATTCAAAAGAAGTTAAATTTTTCTGTTTGCAATGAGTCTTGGTTGTTGCTTCTTTCAAAAGCGGAAAAATAGATTGTCTTTGTATATACTTTGGACACCATGAGCACCCGACCCATTCCATCTGCTGGGGACAGGTCCAGCTCCTGTGAAATTTCTGCATTCACAAACAGCCATCTCTTGGCAGCCAAGCGTAGTGTCCTTATGGAGAAACATGGTTGTCATGGGAAACTGTGTTCATGGAGAGAGAAACAAATTTCATGATCCATTAGGGGACTTGTCTGTCTGTACCATCGAGGCAGGCAGCAAGCTTGTGCTCCTCTGGAAACCAGAGCAGAGCTTGGCTGCGGAGCAGTGAGCTTTTGGAAGGCTTCTGCTGCTGGACTCTTCCACTGCACCTTTGTACGGGCTGGGGTCTTCTAGGACTCTCCAGCAGGCATGCCCCTCCATGCCTCACTTTGTTCCCTAGCTCCACTTCTGCTGCATGTGATATTCCTTCTAAAATAATCAATAAGGACGATGTCATCTGGGTGGCTGGGAGAAACCCCCTCAACCCTAGGGCATCTATTGTTGCTGTTATGCAGTTGTGCTAGTGACAGTGACATTGTAAACATTTATGTGGGAATTGAGATCTCATGCTGCACACACCTCTGAGAATTATCAGAAGCTGTCTTCTAACTTGCAGACACATTTTCACTATCATCAGTCTTTTACCGTATGTTTTTGTGACAACATTGTCACATAAGTTAAATTAGTCTGACCCTTTTCCAGTGTTTAGCCTTCTATTTTATATTCCCAGACTTCTCTTGGAGACATCCAAAAAGCCAAACTCTTCCTAAACCACCATTTGATGTGATTCTTGTCTAGCCTATGCATATGGATTTCCTTTTAGAGAAAACTGTCATGTAGAATTGGATGCGTATCAAGATCAGGCCCAGGGGTGGGGTATATATGTGTTCATTGCCTACAAGACATCCATCAGCTCAAGTGTTTCAGAGTTCCTTGGTAGCCTTCCTCTGATCTGCTCCACTTTTATCTCATCTTTTTGATCAGGGCTGACCAGAACGGTGGACCAGAACTGTATCAGTGGCCTGTAAAGCTGCCTTCAGACCTCTCCATCTCTGTTAGAATCACTTTTCCTCACAAGTCCTAAAACTAACAGACACTGCATACCATTGCCTGAAAACTATCCTGTGATTGACCAACACACTCAGGTTTACTCCTTCGTTATTACATGCTGTGTGGTATAAAAGGTCTCTAGAGAAATATAGAACCTTGTACCTCCATTGAACATCTATTCATAAAGCCTTCCTGATCTCTGCAGTGATAAATTTTTCCACTAATGCATGAGATCTGATTATAGCCTTGCACCGTTACAAATGTTACCACTGGTTACAGAATTATCCACTACCAAAAAAAAAAAGTTGCTATAATTAAAACAGAGCCTTCATTCAGATGTGCTTTTACAAAGAAGGACCTCAGTGCATGTTCTCAGTTGTGATAGTACACTCTGACAGGCAGAAAATGGGAAGAATTGTCTCAGCATCTTACGCTACTGTGAACTTGATGGTAATTAATTATGTAAATAGATGTGTGTTGTTGATTTCTGTTGACAAAACACACTCCCTTTGCACATGAAGATGAATCGTTGTTTCCCATAAGGAGCCAAATCCTGAGCAAGTGTAGTAAATTTGCAAATAACCTTGCAGGAGGTTTCTTGGAAGTGCAATGAGGGTTGCAGTCCATTATCTAAATATGTCAGTTCTTTAGTGGTATTAGTCCAGTTAGAGCAAGGATCTTATAAACATATTTTTTTACCCTAAAACTTAATTTGACTGACTAGAGACAAACAAAACTAATCCTTAAACATACTAGTCTGGTTCACACCATGTGTCTACTTCTCTCAGAGACCAACACACTCTCAGAAAACTATTGACAAGGATGTATTTTTCCTTACTTGGCTGAAAGATGATAAAACACAAAAGAAAGGCTTGGCTTCAGCAGCTTTTTCCCAAAGATTAAGGAAGTAGTTCAGTCAACTAAAATAGGCTGTATCAAAGCTTCTTTTTCATTAAAGAAGTATACATGATGAGCCTGAAATAATTGTAAAGCCAGTTTAGATGTTGGACAAAGCATTTCTTCAGCTTTCAGATCCATGTGTAACTCTTTAGTGCCCTCCCCTGTCCCAGTTTGGAAATGCCTATGTCTGGTAGGAAAACTATTTGCCTATGGTTAAGAAAATAATATTGTGACTTTATTCCTAAAATGAAATATTACTGTTGCCTGTTTTCTTTCCACATTCATCTATTCGTCTCAGAAGCAGGGAAGGGGGCATTTCATTCATTTGGAGAAAAAGAAACCAAAGACCACTAAAGGAGTGTGTGTGTGCCATCTTTCTGTTTTGCATATTGTTTTTCAGTGATCATAATGATAGTGACTTCTCAGTGAAGTATGTCAGAGAGGCAAGTGGAAAAAAAATTCAAGTTAACAGTTAAAACTCACCACTCAGATATTCTTTCATCTGGGTCATTTATCATTGAACATGGTGTGCATTTCACGTGGATTAGAGAGAGGATGGGTGTGCTATGTTTGCTATCTAAATGGATGCATTAATCAAAGAAAGAAAGAAGGTAAGGAAGGTGGAGGCAAGATACAGGAGAATGCAGGAAAAGATCTATTGTGTCTGCAGATGCAGAAGACTCACCTCATCAGTACTTTAAGATGGCTTTACTGGCACTGTGGACAGCCAGGGCACCATCTCCACTGCCTGTCTGCCCTGGGACTGTATCCGTGCAGCCCCACCGAATGCTACTGCAGGCCAGTCCCATGCAAGGGCAAGAAGTTCTGATGCACAGCCAAAAGACTCAGATTTCCTTAGACTTTTGGGAGAGGTTATCTGAGCTACCTGTGGTCCTTGGTGGCAAAAGCATTATTGCTTCATGTCTTTGGACCACTGCTCCAATAATATTTACTTAGACAACATGCATCTCATTTCCTTCCTAGTAAAGAACAATTTCCCCATGTGCTACTCTCTCATCTGCCTGTCACATCCTCCCTACAGAAAGTGGAATTCACTGGTAAATTAAGCTGCCACATTCTGGTCTGTCCTTTCTCCTTGATAATATGTTAAGTTCATAGCTTTGATGAGCATTGTAACCAAAACTGATATGAGAGGTATCAGTATAAGCAGCATGAAGGTTTTTTTTTCTGTTGTTCCTTTTTGTCTCTTTTTTAATTCATTATAATTTTCTGGTATAATTCTGTGATTGTAATTTTCTGGGATAGAGAGAAATTTAAGTCCTGCTTTCCACTGGTTTCCTTCTGCCATGCAATGTGTGCTAAAATAAGAATCTGTCCATCTGTCTTCCTTTGGTACACAGGTACTTTTTGCATGACTAAAATTGGATCTTATATCCCGCAAGACATTTATATGGGTTGGCTTGCCTTAATATGCTTTAAAGACGAGTAAATGGAAGAAAGAAAGACAGTAACTAGAATATATAGGTCAAAGATTTCTTCATCCTTCAGATAATCCAGTTATTTTAAAGAGAAGCAGAAAGTAATCCTTAAAGCTGAATTTATCCAAATCAATTATAAACATTGCTTCAAAATCCCTCATGGATTTTATTTTATATTTTAAAATATTTTTGTAAATATTACATATCTTGGTTAAAAAAAAGTAAATAACAAAAACACGTAGCTTGCTTGTTGGCTACTGGAAGTGAATGTTTTCAAATGGTGATTTGAAAATGTTCTGTTTCCAAGTATTTGGATTGACTGTGCCAAGTCTGAACTGAAGATTTGTAGCATTTGTCAGAACATCCAAAACAACCAGGAGCTAGTTTATATTTTGGCATTGAGTACATCACGACCATCTCTACCCGTGAATCTCTGCAGAGTTCACTTTAAGATGAAGGCTTCATGATATTCACATTCACTGCAAACATACTTACAGACATCTAGATAGATGTCTGCCCGTAGCAGTTCAAAACTAGAAGGAACAGTGGGTTCCCTTCTCAGATAAGGCTAATTAGGAAAAGCGGGTTTTTTTAATTACAGAACAAAGAAAAGAGTATTCCAGCAATGCAGCATGAAAGAAAAGTAATATCATGTTTCAAGGCTTTGCTAAGCATAAATCAATAGTATTATTTGTTGTATATTTTATAGCATTTACCCATTGACAGGATTTTGAAAGACAGCACTACTAGTGAGCTTGCCTTCCGCCAGCACCCGCATTGTCTGGTTGTGCTGTCTGCCTGTGGCCGCTCTGAGTCAATTCCTTTTTTATCACTGCACCACTGTGAAGCTAAAGCACTAAAATGTATGAGAACTATTATGCTGCCATTTCTTTATCTCCAAAGACCAGGATAATTTATCTTTACCTGCCTTTTGCTGAAGATAAATGTTGGGACACGGGGTCGTATATGTCTACTGTTCGCAGCAATGAGAAATTTTGTAGCTGTTGCTAAGTGTTCAAAACCAAGATGTTGTTATAGTGGGCTAAATGTCATTAAAAGCTTCTGGGTTTAACAATAGGTCTTTGTGAGGGATAAAGGTAAGAAATGATTATGCTTCTGTAGGTATTCAGAGAGCTGAAATGAAAACAGCTTCGACATAAAATAAAGACACAGCATGGATGGGTTTTGCTATATGATGGTTTTCAGATCTTTGGGATGCAGAATAACTGAAATAGCTGAGAGAAAAGTCTACAGGAGGCAATTTTCTAGAAACAGGCATGGGTGAAAATAGAGAGAATTTTTGATCTAAGTGTTGTTTAGAAAGGGATGTTATTGACCTGTGTGCTAAGAAACCTGCCCTTGCTGTTTCATTTCTCTTGCATTCAGGAAAGGGGACTTTGAACATTTTTGTAATAAACTAATTTGTATCTAAGAAATGCTGGACTCTGCCAGTTTCTCCTCCATGTGAAATAACTCACAAGACCCCAGACTCTTGGCTACCTGCTCAGGCCAGAAAGAGGTAACGTCATCTTTTCTTTGAAAGAGAGAGATCGGATATAATGCTGCATTTATCATGAAATACTATGAATTGCATAGTATTAGAGTATTCCTTACTGAGCTGGAGTGAGTTTCCGTACTGCATGCTAAATGGGTGGCAAGCATCAAACCAGTCCATTGCCTGTGCCCCACTAGAGACTCAGCACACAGAAATCAGAATCACCACTATTATCCTTTCTGACTCTAGCTGAAAGTGGGAAAGGTTAACCAAAATCTCCCAGCAGTTGACTATGATGTTCAAAAGCAGTGTAGAAAATACTGTAGATTTCTAACTGTGCAAATATCTTGCTGTTATGATTTACAAATTTGATTCCTCAATTCTGCTGGGAGCAGGCATATTTTCAACTCTAGGGTTCTTAGGCAGGTTATCTCACTTCTACAATCTCTTTGAATTTTCAGCAGGAACAGGTTTTCAAATCGTAGTTGACTTATATTGGCAAAAAACAGCTTTACTTTCTTTTCTGGCAAGAAGTGCTTTTGACTTGTTGGGCTGCAGCCTGAAGCTAGGAAATTTCACACAGACACTTAAACAAATCAACGTAATGATGTTCCAGTAGTGGCTGTGAAATGACAAGGCTCTATCTGTTGCTAAATTTCTCTGCTTTGCTCAGATTTTTGCTTTCCTAGAAAAGAGATGTTATTTTTGAACCATGTGCTTGGGAAAACCCAATATTGGTTTCACGAGGCAGAAGCCCCCAAAGATCTCTGATGACATTCAGATTAAGGCTTGCCCTCAAATTTGGCCTGTTTCCCGTTCATCACTTGTTACTTGTGTAGTTGACATCAGCTGAAACTGCCAGCTCTTTGGGATGCTCAGCTGCTCTTCCTCACTAAGGTGTAGAGCCTAATGCCACTAACTGTTTCAGCCTTCCTTTTCTAGGAAAGAAAGCTCTATACTTTTTCTTATAACACTGCTGCTTGTCCTAGGTTATTGACAATAGGTATATTTAACAACATAAATATAGATTAAAAAAAGAATTCAGGTAAATAGGTCTAAGTTGGAGCCTTTGAACTGGGATATATTTTACTCAGTGATATGCACAGAATTCCCCCCTCCAAAGCACTGATTCTTAATTATTTAAAGTCCTATATTGTGGGGATTTCTTTTTTCTTAAAAACTATAAGCTGGATTTTATATCTAGTATGCTGTGAATGATATAGTAATTTAAATTTTGAAATGAAAATTAAACATACTGTAAAAAAACCTTTACTGGTACTCAATATAAATAATATAGTAAGAAAATACCATTGCAATGAGTCAACTAACTCACTGACCCAACAATTTATCAAATTAATTTTCACTTCAGATTGTTTAATAGACAGCTACATGTTAGGTTAAATATAATTACGTTTTTGTTTTGGGACCACTAATTCTTCTAGTTTGAGAAAGAACCTGAACATATTTCTGCATTATGTTAATGCTGCATTAGTAGTATATGTTGCATTACTGAGGCAAAACCAGCTGACCTACATGACAGATAAAAGTAATTCATTCTCCTCAAAGCTGCGAAAGTTAATGAGGGGTAAGAATTACTTGTGAAGAGATGTCTGTTTATTACATAGGTGAACTGGGTTATCTAGTACTACATTTGAAATTTATTTTCATTATATATATATTTAACATAGATTTCATTATAAATTATTTATAAATTAAATTATATTTCATGGGAATGTCATACAAAATACACCATGTCTGAAAAGGAGGTATTAGCAGCAGTTTGAGCCACTGTGGAAGTAGATGGCACAGAAGAACCAGTTCCTCTTGGCATCGCGATTGCCTGTGCTGCCCTGGATGTTCAAAGGGAGGGTCCCCTTTACGGATCATGCAACCGAAGCTATGTGGAGTAAGTGGGTAGTGTTGACCATGCAACAGGCCCAAATGGGGAACCCCAACCACCCAGGAGTCCTGGAATTGATCACAGACTGGTAAGAAAGCAGAGATTTTGGAGCACTGCCCAAGGAGGTAACTTGTGCTGTGGCCCCACAACATGAGAAGAAATATGCTGTGTTTACTGATGGATCCTGTCATGAAAACTGTCAGAAGTGGAAAGAAGCTGCTGTGTGGAGTCTCACATGAGTTGTAGAAGCCACTGAAGGAAAAGGTGAATCAAGTCTGTTTGCGGAAGTGAAAGCCATCCATCTAGCCCTAGGGATTGCTGAATGAGAAAAGGGGCCAGTACTCTAATACTGACTCCTGGATGGTGGCAAACTCCCTGTGGAGGTGGCTACAGCAATGTGAATTGGACCAACTGGCAGTGTAGAAGTAAACTCACCTGTGCTGCTTCACTGTGGCAAGACACTTCTACCTGGGTAAAGAACATTGCTGTCATATAGATGCTCAGATGCCCAAATATCATGCCACCAAAGAACATCAGAACAACAAGCAGGTAGACCAGGCTGCCAGAACTGTAGTAGCTCAGGTGGTGATTGGCATATCCATTGGATGCAGCAAGGTTAAAATGAAACCATTATAGCATGATACAACCCAGAGCTCTTGCCAAATCATAGAAAGAATAAATTGCAAACTATTTTTTGGCACAAAAATGGCTGTAATATTTCTTTAAGTCTTAAGACTCTAAGAGGCATCTGAAGCCATCTAGTCATTTGTTTAACTATTCATCAGCTCTCTCTCTTTTTGTCTCAGGTCATAACAAAGATGCTTTGGGTATTTTTTCAAACTTTTTCTCCAACAGAATCCTTATCTCTTAACACTAAATCACTTCTCTGATCTCTTCTGCTGATTGCTTCTTCTATTTCCTGTAGTTGACATTTTTCATCATCATCAAGGTTTGTGTTTGAGAGTGGCGGTTTCTTTCTTTCAAACTGTTAATTTCCTTGATGTGGTTTACTTTCTGTTGGATAGTTTTGGCCAGCATTTCTGGGTCTTGCTGAACTTTACTTTCAGCTATATTTAGCAACATACTTTTATGTCTTCTTTCATCTTCCACTTTCTCTTTTGCTCTAAATTTGGCCATAAAACTTTGTTCTTTCTTTAGAGCTTTGTCTTTTGATTCCCTAATCCTTTGCTCCATCAGCTGATCAAGGATTTCTTGAGATCTTTGAAGCTTTTGTTCCACAGCAAGTCTCTTGCTAAAGCTTATGAAATTTGACCTGGTGATTAACTCACTTGGGTGTCTTTGTCTTGTCTTTTTGTACTGGATCAACTCTTGTCTCTTCTTCCCTTCAGTTTCTTTCAAACACCTTTTCTCAAAAGCCTGGGCAACCTCACCTCTGAGCAGATTATGGTTCAAGTCTCTAGTATCCTTCTCCATGATCTGCTTCCCTCTCAGCTGATTTTCATGAACACATTTCCTGTACTCACCTTAGAGCTTTCATCTTTCAAGTTTCGCATTGCGCTTGGTTTCTTCCTCCTGTGCCAGTCTCTGGCACCTCTTCTCTTGCAACACATTTCTTTTAGCCTGGCCTCCAGAAGACATTCCCTGTCCAGACTGCATTTGGCCTTCCCTTTGTGTCACCTCTGGGCTTTCTGTCCCACCAGCAGCTGCCACCCGTCTTTCGCCACTCGGGATTTGAGTTTCTTATCCTGCCTTCTCCCTGTATCCCAAACCCTGGAGGCCTGCAGCTGCAACCTCCGTGTGAAGGACTGTGGGAGCCTCATGCAGAGCCAGGAGCATAGTCAGAGGAGTGGGAAGATCCCCGTTGCAGAGGAGCACTGTAACACTTGCAGTGGTAGACATGAGGGAGCACCCTACTCTGCCCTCTGCCCCATCTTGTGAGGAGGATGATGCTGTCTGAGCTGATCCCCCGACCCTTGGGATGCACCTCACTGTGGGGACAGGACAGTTGGGCTGTGGCCCCTGAACAGCTTAGAGGTATGGCTCACAGTGCGGTATACTGCACTGTTGGAATTTCACTGGCCCACCACCATAAGGTCTACAGGATTTTACTGGTGCTACAACCCATCCCTGTCCCTTTTTATAAAGGAAATGGTGGGGTTGAGGAAAAGAAGTTAATTAGGACAGTAAGGACCATCCTATAGTAAGCATAGCTGGTATTAAGGACAATCTTAATATGGCACATTTCTTTTAGAGATACCAGTTGAGGTGAGGTTTGTTTTACAGCAAACACCCCAAGGAGCCCATCCACAGTGTTACAGGAGAATCTTCTGTGGGGGTTTGTGAGGTTGGAGCTAGTGTTAGCCACAGGTGTGAATGCTGGTGGTGCTTAAATCCAATGACTTAAGGACCTGAAGAGGAATTTCCAATCTTAAATCCCTTTGTGAATACAGCCTCTAATTCTGCCAATGTGATGAACACGTCTTCCAGCAAGAAGCTCTTGGACCATCTGCTGAGAAAGCCCACTAGAGAGCTCAGCCCTGTACCACAGAAGGCTACTTGGCTTCTTTGTTTGCTTTGGAGACGTGCTATGGAGCAGAGTGCTAGGGAGTTGTATTCTTGGTGCCTAGTACCATTAGAAGAGATTGCTGGGATTTACATTAGCTGAAGCTCTTTTTAATCTCAGCATGTGCATTAGGCAGTACAATGAGGAGTATTAATCCATCCTGGATGTTATGAAGATGTAGGTTGCTGCGACTATGTCTTTAATCAAAAATCAAGACACATAGCCTTCTCAGAGAAATTTTTATATTAAACCCTCACTGTAAGAAACCATGTTTTTGTCAGTCCCATAGATGACTTTCGACTGATTTTATCAACAGGAAATGCTTTATTTTCAATATTGTTGTAATATAGGGTTTTTAGTCAGTTTGTTGTCCTCTGACAATCAATGTATTGTATAAATTTTCTTCAATTTATTAACTTTATTTCCTCACTTTTTCATCATAAATTCTGTTTGGTGGCTGAGAAGTCTCTATTGGACATTTTCTTAAACCTATCTTCAACATTAAATAAATACTGCATACTCTCTTTGAAGCTTTGATCTGAGTTTTCTTAGGTAATACTCCATTCTTTAAAATGCGACTCAGGAATCTTGATTATTTCAGTACTCTGATACAGTTACTTTGCACATGCAGTTTCTTTAAATGTGAAAATAACTCCCTAAACATTTAAGTGAACAATAATGCAAGTTCATCCCCACATCTTGTGTATATCTGCCACTCTCCTGGATTGCAGCAGATAGAATGTTTCATAATAAAAAGAGTTCTCATCCTCTTTTAAAGTAACAGAGGTAATTCAGTTTTGGGATTAGTATTTAAGCAGCTGCTAAACATAACATACCTCAGAGCAGAGCACAAGGAGAATGATGCAAATGAAAGCAGATGACCTTCTCAAACTATTTGTCTCTGAATTCATAAAATTATTTATGGAAATGCAATGTATGGAGAAGAATTACAGAGGGGCCAGTTGTGTCTTATGTAAAAATCATGCTGATGGAAACGAGGGCAAGAAAATACAATCCTACTAATCAAAATACTGTCAGCATGTTGAAAATTGGAGCATCTTTATACTGAAACAACAGCATTCCTTACGGAAAAACAATTTCAACTAACCCCCCCCCCAATCAATCTATTGAAGATATTTATACAAATACTATTAATACTGTTTCTAAGGACTTCACACGTCTCTGCAGTGTGTAAAAAAATACAGTCATCCCAATTTTAGAGACGAGGAACTGAAGAGGACAAATGGGAACACAGCAAATCCCTGTTGAGCAAACAGTTGAACTTGTCTTTTCTGACAGGTTACCACCGATCTGCTCTTTCTCTTTGATACACTACCTACATATGCGTGTATTTGTAGCATAGTTTTGACATATAGTGACATAACTGCACTTGGAGTTACTTACCATGCAAATGGATTACATTATTAGTGATGACGCTTATCCAGAATTGTACTGTAGTTAGCCTCCATTTCTTCATGTTGTGACAGGTGGTGGGGAAATTTGGCTTAAGAATGACTTATGCTGTACATAGTTTCTTTGCACAATAATTTTGTCTGAAATATTGAAGGATCAGCATTTTGCTGAAGAAAAACCTTTAAAAAGAAGGTGAACATCAGCTTCTTGGCTGTTCACATAATTTAGAGAAGATGGCTTCAGAAAGTATGCTGGGCTGACACTCAGTGACTTTTGGCCATTTGTGAGAGAGCACAAAAGCTCCTCTGCACCTCTCTCTTTAGCCATGACATATGCTTTGCTGACATTGCCAGATATTTCAGCCAGAGTTTGTGTGCTGTATCCTTTCAGTAAATTTGCAACCCTACATAAAATACTCAAGAACATGTTATTATTAATAGGAATAATATAATTTACATAATAGTAGCATTCATTAAGGCATGTAAAAGTGCCACAGTGTTGCCTACTTAGTCTCAGACTATAAAAGGGAAATGGTCTTATGCTAATGATAAACATGCACTCTTAAAAGTTCATCAAACTGCTGTCTTTGTAGTCTTTTTTGTGGGCATGGTGCCAGATATTTGAGATGCAGAATAATTGGTGTAGTCAGCCATACAATCAGTCTGTAGGTACTTGAATAGCAAAATAACTGTATAAATAAAGTAGCAGTATAAATAAGACCCAAAGCAAAATATTTTAGGGTATGTCATTTCTCGTACTCAGGATGGCTATGTGACTAGGGAGATCTAGTTTTCTGCTCACCTGCCCATGAGTTGCAGCCATTCAAATAAATTTATCACTAAACAGCATTAGTAAAATATACCTATGAGAGCTAAAAGAGAAGTGCTTTATTGTTTCCCACTGTCATTGTTTCTTACTCCTGCAGTTTAGCTACAACCTTTGGCTGATGATGTTATGTGTTTGTTCTACAGTATCTGAAATAGAGATGTGGGGTTCATACTTGGGGTTAAATTCAACTGGCCATAAAACTTCATTACAAAACCAGGCCACAGTTAGAATACATTTTTCATGATGCAGTCAGATACAGACAGTGGGGCTAAAGGAGGTAATGAATAAAGGACACTGAAATACTTCTTTTTCTTTTCTTGAGGAAATAAATTAAGTATGTGACTGTTATGAGAAATGCTGGAGATTAAATGTTTCCAACCTTCTGACCAAGACAGAAGTTCAGGGTGGATTGCTTGTGTCACATATAGTAAACAGAAGATAACTGCAAGCATAAGGGAAGAAAACACCTATTTGACAACCTTGTATTAAAACTAAATAGATCAGTTCTTCAGCTGGTATAGAAAAGCATCTATTGATTGTGATAGAGATTTACTGGTTTACATGTGGCTTGTCCTGAGAAAATGTTTCTTTGACACTGGGTGGTAGAAGATTTTACACACAGAGATAGAGCTGATCAATAGAGTAAATATTTAACCTTCCTTAGAATATTTGTGGCCTGGATGTTGTTCAATTTATGCCAGAGAAGAAGCTAGCTTTAGCGTTCAGATGCTGGTGTCTGAGAGGTTTGAGTTATATATAATGTCATTATAATATATAAAATATATATATTGAATTATTATAATGGCAAACACTTGAAAGCTGTCCTATGTTAGCCTGTCTGTGTGAAGAGAAGTTGCCCACCAGAGTAAAATGAAACTGTTGTTGCTTGATGGTGGACAGATATGAACTGTGATAGCAATGCTTACGTTTGTTTTGATTAACTCAAGGTGCCGAAAAGGATCAAAACGTTGCAGGAAAAGTTTGAAGGGTTTATGGAGCAGGAATTCCTGTTTTCTAGTCTGAGCATCTCAGCCCATGTGGACTTTGCCACCGTACCCACCTTTTTTCCATTAAAGCTGCTCCATTCTTTAGGGAGGCATTCTTTAGGGAGTCCAGTAGGGTGCACTAAGAGGCTATTACACGTGCAGCTCCTGGGAAATTGCACTGAGATCAAATGGTTTGAGGATTAATTTGTTTCTGCTGTTTTTTCTTTTAAAGGTGACTATATTAATTTGGAAAACAACAGTACCTTTTATGAATGATCAAAGCTGTCATGTAAGAAATTGCAGGGAACTTAACATATTCAAGCTGGATTGAACTGCTTTCCTAAGAGAGGTGCTTTAAATACAATTTCATTTTGAGAACACCCTACGACTGCAGCAGAATCATTCATAATGTGATTGAGGTCAGCGATTTTATCTCAAAATAGGTCCCGCTAATCACTGGGTTTCATGTGTTATTGGTGGTGAGGAAGACTCTAATTACGTTTCTACCCCGTGAAGGGACTGGTTAACACAAAGAAATCTCATCTCCTTTTGTGATGTGCTCAGCCCAGCAGTTACTTTTGTTCTAAATTGGGCCTGGCAGCCTCTAGGGTGAATGATTGACATGTCAATGTGCTAACAGAAGCCAGAACCAATTCTCTTGTCTGACACCTACTTTCCTCCTCCGAATATTAATGATTGAGTGACCCAGCTGAATGAATGAAAAGTGCACACATCCCTTGTGGCTCTGTGCAGATGCTCAAAGATGACAGCAGGTCTTGCCCAGGAGAGGACACAAAACCATAAAGCCATCTGGTATTATGTAGTGAGCTTAATCTGTTCATTGACTTGGCCAAATGCTTGGTAAATCAAAAGTTGACAGGAAAGGATTCATAATATTTATGCTTAAAATATAGTCAAAACATCACAGAGAAAAATAGCAACCCTAGACGAATTCCTAGAGAAACACAAGGAGTACAGCTCAGATTTAAGCTGGGAGGATGGGCAAGAAAAACATAAAAATATTTTAGTAGAATAAAAAGATTCACAAACCAGTAATTTGCTTTAATAGTGCCTTCAATTACCCTGTGATTGGTTTCAAATAACACAGGGTATTGATGATCACCACAGGCTTTTATAGTACTTTAGCACAATATCCCAAAACATCCAAATGAGCCAGCTTTGGAAGCCATTGCAGTCACTCAATATTTATCCATTCATAATTAGGATTTGGTTTAATCAAATATTCTGCTCTTCCTTAATCTGAATTGTGTAATATTTATTGTTATATTACAGATTGATAGTATTAAATGTGTAGTCAGACTGTTAAGATGAGGTAGTATAATGCATAATCAGGGAGCAGATTTCTCTATCTGATCATGTCAATTTTGTTTATTCCTTCAATAAAATAGATTCCCTTTGATAGTGAACGATTAAAGATTTCCTGCTTAAATGTTTCTAGTATCTCTGTCAGCAATTTTGCCACAATAGGCAACCAGAAAAAATCCATACTAACATGCAGTAGACTATTGCTCATTGTGAGGTCTAGATCCAGTTCAAAGAGAAGAAATATCTTTTCTCACTACATTTTGCATATCATATCTTTTATCTCCACTACAGTGAAAATGCAACCTATTTTCACCCTCAGTGCCTTTCTCATCTTCTGAAGATACTGTGGTTGAATACCCTTTTGTATTTTCACAATATCCCAAAGATTGGCAATTCTTTTGCAAACCTACAGGAGACTCTTGTATTCATGCATTGAGCAACTTTTGCACTGATTATTGCAAACCTTTCCTCTAGCCACCTTTTCTGTTTTCTTCTATACCATATGACAGCCCAGTCAGATTTACCTAGTTGCTGCAAAATAATTTTGCTCTGCTCTTCAAATCCTTTTGTGTGGCCCCACTTGAATACCTAATTATGTTATTTCCCATCTTCTGTATTCTTTCCTGTTACCCCAAAAGCCCTTTGCTTCCCTTTTATTTCTCAGATGTTGAGGTTGCTCCCATTTTTCCTTTGCATGCCATACATCTCACCTAACTTTGCTGTCTAAGAGTTAAATGCCTAAATCAGGTGTTTAAGTTCCCCTATAGTTAGTGGAGAGAAAGTATACCTTCAGAGCACATTTATTTCATCTCAGACTAAGATAGGTATCTAGGTTGAGATGAATTGCCCTCTGGGTATTCTTTCCATACACAGGGAGTCTAGACAACCAGTTTGGCTAGTGCCCAGCATTTTCCCAAGTACTGTATTCCCTTCTGATTCAGTGGCTTCTTTCTCTTATCCTCCTCATTGGAATCCATCCAATGTTATTTTCTCTACTTAAGTGTGCTATTAAAATTTAGGTATGCAAGAAAATATATAAACTGCTACTGTAAACACCCATTTTAAAAAATAGATGAATTTTAAAATAATTTTTTGTTGACTTCACGATGCTTCATACTGAACCTTTGTTTCTAGGGTATTGGCATGTTTCTCTAAGAGGGTGCCTTTCTGCTCTTGCTATACATAGGTATTATTAAGGCAAGGGTATTCAAACTTACAAATTAAAACAGCAATTTACAACAGAAACCTGAATAGCACCTGTTACAACAGCCCTGCAGAGACGGGGTACACCTAATGGACAGCACTATCATATGCAGACTGATGATTCAGTCTGAGGTGGCTATGAGTTATTTAGATACAGCATGGGAAATGTTTTTTTTAGAAGTTATCTGTTTGAACAGAACCCCTTAATGACATTACAGTAGTAAAATCAATAATAAAAACCTGCAAAAAAATCTGACAGAATATTTTAAGTTAAAAAAATAGTAGTTTCTTTCTTTATTTTTGCATCTTAAAAATAACCAAGTAGTTAATTTCTAAATATTTACAAAGAAAATAACTCTGGGATTAGACCTTTGAAGGACAAAATTCATCTGCAAGCAGTTTTCTTTTAAATTTTACATGCAAATAAAAAACTGAATAATAATAATTGTGTCATAGGAACAATAGGTCCAAAGTTCATAAAGAAAGTAGAGCTGCACTTCACAGATTTATGACAACTCATTGAACAGTCTCACTGAAAAGCAAGAAAGAACATTTCAGCTGTGGTTTGCTATCCAATGGATCATGCCCTTCCAGCTTAAGCAAGACAAGGTGATGAAATTTTTAAATGCTAAAATAATCAATAAATTCTTTAGTTAATATAGTTTTTTTTTTTTTTTCCAGAATTAAGAATGTATTATAATTATCTTATTGCAATGGACAAAGGCATTAACTTGCTGCAGTAAAAATGTTTGCCTTCTCTTGTGCATATCAAATTCAGCTTTGGAACTCAGAGAAAAGGCTTGATTTCTTCATAAAGTGTTTGCAGGTTCCCTTCCTCAACTTACTAGACTCCCATCTTATTATCTGCCCTTCCATCACAGTGTCCCAAAAAAATCTCTGTAGGTAACAACAGATAGGTCTCTAGGGCCTGGATCCAGTAAGGCAGTTACTTACATTTTGCATTTGGAGGATTATGTTTCTACAAAACCAATTTACTAGACCATGCTGTAAAAAGGAAGTCTTTGGTTAATTGCTTAAATGATTTATTTTGACTTTTTTAAACTGATGGCAGTGAGCAGGTTCTCCTGTAGGCTATGCCTCCACAATGTTCAGCCAAGGTAGTACTGGTGCTGGAAACCAAATAGAGATCACTGAATTTTCTCGCACTCCTGTGGGCAAATTCTGCCTGTGAAAGAGCAGAGTAGGTGTGTATACATATCAGTTCTTCTGGCTAAGCAGGTCTCAAAAAGGAAAACCAAACAAAAAACCTGGCAGGAGAATGAAGTTCAATCCGGGAAAGCTTTTATCACAACAGAAATTCCAGGCGCCTCCAACAAAGAGAGTTGGTATTGAATTAGTGCCAAATTATTGAAGGCTCGGCTGCATAGTTCCCATATTGAATGCTAAGAGAATTTGTCTTGTTAGGATTAGATTCAGGGAGGTCGGAGTGGGGACAGGACAAGTTTCCAGCTGTCAGGACCCAAGCAGAGAAACTGTGCAGCTGGGAGAGGTCTCAGCTGAATGGTAGGGGACATGTTGGTCTATGATGGATGCGTTCACACCATGGGATGCAGTCCACTTAACCTGCATCTCTGTGGTGTTTAGGACAGGTCGTTATGTTGTTTACTGTCCACTGCCAGGGGAGAAAAAAAAAAAAATCTGTCACAGTGAGTTAAAGGGATGCTCCCCAGGATGGAATTAACACAGTCTCAGATGGTCTGAACCACTGGAGAATTACTTCCTCTTCTACTAAATGACATCTTAATTTTAACTACTAAATTTTGTCTATTAAATGAGCCCCTCAAACATATGACTGTGGGACCAGCAGGAGCAGTACAGGAATGCAGCTTGGGCCATGGTTCTTCATGTCAGCTCACAATGAACTTTGAGACTGTGGGAAGACTTCCCATGCCACCAGTATACTCACAGCTCTCAGGAGGATGCCTACTCAGTGGCATCTACAGGGTAATAGGGGCGTCTGTATGTGCCATGCCTAAAGAAAAGGGAGTCATGACAAATCCATTCAAATACGGGTAAAAGACAGAGAAAAAGGAAAGACAGAATGAACAAGTATACATACATGCCAGAGAGAAATGCTTTCTTCCATACAATTTTCTGCTGCTTAGTAAATATTAATTAGGTTTTGCAGCCTGAGGCCCTTTTAGGATTCAAATGAATACATTAGCTATTGACAGCTATGAACAGACATTTGGAGTTATAAATTAAAATAATTTATTTACTGGCATGATGAAGTCTGGAAACCTTCAGTGAAAGACAGCAATTAAGGGACACAGTACTAAAACCAAAGAGGAGGGGAGGAAAGAAGAAATATTACTGAAAAAACCATTTTTTTATTCTACTTTTTAAAAGGGGTGAACATGAATGATAGAAAATCTAGCATGGATTTAAGGTTGGGGATCGAAGGGAGATAAGGAGCTTAAGCCCGTTGCATTAGCACCAACTTGTGCTGCGCATACGCTCCTGTGACATCTGATGTATCTGAGCTTGTGATACTGCACAGTAGACCCAGGCAGCAGAGTGGGAAAGGAAAGCAATCAATTTATCAGATGGGCACACCACAAACTGTGGCTTTCCAGTTTGTTCTACAGGTTAAGTAAAACTAATGAGAGCTTATCAGTGCCTTGATTAGATACAAGGCCAAGCATCATCCTTTTCCTGGCAGAATTAACCTTTCTACTGAGGAGATGGTCCTGCCTTAACTTACCTAAGTGGGTTGCTTTTATTTGCAGCTGAATTAAAATCAGTACAAGAATCACTGTGAATATTCTTACTCAGATGGAAGGCAGGTTATTTCAAATATTTAATTTCTGTTTATTTCTAAGCAAAAGAAGTCATACTTCAACCAAAAAAACTCCAACTCCTACATAAGCACTGAACAAAAATTGTTAAAAAAGCACTCTTTTGGTTAAACTGGTGCCATTTTGGGAACAGATAGGGTCTCATTCAAGGGAGGGATGTCTCAATTTCTGATGTCCTCATGCTAGCAAAATTCTTAACATTAAATTCCTCAGAATAGGAGTTCTGCTTGAGTAATGTTTATAGGACCAGGCTCTGGGTTTCTCTGCTGACTGTGCTAACAAGAGTGTCAGCTGTGATTTTGGTTCCTGTGATATGGATTAGATTCAAGCTGAGTTTGATTTTTTTCCAAGTCAATTATGAATTATCTGAGAACCAAAGCAGCCAAATGAAATTGCTCTGAACTTGAAAAAGAAATTAAATTGCTTGTATATGTAAGAAAGAAGAGAATCTTGCTACTTTTAAGAGGTAGGAAGCAAATTTATTTTTTGGTTCTCGTTATTCATAAGTAGATGCTCAGATATGTTGAAGAAGGGTCAGAAGGGTCATAAAGAGAAATGGAAGCAGAAAGGAAGAAAATATGCAGTTGAAACTTTTCATAGGCCAATTACTGTGTATCATTTCAAGCCATGTACTACAAGCATTTTTCCTTATGCACCCCCTCCACCCCCAGCTAACCAGCACCACTCCAGAAATGGTATCCTGGGACCTTAAGGTATGAAGGAGATTAGTAGTTTGAGTTTACCATAGAAATGTAAAGAAACTCCTGTCTTTCCCAGCTCTAATTTGCTTTGTGGCACTCTGCTTTCCTACCTCAGGTGTTACTATCAGTACAGCTGGAAAAAATAATGTGCAAGGCTTAATGTTAACAGATTTGAAGCACATGCATCTCTGTCTAAAATAATTTTTATCTCACCTAGCTACATCAGTAGAATGAGATAAAACAGCAACAGATATGTCTTCATCCTATCCATAGTACAACTTTCATTGTCTGTAGCTATGTCACTGAAAAGCAGGTGAAATATGCTTTCTATTCTGAACATGGGCTAAGTGATTGAAAGCTGTGTTGAGAGATCTGTAGGTGAATTATATCATGTCAACATTTTTTTTACACCCAGAAAGATAAAGGTCCAGTTATAGCAAGAGCTAAGCATAACTGATGATCCATCCCAGCTGAAGGTAGTGATAAAATGCCCTTGGACTTTAGTGGGGTAAAATTTTTACCTTCAAATGTCTTAAATGAATTTGTTTTGGTTTTGTTCTTTCAATTGAACAAACATATGAGGGAAACAAACAAATCATATTCCATCTGCAGTTTCATTTATGAATCCATTGCATCTACCATAACTTCATTTTATTTCCTTCATATGATACATATAAACAGAGTTTTATTGATCTTTTTATCATTCTCTCTGTATTGTCCTGGGAATAGATCTGCTTCCAAATCAGGCAGATATTGTAACTCTCATCAAATATTTAATGATTTTTCCAATCCTTGTGTCTTGAAATAATTCTGACAAAAGATTTATGTGTCCATTAGTAGAGTATTGTTTGCTCAGTGGCAAAGGTAAAGTTTAAATAATGCAAGTGTGGCAGAATATTAAGAGATTTTTAAAGGTGTAATTTGTCACAAGTTGAATTGCTAAAATGTTATTTTATAAAGCCATATTTATTATAAATCCCCCCACCCCCTTGCATATTGGTCTACGATACACATTTTTCCCTTCCTTTGTTATGCACAAAATGTCATCAAAGTTTATTGCTATTTAAATTTTGGTTTTATCATCGAGACAATATTATTCTATTTCACTTATGGCCTTCATATAATCATTTTTTCTTATTATTAGAGTTACCCATTATTAATGGGAAAATTTTCTAATATTAAAATAAAGGGATTTTCAGCTATTGAGCAGTTTATGTCACATGGAATGCACAGAAAATACAGTTCAGGAAGGCTGCATTAAACTAAATCACCCTGTCCACAGTATGCTTCCTACTAATAGCTACTCATTTACAATTTCATTCTGTGCATTAAAAAAACCCTAATTATGCCAGTAATATCCAGGTAAAGTTGCCAAGATTATGGCTGTGATCATGCTATTAGAAGAAAGGGAGGCAGTACAGACCAGCAGCACTACTTTATGTGCAGATACCAACTTTCTCTTCAGCTTAGCATGTTCTGAAGAAAAGCCAGTTTTCACAGCCCGAAACCCAGACAATTCCACCATTACAAGGGATTTTATGTCTTGATCATTCAATACACCCCTTTGATTTCTTTGGAGAATAAAAGATTTAAGAATAAAAGATTATTTCATTTCAGAATGCCAGAAATTCTGCCTATTCCAAAAGGGTGAGATATCTATATGAGGTGGGATCAAATCCTTAAAATTTGTGGGTTATTTCTATTCTGAGAGAGGCAAGACAGTCCATAAAAAAGGATGGATTCCTCTTGGGCTAAACTTTTTCATTTTGTCTTTAACATCATCAGTTCATAGTCTCTTTCTCAGCGAGAGCTTCCAAGAGACAGTAAAACAAGGCATGAAGTAAGTCTCTTACATTTCTGTTCTGTTTGAGGATAGTGAACATTGCAGCATACCTTGTAAGTTTTTCTTTATAGTCCCTCAGTCCTAGTACTGTGATGATCACTTTATCACCACAAAGAGGACCCCATACATGGGCTTGTGC
Organism: Strix uralensis; assembly: GCF_047716275.1. Lineage (NCBI taxonomy): Eukaryota > Metazoa > Chordata > Aves > Strigiformes > Strigidae > Strix > Strix uralensis. The sequence goes on from NC_133974.1 coordinate 58,609,895, forward strand.
TGTTTAGTCCTCATTCTGCCGACATGTTTGTGTAATGATTTTCAGCTGAACTTGTTCAGTGAACAAGTTTTACACACAGGCTGTAGGTCATGTTGCATGTGCTCTCCTCTTCCAAACCGAAAGGCAGATGGTAGCCACAAAGAAGAAGCAACCAAGGCAGTGCCTGGCAACATTATGAGTTGAAAGATCCCACTGTAATAAATGTTTGGCTCCTAAAGGGAGACTTAAAAGGCCTGCACAAACACCAACCTGTCATTGCCAACCAAGAGGAACCTAGAAGACATAGCGAGGACTCAGTAGATATCCCTTGCTCTCTGGGCTGCACACAAGAAATCCTGGACAGACAACTTTGACACATGCATCCTGCTGCTTGTGAGAATGTCAGTTTGAGAAGATGAGCAAGTGCAACCTGTGAGAGACTACCACTTCTCCTTCCATAAGGTCACACTCTGAGACGTGTTACGTTAACTGTTGAGACAATCATGAACATAACCCAGGCAAACAGTCCATGGAAAGGCAACCATGGGGAAGTCTGGCTTCAACCCAAGAAATTGCTTCAGAGCAATGTTATGTATTTTCATTAATTGATTTTGGAACTGGATAGAGTGAGGTTTTTAACTTAAGTTTTATAAAAGCAACCCTCAAGCAGAGAAGTGCTAAGAACATGAATGTGGAGGGTTAAACCTTGGCAAAATTAGAAGCAACTGTAACAGCTATTGAGCTTTATTAATGCTTCATTAATGGCTACTCTCACTACCAGGCAATGACAAATACTTAGTTCATTTGCATGAGAAGTCTGTGGCTTTAAACTTGATTCTAAAATTTTCTTGAAAGCTTCTATTCATATTTCTAGGCAGCACATTGCTAAACAAAAGTCTGTACAGGATAAACTTTATAACTGACTAGACTGTACACATTCACTAAGTGAACATTAAGTCAAATATCCCAAGTATACTTTTGTTGGTTAGATCAAAGACAAAATCAAAGTTAGTAACAGCATGTCCTTCCTAATTAAAAAAAGTTTTTGTTTCAATGTAACCTCCTAAAATGTACGGGAAATAGGTTCAGATCACAGTTTGTGGTGTTCTGCAACTGAAAGCTCCCTTGGATAATGTAAGTCATATTTAACTGATGAATTAAAAAGACAAAAATAATCGGCAAAATGTAATACCAGATATAATATGCATACCTTTCTAAAAAAGTATATGGTATAAGAATCAACACCTCCATACCAACTATTGATACTGTTTCTAATTCAGTATCATTAAACAGTCAGTAATGATCATGAAAATGAGTGCTATCAAAGATGTCTGTAAATTCACTTCACATGCTGATATTGCAGTGTGTAGAGGTTCTTGTTCATCATTAAATGCAGTTTATGTGGGCTTTGCTCCATGGAAATTCCCTGTCTCAGCATCTGTCAAAGTCTAGTTTGAATTGGCAATGAAAAAATGCATTTCACTGACCACAAAGAAGAAAATTTCCAAAGATGGGGCACAGGTTGATTTACATTCCTCCCAGCTAGATATAATTTTTTGCTTGAATACTATTTCAAGGGAATAGTCAAGAAAGTTGTTAAAGACTGTCTTGAAATAAACATTCTGGAATATAGGCAGTTTCTTTTGAATAACCAAAGGTTTGCACTGTTTCTGCCTCAACACATTTGCCTATTAGGACATGAATCTCTAGAGATTCAAAGGTCTCAAAACCATGGACTAGCCAGAGCACAAACAAAGAGGGGTGAGGGAGGGACAGACGGAAGGAAGGAAGGCACAAAGGAAGGAAGGAGGAACAGAAGGAAGGAAGGAAGGATGGATGGATGGATGGATGGATGGATGGATGGATGGATGGATGGATGGATTTTTTTTCATAATCCAACAGAAAAGAACAAAGCACATCTTAATCCTGCCTTTTGCTCTTAGACTATTCAATGGTCTTTCCTATCCAGTGCCCACTTTTTTTCCAAACATGGTCAATTGTTTTTGCTTCGTTGTTTCCCCCTGTAAATATACATGTTTATCCAAAGAAAAGTAGTACAGAGGACCTAGAGAACTTCTACATCTCTTATTACAGGAGTTGCTGTCTGAAGCCCTATTTCCAAATCCAAGATTTACTTTCCCTTCCTGTCAGACAGTCTTGATTACTGAGTTAGAGAAATTGATTCATTAGGAAAGGTTAAGGAGCTAAATACAAATAGCTTGGCTGCATGATGACTAAGACAGATGGGAACATCATAATAGGCTGCAGAGTACTATTGCACTGAGAAGGAAGGGCCTCTGGGGAAAGGCATAAAACATAATCTGGCTCATTTTGAGTCTTCCAATTGTCACCAGAACCATTATGGTGAAAAGGGAAGCAGGTGGCTGCTTTACATAGTTTTGAATTGAAACAAGTCTCAGTAGAAGCACTTTGTCAGTTATGGGTTATCATAAGTGTTCAATATTTGCCCTGCTCCTTTAGACAAAAGCTCTATCCAGCTGTGAATCCTACCTCCTGCAACGCTGTGAAGCAGATGCTGTGGAGCTGAGAAAACGCACAGTGTTCCTTCCCTTGGTCTTCTCCCATTTCACAGCAGTTTGTGGCATAGGGTTTTCTTGAGGCTTTATTAAGGCCATTATGCTTAACAACTACAAGTTAAATTAGCCCTCCATTATTCATCTATTTTTAAGCCCATTAATAATTTTGACATTGAGAGTGACTTTCCCAGTTTATTTATGCATGGAGTGCAACTGTTGTCTAAGCAGGAGATCGTGTGTTCTTGGCTGTTGTGTTGAAAGATACAATAGTTGTCTTTCTAGTTGTACAGACATTGAATTTAGGCTTTATTTCACTTGCCTTTTTTCCAGGCTGAATGGTCGTGGTCTATGTGGTCTCTTCTCTTAAACTCTTCCCCTAAGCAGCCATTCCACACTTCTCATTGTCTTTGTTGCCTTTCTTTGTTCCCTTTTTCAAGTCAACTATGTATTTTTAAGATATTGTAGCTGGGGTGCACCCAGTACTCAAGATGTGAGGCTGTCATGAACTGTGATCCTTGTTTGTGGATTTTTTGACTACTGTTGAGCAGGGATGACATATTCATAGTGCTATACCCAGCATCTCTTTCCTACATAGTGGTAGTAAATCATATTGTGTTTGTATCAGTGTGGCTGTTTTGTCCCAGGTGTCTTACTTCGAAGCACTGGATGTTGAAAATAGGTTATCCTCTGTCCCAGTCTAATATTTGTAGATGTGTAGCAGGGAGAGATAACTCCTTTACTTTTCTTCCACCAAGTACAAGGAAAAAGATTTTTCTTTCCTCTTCCACAGTTAAGGTTACATGGAGATGGTGGGTTTCAAAAGCGTAATTCTTGCCTTGGTCCAAGAGCCAAAGCCATGGGATTACTGGACAGGCAAGAATTCTTATCTTCTATATTCTTTATCCATGTTAAACAGCTTGCTGCATTCAGGAGCAGTTGTAATGTGAGAAAGATGAAGAGTGGAAGATTTATATGGGTGGAAGAGAGGGAGAGAAGTAGTAGATTTACACAGAGGAAGAGGACAAGACAAGGCAGTTCACTGCAGCAATGCTTTTAGTAAAATACACACAGGTTATTTTAGACTGTGTAGAATACACAGAGCATTGATAGATTTAGAAGCTGTTCATCACAGATATGAAAGCAAAGTTGAATTAAACCCATGTACATGTTGCCTGAGTTTGCTAAAAGCTTTGTCAATAAGTGCACAGACCTTTCTTTTGTAATGAATATATCTTTAACCTATGGAGTAGGATATATGATTTCTAAAATCTCTCTGATAAAACCTCTTTGAAACTGAAAGGACTCCAAGTTCCATTTATGTCAATACCTTCCTAAACAAGCAGAACCTGTAGAAGAACATGTTCTCTCTAAAAATAAACCTTTTTTGTTCAAAGATATTGGCAAGATTAGAAGAATACAGGAATCTGAGAAAAAGTGCATTAGTATACATACATAGTTTGTGCTATTCAGTAGCTGTCATCGTATATTTAAACAGTGATGTTCAAGCAATTAACATATTAATGCTAACATCTCAAACTATAATTTAACTGCAATTTTACGGCTGAGACACCATAAAGATAAGAAAATGTCAAGCACTCACTGTTCTTTAGGAAATGAAAAAGGGGGATGAAACTTGAACATGTCACAGTGCTCATTTCACTTTATAATCTTCCAGAGGCTTTCCAGAAAAAACTCAAATACCTGTATTTTGATACTTGTGTATGTAAAAGAACATCTCCCATTGTTATCTTTGTGAGATGCAAAACCATAACTGTGTGAGAAAGGTTTCCCTAAGTAAAAACAAAACACTGCTTAGTGTAATATGTGAAATTGTTCAGGAAAAACACATTTCAAATGAAAGTATAAATTATGATTTTCTACAAAATCATGACATGTCTACAAACACTAACACAGACAAAATAATGTACTTATGTTGATTGCACTACAGTGGACACTGTGTGTAACATTTTCAAAATTACTGACAAGTGACTCTGAGTAATTTTGTAAAAACTGCTTTTCCTAATAGAAATGCACCCTAACAGGCTTGAGGGGTGGGCCCGTGCAAACCTCATGAAGTTCAGCAAGGCCAAGTGCAAGGTTCTGAACATGGATCAAGCACAGATACAGGCTGGGTGATGAGTGGATTGAGAGCAGCCCTGGGGAGAAGGACTTGGGGGTATTAGTGGATAGAAAACTGACTATGAGCCAGCAATGTGTGCTTGCAGCCCAGAAAGCCAACTGTATCCTGGGCTGCATCAAGAGAAGTGTGGCCGGCAGGTCAAGGGAGGTTATTCTCCCCCTCTACTCTGCTCTGGTGAGACGCCACCTGGAGTCTTGTGTTCAGCTCTGGCGCCCCCAACATAAGAAGGACATGGACCTGCTTGAGGAGGGCCATGAAGAAGATCAGAGGGCTGGAGCACCTCCCTTATGAGGACAGGCTGAGAGAGTTGGGGTTGTTCAGCCTGGAGAAGAGAAGGCTCCGGGGAGACCTTGTAGCGGCCTTCCAGTAATTAAAGGGGGCCCACAGGAAAGATGGGGAGGGACTCTATCGGGGAGTGTAGTGATAGGATGAGTGGTAAACAGTTTTACACTGAAAGAGGGTAGATTTAGATTAGATATAAGGAAGAAATTCTTTCCTGTGAGGGTGGTGAGACACTGGAACAGGTTGCCCAGAGGGGCTGCAGCTGCCCCCTCCCTGGCAGTGTTCAAGGCCAGGTTGGACGGGGCTTTGAGCAGCCTGGTCTAGTGGAAGGTGTCCCTGCCCATGGCAGAGGGGTTGGAACTTGATGATCTTTAACCATTCTATGATTCTATGATTCATGAAATATGTTATAAATGTGGATTTTGTCTAAATATTTTGGCTTCCATTTTTAAATGGGAAAAAAAATCAGTGTAAAAGAGATATTTGTAACCTAAAAAAAATCAACCTACTAAGCTTTCTCTAAACCTCTGTTTTCCTGTAATCAAATTACAAATGGAGGCCATGTTTTTTCATAATATGTCATTGTATTCAGACAAAGAGATCCACTGTAATTTGATACACTCTTAAATTCTGTGCTTTCTTCCACTATCTGGCCTAGTGGGAAAAAAGACAACTGTAGCATCAATTCCATCATTTCCAGATTTATTCTTTGTTTTAGATGGAAATTTATCTCTACAGACCTGGATGTCTTTAGTATTATGATTTTGATTTGGAATGCTGAATTAAGACACTGGTGAACACGAAACTTTTTCTGGGTTAAAGAAATGATTAATGAGCTATTTTGCTGTTTTGCTCTATGGAAACAATTCCAAGCTCTCCTGGTTCCTATACAGCATTGTGAAAAAGATAGTTCAAATACTACATGCAAATGCTTTCCTTTTGTAGTATATTAGTTTAGGCATTCCTCTTTTTCAGGATTCATTGACTTTGTGATAAAAGAAAAAAGCTAAATATTAATTTGTAACTTCCATTTTAAAATCACTTGTATTTTTATGCAATGCTTCAGAAGGAAGAACAGTGAAGCAGCCTTCTAATTATTGTCTTTCATGTTATTGAAGCTACAAGTAATGATGAAAACAAGTGATATTGGGATACAGTTGTGTATGTCATATCCATGAGTGGCTTAACTTTTAAACTTTTCTGTTATTTTTTAAGTTCTTGCTAATTTTTTTTCAGTATGATGGAATATCATCCAATCAATGAGGTAGAAGAAATCAATTCTTAACCATAGCACCACCACATTTTGTGTATTTAATTTTTGTTCTAGACCAAATCGTGTGCTGTATTACATTTTTTCTTGTGCATCAGGTTTACACTACTCATCTTTACAGTCAGTCCTTTAAAAGTGTAACCTATTTGTCATCTCTCATTTGGACTGACAGTGTCAAAAACTGCTTCTGCTAACCCCACAGTTATAGACTCCATAGCTTGTTTTTTAAATTTACCTACACGCATCTTGTGCTGCCCTTTTTCTTGGAATGATACAATTTTTGGGTATTTAGAAGGTACTGGGATTTTTAAAAATTATTTTTTCCAGATCTGTCTCCAAAGCATCTTCACTGTTCTTTTTCAGGCTCTTCTTTGCAAGTGGTTACTACGAAAGCCTTCAGAAATGGTTAAGCCACTGCCAGTCTGAGGACCCTGCTTTTTCCATTGACCTTTGCATTGAAATGTTGAACATCTTTGAGAAGCTCAGAACTTCAGCCTGACTGATGATGACAAAAATCAGTGTCAGAGCAAAGTGACTCTCTTTCTTTATGAATGAAACACAAAATTGCAGTAAGAGCAAATGTTGGTGAATGTATTGGATCAGAATGAAAGAGCCAAGGGGAAGTACCTCAGAGCACTGCTTTGAAAGCCAAGCTGTTGGACGTGTTAAGTTTTCAGTGAGATCTGGGGAATTCAAAACAGAACATGTTGCTGGCATACTGACCTGCAGGCTGGCCAAGCCAAATGACCCTTGAACTCAGAGGGTCTCTTTTAATAACTTACAGGACTAACAAGCACCAGCTGTGACAAAAAGCATGTGTCTCCAATAAAAGATGCTTATTTTTTCCAGGACCTTCTTATGCTTAAGCATGTAAAAACTGAGCACTGTTTTCAGGGTTGAGCTTTACCCTAAGCAAGGCTGGGCAGATCCACTTTGTCTTAATGTGTGCTATTTTGTCTGCAGTGTCAGTGAACTGAACAAGTAGTTTTGCTGCCATAAAAGGAGCTCAATCAGGTCCCTTTTTCTGAAGAAAGCAGAGAAGCAGTTTTTCTCAAGTAAAGGGAATTTACTTGTCCATATTTACATACACTGTATTTTTTTCTGAAGTGCTCAGAGAAGCACTTGCTAGGAACAAGAGTCATTACGGTTCACAATAACTAAAAGGATCAATAAAGATTTGGATTTTAGAATATTTTTATCTGGCCACTATTGAGGCAGTGTGCGAGTGAAAGATTCTGCAGCTATTTTGATAGTCGTGGAAGACAAAGGACACGAAGTGACCTGGGATGTATGTACGGTGGTAAGGTCCAGAGCCTGAGGCTGCTGCTCATGGGAGAGCTGAGCAATGAATAGGACTATAGTCAGTATGATTTTGGTGTCAGTGGCCTCTTTCCACTGACTTTCATGGAAACCCAAGGAATCCCACATAAAACGATGTTTCCATTCAGCCTTCATATTGTACTTACATGCATAATGACTATCACACAGGACAAAACGCTGGGAAGGGTGAGACCTTGTGGAGGGGGGTTTAATTTCACCTAATTCTAGCTAATCTAAAAGGTCAGTATCTGACCTAAACTGACCTGGGCTCTTTCTTATCAGCAGGAAAGGCAGAGAGAGAGAGAGAACATTCTCCAAAAAGTGATCTATCCTACATAGCTTAGACATCCATCTGAGGACAGAGTGGGTGAATTGCCCCAGAGGTACCTCTCTTTTTTTTTCAGTGATTAGACTGCTATTCTAGTAAAGATGTTTAATTTCTGATTGGCTAGAGTTGAACCCCATGTTACCTGTCTAAACAGCAGAACATATTTTGTTGTGTTTCCTAGTTATGCATGCATAATAACTTCTTGTACCATGCATTTTGGTTATATTATTGCTTATGCAATATTTAAAAACTATTCTTACACTTTGTCAGTTCTTCAAATTAAAATGATAGAGAATAAAATAATAATATTGATTGTTAACTATACTGCCTTCTTAGCTTGCTTATGTAGTGTGTTTTCACACAGATCAAAGCTTAACAGGAAGCATGAAATATTGCGGTTTGGAACCAAGCAAATTATGCTTGCAGGTGTCAAAAGATACAGGAGGTTTATTTATAAAGGTAAAGAAAACATTGCTCTTCCTAAGCAACACATTTTTATTTCCTGTTGTCTTCTCCAATAATTGCAAAGACTCTAGAAGTCTTCAGGCATTTTACAAGCAATATAAAGGGTATAAAGCATTACAGCAATAGTATTCCGGGTTTTTTGGTCTTTTCTCAACAAAGCCCATCTGTTTCTTTTATAAATATGTGTGATCCTCCCTTAGGCTGACTGTGTTGTACTCAGAGAGGGTTTTACCATTAACTACAATAGGACACAATTCCAGATAATCAGCAGAGGCAGTCTGTATGTAGAAAGGTGTCTTGTTGCAGGCAGCCCGGTGTGGGATGCAACCTTGTGAAATCAAATTTACTTTCCCTTGTCATGTGCTGGCAGATAGAGTCAGGTAAAGAGGCAAGTGATGCATACCTGGATTAGGTAGTGGGAGAAAAGAAAGTGTATACTATAAAACTGGTTGATGGATGGGGTCATGGTTGAGAATGATCACCAGCAACTGGTAAGGCAAATGAACAAAGAAACAAAAAAAACCAAAGGCCAGTGGAGACTGTGCAAGGCCTGATCAAACTTTTTTGGGTTTTATGCCTTCTAAAGAGTCAAGCTGTAAGCAAGCAGTCTCCCATGGAGAGGATATTCGGGGAATGAACAAGCTATGGTTGGATCCAACAAGCTAGTATTGGCAGTTTGGCTGGGGTTTCCAGCTCTTAGAGGCCACAGGGGAAGTTTCTGTCCTGAGAGGCCACAGGTAGGAGCACTGGTTGGTGTGTACTAAGGTGTAGGGGCCTGGGCCACCTGTGCATCTGGATGCCTTGACAGCAGTGTTGAAAATGGCCTAGGGTTGGTGCTCAACCATGTCATATCACATCATAAAATTTATGAAGTATTTTATAGCTCAAGAGCTTAATGCAGTGACTGATACTTCACAGGGTATCTCTGAAGACTTCAGGAGTGCCATAGGCATGTTACAGGTTTGGACAGGGAAGAGGCAGAAACTACATCTGAATGGAGAGCATCTATGCTCCATAGAAAACTATGGAGTCCTGGACTTTTGATCTTCCAGGTTGAGGGCCATGATTATTTCAGACTATTGTCTCTAGTCTTGTGAGCTCTCTCAGATGTGACTTTTTATAAACATCCAACTGATCAAAAAAACCAAGTTCCACTGACTTTGAAGTGCCTGGAGTACCTGCTTGCATCTTTTCCTTGACAGCAGGAAGACTGGGGAGAGGAGAGGCAGCACTGGTGTCTCTGCAAATATTTGATTTTTTATTTGAAACATTAGCTATGACTGTCAGAGAGGGATAGTGATTACCTTCTTGGAATGTGTAAATAATAAAACAACCTTTGTGATGAGTTTAAAAATGTATAAAAAAGCACTTGCCTTCAGGAAAGTTAATGTTCAAGTTTCATTTCCTCTAGAGGCAAATATCAATTCAGAGGAGCAGGAGAAGATAGAAAAGAACGAACCAGGTTACTGTAAGAGCGTTGGGTCATTGTCATGTAATTCTAGACATTCTTGCAAAAGCTGGAATATTAAATCTCACTGGGTGGAGAGATGGATGCAGACCAAGGACAACCTAGAGGGAAATAAGATTGAACTAATGAAAATTTGCCCTCTCAGTAGTATGTAAAGAATGTCTCCAATATTGTGCTCACTAAAATAGTGTCTCTGGGCAATGTGAGAATAATCATAGGTAGAAATTACACTTCCCTCCTAGAATCACATGAACAAGAATAAAAACTGTGTCTGAGAGAACATGATCCGTAGATTTCAGCAAGTTGTCTCACTCTTAATAACATTTGAGTATCCTCTGAGATTTCCTGACATAATGAGATTTTGGACTGGGTTAGAGGATGTCTTTATTTCCTTGAATCGTGTGAAATTGCTGATTACTGTCTGATTTTCTTCCCTGATCATATTTGGTTTTGTGGAGGTTCTGTATTGAAGGTGTTAAAATAATATATTTGACTACATCTCTTCTGACAGAGTTATGAGATACATTTTCTTTGAAAAATTAAACTAAAGTTTACTCAGTTGAAATAACCTGTGAGAATTATCCCTCCAATTTTCAAGACAACTCTGGAACAGTGAACATTGTATTTCTTTTTAGGAAAGATAACTTGTGGGAAGTAATATTATCCTAAGGCAAAGATCATAGAATCACAGAATAATTGAGGTTGGAAGGGACCTCTGGATACTCTCTACCCCAGCCCCTCAGCTCAGAGCAGGGCCACCTAGACCACATTGCTCAGGGCCATGTCCAGCTAGCTAGGTTTGGATTACCTCCAAGGTTGGAGACTCCACAACCTCTCCGGACAACCTGTTCTTGTGTTTGATCACCCTCACTGTAAAAAACCTTTTTCTCATGTTTAAATGGAATTTCCTCTATTTTAATTTGTGCTCATTTCCTCTTGTTACCCCCTGGCAGGGAGTGCACTCTGTACCATCATCCAGGTCATTAATGAAGATGTTAAACAGCATAGGACCTGTTATCAACCCTGGGGTATACCACTGCTCTGCTGCCAACTTTGTGTCACTGATCACAATTCTCTGAGTCTGGAAGTTCAGCCACTCTTCAGTTCACTTCACTGTTCATTTATCTAGTCTGTAGTTCATCAGTTAATCTATGAAGTTGTTATGGGAAATGATGTTGAAACCTTTACCAAAGTTGAGATAAAAAACATCTACCGCTCTCTGACTGCCAAGCCAGTCATCTCATGTAGAGGGCAATCAGGTTGATCAAGTATGATTTCCCCTTCACAAGTCCACGCTGACAATGCCCATTCACTTTCTTGTCCTTAATATATTTGGAAATGATTTCAGGATTAGTTGCTCCACCACCTTCCCAGGAGTTGAGGCAAGCTTGACAAGCCTTTAGTTCCTATAATCCTCCTTCTTGCTTTACTTGAAGATAGAAGTGACATTTACTTTCTTTCCAGTTATCAGGAATACTCTTCCAATTGCTATGACTTTCACAGTGGCCTCTTGGTGACATCTGCCAGCTCCCTCAGTGCTTGTGGGAGCACCAGTCCCATGGACTTGTGCACGTCCAGTTTGTTTAAATGTTCCCTAACCGGATCCTCTTCCATCAAGAGCAATTCAGCCTTACTCCAGACTTTCCAACTGGTCTCATGAACCTGGGATTCCTGAAGGCTGGTTTTCCTTGTAAAGATCAAGGCAAAGAGGGCCTTGGGAACCTCCATCTTCTCCATGTCCTTTATCACTCAGTTTCCTGCTCCATTTAGCAGCGGGCCCATATATTTGCTACTCTTACTTTTGCTGCTGGTATACCTGTAGAAGCCCTTTTTGTTGCCCTTCACATCCTTCAGCATATTCAGTTCCATGTGGGCTTTGGCTTTCCTACCCCCATCCCTGCCTCCACAGACAGTCTCCATATTTCCAGGTCAGTTTCCATATTTCTGTGGCTCACCTGATACTGCTTCCACCTCTTCCATGCTTCTCTTTTATGTTTGCGTTTTGTCAGAAGCATCTTGCTCATTGATGCATACCTCCTGCTGTGTTTGCTTGATTTTTCTACTTGTCAGGATGGATCAGTGTTGCACTTGGAGGAAGCGACCTTGAAAATCAACCTGCTCACCTGACTCTTCTTCTCTGCTGGGTCATATGCCATGGGATTCTTCCAAGCAGGTACCTGAATAGGAGGGCAGTCTGCTCTCCTGAACTCCAGGGTTGTGATCCTGGTTTTTCATCTTTTTCCCTTCTCTCAAGATCCTGAACTCTATTATCTGGAACAGTGATCACTGTATTTCTTTTTAGGAAAGATAACTTGTGGGAAGTAATATTACCCTAAGGCAAAGATCATAGAATCACAGAATAATTGAGGTTGGAAGGGACCTCTGGATACTCTCTACCCCAGCCCCTCAGCTCAGAGCAGGGCCAACTAGACCATGTTGCAGCTAAGGCTGCCCCTGACCTTTACATCCCCGGTCAGTTCTTCCTTTTTGTAGATATGAGGTCTAGGAGAGTGGTCTTCCCTTGTTATCTCAATCACCTGTGTTACAAAGTTGTTGTCAATGCACTCCAGAAGCCTCCTGGATTGCTTGTGCCCTTCTGTGTTGTCCTTCCAGCAGACATCAGGGTGGTTAAAATCCCCTCATGAGAATCAGGGCCTGCAAATGTGAGGCTTCTTCCAGTTGTGTGAAGAAGGCTTCATCTATTTTTTCTCAATCAGGCTTACTGATAGAGGTCTGCATCTTCCCCAACACAGCCTCACCCGTGTTGGTCTGTCCACTAATCTTGGCCCATAAACTGTCAGCTGGCTCATCATCCATCCCTAGGCAGACCTCCATGCATTCCTACCGCTCTCTCATGTGTAGGGCAACTCCTCCTCCTTGCCTACCCAGCCTGTCCTTTCTAAGGAGCCAGTATTCATCCATGGCAGCATTCCAGTCATTTGAGCTATCCCACCATGTCTCTGTGATCCTGATAAGATTGTAGCCATGTGACTGTACATGGACTTCTAGTTCTTCCTGTTCCCCATGTTGTGCATATTAGTGCACAGGCACTAAAGAGAGGCAGCCAGTTCTGCTGATTTTACAGAAAAGTTATGGCAGATTCTCCCATAATCTCCCCCATAATCCTTGGGGTATGTTTACATGGCAAGTCACAGACAGACCTGGGAACTTTTGCTCATCCTTTAACCTGAGGAACAAGATAGCTTTGATTCTAGCACTGTTCAGCTGTGTTAGAGATGTGGGGTTTTTGCACATTAATAACTCTTATTTCAATAATGTGCATACTTGCCCATTCTAACCCATCTCTTCATCTTGTAGGCTGGCATGAGTTACAGATTATGCCCATTTTTGTGTTCACCCATGTAGACTAGACTGCTGGAAAAAATGAAAAATGCTAAAATTAGTTTGGCCGCTTGGGAACAGGAAAAATAACTAGCATCTTCCCCACAAATTTCAGAAGTGGGTTAATAAGATATATTACTAGTTAGGTACATGTCTATCATTCTGATAAAGGAAATGGCAAAAAAAGTTGTATCAAATAAGCTTAGTTTGAGAAAAAAGTCAAGGTCATAGTTCCAGCTAGCTGCAGCTACTTAAATGACAGGATGATGAGGCATCTAGTTTCTTAGACATCTGAGCAGAATGAATAAACTCAAACTACCTGTTCAATGCCATGTGGTCAGTTTTCCTTCCTGAACCATTATATAAGCATTTCTGGATTACTTGCCACTAGTCATATAAGTGTTTATTCATGTTAATGAAGAGATTTTGATGAATTATGCTTTGTCTCATTGAGTACCACTGTTGGCTATACCACTGTATTGTGCTATTGCCTGCAGAAAGACAAGCTCTTAACCCTTCTTGAAGAGCTTTTAACACCATCTTTGTCAGCTGTTTTATACACTTGCTTATTCCACTTTATCCTTCCTGACTATATTACCATTTACTTCCATATTGCATAGATGAACTGCCCCATTTCTTTTTACAAATCATAAGATATAATGGTAGCAGTCCTCTGATGTCTGCCAGACCTCTGTTCTGGCAGATACAGTAAAACTCACACAATCAGGAATTATTCTTTCCTAGAAATGGCAAATGTTTTAATGTAAAGTTACTTGCAGTGTGATATGTTGTAACCTTTCCTGCCCTTCCTCGAGGAAAATACAGCTAATGACCTGAGTACACCTCCCCTCCTAACAAGTCACAGGCATTTGAAATGGGAATATAGACAGAAACATAGTTTACTGTTTCATTACTAGTAACTACAGGTTCAATAAATTTCCTTCTTCTGCCCTACAGTGGTATTTCAGAGATGTAAATATTCTGATGTTGGCAAACTGACCAATATTGACAAGAAGTAAGTGAGAGGGGACCTCAAGCCTCTACCACCAGAAGGATTTGATTCCACATGAAATGATAATGTGCCCTGATAAAAAAATAACTGTATCTCCTTGCATATGACATTTTCTCAGTGTTCTTGCACTGCAATACAGTCTAGTATGGTATCCTTGAGTCACTTTGAGCATATAAAATGTTATATATTATGGTACATATCCTCAGGTGTTACAATCACAAATAGATAAACATGTCCTAGATTGATCAAAGTCATAGAATGTGTGTTCTTGATATTGCCTGCAAAAGGTTGAAGTAAACCCAATTTAAAGCTCCATTGATTAGTTCGAGACAAAAATTTTTGAAGAATGTGGGGAAGCATTGCTACAATCACTTTTATACTGTGCATTCATCCTCCTCTGGTTACATGGGAGTTTATTGTCTACCATTTACCTTGAGTACTCAGTTAAGAATCTTGACTATGGACTGTGTCAGCCCCTTGCCCTTGCAATGTGTGCTGCCTTTAAAATAGTGCATGCTGAGAAAATCCCAAGGATCCTATACAAATGGAGGATGTTACAGTTGCTCCCTGCCAAATGTTCTGGAGTTTGGGATAACCTACACAGCTTGCTTACTGGCACTTGTAAAGCAATTACCTGCACTAATATGAAAAGAGAGAAAGATTTCATGCATCTTATAGGACAACATGAGCCGAATAGATAACCTAAAAGTCTAATTTGTAAACACTTTACTTTCTACTTGAGGAAGTGGAAACTTGAACAAAATTTTCTACATATAACTTTAACTTTCTTCTTCCTATTTAACAGACAAGCTGAAATCTTGATTTGATGTGGTTAATGTCAATTAGTGTTTGTAAAACTTGCAACAGTGACTAAGGCTTAAGTTTGTTATAAACTGAATATTTTGTCAATAGATATGGAAACCTATTCTTTAAAATCACTAGTTGTGAGGGTCAATTGCTCTCGTTAGTGATCTTTCTACTCATATCACTGCCAAGAGGGAAATAGGTACTTTTTTACTCCAAAACTACAGAAACAAAAGGCAAATGAAGCATAGACCTTAGTGATCTTCAAAAGATAATCCAAGGACTATTGATGATTAATGCAATAATTGCTGATAGTCTGCAGAGAGCTATCTCGTTATCAAGTCTCCTTTTTTCCAAGTGATCTGGTTCATGAAAACATAGGTGAAACCTATAAGTATCAGTTCTGTAGTAATATTTTTCCATATAGCCCATTGTTCTAATTAGTATACGCATGTACAGAGAAGAGGACAATGATTTCACATGTGAGAGTGCAGGAATTAATGACTGACAAATACTTATAGATAAGCACCATAAAAAAAGGAAAACACCTCACCTTTAAAATGCATCCTAGAAACTGGTATAATTGAAAAATCTGCCTTTGCTGTTTTTTTTCATCTTGTCCAAGATAGTAGATTTTCAAGGAACCTGCCATTTTACTGTGTGTCAGGAAGCATTTCTTGGGCTCTCAACCTACATTTTCTTTCCTGTTCTAAAAATCTCTTCAGCTCTTTTTTTGGGCCCTTTCATGCCTTCCTCCTCATGGGTACTTAGACCCTTTGTGTTCCTTCACATGATTACCACCTCTGATCAACATATGCCTGTAATTTGTAGTTTTAAACGTATGAACAAAACCACATTCTTGGTGGTGGGAGAAGGATCTCTTCCAGACTTAATAAGAGAACTGAGTAAAAAAAAAGTCCTAACTAGCCTGTATCTTTCTGAGGAAGATTTCCAAGGAAAGATAATTTCTCTGCACAGAGAAAGAGCCTAACTCCTTCTTGTGCCTTTGAAATTCTCCTCCCTCAGTTTTCCATCTACTTCTGTAATCTAGCTGTGCTAAAGGACACCTACAAGAGTCAAGTGTCAGCTTGAGACCAGATAGCAGAAAAAACATCTAAATGGAAAAGCGCAGTTTCGTAATTAAACTTCAGTCTCTCTTTTTGCGTTGTCTCCTTCATTTCTCTTCCTATAATTCTGCTTGTATTATTCTGACAAGGACTTCTGTAAACTCCCAAGATGCCAACCTGAAGCTGACAAGAATGGTGGCAAAAATACCTAAAGCACAAATTCTTTTGACAGATTAACAGGAGTCTGTCGTCTGCTGGAATTACCTTTCTTTTTTCCCTTGTGCATTTCTTCTGCTCTGCCCTCTGCACACACCTCAGTGACAGCCTGAGGGTGTCAGGCATAATTCTGCAAAGACACGGAGAAGGAAAAGAAAATGCCAAGTGTCAAGCCTATCCCATGACCTCCCACTACTATGCAAACTGAAAATAGAAACTGTAGGAAAGTGGCCTGCTAGATCCTTAAGTCTTTATAGGTTTTGATTGTTTCCAAGTGTTTTCATAGCTACTCTAGAGAGATACCAGTGTTTAGGATATGATGCAGTGTCCCCTGAAATCAATTAGACTCTTTATAGTGACTTCAGTGGGCTGAAAGTTGACCCTGGTTTCCATCGTGAAAGTTCTGTATAAAACCAACATACTGATGCACATTTGTAAAGGATCAGTACAAAAAACCTTGTTCCACTAGCATCTGAAAATGAGGCAATAAGGGACATTCTGAAGTTTTGTATTAGAAACACGAGTTCGGTTAAACTGGTTAGAAGCATGAGAACTCATATATGTGCTGTTACACAACAATAAAAGAAGATTTTTGCAGTTACTGCTGATGTCATCTCTACTGTTACTGATCCAACACTGCTTTATGTAGTTCTTCTGAAGAAAATGTTCACTGGCATCACTAATGCTGATCATTCCATTATATTGCAAATTAATTCCAAGCAGTAATGTTAAAAGGAGATATAGATAAGCACACTGTGAAAAAAAGGGTAACTATGCAAAGATAAACCACTGACTTTGATAAAAACTAAATCAAACTACAGCATTTAGTTAAAAAATCCCTTTGAATTTTTGCCATTCTGAGTGTTTCTTGTTTTAAAATGGAGACTCTCCACTTCAGAAATGGAGAGCTGACATTCTGCATCTGTATCCACTCAGTTTAATGTTCCTATCATGGTTACTTGCCTCCACTGCCATTTGCCACAACTGCTGATGTTGGTATGTCAGTTGTCTATGCAGATATGTCATAGAGACAAAACAAGTGAAATAATAGATGCTAATAAAGAAACTGATGACAAATATTCATTTTTTAATGTGAGCATTGTGTTAAATTAATTGATGTTATTTCCGCTTACAGTCATCTGTAGCTGGAACTCGCATGGGAAGGAGTTGTAGTACAAAGTACGGCATTCCACAAGTTTGAAAGGTCAAATTTAATTTTCCAAACATCTGTAAGTTTATTTTCAACACTTCAACAGCAAATAAAATTCACTTGAACAAACTTGTCATATAAATAACTTGCAGTACTGAAGATATGAATTGAGAGTAAAACTGGGGAAAACATATTCCCTACCAGGTAAAAAGATGTAACATGCCCTGGAAGTCAGAAGCAGCTGGCTGGAGTGGCCACAGCATTCTTAAATGGGAGCTTTTCTAAGTAACCAATAGCAGGCACACATTTTCAGTGGGAATAATGTGATGTGCCTAATGTTATTCAATAGTTTAATATTTAACATTATATAATATTTAATAGTTTACGCCTTTGCAGGGAACTGCACAATAGAGGAAAGAGTGCAGTGAGTCAGATTCCCTGCAAAAGTCTTGGCAGTGGCTTTCATGAAGTAACTGGTCACTCTGGAAAGGAGAAGTTTGAAGCACTTGGCTTTTGTGCAGTTTGAATGCAAATGGCACAACCCACTCAAGCTGATGCTCAGGGACTCTGGGAGACAGGAGAATTCCTTGTGGCTGCTGACTTCAGTACAGTTATCACAGTCATGACAATTGTCATAATCTGGCAGTTCTCTTGCATGGTGTAGTGGGCTTGGTGTGGGATATGCTGCCAAGAAGGGAATGGGGCCCATAGCCTAGCCAGCTGCCAGCTAATGCCAGGTCTTCCCTGTTTTCCTAATCCAGCACTTACTGGCCTTTGCAGTTGATAGTTATGATAGTTATTATAGCGACATACAGAGCTTAGCAACCAGAGTTAAATGACCTCAGAAAACAAAGCTGACCAATCTTTTCAGAAAACAAGGTATTTTATTTAAAAAGATCTTTTTTTCCCTAACTTAACTTACACTATAATATTCTTATGCATTAGCTTATTCTTTCTTTTCCATTTTTCTTTTCTCATTCTTTTCATTTTCCTTTTCTCATTCTTTTCATTTTCCTTCACCTTCCTTCTTTCTTTTCCTGTGCCAGTTGCCAGTCTAACTGGTGAAAAAAAAAAGGGGGAGGGATGAATGGGGTGAGAGACAGGGACACAGAAAAGAAAGAAGTATGGGATAAAAATATGGGAAAGAATAAGAGGAAATAGGAAATATGGAAGCAGTACATTTCAAAATCAACCCTCTTTGATAAAAAGCACAAAAGAAACTATTACAAAGAAATAGAAAATGTGCCTATTTTTAAATGAGCAGCATGCAAATAACAGAAAAAAGGGTTTTTTTCCAAGTTCCTCATCTTCATCCTTAGTACATGTTTATTGGAGAATGGACACTGCTTTTTGACCAGGAAATTTTTTAGATATCCAAAATTCAACAAAAGGACCTGTGCCTTTAGAACAAGAATGCTAGTGGATAGAACAAGATTTCTTTGACTTGTGCTTTGTCTGGCTAATGACAGAATAATTTTCAGCACTGTCCACCATTTATTATCTTAGACCTTCAGTTAATGCAGCTCATCTTCCCTTGTGTCAGTTTTCACCAAGGACATGTGCTGGATTGTCTTTAATCTGTATTTATGCCCAAACAGAACATACTGGGTTTTCTTACATTCAGTTTGAAATATCCCCATGAAATAGATGGTACAAATATCTGATTTACAGAATAAATCTTTGGCTTGATTCTTATCTCTTACTACTATAAACAAGGAATAATTCTTTCAAGGTTAGTGGAGTTACATGAATGTAAACCCAGATAACAGAAGGAGGTGCTTGCTCCTGTTAAGTGTTTGTGACTTTTTCTATGCAAGACTTTGTTAATATAATCAGGAGCAGTAATAAATCCTTAACAGATACCTATTGTTCACAGTGAAATGGCCTTTTAGGTCAGCTGTCGAATTACCATGACTTACTAAACAGTGGTAACTCTTCCCTTCAGTGCCTGGTGTTGAGTGGTATGTTCCTGACAAGCAGAAGAAAATCCAATTATCTACTTTTCTTTCTTGCTTCTTCAGGAAATGTTTCCATTTTTAATATGGCATATGGCCATACAATAGAAATGTTGGTAGGATGCCTTCAAGAGAATTATATTTTTGTAACTCTTTTTCATAACAGTTGTGAAAGACAGAACCAATTTGCTCCTGCAGCTATCTGAAGAAAACAGCATGAAATCTGTGCCTGGACAGACTCTGTAGGATAATGTTGTGAAAAAGTCATAGAAAATATGCCATTGCGTTTCTTGTTCCAATCCTTTAGGACCAATCAGCTCATCTTAGGAGGGTTGCTGTGAATTGAACGACACCAGATGGGAGCTACCTGTCATAAAATAATTGTTTCTCTGAAGAGTAAACTATTACATGTCTTTCACAACTCTTCTGAAGCCAGTTTTCAAAAATCCTTCAGAACCAGATAAATAGCCATAGAGTTTCAAGTTATAGGAGTCATTCAGCTTTGAGAGTATGGAGACCTGTGTGTCACCCTTTTCTCTACAACAGTGTATCTCAGACTGTTTTGGAGGATAAAACAATGTTTTTCATAAAACCAGACCAAAAATTCTTAAACTGACTTAGATGGTGTCCACATAATCTTTTTATTTTTTTGCTTATATGTATGTAATAGCATTAGAGTGTGCATGGGTTTCTTGGATTTTTGTGTTGTTTTTGCCATTGCTTCATGGTAGAAACAAACTTGGCAGGTGGAAACTTGTTCAAAACCACACGTGTGTCTCACCTAAACTTGGAAGCTTAGAAATACTTCTGAATCACTCATTTTTGATACAGTCTCAGTTTGCTTTGTGGTTATTTCTAGGGTAAAGTGCAGGAGAATCTGGCTGTATTCTTGCTATTTTAACAGCCAGTGTAGTTTTTCCTTCTTTATAAATCATAATAAATGTAACTGGGAGGACTTCTGAGTCTCAACAACTAGATTTTCTGTGGCAGAATAAATAGTGCCCTGAGAATATATTTCATTGTCTTCAAATGCCATGGGAACCCTCTGACCTTTAAATGTAAACTTTCAAATTTGTGGGAAGAGGTTTAGCCAAAAGATTCTCATTAACATTTGTGTCAGTTAAGCTGAATCCTTTTCTGCTGAACTAAAATTTACCTCTATGACACAGACTATGAAGCCGAATGATGAAAGTCAGAGGAACTGCTAATGCCAAATGTGCTTTCAGAACTCATTTTGCAAAGTTCTCTTACAACAAACACGGACATATTCTGGACTCATTTCATGTGGTCCTGATGGTTTAGAACCTAATGGTTTTCTGACTTGAGATGTTCAAAGATTTACTTAATGCTTCTATGATGCTGGAACATCAAATGCCTTTTGTCCAATAAGCAGAGCGCCTTTTTACAAGATACAATGCTCATTTTTAAGAGTATTTCTCTTGAAAGGCAGAGAATCTGTGGAAGTACACCTGCTGCTTGGTGGGCAGCATTTTCTATACATTCAGCTGCATTTTCTATGAACTTCTGACAAAATTTTCAGACTTTTGGAACACATTTATTTCATCTGATGATTCAGGTTCTGCCTGTTTCTGAATTTTACCTATTCCTTAGCAGTAGGTTTCTTAGTCAGCACTGTGGTATGTCATGAATTCTTTTTATTTCACTATTAACAGTAAGGAAGTTAACCTTTTCATGAACATTATGCTTTATAGATCTATATATTTTTAAGGCCAGGGAGACGGCTGTGTTAGTCTAAGCTGACCTCCTGTGTTGCAAGAAGTATTTTTACTTAGAGAAGTGTGAGAACCGAGTGAGTTCCCTTACTTCTCAGGGGCAGTATGAAAACTCCCCCTGACTTTGTGGATCAAGACTTCATGTCTTCATGACATCTTTCTTGAACTGATGTGTGAAAACAAGTAAATTCATTTCAGGTTTGGTGCTATCACCTCAGTAAGATAATTCACTGAAACAAGATGAGAGCTAAAGGTCAGAATAGAATGCCTGTGTTCAAAAGAACTTACAGAGGTGGAAATGGATTTTGGGGTACTTTTTGGCTATACAAGAGACTGGTCACACACAGATCATATTTTAGTTTTATTTACAGGACCTATTGGGTGAGGATTCAGGTCCTTTGTAGGCTCTGTTGGTAAACTTGGTGAGACTGAAAGAGAAGATAGCAAGGTACCTACCTTCCCTCCACTATCGCTAGTGCAAAAAGCCTTGGTGAGAGCAAATCCTGCTAAGCCCTGGCCACACCTCTCGATTAATTTTTTTTCCCTACACTTCCACCTTGGTGACAGGGAAATGAACTCACAATTTCTTCAGCCCAGAATATGCTCAGTCCTCTGATATTCTTAGCCGTTTGAAAGCGCATCTCTTCTGCCCAGTGGGCTCTCAGTCACCAAGAACAACTATAGCAGATGCTGGGGTTTGTCCTTGAGTTGGCTAGGTTCAACAAGCAGGGTTCCCTTTATTGCTGCAAACATTTCTGTGTGCCTCAGTGCGTGCCTCAGCTCTTCTCCTTTGATCCTGTCTTCTGTGCAATGTCATTGTGAAGGAATAAGGTTAGACATGCAACCTATGATTCTTCAGTGGTTGTTTAGAATCTAGTGAGAATCAAACAGTGCCTGGAAAGATCTCAGGAAAGTTTATGAAAAGTGTTGAACAACCATCTTATTTTGCACTTTTCATTCTTTGAATTTCTCGGTGATAAAAGGACCTAAGACTTAGGCAAAACTAAAAGCAGTTGCTTGCCTTCACAGATCAAGAGTAGGTGTCCTTTTTGCCTCCTACCACATCATAGCTCCACAAACAATGCAACAGCCAAAACACAGCTAAATGTTTAAGCTGGACTGAAAGTAAACATGTAACCCTATGCTGTTGCCATTTAATAGGGCTTAATTTGTTTTTCAGAAGGCAGGTGTCCATAACCATGTGAGATTCCCCGGGATACCAATGTCACCTGTATAGGGCTGGCAGGCAGAACACAAGAGCTACGGACCACCCATGACTTCCAGAGCAGCAGCTGAAGACTAGGTGGGATTACTGAAGGCATCTCAAAAGACTCTAAATGCCTGTGCTTTGGCAATGGAATTGAATCCTAAATTACTGAGTGAAGTTTAAACTTAGCATTTTTAAGGTGCTAAAACCAAATCACCTGCAGCAGTGGCAGAATTAACTTCATTTCCAAAACCAAATCTGTCTACATTTGTTAGTGTTGAGCTGTTTCCATCATAGCTTTCAAAGAAAACTGAATTTCTGTTGCCTGCTACCATTACTGTCTGTAAAACGCCATGACAACAAGCTCTCCATGTGCGTAAGTTTAGAAAATAAGGCCACCTTTCTGCCCATTCTGGTTTAATGACTTTCAATGGCTCCATTTATTTTGAAACAAGTTACAGCATAAGGCAATTTTGCTACTCGATAGCTTTTGGGTGCAATCTGCTTTTGACTTAGTAAATAGATGAAGCTCTCAAACAGCCTGAATTCTTTAACTGAAAAAAAAAAGGCTAGAGACAAACTGAAGAGGCTGCAAGCTTCTTCATGATATTCTCCAAAAAGAAAATCACAAAATATATGGATAATGTGCCAAGTTTTTAAGGAAAGGAGAAAACTGGAAAATCCTAATGAAATGATATCACCAAACATAGCCTACATTAGTTACATTATCTTGCCACATAAGTATTTACGCTGTGATGGAGTACGTTTTGCTGAACAAGCTGAAAATACTGCCTCAGGAGAACAGGCTGACTTCAGCTTTATTCAATTGCTTTGCTTCCAGGCGATTTCTGATATTTCAACGTGACTGACAGAATCAAGCCAAATTCATCCACTCAGTCATTCAAAGTGATATAAATGATGACCTTTCAGATCAGAGTGAATATTTCTGAGAAAATTTCAGGAAAGTACTATATAGTTATGGTAGATGAAAATAATTGACTTCTACAGAGAGTGGGTGGTTTTATGGCTGCCGTGTGTGGAAGGTGACATGAATGTTCATGAAGAGTTCACCTGTAGGTTGTACCAAGTAATCTGACCAGTGGCTGTAACAAAGTCAACGATGAAACATTTGTTTCTAGATGTGGGGATCAAACTCTGCCAGAAACGGTGTGGTGATATTGTAGGATTTATATCAGATATTGCATCCAGCTTGCAACTGGCAGAGTCACATATATCATTATTGCAGTGGGCACGATTTGAATTAAACTTGCCCAGAGAACATTGAGAATAATACTGTACTAAAAAATACCTATGAAACTGTTTATGAAACCACATATAATGGGAAAAGTATTCTGAAGGAGATGCTATGTTAAAGAGAAAAAATTCCTATGTGTCTTATCAAGAAATATGTTGTGGTACAAAGTGCCACATCTGGAGATAAAACACAGGGTTCTGTGTGCACCAGCAGGCATCCATGTCACATGAGTAAAACAGAATTCCAGTGAAGACGTATAGTTACCTGACCATGTGGACAACATAGGAGTTAAAAAATATTATAAAGAAATATCAGGAAATGAGAGCTTGAAGACAGGATATAATAGTTCAAATAGGAAATGTTTACTTGCTTGGTATGAAATGAGCTCTAAACATGATAAATAATTAGAAAGACACACAGACAGACAGAAAGATAAGTCATGGAGAGTAATAAGCCACAGAAAACTTTGCAAAGGCTGGGTTTTCAGCAACAGAAGACCATTCTTTATGAAACAAAGCACTGCAGTCTTTCCAGTCAGATGAAAGCTGCAACTTATTCTAAAAGCAAATCCGCCAAGAGATTTTAAAGCTGGAGATACTGAGGTTCCCAAAAATCTCTCTTAAAAAGATGAAAACACATGTCCCCAGATTTGGGAAAGGAGCTTTGGAAGTACCTTCATAGCAGTGAACCCATTCTACAGCATCTCTCCCACCAGGTTTTGGAGAAAATAGCTTCCTGAGCTGTAAACTGAATGAGACTTACTGAAGTCACAAGCACCTTTACTTTGTGCAGCCAAACCAAACATTACCTGGTTCTCAATGCTGTGAAGTTAGCAGTTATTGTGGCATAGGTAATGCCAGTACCATAAAACAACTGAGCTGTGTCATTCCACATTGTATCCAAATGTGGCTTTCATCCATCTGCTGCATGTGTTCAAGGACAAAACCAATCACCTTCTACTTAGATATGCAAGTCTGGATATTGACTTCAAGAAACCCAAGGCACACATCATCACTGGGAGCTTTTCAGACTTACATGTCTTTCTCATACTTGCATTAAAAATGATTTAATGAATAATTTTGTTCCATGACTGCATTCATCCATTTTTAATAAAATGAGCATTTATTCCAAACTTAGCATTCTTCAGCATTCTCTATTAATTCTGTACTGAAATTTTGGAATGTTTAATGTCCTAACTCATCATTTGACTAAGCTTACGGAAACTATTGGCTCAGTTATGAATTCATTATCTTTTATTTCCTACATATCTCTGATATGCAAATTTTTATAGCAGTGAAATATGTCTGACTGCTTTGCTCCCAGTTAATGCAGTATTAATATAACAATGAACTTCATTACATTTCCGGATACATTTTACTTACATTAAATTAATTTTTGAACTTGTTTGACAGAGTCCTGAAGTTACCTAAGTTTGGGTTTGGGTGTGTTTTTTCTTTTTTTTTTTTTTCCAAATTAACACAGCTGTTAAAATATTTTGTGTAGGCACTAATGCTGAGTGAAACTTTTACTTTTGTGTATCATATGTTTGTGAGACGCTGGCTTTTCTAAATCATAGGTTAATTATTTCAACTTAGAATTTCACCTCTGGAAGACTGTTCCAACAGTAAAAATGGCATATAAAGACCTCATGTAGATAGAAGATGAAAACCCATCAGAATACTGTCCCCATGATGCTAATGCCCTGCTCACCTTCATACTGTACATCTGAAGTGTTTTAAATGCCAGAGGTTGAAAGAACAGACATCGTGCAGTCAGACAAAGGAGAAGAGAGATTTTACTTGAGACTTTATACCAGTTTCCGAATAAAGAAATAAATTATTCTGTCAGGCTACAGTAGTTAAGATAAAAACCAATGGGCTAAAGTGCAGTGAGTGATAGACGGCTCAGTGTGCTGGTTTTGGCTGGGGTAGAGTTAATTTTCTTCATAGTAGCTAGTATGGGGCTATGTTTTGGATTTGTGCTGGAAACCGTTGATAATTCAGGGATGTTTTAGTTATTGTTGAGCAGTGCTTCCACAGAGTCAAGGCCTTTTCTGCTCCTTGCCCCACCCCACCAGCGAGGAGGCTGGGGGTGCAAAAGAGGTTGGGAGGGGACTCAGCTGGGACAGCAGATCCCAACTGGCCAAAGGGATATTCCATACCATATGATGTCACACTCAGCATGTAAAGCTGGGGGAAGAAGAAGGAAGGGGAGGACGTTTGGAGTGATGGTGTCTGTCTTCCCAAGTAACCGTTGTGTGTGATGGAGCTCTGCCTTCATGGAGATGGCTGAACTCCTGCCTGCTGATGGGAAGTGGTGAATCCTTGTTTTGCTTTGCTTGTGTGTGTGGCTTTTGCTTTACCTATTAAACTGTCTTTATCTCAACCCATGAGTTTTCTCACTTTTACCTTTCCAATTCTCTCCCTCATCCCACTGTGGCAGGGGAATGAGGGAGTGGCTGTGTGGTGCTTAGTTGCTGACTGGGGTTAAACCACGACAGCCAGACATTCAGAAAAATGTACTGCATGGATACTGAAGCTCTGGGACAGACTATCTAGAGAAGCTGTGGAGTATCTGCAGCTGGAGGTTTTAAAATACCACTCAGACAAACATCCATCAGGATGGGGGATAGATAAACTAGGTGACCTCCTAAAATCCCTTCCAGTTTTATTTTTTATGATTCTGTGAGTAGGCTTGTCATACTGAAAAATTTCTCTGATTAGGGTCTGATGCTATCCCTTGTCTACTCTAAGGCTATTTATCCTAATGTTATTAGAGACCTATGATGATGAATAAAAGAGATGACTAGTTTGCTCTCAGAAGTCAATTTTTCAGCTAGTCAGTGTCTGAAGTTGAAGACAGATTTCCAACAGAGCTCAGTTCTAGCAGTTCCCTTGTTTCAGATATAGTGGGACTTTCTAGTTCAAGCATTCTGACATTTTCTAGAAGTATGCTTAAGTAAAGATCACCATTACACTCAGACACATGACTGCATTCCCATAACTCACCTAGTTACAGTACATCTGAGGTGAATCCTCAACCTCCATGTGGCTTCCACTGAGGTTTAAACTGAGAAGTTTTACCAACCACTTGCAGGGAAAGATCGTGCATGGCATCAGTTCCTAAGTCTCAGCTGCCATATGGGAGCTTGTTAAGTCACAGCTCTGTGGTCAATGAATGACTTCAAAGATTAACTCAGAGTTGAAGAAAATATTTCAGGAGTCCAGGGGCCTAACACTAACTGATTCTGTTCCTTTGGCTTCCATATTAAGTCACTGTAGAGGCATACTATGAACCTATAAAGATGCTTGTTCTGACCACCTACAGTTGTTCTGATGCTCTTAAAATCTTTGGGTGGTTTCTAAATTGATTCTGAAAATGGGACCTAGACTTTGAATTTATCTGCTTTTGATTTAGGTATCATTTAGGTGCTTTTGACAAAGTTATAGTTAGCCGTTTTCAAAATCTTCAAGGACATGCTTAACTATATGCACCTACATAAACACTGCTGAAGAGGAATGGATGTGAGCATATATTCCTAGTTATGTGTACTTTCAAACACATTTCTCATCTCTTTAGCTACAACACAGCTAAATAAGACAATCTGTCTTGGAAATTTGATCCTATATGCACAGCTGTCCTGAAGGAATACCCAGAGCAGGATGCTGAGGACAATGTAACTGTAAGTCAAAGACAACAAGAAGAGCTGTCTGGAGTCTTAAACCACTCTAGAGAAAGTGAGGTACTAACAATGGTCTTAATACAATTATTTCCTTACTCACCATCTACTATTTATTTTGTTTAGTTTTATTCCTGTGTTCCATTTTTGTTTCGGAATGTCCTGACCTATTGCTGGTTTTAAACAGTTTCATTCTGAATGTGACTTAGCATCTCTGATAGCAAACACCTACACAAACACCTTTGTGTCTTATTTGTGTGTTACTTTGATTTCAAATCAGGTGCCTAACTGTAGTGCTTATAGGATTGCAGGGTGCTTGGATTTTAATTGTATGAAGTTCAGGCAAAAGTGACTATAAAAGCATCAAAAAAAAAATAGTTTGCAAGTACAAGTGAAAAGATGCTGAGATTTACATAATGGTTTAGTCAGACACCCCTACTGTTTTATAGAGGGAAAAGTGCATGTGCACAATAAATAAATTACACTGTGCCATCAGTATGTTGCATCTAACTGCATTAGTGGCTCAATTTTTCCCCTCATGACTTAGGTAGGAAGACATATTGGAAAACACATATTTCTTCATTATACTATTTAAATGGTTTGATAAATCTGCTTATAGATGGCAAACATTTTTTATTTCTCCAAGTTATTTATATTTAAAACAAATCTTACATGTGTTTACATGTAAGATCTCAAAATATTGGAAAAATTTTATTGTCATAATAAGCCCCATCTGTGGCTCGGGTAGAACATGACCAAAAACTTGTTCTTTGACCTACTCTACCTTTAGGCTGACTTGCTGTGTGTGCTTTTTGTAGTGCCCACCTTCTAAATCTACTCAGTTAAGGAAAGAGCTGTGTAAACCATCTCCTTCATGATGAGGGTGTTTTGATGTATGTTTCAACAATTCATTGAAAAATTATTTTCTTGAAATGCTGTTAATGTTCGGTGAATTTCATTTTAATGTAGCAAAGTACCGGTTAGAAATTGTTAAATTATTAAATCCATTTTTATGGAGACTGAATCTTGCTTTGAAAAGGAAGTGTACAGAAATAGGGTTGTTTTTGATGAAATGAATTAATATGATTGGCTTCCAGAGTTTTTTTTTATCCTCTTCCTCCAGATTTTTCCCTGTGTTTTTCTGTGCTTTTTTATTGTAAAAAGGGTAGGAAGAGGAATGGCTTAAATATGGCCGAAATGGAGAAAACAAAAAAATTGGAACAATACTGAAAGTTTTCAGATAAAATTCCAGGGTTTTTCTTAATATGTATTTTTTTTTTTTTAAATTAAGAATCTTTAGAACTAACCTTTTCTGTAGTTTCAAAATTGTTAATATTTTAATTTTGGCCAGCTCACTTCTTTTCTCTGTTCAGTGCATCTATGTGCTGGGATACAAGAGAAAATGTAATATATGTATATGCTTCCATTTGCAAAAGAAAAATAAAGCAAATTAAGGGATGTGCTATTGGAGGTCATAGACAGGATATATTATGGTCTTGATTTTGCAAGACACTGAATGCCTGCAGCTCGCCTTGCACCGAGTGAATTTAAGGCACTTGTCACATGACCCACTCTTTTATTAGCTTAGTTGCAGTGGAAAAGGCAGAGCAGTAGCATCAGAAATGGAAAATGACGGCAGGAAAAGTCTGGTTGTTGGTTGCTTAGGGGTGATGGAAACAGCTATTCTCAAAGGGTCTTTGCTGAGGAATACGGAAGTAATACAGAGGAAGATAGCAAGAGCAAAGGAAAAATAAGATTTAAGAATAATAGAAAATAATAAAAAAAAGCGCAAACTATTTCTGGAGTAATAACTGTTCTAAGAAAAAGTTACAACCAGATGAATCACATCTATGTAAGGGGGCTAATTTAAAGGCATTTTATCAAAGAGAAATAAGCATTTCTAGAGATTGATTCAGTCCTTAGGGAGACTGCATATCTTTCTCTCTTGTGAAGCATCTCAAAGCACATAGTGAAATTCAGATGGAATAAAGCTGGCCCACGATGACTGGGCACTATCAGACTGGTCCTTCCAACAGCTTCTGCCTTAAGCTAGGCTACTGGAAGTCTGGCACCTGGCTCAGTAAGGACTGGTGTCTGCCCTTCCAGCCATCCCTACTGCAGGTATTTTAAGATCAGGCAGCTATGAAGAAATAGGTAAAACTCGACCCTTACTTGGCACAAAGAAGGGATCCGGTGAAGAACTGCAAAACCCTATAAACCAAAACCTCCCTGTAGTCCCCCAGAAGAACGACAATTTTGCCACCTAACTAGTGCTCGCTGCATGGACCTGCGCTCGGAACGCGTTCATGGCTGAGCGCTCCCTCCTGCTGCCGAGGTCACCTGCTTCACCTGACCGCGGCCTGCAGAAAATGCAGGGTACCACTTAAACGTTTTTATGAGTATTCTTTATTTGCCCGAGAGCACATACAATACTTCCCACTGGTGTATTCCACATGTACTCTCTATACGGATCAGTGACCTCAGTGTCTTTTCAGCAATTCTGCCCGTGTGCTCTGGCTATTTCGTCCTGGGAAAGGAGCCCCACGAAGTATCCTATAGGAAGGAGGAGGAGGTACATTTTATAGGCTTTTCCGTGTTTGCCCTGTGTTTTGTGTAAGCTTGATTTTCGGGTGTATTTGCATCGGAAAGGTCCAGTCCCTCTGACAAAGGTCAAGTGTCCTTCAGTGGGAACTTCTGCTGGAAGCACACTGCAGCATCAAACTTTCCGGCACGGAAAAAGGCATCTTTCCTCACTGAAATATTCAATACACAGAAGCAACCTATTTTTGCCTTTCGCAATATAATGCAACTTAAGACATGCTGCCTCCAATAGGAGGCAAAAAAAAAGGGGGTTTGCTTTATTTTATTCCCAGGTTTTAAACTCGCAATGTTTCACGTTAAGACATTCGGCCAGAAGAGAGGATCGCAAGTGAAGCCGTCGCTCCACGAACAACGTCTCCTCACTCGCACGACCCACGAGATTTACGCGGGCCCTCGCTGCGACTCCCGCGGGATGCTCCGCGGGGGCTTACAGCCGGCCCCACACCCCGAGGGCGCCGGTAGCCCCCGCCTCCCGCGGCCACCGCCCCCCTCCGCCGGGCAGCCACCATCTTGTTCAGCGCAGCACCGGCGCAAGCGGCCGCGGCGCGGCTCTGCGCAACGCGCCTCCCCACCCCCGCGGAGATCCGCGGTGCGGCCGCAGCGCCCCCGCCCCCCCTTCCCCCCCCCCATCCCCCGGGCCCAGCGCTGCGCAGCGCTGCGCGAGGAGCGCGGAGCACGGCCGCGTGTGCGCCGCCTCCGCGCCCGCCTCCCCACGACCCCCCCCGGTCGGGAGGGGAGGGCGGCTCCCGCGCGGCGTGTTCGGCGGCCGGTCCCTCGGGGCGGTGGGCAGGTACCGCGCCGCACGCCTGGGCGGGTGCGCGCGCGCGTGTGTGTGCGTGCGTGCGCGCGCGAGGCGGGGCCGCGCCGGCGGCAGCCCCGCGCCGGCTGGTGCCATCTGGGAGCCGGGGCGTGGAGCGGGGGAGGGCGCGGGGGGCGACGCGCAGCCTCAAGGCCGGGGCTCCGCTTGTCTTTGCAGGCTGCGCGCCGGCGGGCAGGAGGCTCTTCGGTACCGGCCAAGTACCTGCGGATCGGCTTCCCTCCTCCTCGCTGTTGTGGTTTCGTTTTTTTTTTTTAATAGTTTGGTGGTGGTGGTTTTGGTTTTTTTCTTTTTTTTTTTTAACCCCTCCCTCAAATCCAGGGAGACGCTTCTGAAGCGGGGCGAGCGCTGATCTTACGTAGATGGTGCTGCCCCGGGGAGGGCAGCCCCCCTGCCACCCCCGGGCCGGGGGAGCGTCCCCGGGCGCCGCTCGCCCTGCCTAGCGGCCGGGCCCCTCGCTGCAGCCCGGCCCGAGAGCCGCACCGGCACCGGCGGGGGCGGGCGGCGAGCGGCATCCCGCAGCCCCGTCCCCGGCGGGTTTGGGCGCCTCCGCGGACCGGCTGCGGGGATGATGCGGCGCGTCGGACCCCGCGGCGGGGAGGGCGCTATGTCAGAGAGATAACGCGCCTCCGCCAGCAGCCCGGGGGCAGTCTCGGTGCCAGTCGTCGTCCCCCCCCCCCCCCCCCCCTTCCTGCCCCGGGAGCTGGCTGCCTGGGAGCCGCTCGCTTCTCGGCGGCCGGACTGGCAGCGGCGGCGGGTCCGGGGAGCGGCGGGGCGAGGCCCGTCGGGGCGGGGGAGCGGCGGCCGGCCGTGCCAGGGCACCCCGCCTCCGGGGGGCAAGCGCCTGGGAGGCTGAGGAGCGCAGGCAGCAGGGGCGGGGAGGAGGAGGAGGGCAGCGCCATGACTCATTTGCAGGCAGGTCTCTCCCCGGAGACTCTGGAGAAAGCCCGGCTGGAGCTGAACGAGAACCCCGACACCTTGCACCAGGACATCCAGGAGGTGCGGGACATGGTCATCACCCGGCCGGACATCGGCTTCCTCCGCACCGACGATGCCTTCATCCTGCGGTTCCTGCGGGCCAGGAAGTTTCAGCACTTCGAGGCGTTTCGCCTCCTGGCCCAGTACTTTGAATATCGCCAGCAGAACCTGGACATGTTCAAGAGCTTCAAGGCCACAGACCCGGGCATCAAGCAGGCGCTGAAGGATGGCTTCCCCGGCGGGCTGGCCAACCTGGACCACTACGGCAGGAAGATCCTCGTCCTTTTTGCTGCCAACTGGGACCAGAGCAGGTAAGTGCAGAGCCACCCGCCAGCCTTAACCCCTTCTTTCCCCGGGCAGTGCGTGGGAAAAGCTGTGCCAGAGCAGAGAGAGAGGGCGGGTGGGCAGGAGGGACACACCCGGCTCTGCCCACAGGGGGCTGGGCAGCAGCCTGGAAGGCAGAGGGAGAAGAGAAAGAAGGAGTGTATTTTGTGTCTTGGGGCCTTTTCAACCTTCTCATCCTTTAGGCTCTGAATTTCGGGAGGGAAGTAGGAACTGCTCGGGTGCTCTTCTCAACTGCCTGATGTGAGGTTTACACCCTTCTGCCTCCCCTTAGCTGAAGTGAGCTGCATAGTAGATGATGTGCTTACCCCCCTGACAAAGGCTGGTTGCGATCTCTGTGCTGGTCTTTCTGCTTCAGCATGCACAGAGTTGCTCAGGTGCATTAGGAGAAAGTGGGAGATGCTGTGTGCAAAACAGAAGTATCACGCATGGCTTTTGATCTGAGAAGTTTGCCTGTGCAGGAAGCTGAGGCTCGAATCCTTTCCCTTAGCTGAAGAAAGCTCTTCCTGAGCCACCTGGAAATGCCAGGATGGAAGTTACAGTAACCACTTCTTTTTCCCACTCACACTGCTCTAAGTGTGAATTCCCTGCATAATAAGATCCAAGCACACAAAGCTTTGGTAGAAAATTGAAGGAGGCTAGTGTAGTCCTTAGAACAATATTTGATCCTTTTTGGGACTGCTCTAGCCTGAAGATGACTTAGCAGGCTGACCCAAGAGCTGTCTCCCATCAAGGCCCTTTCTTTTAGCAATCTGATACTGTGTGACATTATTTGGTTATTCTAAGTACCTCGTTGGGTGTCATGCCCAGTTTCTCCTGCAGTCTAAAGTTACATCCACAAAAATTGCTTGATTTTCAGTATGTGTAAATAAACGAATCCATTAAGAGTGAACTCTAAAGCCTACTCCTGTGAGCACTGCATTGTTTCCCCAGGCTCCCAACCCGAGAGCAGGTTTAGGATCTGAAGCACTTCTTAGTGAGAAGACTTAAAATCTTGCTAGTTGCCTTCACATGAATCCAAACTGTCTTTTGTGCGGTCAACACAGGCTGGCACAGGCAGTGCACAGTGCTCTGTGCAGATATCCCAAGCTCAGCTATTTTGAAACATGAGGGGGGCACGGCCAGCTAGCAGCATGGATAGAAAGGACAAAATTCGGGGGATTGGCATACTTAAGCCTGCCCTTTAAGCGTTTGTGTTGCTCTCCTCTTGCAGGCTGTGTCAACAGCCGTTTCAGGGAGTGATCCCACAGCTCCCTGCAGCAGTCGGTGTTACGGCTAGGGACTGGTGTCTCTGCCTGGAGGGCTGCTGGCCCGTCATGCCTTTCCTCCTCTCCAGTCAGGGTCGCCACATCCACAGTGCCTATGGGGAGAGTTTCCTGGCCCTTGCTAACCCGTGAATCATGCCCAGGGACTCGGAGAAAGCTGTCTGGCACAAATCAAAACTGCCCATGACCAGGCTAACAACTAGAAAGTGTGGATGAACATACGCAGAACTGGAGCCAGTGTTCTTTTCCTGCTTTGGTTTTCTGGCAAATGGAGGCACAGAAGATGAGGGAGGAAGCAGTTGTGATGAGGCTAAGGACTCTCCGAATGGGCTTCATTTCCCACATAATGACCAGGTCAACTTTTTATTTTAAAAACAGCTCCACAAACTCTTAAAAATTCCAAAATGAAGAATTAGCAAAGAAATGGATGTTTAGGCCTTTCACGAAGTCATATGTTTACCATGAAGAAGTTCCTTTTTTAAAGGTAGTGTGGCCTACTCTATACTGTTACTTCTCATTTAAAAAAAAAAAAACCTGAAGCTTGTTGTAATGCTTTTCAGATCATTAGTTCCTAGTCAAAAGAACAGCAAGAGTTTGAATTCAGAGATAAAGTAGCATTTAAAAAAAGCAATTGCCATGTGAAAAGAATAGGTTTATTTTCCTCTTATTTTTAGATGTGCTGATATTTAAACTATATGAGATAAGCTGACACAACAGTAAATTTATTATGATCTTTTTCATGAAGTCCTATTGGTAAAATTATTATTTATGATATAATAGGGAGGTGATTGGGGTACACAGGGGTACCTAATGGCCATGTTTGCAATTGCATCCCTATTACTTTTCAGCACTGCCCGCCAATGGTACGCCTCTCCTCCAGAGTGAGGGATTTGTTTTCAGATAGACCACTCAGACAAAGGGGAGAGAGCTGAAGCCCAGCTGCGGGGAGTGGCTTGCTCTAAGGCACATGACAAGTCAGTGACAGATCTGGGAATGGAGCTAGGTCACTCTCTTTTCTAATTAATTTAGTGTCTTCCATTATCTGATGTTCAGCAACTGAGCCTTGGGAGCACTGCGTATGGAACATATACTAGAGCTTCTGTGCAGTATGTCTCAAGCTTATGCCTTAACTGACTTGAGATCTTACAGTATGTAAACCAGTGCTCTTCTTACAGCACACTGGGAGGATTACTTTTCATAGTCTGTCTTGTTAGGACCTCTTCATATGCTTCATAAACTAAGTTAATAGAGCACAGCAAGCCTGCAAATTTATCATGCGTGTACAACTTACTATGGCCAGCATGTAACAATTAGAAATAAAAAGTTCCAATTTGTTATTTAAATGAATAGCAGACATACTATAGATGATTTATATAGCACCAGCAGCCGATGATTTACATAGTTCCAATTAGAAAGAAAAGCGTGGGAAGTAGAAAATTCCTATGGTAAAACAAGCCTGTGTACTAGATGTTAAATCATTAAACTAAAGCGGGGCCTGAAAAGTGTACCAGATGTCCTACCATCTGAACAGCTAAATCAGACATGTATTTCAAACAAACAAACAAAAAAAGAAAGGTGAAGTATAATACATTAAGTAGCCCAGCAGCTTTTCAATGGGACCCTGCCTAACTCTCCATCCTGTCTGCTATGGGGAAGGTGAAGGCAGGTGGCATTCCTGCCAGGAGGCTGGATAGCACTTGGGGAGGGATCAGCCTTCCCTATTAGCTTCCAGATTGTTGATTCATAACTACATTTGGCTTGTAGGTGTGTATGTGCATTTGAAGACTCCCTTTATCTTAATGGGTCCGGCTGGTGAAGTTTTTTTTCAGTTAATGGTACAATTAACTTCAACTCTCAGCGACAAGGGGTCCGTTGCCATGCATGTTCTTCTGTATGCTTCATGGCCCCTGTACACAAATTCCCTAGGAAAACCAGTCCATTTTGATGGTATTTATTTGAAATCTTTCCCGTTATTAATAATCTCAGAATTTTTCCTAGAAAGTGCAATAGAAAAGTGCAGTAGAAGAGTGCAGTGATACCTAGTTCCTGTCTGTGTCACAGTGACCCAGTCAGCTCACACCATCCTCAGCGAAGATGGAAATCCACTGCTCTCATTACCGTTAGCTCTGCTGTTGCATCAGATGATTTACAGCAGGACAAAGACAGAGTCCACGGGTTGGCTTTCAGAACTATGCTTTCATGTGCAGAAGTGTTAGAAACTTTTATTTTGTCCCATTAAATGAAGATTTGAAATCTGTAGCTAATAGGAGGCTGGTCTGCTCCTCAGCTCACTATTAACCACAGGGCAGTTGGCTGGGTATTTTTCAATCTCTGATGGAGGCAGTGTGACAAAATAAATAGCAATATTAACAATAATAGCATATTAACAATGACAAAGTACCTGGTTAATAGAGTCAATTTTTGTTTGGAATTAATATCTTTCAAATAATAATTATTAACTAGTGAAACCACTGTCATTTTTTTAGACTTTCTTCTGCTGATTGATGCTGTCGTATTGTTTTCTAGCTTTTCGCCAGGTATTCCTATTATCACTTGCTTTAGACTGAGTGTTTTGGCTAGGGATCTTTTTGGTCAATGCTAATGTAAAATTTAGTTCAGCTGAAGCCACATTCGTGACTGTGACTCTTAGACACTGGACTAACATAAGGAGTAATGAATGGTATTAAATCTGAATCTAAAAGCTAATCTGTTAATATATTTGAAGCAGTTTGTATTTTTCTATGCATTTTTGTAACACTGGTGGTGCTTTTTGTTCTTAGAATAAGGGCTCCCAGGACATGCTTGCCACTGTTTAAGCAGAATAGCTGTAAGAGAAGTTTCAATCTCCCATCTTTTCAGCATTCAAATCTGTACTCTCAAACTGACAAACCAAGGCATCATTTCTAGGTACTCCTTTGTGTATCGTGAAGGCTTCTGTTTCACTGAAATTCTAAAAACATTAAGCCAGAGTAGTAGGTTAGAAAGCTCAGAGGCTTGACCAGCTTTCTCTTTTAAACCACAGTGCCACAAAAGCTCATTTGACAGAAAACTTTACTTGTCCAAATGGTGGTGAGCTCAAAATACAGACTGTGAGTTCCTTACGTGTTTGGGACCTTCAGGAGACATTTGGCTTAAATTCAAGCAAAGAAAACTTACTGTTCTCTTCTACCATCTCTTCCAGTTAACATTTTGCATCCTGAGAGGCAGACTCATGCCATTCAGTTTTAATTCTCAAAATAACTTGAAATTTCTTGATATAGGGGGGTGATGACAAATAGCAATAGAGATAGCAGGGCAACTCTGCCAAATCAGATTATGTTATTCAGTGCCCAAGTGAATCGACTGGAACCAGAATCTGGTTAAACAGATGATATCGTGGATGCCACCCATCATCAAGAACGTAAAACATCTGACACAGCTGGATTTGACATGAGACATCTGCACCCTGCATTCTCCTGTCTTTTTCTGTTGGCCTGGTGGAAATCACGGTGGCCTCTGGGAGTGAAGGGAATGCCTAGACCACATAACCAAGAGGTAAAGATGAAAGATCACAGTGAAGTACTACCAAGAGTTGATAGCAGTGTTTGCCAGACTCTTTTTCCCAGAAATCCTTGGAAATACTTTGAATCTGTTCCTGTCCCATAAAAAATTCTCAAAGAACTTTTCTTTTCTGTAAAGGGGAAATTGATGCCACTGATAAATTACAAGAGTGGGATGCTCAGTTGATTGTTTGAGCTCTTCTGTTCTTGACAAATCAAGACCTCAGTGAGGCATTACCCTAGAAAGCTCTGTCGCTGTTGTGGTAGAAATGGTAGCCATTCCGAAGCCTTTGAAAGAATCACTGTCAGTGTGGCTATTAACTTGTCAAGCCTTCCCAGGCTCATTGCTTTAAAGTCAACCTGAATGAAAAATTTCAAGATGTAGCAGAGTGTGTCTGCATACCAGTCCCTACCTCATTTGAACTTAAGCTGGGACTCACACAGTACAGGAACATTAAGAGTACATTATATATGTGATAACATATTTCCAGCATTTGTTATTCACATTAACAACTGGGCTGAAAAAGTTGTCAAAGCTCTCCATTGAATTAAGCATGATTCTATAAATAGAGAGCATCAAATACATTTAAATTAACTGTGAGTTCTTGATTATCCTAGCAATTAGTAATACCTTGCTAGCTACAATATATCCCGAAAGTCTGTTTAAATAAGTGAATGCAACTGAACTTAGCCATAAATAAATAAGGATTTATTTCTGCACAGCCTAACCCCAGGCTACTACAGAACATGCACTGCAGCAAATCAGGCCCAGCACACCCTACGTACGTGACAACACTGTCATTGTAAAAGTGGGGCCAGGGCAAAATGAGTGGCTTGTGGTCCCCTAAGTACATGCTGTTACTTAAAGCAGATTGGTAAGAGTGGAGCAATACCATCTTCCCCTCAGACTGAACACCATGATCTCTTAAAATTTAAAGACTAATATGTTGATTTTTTTCTTTCTTTTTCCCATTTTGAAGTAGGCAATCAAAGCCATCTTGAACCAAATTAATTTCACACTCACTAGCTTACCCTGTTTTTCTCACTTTTGATTGGTTATATTTCTATATCTTTATGGAAAGTAATTTCAGTGTGGAATAAAAGTTTCAACAACACAATCCAGAGTAATTTTTCCCACCTTCTTTTTACATAGGATTTTAATTTCCCCAAAGTCCAGCCAAGGATGGAGTGTATTTTATGGCCGAGCCTGTGCATCCTGGTTCTGACATGAACAGTAGTAGCAGTGAGGAGAAATGTTGGTCAACATGGGGCTGGAGCAGACTAAAGATGAGTCTTTATGCAAATAACTCCGTGCTGTGTGAAAGCTTCAGTATAGTTTCTTTAATCATGTTTCATTTGCTTGGGCTGTTCAGCTGATACTTTCAATATTCAGCTTGCCATTTGTAGCACCTAAGGTTTCATCTGTCACACCGGTTTTACATTTCTGGCTTGCCTCAGCATGTGTCCAGAGTAAAAGCTGCTTTAAATATCCACTAATGGATTTGTCTTTCTTGTCTGGTTTTCTGTACTGTACTTAAGTAAGCTATCAAAAACAAGAGAAGAGGTCTGTTACAGAATGAAGGATAGCTCCTGTCTTCAACTATTTGCCCTGAAGAGTATTTGAGGTGTGAAGCTTGGCTGTTAGTGACATTTCCCTGTATACTCCTGGTGTGGCTTTTTAGACTTTTTAAAGAGTACTTGAGATACCTTCTGTTATAAATGCAGAGGCAGAGCCGAAAATATCTTTTATAAATTTATTTGCAATAAGAACAAGTAAAACAAAAGGGCTTGGTACGCCGGGGAGCAGAGGGGCTTTCTGCTCCGCACTGACACACACCAGGTGGTGCTGCATCACTCCCCTTATAGTCTACCCTCATGCATATTCACAAATGGGCGTAATTCTCCCCAAAAAGTTCCCACCTTCTGGTTGTGCGAGCGCAGTAGAGTTTCTCTAACCTTCCCCTGCCCGCACGTGCGCAGTAGAGTCTCCCGAGCTTTCCTGGGCTTTCTGGTGTTGCCAGGGCTCCTGACAGGGGTTCCTCCAGTCATTTTTCACCTGCGCAATCCGGTGTTGCTGGGATCTTCTGACAGGGGTCCCGCCAGTAATTTTCCACTTGCTTAACAACAGTCACTGAGGAAAAAAAAGCTCCAAACCATTTTAACCATAAAACCATGATAAATCTCCTTTAACTTATGTACATAGCAAACACCAACAAAGTCACCGTATTTTTAACACGAATCACCACCATATTGTTCACACTTCCTCTAGCAGAAAGTGTTCTTGTTTGCTTCTATCTAGACCTGTGTTCTTCAGAACTTGTTTTCACTGAGAGGACAACCTTTTGTCTTTTTCAGTGAATAAACATATAATCATTGTTGTTGTGGACTATATTTCTTACACTAAACAAACCTGCTTAGGTTATGGTGATGGTGAATATGCCATAGATTTGTGGAGGCCCAGCCCTGTGACTGTTGGTTACTCTCTGTGGTGGCTGTAATCCTGGTCTCATTGATGCCTGACAGTTTTCCCGTTGACTTGAATGAATTCAGGACATAACCAGTTGTATTTGTGTTTACATGTATACATCTATATATTTATCACATAGGTATATATAAAAGCATTTTATGGCCAGTCTTAGAGACCTGATTGGCCTCATAAACAAAGAATCCTTATGTCTAATGCACCAGACTTCTAGCAGACTTGTGCCAATAGGGAGCTGTTAATCCAAGGCATGTGATGTCTTCTTGAAGTCCCTAGGGAGGACATAAGAGATCTACACCAGGAACTTTAAACCCATCTTCTTGGAATGGA
Organism: Strix uralensis; assembly: GCF_047716275.1. Lineage (NCBI taxonomy): Eukaryota > Metazoa > Chordata > Aves > Strigiformes > Strigidae > Strix > Strix uralensis. The sequence continues at coordinate 58,649,458 of NC_133974.1, forward strand.
TGTAGGGTGCTTGCAGCAGCGTTCTGCTTCATGGAGCTCTCTTACGGAGAATGAGATCCTCTGAATGGGGCAGCATAAATGTTAAGTGGAGTTGAGGCTAATTTTAGGATTTGAGTATTTCTAATATCTCTTTCTTGTATGAGCTCTGATAGATGATATTCCTCAGACTGAGGCATTATCTGCTCTCCCGGTGACTCATCTGATGTAATTTCCTTCCCGGTGCAAAGTTTCCCCTGGGAAGGCCTCTTACAGGGTGTATCTCCATCTAATTTAATGAAGCGGTAAAAAAAATAGTATTTCTGAGACCTCCACCACCTGTGGAGGTAACCAGGGGTTTGAAGGCAGTTGGCCACACTCTGAGCCTAGCGCCAACCTCAAACACGACTCTGTAAGCCTTCTTCCCTCGGGCTAAGCATGTGTTTTAATCCTGATGCTGGCAGTTGTGCAAAATGCATGTTGTATAGGGGATTTTTGGTTCCCATGTTGATTAGGTGCCCTCCACTGTCTGTGCACCAGTGTTGTGTTGAATAGGTAGACTAGTCTGCAGATGTGCTAGGCAAACTAAGACCTTTTTAGTGCCAGTAAAACCATCTATAGTCTTCATGCTGCCAAACAGTACCTACATGCCCCATTATACATTCGTGAACTTGTTTGGGAAAGAGCTGATCAATGATTTCATTTTTCCTCGGGTTGCTCTTCGCACTGTGGCGCTGGGGGTGTTTGCTTATTCAGAGGCCTCGGCAGCAATGGTGGCATATTTTCCCCATGCATCCAGCAGTTGGGCCTGGGGGAGCTGCTCTGCCTGGGGAGAGGGGGAGCATCAGCCAGGCTGTGCCCATGGTGTTGGCTCTGCCATGCCAGCCCCTGTGCCCCCGGGCAGGTTTGGTCAGGGCAGGCAGGGTGCTTCAGGTTTGCTTCACTGTGCCTACTGCAAAAATGGAGTCCTGGCCTAAGTTCTTTAATGATCAAATTGCGCTAACAATTTTAAGGATCCAGGTTTTGAGCATTTTCCTACAAAATAGGTTTTAAGGCATGTCCTTTTTTCCCCTGGACAGAATTCCATTTACAGAAATGGCCTTTTTTTTTTTTTTTTTCTGCCAAAAGGAAATGGAGAATTTTAGCATTTTGAGGATTTCCATAGAGAATTGACAGAGAATTTTTCTTGTGCTGTTTCCTCTCCCAGTTGAAAAAACCTGAACAAAAAAGAGGGAGCATGCCAAACTTCCTGGAAACCTTAGATCTCAGAAAAGTAAAGCCTTAGAAAAAAGTTAAATCTCAGAAAAGTGAAAAGGAGAGGAGTAAATATGAAAACTTTTATCCCAGTCAACCAAACCAAATTCAAACCAAAATAAGGGTATCTAAAATGAAGAGAAGAATTGTGTAAAACAATGCTTCTCCTAATGTTTTCTGGGGAAAACACACTTCCTCTTGTTCATTTATGTTCGGCTGACATTAAGAGAATCCTTTTCTAGTCCCTTTCGTAGGAATGCATAGTTGGGAAGTTCACCGAGTTTTAGTTGGCTAAAAAAAAGATGGAAAGATGCGAGGAGTCAGCTAGATCAGATTAATTTCATTTCTGTTATTTCCTTTTGCAGATACTTTCAAAACATAGTTATATGTACACAACAGAACAGTGTATTCACTGTATTAAAGCAAGTAGAATTCAGTATAGTTTGATTTCTAAATAAGCACATATGTTCTTTGCTACGTATGCAGTATGGTGAAGATTTCTCTGGAGACTCATAATTTTGAGAACTATGTTTGATGCCATCATGGGAGACTTTTAAAGGGCCTTATTTAAAAATATCTGCACAAACACTGAAGATTTAGCTCTTTCTCTTGTTCCTGGAATATTTGCTTATCTGATATTTTTCTGGTTTAGTTTTCTAATGCTGCATCTGATACTGTGGTGCAGACAAGCGAATTTACATCTGTTTTGGTAACTATTTATCCTACTTTTAAAAAAGATTTTTAGATATAAAACATAGTTAACCTGGAAAAAATCAAAACTTAAACTACTACTTTCATAATTCTTAAAAAACCCCAGACAATTCAGATGTTTTGCCTTTTTTAAAAACCCAATAAGCTAAACTGCAAGTTGATTAATAACTCTATTATATAGCAGTCTAAAGATGACATTGCTGTATATATTTAAGCTATTCAGCTGCTGTATTAGGTACTTTAGCTTCAAAAAAGAAAGATTGTACTCAACAGGGCTTGGCAATATGGAATTATGTCTTCTTTTACAAGATCATTGATCTAAGAAAAGGTTATGTGCATATAAGTAAAACAAATAATTACATATTGTAGGTGGCATCTTTGTAAACCCAAATTTAACATAGAAAATTCTAGGACTGATGAATATCATGTTCCAAACTTACTCCTGAAACCACAGTTTGGGTATACAAAGTACTCAGTACTCAGAAGCAGTTAAATAACTCTTAAAAGATTGCTATTGCTCTTAACCAGAAACGCCTCAAAGCCCTAGTGTGTATTACTTTCTGCTTTCAAGATCCTTGAGTTATCAGCCTTCTGTAATACCCTTTGTAGATTTAAGAGAAAGCATTATCCAGAGAGAGGGACAAGGGGAGCATGTGGAAATCCCTTTTTTTAGCTGATAATTTTGTAGAAGCTGTTATATCAATCCCTTGGAAAAATATAGGAGGAAACTTTGGGTCTAGGTTTCTGGTGTTAGACTCAGGTTTTGGTATCATTATGATTTTAGAAAAGTACAGCTTACGTAGATAAGTTTGTACAGACATTTAATAAAATTCGTAGATATTAAAGCAGAGTAGGAGACTACAGGTAAGTTCAAATTTGCTTTTGGTGTATTATATTCTTTTAGTTTGTTCTGACTGGCTGATGGTCTAGATGTACATAATCCTGCTCCAGAGGATGCGTTCAACTAACTGAACTTTTGAGACTTTCCCAGCTTTACATACCCATGACTTCTGAGGATACTTTTGTACTCCTTTGATTTAAACATTTGAAAAGCAGTACAAAGGAAGAATGCTCAGAACTTCTCCATGTCCATGGCTGTTGTTTCTTTCCTAACTGAATCTCCCCTTAATGTTCACAGGTACACACTGGTGGATATTTTGCGCGCCATACTTCTTTCTTTAGAAGCCATGATAGAAGACCCTGAGCTTCAAGTGAATGGATTTGTTTTGATTATAGACTGGAGCAACTTCACCTTCAAGCAGGCCTCCAAGCTCACGCCAAGCATGCTTAGATTAGCCATAGAGGGCCTTCAGGTAACATTCTTCTTTTCTTTCTTTTCCTAATTCTCCTTCATTCTGCAGCTTGTTACAAATCTAGGTGGCTAAACAAACAAAACAAAAATCCAAGAACTTCTGAAGAGCAAAGCTCTTAACACCTTAAGGTATGGGTGAACAGGCAAGCTACAGTGCCACAAGCTAATATGTGCACTCAGTCAGCTAACTGTAGTAACTCCTGGTGTGTAGGCTTCTTTTTTGCCATAAATAAGAGGTAACTTTTCTGTCTTTATTCTGAAGTGGCTGGCTTCCTGTAAATTCTGACTGTCGCTGCTGCAGCAAGTTAGAAGTAATCAGTTTATCTTGTCATTTTGCACAGGGCTAATGAAATATGAGTTGGTTTTTATGGTTGATTCCATTGGAGAACGGCTCTACATCGTTTGTTCTGAAAAGTGTGGGGCACTGTGATTAAACAGTTAGCTGGGAGTATTTACTCAGTTCAGCATGTGCTTGGCTCTTTTGCTGGGTCAGGATTAATTTGTGCAGCGATTTCTGGGACTGAGTATACAGTGATTTAAATTTCTTTTTGCTCATTGTAAATGCACTTTACATGGCACAGGCACACTGGTGGAAAGGATACTACATAACTCTTGGCTGCCTCCTATGATCTTTAATGCTTATTAAAATGAAAAACTAGAACCTGTAAAGTAGTTGTTTGCTGTGAAAGCTTGAGTTGCTATGTTAAAAATGTCAGTAATTCACTCCTGTGCAGTGTGCCTTGGTTTTACAAGGACATATATTCCTTTTCTGTGATGTCTGTATCATTTATACATTTTTATTACTTATAAAACAAAATAACAGCCTTATCTTTGAACTTTCTTCACTTTGATATTGCTATTTTTGAAGGAACTTGTATAGCAGCAGTATGGAGTTTTGATCTAAATCTTGAAATGGCTTAACCAGTATTCAGCCTGCAGTTGCACACAGAAGGCTAGTGACAGTCATGAGACAAAGATCTCATTTTCATTTTGTTGTGTTTCCTTATGCAATGGTGTGATTCCGTGGTCTTGAGAACTATATCAGAAGGCAGCAGTGAGATGTATACTCTTAACAGTGCTGCATTTCCTTATATTGCTTACAAAGTTGTTTTATTTTTTTGCTGTTTTTCAAAGTTTGCTACTGTTTTCTTGTTTAGAACATGAATAAATACTTTAGTAGTCTGTTTTTAAATGGTGGTGTTTCTTCTTAGACATTAATCAGAGTTGGTTATTTTGAGGAGAGCTGCAGTGGATAATTGCATCTGAAAATGATGACCTACCAAACTTCAGGTGGACTCTGAGACTGTTCTGCCATCGGATAGTTCATTACTGAGTTGAGGTGAAGTCCGTTGGCTCAACTTACCCATGCCCCCAGCTTCCTATGTTCTAATATCCTGAGTCTGATGGTGGCCAGCACCGAGGGCATAATTTTGTGCCCACTGTCTTCAGTCCTGTTGACTCCAGAGATGTAGAACTGGGCATAAAATGCTCCGGAAGAGGGAATGAGAAGGCAGTGGAATGGCAAATGTGAGATAAAACTCTCCCAACGCTTGAGGAATCTGTCCTAATCTGTGACAGATATTGTTACCTGTAAGCATCAACTTTTACAAGGCCTTTTACCGCCTTGAAGAAATCAAGTAGTTGGGCTCTCATAATACAACGTTTAATTTTCTGTGGAGGACCACTGAGGAAACGAGGGCTAAAATTCTTTTACTAGCAAAATTGATTGACTCTCTAATGATATTTTCCCAGTAGTTGCACTACTTGGGGAGTTGTTTATATTTAATTTCTTTTTTTTTTTTTTTACTTTTCTTTTACTTAGACACTTTTCTGTGTAAAGATATATTAGAATCAATGGAAAGGACTAATGACAACTGTACTGAGCATCCTGGAGGGACAACCTCACTTCAAAACCAGTTGGGATCAGGAAGGAAATAAGAGGAAAGCATATTGCAAAGGTGGTACAGAGAGACCCTGAGCAAGGCACAGGTTTATTGGCACCTTCTTTTGAGATTTCATCCCTGAAATGTTACATTCCCTTATCCTCAACAGGGATTGCCTTTTCTTTTATTGAGGACAAAAATGAGTAGCAGAAACATCATTCTGAATGCTGCAAAGTAAAAAGTGCTTAGTCAGGTGGTATGAAGAAGAACAAGAACAACTCACACACAATGTTTATTTATGATCTTTGTAAATACTCTCTGTTTAATCAGAGAAATGGAATTTACTTTGGCTTATAAGATTTAACAGGGCTCAAGATGCTGAACTTTACCATTTGGGGAATTTAAATATTTGTGTTACTTGGGTGGAAAGGGACAGGGAAAGTGGGATTAGTGACCACTGAATTTGATGTTAACCAAATCCCTTTGCCTCCTGAATTAAATCTACTAAATTTGCATTATATTTGCTTAGCTTCCATGGTGAGCAGAATATTCAGTATGGTACGTACCAAAGAGAGTTGATTACAAGCTATGGCATTTCTGGGCTCGTCACAGCTGCTTATTTTTTAGGAAATTGCTTTTGAAAGTAAGATAAGTAAATATATACAGTTTTCTACTAAAGACAAGTTCTGCTATACACTTTGTTTGCATATATATTTTAAATGGGAGTATGAAAAGAATCATACCCCTAACTGACTTGTATACATTGTATATGTTAGAAAAAGGTAATTGTTTTCAGGAAAAGAGCCTTTTGACCATGGAATTTTTAATGTTAAAGGACAGTGATTATCTATAAACTAATGTGAATTTCCAGCATATCCATCCCAACAGTGCTGAAACAACCAGTTGGTGCAGTGTAGGTCAGTGCTGATTTTTAGATCAAATGGTTTTGCTAGCCAAGAAGCAGAAACATCCTGTGGAGCTTGGGGCACTCAGCTGGGATTCCTGATGCTCCAGTCCTAGGTTGTACACTGGCCTTGTGCTTTTGGAAAAAAGGAACAATACTCTTCCATGCAGATCTTGGTGGCTACAGCATTTGTGTTGCACCTTGTCAGTGAGAAGGATTTGCACTTCAAGCCTGTACAGTTTCTGTAGTGAAGAATAAGAACATAAGCAAATACAACATGTAATACTCTATTTTCTGAGAAAGGTCTGTCTGGATTAAGTGCCTAGGAGTACCTAAGAGCCTGAGCAGAAGGAGAGCATTCTTTGAGAGGTAAGACCAAAACCCATACTCTGACTTTAGCATCTGGTGTTGGCTCTCCCCAATGTATTCAATGTGTGGGTGTGAATCCCAGTTTTTAGGTGCCCCCTTCTCCCCATTCATTGGTTTCTGTAGCCAAGCACTGATTCTGGGCTTTGTGAAGGAGCTCATGTTACTCAGCTGGCTGGGTTCCTGAAAGCAGGGGGTGTTACAGCACTGTGTGCCTTGAATAAGTCCCTTTCAAAAACTACAAAATTTTGCCTCTTCCACCAGCAAGGGGTTACAATCTACGTGCTTCAGCCACTTTTCCCACAGAAAGGGGAACTCTTGAGAGCTCAGAAGCAAACCATTTCTAACTTTCCATAGACAGTGATGAACAATAAGCTCTTACCACACAAGAATGACACCTTTATGTTATGGTCTAGTAAACAGCTCTATGAAAATACCATCTCAATACATAATGTTGGTCGAAAAAGCAGATCAAATGTTAGGAATTGTAAGGAAAGGAATGGAGAGCAGGGGTGGTGAAGCCACTTCAAAAATCTGTGCCATCAATTCCCTCTTGAATGTTGTGGATAGTTCTGATTTTCTGTCTCAGAAAGGCTCTGTAGTACTGGAGAAAGGCAAAAACCCCCAAAAGTTATGGGCTGGTTTTTGTACAAGGAACAACTAAGTTGGCTGAGATTCTTCTGGATGGAAAAACTGGAAAGAATCTACAGGTACCTATAAAACAATAGGATCACAGTATAATTCAGCTTGGAAGAGACCTCAGGAGACCAGCAAGTCCAACCTCCTGCTTAAAGCAGGGTCCATTATGAGGCCAGACCAGGATGCAGACAAGGTCATGGGTGACTGGAGAGAGTTGACAAGCTGCAGATGTTAGATGTTCTTTGTTACCTTCATTTTAAGAAATGAGCATCATCAGATGGTACTAGTAAGAGCCTGGCTCTTTATATGACACGGTGATTCTTTGTACAATATCTGGGTAATCTGTGGAACTCCTTGCTGTGGGGAATTCTGGGTGCTAAAAGTTTAGTTGTGTTCAGGGAAAATGGATAAGACTGTGGAAGAGAAATGAACCAAGGATTACTAAATATGTAAAAACCACATCAAAGTTCAGAATTCCTTGGGCTGCACATAGTTGGAGATGAGGTGAATGCTGAGCGGAAATATCACATATGCTGTCCGCATTGTAACTGCTCTAGGCTCTCATTTTTGGCCTCTGTTAAGGACAGGATATGGGGTTAGATGGACTTCTGGTGAGACATAATTAAGTCAAGTGTATATTCTACCCTGCCTTCCCCCCTTTTTTATAACCTTTATTTCATTTTACTGCTCCTGGCACTCGTGTGGTCCCTTCTGCCCGAATACTGAGCTGGGAACACTTGGGCAGAAGAAGGGAGGAAGTTCTGGGTATGATTCTTTTCTTTGTGGTAGTCCTTTTATAGCTACCCATATGGGCTTTTTATTATCAAGAGAGCATTGTTTTCACAAAACATGTGAAAACAGTATCAAAGACCAAAAATCCAATCTGAAAATTATATTGAAAGTTGGGATTTATTACTAACTCTGACAGAGAGCTTTGGGGGTAATTATAAGTGAGCTTTGCAAAGTGGAAAATTGTGGGTATGCGTAAGACACTTTCACTGATTAACTGATATTTAGGATTCTAAAACGTGGATCACTAAATCCTTTTAAATACTTGATTTCTGTTTAGCTCGTAATAGTAGTTGCATACATGACAGATTTGTTTTGCATGTTGTCACTCAGGCAGGCTGTACCTCCAAATGCTCAGTAAAACTGGGTAGTTATTGGTGGCTGAATATTAATGTTTTTCCTCTAGGTAAAAAGCTGGGGAAAAAGAGATGATACACATTTAAACTGGGAGCTGAACATATGTGGACAGTCAGCATTGTTGCACAAGACAGAAGATGCTTTTGGGTTGAGGATGTTTACAGGAAGCGAGAGTGGTAGTGTTGTAGGGGACAAGGCAGGTCTTTCAACTGTGACTTTTTTATTTTTGTAACAAAGGAAGGCTTCATAAGCTAAAACAAACTCGTTACTGTGAACATGAAAGCAAACCAGAAAGAACATGAAGGCAGCATGCTTGTAGCTACTATTGCTATCCAAAACATCTTCCAAACAGCTGTTCTTGTGAGTTGTAAGGACAATATCCCCAATCAGATTTGCTGCAGCCATGTAAGGTGGAAGTAACAGAGACCAGAGCATGTACAGTCTGGTGATGAAAGGGACAGGATTTACCACTCCCATTTCCTTTAAGCATGAACTTCATCAGTATCTTACAGGCAATCTTATCTGAACATCATGGTTGGTTCACCTTTCTGTTTAGATATCCAGACAGTGCTTAAATTTCGCCACCTAGTTCTGGACTACATCTATTCAACCAGCAGGTTGCAGTGTCAAGAATTTGTAAGTCAGGAACTTCCAGTGCTAAGGATGCCTCTGAAAACAGTATTTTGACTTCGTGTAATTACATGGTCACATGCTCTATGCAGTGCATAAGATTGTTAATAATGAGTTTAAGAAACAGTTAACTCAGTACCAGCAATGAGTATCAGTGAGCAGTAAACCACAAAAAGAAAGCTTTAAAAGTTTTTGCATCCAAACTAAAACCATAAAAACCACTCATTCAGTGCTTGAGTTTTCCACCAGTTTTTCAGAATAGGGTCCTGACACTTCACATAGTGCTTGGGAGGATATTAAAAAGCAGGCTCAAGCTTTTAATAGGAGTATCTTCTGCTTTCAGGAGGGCTAGTAAATCATGTAGCTGCTTTCATTCAGTTTTTTATCAAAGAATTAAGCTGTTTGTAAATGCTAGAGTCCCCTGAGCCCAGGACCAGCCCAGATGCTGGAGGAATGTGCTTGTAAACAGTACAATTTTGTACCAGTTCAGCTCATGTTCTGTAGCAGCAGCAGAATGGGGTATTTTTCCTAAGAGCTTGTTATTTTACAAGAGTTTGCATATCTTCGCTACTTGTAAAAAGGCCATCAAAAACGCTTTCCAGCAATTTACTGTGTACACAGCAGGGACTGGAAGTGATAGTTCTAGCTCCTCATCTGCTGTCTGGATGGGCTTAACCTGCCAGGTGAGAAAGGACTTGATGGCTGGAGATCAAGTTCAGTAGCTTAGAGGCATGTCTATATAGACATAGACATTATTCAGTGTGGTCCCAGCTGTTAGCCTGTTATCTGAAGACAGAATAACTAATTTTCTTGCCAGATTCTTTTATGATGCTCATCAATAAAAAAATCATTGAATGCCTTTCAAATGGTAATTTATTTATTCTCACAAACACACTTTTAAGGTGAAGAGATACTGTTATCTCTTCTTTTTTTTTCCCCAGCTGAGAGCTATTCCACTGAAAGATTACTGCTAAAAGTGTCTGCTAATTTGTGGTGCCCACTGTGACAGGCCATGGTCTGATTTTCAGTCATCTTTTATATGTTTAGAGTTCAGCTGCCATTTATTTTTGATCAGGAAAATCCAAGATTTCTAAAGTCTTGATCCTGAACCCCCAAGCCAGGAGCCTGAATTCTAGCATAGTCTAAATTTAGAGCTCCTCATTAGATGATCTTTGAATGCACGTAATGCCACATGGGCTGCCGTCTCTTTGAAACAAATGGTAAGAAGCAGTAAACTGAACTCCCCTTTCACCCCCAGCAACTCTGCCGTGTGGCATCTTAGTGAAAACTGCAAGGATGCTTAATGGAGTTAAATATCTGCCACCCAAACACTGCCACTGGAGCTAGCGGAGTAACTGCCTGCAGTAGGTTGTCATCCTTCCTGTGAACCCGCACTAGAAAGAGAGTGGGCACTTTGCCAGTGTTTTGCAGATATTTGCTTTAAGCAAGGCGTGATTAGTTGTGGGGATCTTGGCTTTCATACGGGCGCTTTGATCTAATTGGAACAGACTTTTCTGCCCATTCTTCCTGCCCTTTTCCTTCTGAGCAGCCTTTGCTCCAGTCCTACTGCTTCCACAGTTCCTCATCCCACTCCTGTTGACATGGCCTTACTTTGTACTAGTCTTCACTGATATGTTTGTTTTTGTCTCAATGTCCTGATGTCATGCTCCAAAATCAGTCACCGTGGGTGAATGGGTAAGTTCATTTTAGACTCGTTAGCAGATCTCAGCCTTTTGTGGTCTCACTGTCCAAATGCTCTTCATAATCTGGCATCTAATCAGCTTCAGATCTCCCAGCTTCAGACCTCCTCTTAACCAGTGTTCCCATTGCTCTTCATACCACTCTTGAAGGCAGCACTAGAGAGTGAGTCTTGATCTATTCACATATCAAGTGAGTCCTCTAGCCATCAGGCTATTAAGGAAATGGTCCTTGTAGTTTTTCAGACTGGAACTGGTCTGCTTGGTATATCATCTCAGTGCTCATGAGGCTGGGCAGGAGATGTTGGGAGCTTCTGGGGATGTAGTGGAATGACATGACATGATCTGGGAAAAGAAGATTTTTTGTACCTGAAGTTTTCTTCTACTTCAACAAAGTAGCCATTTTTAGAATAGAAGCCAATGAAAATGCTCATAGTTGACACTTTTCTGTCAGTTCTGTCAACAGAGAAAAACATCCAATTACAATTATTGCATCTCAAGAGAAAGAAAATAGGAGATTCTTCCTGTCTGTGCAGATTGCCTCTTTCATGAGCTTTTGCTAAATGCTATCCACTTTTCTGTTTTATTTCTTTTTATCAGGAAACTGAATCTATCTGTATTAAAGGTAGTGACTAAATTGCCCTGATTAAGCTGAAAAACTAATACTATGCTAAGGTGAGTGGCACCAGTATGAGAAAAGAAGGGCTTGTAGCACAAACTTGGTGTAGGGAATTGATTCTTGTCACTGTGATTGACTTCCAGTTGTCTCTGGTAGGCCACAGTTCAACAACTATATGGTTATGACCATTCCTCAGCTTCAAAATATATAATATTTTTGGAAGTGATTTTTCTCAGTCCAGATATAAATATTTCTTTTTGTTTCAGTATCTTAAGGTCATGAAGGGAATAAATAGTATTCTTTCTTGTAAGGTCACTCAGAAATAAAACTAATTTGTTCTAAATTGTAATGTCAGAGACAGAAGACATGTTTTAAGATCATAGTTCACCTTCCTGCTAAGGCAAGATTATCTCATACATTATATTTTCTAGTACTTCACACAGTTTGATTTAAAGTCTTGAAGGCAGGTCTGGCACATTCTTTGGAAACCTTCTTGCTCTTCAGATTTCCTCTCGACATTAATCCTAATTTTTCTATTTCAAAATGTCACCTCCTATAAAACCCTTTGCTATTTTACCACGTGCTGTTGGGTCCGATGCAGGAATTGGTGTGTGACTCTCAGTAAGCGAAAGAAAGGAAACGTTTGATGGAGTATCTGTCTGCAACAGCAGTGATCTGGAATAAGTACCTGGAGATGTTCTTCCTGTCTTTTTTGCCACTGGAGATGGTGAGATGTGAAAATCAGTGGGAACCTCTTTATTTGGAGCTTAAATTTACTTTTTTTGATACTGTGCAAATCGCTTGTTATTGATTCATTTTATATACACATCTTTCAGGTTTACCTCATAAGGATACACTCGATAATTTTTTGAATTGTTTTCTGAAATCAGTCTAATCTTTGTTTTTTGTGATGCTCATAAATCATCTTTGATCTTACTAGGCTGTGCACAGCTGGCTTTGTGTTATTGTCTTTGGTACATACTGCCTTTGCACATAGTACCTGTGATATCAGCTAAGCCTTCAGTGGCTGTTCCCAAAACAATACAGTGTAATTTTTTAAAATTTTTGTTTATATTCCTTAGCAAGTGTTCAACTCCTGTGACAGTTATTTTTATGAATCCAATTTGACTTTCATTATAAGCAAAATCTTGACTTTGGTTGTAAGTGATTGCCGTGCAGGAAAAACACTGCTGTGATGTTTCACTAATGTTGAAAAACAAATGTGGGAAACTTCTCTAGGGGGAAGTGCCATGAAAATGTGAAATTATATAGCTGGTGATGGTTTCTCTCATCTCATGTTTCATAACTATAAGAAAATTAAGACAATTCAATTCTCTCATGTTTTAATAGGCATAGCTATGTTTAAATCAGTACTACTCTGGTGGTTGAAAGTAGTTCAGGATCTGAAAGTTTAGATTTCTAACACATAAAAAATTATTTTTCTTAAGAAAAAATTAAGTACAAACTCTTTCTAAAACATCATATTCCAACTTGGATAATATATTTTTTTCAAAAAAACCCTGTCCAATACTCCAGGCAAAATGAATTTCTCCAGTAATTTCCTGCATATTTTGCAAAGATCAGAGTAAGGTCTTAAAAAACGTTACTAATTTCTTATGTGGAATAGGAAAATAGTGCTTTTAATCTTTTCGAGTGTCTTCTGTAATAAAAAGGATCAAACACTAATGTTTTGTCTATATGTAATGAATATCCAAACATGGATGTGGGCTGAAATCTGAGGTGGCTGCACATATCAGCCTGGTGGTGGAAATTTGGGTGAATATTCAATCCAAAAAGTGAATATAACTCTAGCGCCTGATACTGAGAAAGTGTCATGTCAGCATCTCACCCAGAACAGTTCTGGCTATGTCAGGGTGCTTTTTGGTTCTCGTGAATTACATTTTATGTTGCCCATCACAGTATAGGCTTGGGTTCTGACTATAATATCGGTATTCAGCCCCCTTATTTTATGGGACTGACTCCAGTACCACACAATGGCATTGGAAAATGCAATCTTTAATCAGTGATTAAAGATTGTATTTTCACATGTATTTGTTAATTCCTTTCTCTTTTAAGTTGGTTCTTAAGAATCTGTTATATCTGTTAGAATCATGTTGGGGAGGACTTTCTGTCTAAGAAGAACTGGATTTCAACCTTTTGCATTTCCCCCACTGAAAACATTTTCTGAAAGGAGAAGGTGGTTCTGCTGTGATTCAGGAGAGGACCTCCCTAAAGCTATGTTTAAACCGCAGTTGTTATTAATTCTTACCTGATATTGCTCTGAATGTGCTTTATTATCCACAAAATCTTCTGATTTTGTTGGGAAGTACCTTCATTCAGTGCTAATCTGTTAGACTGAAAGTATCATTTAGAGCACTGCATCTTCTGGCTGAAAGCCACCGTGCTAAGTATGAAGGATCCAGGATAAATCATCAAGTACTGGTAGTCCTCCAGTGTTCTTCTTGCAGTCTTTGCAAGGTACAGCCAGTCCTCTGAGCTCTGCAATGGATCCTTCAGACCCTTACACAAAAAACCCATAGAGTATACTTCAGACACCAGTGAGTGCATATAGAAACAGGGGATACATTCAGTAATTCAAGTGCAGTAGTTAAAAACATCCTTTGCAGTAGGGATTTTCAACCTGCAGGACAGTCTATGGTGAATACGTAGCTTCGTTTTGGGAGGAAGATGGAAAAGATTTTGAAGGGTAGTGCTTAACAGAGGAGAAAATAGGACAGAAAGGATGTTAGAAGACAGGATAGTTATGAAAGGATAGGGAAGGGTGTAAGGCAGAGTGGAGACCTAAAAGCTGCCCTTCAGATTAGATTTTGAAATGTTTCAAAGAGGACAATTACATTTCCTATTTTATGGCTGTTTCCAATTTTATTGAGTAAAATGTCATCTCTAAAACAATTTTTTAAAAGCTATACTGCCATACCATTACAAAATAAGGATTAACATTTTTGAAGTCATAGCTGACATACACCTGCAATAATTAGCCTATATCATATCACCAGATATTATCAGTCCCCTCTAGTTTTAGTTGGTAAGCATACCACCATTATGTGGTGACTTTGACAGGCACTAAATGTACCTTAGGACTGTGTTCCTTCTCAAATCCTTACTCCACTTTACAGAAGAATTATATGGGTTAGCTGCATACCTTCAGCAACATATTTCCATTGTGGGGGGATTCAGTTAAATAGTTATGACTGATGAGCGATTATGTATCAGTGAGGAACTGGTTGAGCCCCTTAACCACTTATTTCCCCATACTTTATCTTTCGGGGTTTTAGAGATGCAGAATTGCAAGCAAGGTTTGACATATGTTTCGGACATTAGCTGACCTCCATTGGGTCATGCTTTTCAAAGTGTTTCGTTAGGAATATTGAGCGATTGATTTTCTTTGGAAAACCTGAGAGCATCTTCATACTATTGCTGTCAGTATGATCCAATTCTGTTCTCCACAGAAATTCAGCAGGGGTGCAATTTAATGAGACCAGTGAAAGGAATCTGACTGCTCTATTTATAGCACACTAATTGATCAGGGTAGCCATGATAGGAGGAAACTTCAGAGAAAATCAATGCAGTATCAAATGAAAGTAGCACTCAAGCCTTTAAAGAGAGCTTCATGGAAAGCCAATTAAGAATGAATCCATTTGACGATCTATGGGAACAGGTTGGACCATGTGTGTTCCTGCTTTAAGTTGTAGGAATGAAATCAAACTGAGCAGCATCTTACTTGCAAGGTGAGCCTTACTATATATTTTCTTCTTCATCCTGTTGATACTCTGTCCCATTAAATCTTCCTGATGAATTGTTTTATTTTCATATATGACTAAACCTCTTTGTTTAAGAGCTCCCCTTTGACAACCTTATGCTGTTTTGTAATGAGCTCTGATGTCCTTCCCTGAGGATGGCAGCCACACTGTAGCAGGACTGTGCAGCTGTGTGTCCAGGACTCAGGCACAGTCTCAGGTCTCAGGGCTTTCACTTAAATGCAGGGAGAAGATAGTCCGTCTACATCCATTCTCATTCCTGTCATCCAAGTACTTGTAATCACAGTAGATAAACAAAGCCATAGCTATTTGTACTTAGAGTTTCTTAGAGCTGTGTAACACATCTTTGCTTCCTCCTCTAACTGCATTTTTTGCTCATGGTATCCGCTAAGTCCTGAACAACCCCCCCATGCTCCTTCCTCGAGAATTTTCGTTTTGTGGCAGATATTCTCCTTTACTGAGTATATGTCTATACCATGGGGCTGAGCGCCTTTTAGTCATGCCTCTTGCTGAGCAAGCAACAAACTACCATAAAGGCATTTTAGCAGTAACTTGCCTCAGAAAGAGCCAAAAGGGGAATGCATGTAAACTTTGGTGACTTCAGATGTGCTTTTTGTTCTTGAGTTTGTACATACACAAAAGTTTTACCTCTTCTAAGAAAGATGGCAAACACAGAGAGGGGGAGAATCACTACTTGTGCCTTACATGCAAAACTGTCCAAGCTAGTAACATATGTCTCATTTCCTTCAATGCTTAAATGTGCTTGCAATTAAATGGATAAAAATCTTGCTTCATTTTATGGCATTTGGGATACAGTGCTTAGGTTCATTTTCTGAGGAAGAATGCACATATTTTTTTTCAGTAGGATAATCAGAGGCATGGCATCATGAAGTAGCTGCATTAATAATTCTGTTTTACTAGTGCTGAATGGGAAAGGAGTAAATAATCTGTACCTTCCATGAACAGTTAATTTCTGTGGGCTAAACTTATATAACACCAATAGCTAAGCATATTAATGGTGCTACATTTTCTGTTCATTCAGTTTTGAGCATATGTAGTGGCATGGAGTTGTGGTTTAATTAGCTAGGTGAATAATGTCAGAAATATTGTCAATTATCAATATGGTCTTCATCTTTCTTTAAGCCCCAACTGGGAATCCAGTTCCCAATGACATCAGCAGTTGCCGTGGTGAACTTTCATAAGCTAGTCTTTAATCTTTCATTAAATCACAAACTAGGAAAGCAGACATGAGGACTGAAATGAAAAACCCATGCATTTCCAGCACTGTTGTCTTCTCTGAAAAAAAACGGAAATGCATGCCTCTGTTTTTGGAAAAAAAGATAATTTGCTTCATTGGTGAGCACTCAGCCACATATATTGTCTAAGCAACACCATGAAAGAAGAATTTGTGCGATGTAAACAGATGTGAGATGTGTGTGGCTTGAGAGAGGTCAAAATCAAATACGACACTAGGGCCTGAGTATGATGAATGGCTCAGCTCTGTTATGCACACTGTTTGAGAATGGTGGTGAGGGTGGCAAGTTTAGAAGCTCTTCTAGCTGCACTGGGCTTTAGCTGGACAGTTTTTAGAGCAACAGACTGCAATTTTAAGTTATTGTACAGGAGGGGGCTGGAGAAGAGAAGTCTTCATGTGAGCTACCAGCACAGAGTTGATGTTTGAACTCACACTCAGGCTGACATGGGGAAAAGAGAAAGGGACTGAAGGCAGAGTCCTTTGGGGCCCATGTGAAGCAGGGCGGATTAGGAGGAGGGTCTTTTGAGAAAGAGTTCCCAAGTTGGGAGGGCAAATGGAAACCTGGTTGTGACTGACAAGCCTCTGAGTGCACTGAGCTGAGGTTGGAAGAGTGGAAGTATCTGTGTCACTATTAAGGGACATAAAGGTGCCATTGAAAACTTTCATTGTGGAGCAACCCCCAGAATAGCAGTTTGGGTCAAAAGAAAGAAGATTCTTCTTCCCCATGAAACTTAATGTGCTTATGCCATTACAACATTGTGGCTCTAAGAATACCATCACTGAGCTGTTACTGGCACAGGTCTTCTCAGCAGATCATTTCTGCCCAGGTCTTGGTCTGCCAATGCAAAGCTCTGTCCCCTGTTTCCTAGTCCTAAATCAGTCCTGGCCTCTGACTTGGACCAGATGTTGAGGTAGCGCTTCCCTGTGTTTGTTCACTCTGTGTTGTGGCTACTATTTGGGAAAAGAAGCACAATTGCAATTTCATGTTTGTTTTCCTACACTAGAAATGGGAAAGCCCTAATTTGAAACTTTGGAAATGGAAAAGATTTTGAAGAGGCAGTAGGGAACAGAGCTACAACTGATTTGTTTTATTTTGCAAATACAGTAATTGAAAGAAAATAGAAAAGTAGAATCTGGAGGATTTTTTTTGTTTTTTTACAGATTTTAAAGTTGGGATTGATTTTCTTTAGAGTCATGAAGTCTTGCTCACAAAGCTTTTATGCTTTCCCTGAGGCTTTTCCTTCCTGGAAAGGTTTTTGACAATTTTAATTTAGTCAGAAATAGTACCCTAAGCTGTAATTTATGTTACCAAGCATTATTTCCCAAGGCTCTGCCTTCTCACACGTAAGAGCACACTGGTGAAACTGCAGAACAGAATTATCTTTGACCAGGTCACAAAAAGAGAAGTTGTCCCTGAGAGCACTCTGTTGTGCTTTCCTATCAGCACCAAGTTCACACTTATGTCCTTGAAAAATACCATTTGCATGGATGACAGACTATCACAGGGCTGGGACATAGGTTATTGCTGTGAGATGGGAGCCTTTTGGCGTTCTTCTGAGTCACTGGCACCATCTGTCCCTCTTCCTGAGGTAAGGCCGGATGGAGCGAGTGGGGTCCTGGCATGCCATTCGGCTTTTTATTTGGCATTCCTGAGCTTGATTTCACAGGCTGATGGGGAGGTTGGTTTAGGATAACTTGTTTTATTCCACATTCTGCAGGAACCCTGGGCATAATCTGCTTTGTTTCATGTATTGCAGGAGACATGTTTTGCTGCAAAGCAGACAGTTTCAAAATGGTTGTTTTTGCTATTAGTGCATCACATTGGGCTATGTGTTGCTTGCTTCTCACCCCTCCTTGTTCGGAAGCTTGATTTTCTTTTGAACACACAATAAAAACTAAAAAGGGGGTTCAGTCAGATTCAGCCAGGATTCACATAGACCACAATTCTGGTCACCCAAATACTGTCAACCTGGTTTCCTTCTCTGCTTCTGGTGGAAGATGTGTTCCTGTCCTTTCTCTCTTGGGTTTGATCCTTTCAATATGGAGTGAAGTTTACATCTCTGGACTGATCAAACCCAAATTGATCAAAAAAGCCCAACCCTTCAACTGAATAATATTTAGGCAACAAAAAGCGTGACAGTAAACTAGTAAAGAAGTAGTAACTAGTAAAGGGGTCAGGTTCCCCACAACATTGTGTGTGGGAAGAGATGGTAAGTGTTGGTCTTGCAGGGGAAGCCATGGTGTTAGAGGAGAACAGGACTTTACAGATAATCCCAAGGATGTGAGTTTACTAGCTGAGTGCTTTGTGGAGATCACTGCAACGCTACAGAAAATAAAAAGAGAATTTGAGCTGTTAGTGAGCTTTCAGCCAAGTAGTCTGACGAGTGAAGCTTGGCTGTGGAAGACAGAATGAATGGAGGGATATGAGTTTCAGCACAGGGATAACAGCTAAATGCATGTAGGTAAAGGGAGCTCTCCAGGGATGATGTTAAGTGGGAAGAGAGCAGGGAATAAGGGCTGAAGTCGTTGGGATGGTGAAAGGTGACCTGCAGCATTGAAACCTGGGGAGGCCAGTTTGCATGGAACAGGGAGGCTGGGGCAAAGGCAGAAAATATGAGTAATGAAGCAATGAGGGCATACCATTTCTGAGCATTAACAGTAAAACAGAGGTGGGATGAACAGTGAGTTATTTTACAGTGAAAGGTATTGTAATATGTTTATATGCTAAAGAAAAGGAGAAGGAGGGGTGAAAACAGGAGCTGTCACTGCAAGAAAATGACATCAGGAGTACAATTAGAGGAGTTGGTGCTGAAAAGTCAAATCTCTGGGTTGTTTCCCAGGTAACAGGTGAATGTGTCGGGAGCAGGTGAGGTCCAGGCTATGGAGTGGGAACTTGGGGATAGAGGTTCATGTTTGTGGGTACCATTTATTTTGCCTTCATTTTCAGAGTGCTAAAATAGATCTCATTTCCCTTAGTATTACATAACAGTGAGTCAAACCCAGCTTTTAAATATCATTAATTAGTTTTAACAATCACATTTCTAGTTAACACATTTAAGGTAATGAATGCTGCTCTCCATCCTTGCAGAAAAGGGTCAAGAGGTTACCTGCAGTGAGCATGCAGGTGCCCTTCACCAAAACTGATCCAAACCTCTGCCACCTTTTTCCATCGTCTTGAGTTAGACAGGGTGCTCTAGTGCAGGAGGTCCGAACTTTCCTATCCGTAATGCTGGTGTCCTTCTGTGTCTTTACACTTTCTCTTCCCCTATGCCCATCTGCAGGCTCCTGTGAGCTCTGGTGCAGTCTCCTGCACTCCTGAAGCCCTGCAGCTTTGGAGAGCTGGTGGTGGTCTCCTGTCCATGGAGCTCACCAGAGCTGGTGTCAATTTGATGCAGATTTAAACAAACCTAGGCCTGCTAGGTTGGACAGAGAGTTACTTTCTTGAATTTCAAAATTTTGGCATCTGGTTTGATTCTTGCTTGAGGCATTATTTCAGATCCCCCATCTGAAGAAAAAATATCTTCTTTACTTGACTGGGAGCCATGTCCAGGGCAATGCAGCATGATCTTCACTGGGAATACTTTTCATCTGCAGCAGTGGTAGATGCACTTACTTGTGTGCATGCTTTGATAGTAAATAGTGTCTGTAATTTTTACTGCTTTGTGTAGTACTGAAAAACACACCTCAGAATGATAGATATGGATCAGGGAAGAATCATATTTTATGTGGACTGTATAAAACTATATAGAGCCTGCTAATCATGCCACAATGCTTTTATTTTGTAAACTTCATGCTCTAGTGAAAAGCACAGTGCAAGCTTTTTTGCATTGATGCTGGGTTATATTAATCTGTCACCACTTGTTTAACAATAACACTTTAGAAAAGATAATTTCATTTTTTGTGAACACATCTGCATCTGTATTTACTTTTGTGTCAAAAAACACAATGAGGGAGAGCTTTATTCAAAAAAATAAAATACTTGTAAATTGATTTTTTTCTGTGAAATACAAAACCATGAAAAGGTCCTGATCACACTATTTATTTGCTACAAGTTCAGCTTCTCTGTTAACCTAGCTCTTGTTCCCATTGGGGCTGTGCTGTTCACCCTGCTGATGATAGGGAATAAATTGTTTTATTATTATGCCTATGAAGCCTCTTATAAAGAAGACGTATTCAGTAGCTACTCAATAGTGAGAACTGTTTTGAGACAGGTACATTGTTTTGAAAAAGGAGAATCTCACAGCCCAGATGAGTTACTTACTCTTTAAGACCATCAGAAATAACTGTTGGTGTCAACTTACAACCCTACATGTGGATTATTATTTACTTTGGATTGATTAATTGTGTAATCAGACTGGGCCTGGTTTTCGTCTGATGCAGAGTCCAGCTCCTCAGAAGCAGTTAGTTATGCTGCTGTAGCTGAGGTTCTCCAAAACCCCTGCGTGCTCTCACCAGATCTGCTGGTCAGTAAGCACTGATGTCCCTCACTTGTGGCTGATGTTCAGAGCTGGGCTCTTTTGGCTCCCTCACTTTCCCAAAGTACCAATTTTGTTATTTTTATTTGTTATATTTTGTTATTTTAAGGTTGAAACTTTTGAGTTACCTGCTGAGTTAATGGGAATATGGACAGAACTTACTTACTTAACACTTACCTTAAATATGAGTGACAGTACATTCTCAGTGCTGTAGGAAAGGAACTGGGATGCTGAAGATCTGATGGGTAAGAAAGTAATAATTATAAATATTTTGCTCAGAGAATTGTTTATATCTTGCAGCCATTTCGAGTCTGCATTTCAGACTACAGAATGTGGAAAACAGAAGTTTCAAAAACAGACTATATGAACAGAAGCATTTGTGTGATACTAATTTTTGTAAAAAAAAGCTATGCAGTAGAGGTCACTACAGTGGATGGAAACAGCTCCCAGGACTCCTTAATATGAATTTATACAATAGACCTCATAGTGCTTGAGTAGCCACTCTATTTAATTAATGGTATTTAAAAGATTTAATCTGTGTAATCAATAGAATTTAAAAGATCTATAGTTTACTTTTGAAAGTGAATATGTCTGCTTTGTATGAGGCATAATAATTTAAAATTACTTCAGATTTTCATGGGCTTCTTGCTGTTTTATAATGGTCAGCTGCCAGTGGAGAATGTCTCTAAGAGAGTGTAACTATGTCTGTATTAATAAACTAGACATGCCCAGGGCTGCTCCCTACTGCTGGAATGGCTATGTCCTGGCTATTAATGTTTTTTTAACCTAACCAGATAGCTACATCCAAAGAGCATTTTGGGAATGGTGCCTGATTTCTGTTTACCTTCCAAATTGTTTGGGGGAGAACTAGGTGGCTTTGACTTGCTCTAACGGTTTCACAGTATAGATAATTGAGTATTTCTCCCACGAATGCTTCTGGGTGCTGTTAAATGTGCAGTATAGATGCTGCTTGGGTTTTATAAAACATTATTTTGTGTATCTTGGTATTTCTATGGTACATTTTAGTAGGACAAGGCCTGTCTCTGTAGTCAGAGATTGTGGAATACACCTAATGTAGTCAAACTAGTGCAAGTCCACCGTGAGTTCAAGTGTGTGAGCTGTACGTGAAGAACATTCCTTTGGACATCTTTGCACTCACCCTGGCAGGCAGGGGGAGCAGGACTGGAATGTCACAGAGTTTAGCTCAGCAGACCCACTTGCTATTTAACTTTTGTGGATCGTCTGAGTGTTAAATGTTTGTAGCGATGACATGATCACATCTTGCATCGAATAAATTGTCATGTCTGGTGTTTTTCAACGCTTGGTGACACTTTGAGGCAGCTGAATGCTGCAGTAGAAATGCTGGAGTCAGCTGAAAATATAGAGAGAATTTAGATAGACAGAATGAGATTACTCGAGTTGTTATTTGACCAAGACACTGGGGTTAATGCTTCTACTTCTTTAATGGCACCATGGGACTTTATACAACTAGAAGTGGTCAAGACTTCAGTTGCTTTTTTTCTGCTGAAAGCTGGCAGCTCCAGCGAGCACACCAATCCTGTGCAATTGTGCTGGAGCTTTGGGGCCGAGTTGAGTCCAAAGGAGAGGAACCAGTTACTGAAGTGCCAACAACCGTTGTTCAGCACTGTGGCTTCCACCTGGAGATTAACCTGCACGGCCTTGCTTCACAGGTGAGGCCTGTCACAGAACTGGGCAATGAAGTTTCCAGCAGCGTCATGGCTCAAAATAACAAAGCAATCTGTTTGGATACTGAGGGTGTCTTGGGACAGACAGACAGTGCTTGTCTGTGACTTATTTCATCACATAACTCTCCACATCAGATCTGCATGAAGTTCAGTTTCTGATCCTGGCATAAGCTTGCATTTTGTATGATCATGGCAAATAACAGAGTGGAATCTGTTATAGCTCCAAGGTGCTGCATTCATATGCACAAAAACAAGGGCACTGTAGTTCTTTTAAAACTTTAAACAGAAACATTATAACCTTTGACACTGCAGCCCTTCTAAGAAGGGTTGCAACTTTTTCATCAAGATGGAATTAAACTGTTTATGTAAAGTGTCTCCCTTCTAGAGATTTTTCCTTTCCGGAGACAAGTATCAAATGGGTCAAGGCAGAAATGTTTCAGTTTGGGAAGGCTGCCAATATTGAGTGGAGCATTCAGACACCTCACGTCCCCATTTACCTCTAGGCTGTATCTGTTCCTGTCTCCTGGAGAGACTGCTGTGCACTGTAGGAAAAATATTTCAACCAAATAACGTTGTCTTTGTAAGGAAATGGAAGCTTAGAGCACTCAGACTACAGCTCTTAGGGCAGTACTAATAGCTAGCAAGCATTTTGAGATTTCCCCTCCTTTTTTTTTTTTTTTACAGCTTCCTTTCTCCCCTCCATCCTGTATTTCAGTGAACTCAAATTCTAAGGTTGCCTTTGCCTTTTGTATACTGGCAGATTTAGCTACTGCATTCTTATCGCAAAACACTTAAATATTCATGCTGCTTTTAATTTTAGTGCTGAAAGGCTGTAGTGGATATGATGATGCAGGAATTTGGGTTCAGAAAATGGAAGACTTTTTAGTGCTTTGGCTATGTGTGAAGATTTATCAGCCGGGCTTCAAAATGAGTAAAGCTGACTGGAGTAGTGCTTTAAATTATCTATTTCAGTAAATACACCGCCAGGATCTTTAAATGGCTAAGCATACAGCTGGTATCTGATATCTAGAATGTGGCTCAAAATGTTGTTCATTCAGGATGAGAACAGGTATTATAGTTCTATAGTACTACAATGTACGCATATATACACATCAGCAGATTTCTTTGCCTGAATTGCCAAAAAGAAGGGTAACAATGCAACATATTAAAAATGGTTTTATGGTTATTCCAAGTGGGATTTACTACATTTAAGATAATTTAAATGAATTATCTGTGCATTTCTTATTTCCCTGTGTGCTGGCAGTAAGCAGGCTGTCTCTCCATTGCCAGCATTTGGCTGATTAATTGGCCCCTTGCTTGATCTGTTTTCCTTTTTTTTTTCTGTGTAGCTTATTCTAGTGCTTTCCCTTTTTAATATGGTAACATCAAATTTGCTCAAGGTCTGTGAACTAATGTGGATTAAAAGTCAAGCAGAAGCAGATCTAATACATAATTGATCTACCAGTAGGACACAAAGAACTGATTCTGGTTCCTAGATAGGAAATGCCTTCCTTTTTTTGTCCTGTGCTGATAGTCTGAGCTCTAAAATCTGTTTTAAATTAAAGTGAACAGGCTACTGGAAACAGACAAATTATCCATGGTAATAAATTATTTAAGAGATTAATTTGATGTTTGAGGCGTAATGATTTTTATGCACAGACACAGAAACACACACTCTATTTGACACATTTGTTTTAGATTTTGATGCAGTTCTGTTCATTGACAGTTGAAAATACCTTATGTCTAGCAAATGTTGTACACTTTGGGTCAGTATTTGTCTCTTGCTGTGACCCCGCACCTGTTAGTACTTAACAGAAGATTTTGCTTGCTTAAACTATTTTTTGTAGAGGTGCAAGAGCTTTGTAACATGCCCTCCAGATACCCCCAACAACTGCATCCCTTTGCAAATGGACAGGTTGGAAAAGGCCATGTCTACTTACATTAACATTGGCTGTGATTTTGCTTCAGCTTGTCATACGTTGCTTTTCTTAGTTGCTGAGGAATGACTCTTGACTGTTCAGTTAAGCGGAGGTAAAAGCTGGTTTAAGGTTTAATGTTTAATAATATTCTCACTGAAGTGAGGAGTTCTGTATTTTCAGGCTCCTTTTGAGGTACACATGGCAGTCACAGCAGGGGCGTTTGCAGCTGTAGCGTGAATGACAAGTGGATGATGGTTGCATGGTTGTGTGACTAATAGCATCTATGTGCTGGGTGGCATGGCACGGTGCAGTGCATGGCGCTAATGGATGGGAAGCAAGCGACAGCCAACAGGGTGTCTCTCCCTTCCATTAAGTCCATTCAGGCATACCATATGTCATCGTCCCTGTACTGAGGATTTAATTCTTCTGTTAGCATCAACCACTAACGTTGGAGTGACAGTAATATAATAAAGAAAATTTAAGCCATGCTGTAGAAGAGGGCTGCAAATCAGATGGTGGCCAAGTCAGAAAAGTAGAAAGGAAGAAGAGGGAAGTAGGATCTTTTTGTGAACATTCTTAAGCTGTCTGTAAAAAATATGTCCAATACACTGCATTGGACTTAAGATGCTACAATTTGAATAACGTTTTAACAGTAGAGCAGTAAACATTTTGCAAAGTATAGTTAAAAACATTTAAAGATGTTACATATGGAACAACAATATCTTTTGTTAAACAATGCTATACTTGGAAAAAGACATACTTTCAGATGCAACCTGTCATTAGGTTGGGAAGAGCTAAGAGTGTAGCAGTAAACAGACAGTCTCAAATTGAGATTGAACTTCTGTCCTAGAGGTTTTGTGAATGGAGTTATTCGTAAGTGTTGCAGGCTTTCCCTGGTCTGTGAGCTGCCTGCGTTGCCCTCTGCGACATTTCCGAAAAGCTGGGCTCACAGGTGGGTGTTGAGCCAGAACTGGGGGAGCAACTCATTCCCAGCCTTTAGAAACTGAGCCTGTTCAGTGCTGTGCAGACAGCTTGGCAGTGGCTACATTTCGTAAATCCTGGTTCAGAGAGTGTGATGCATGAAGCTTCATGGTTTTCAAGTAAGGTAAGCCTTCATTTAGGTGGAGTAAGCCATGCACGTTTTTGGCAGTCATTTATGATGAAAAGATGAGTGAACTGAATCAAGCCAAGCAGCTTGAGTACATTACGTAGGGTAAATACTAAAATCTACCTGCAAATCAGTTTTTTATTTAGTTTGAGAAGTCTGTCATCACATTGGTCGCTTTGGCTGATGATGAACTTCAAAAATAGCACAGCTTTGGGAAGTGAAGTGTTTTTGGAAAATACCAGCTAAAAAGACCTCATGTAACCTCAGTGATTTTATGTTTTTCATCAATGGCTGACTTGTTCAGAACTGTGCACTCTTACATGGTTTCCTTATGTTCAGAAGGACCCTCCTGTGTTTCAGTTTGCACCCATTGCCTCTGGTCCACTCACTGGGCACCACTGAAAAGAGCCTGGCTCTGGCTTCTTGTAGCCTCTCTTCACATATTTATATACTGATAAGATCCTCCTGAGTTTTCTCTCCTCCATGCTGCGCATTCCCAGTTCTCTCAGCCTCTGCTCATATGAGAGATGCTCCAATCCCTTAGTCATCTTCCTGGCCCTTTGCTGGATTCACTCCAGTATGTCCCTGTCTGCTTTGTACTGGGGACCCCAGCACTGGACCTGGCGCTCTAGATGGTTTCAGAGTTCAATTCTTTTTCTCTGTGGGTATCCATGTAATGTGGACAGGGGCTACTGTTATTTTCTCTTGCTGGGGAGAGATTCACATGAGTTCCACTTCTATCTTAGCAAGAAGAGATCTGCTTTTCTGATTTTGATCTTCCAACTCCTTGGATATGGATTTTCAAGAGTTCTAAAAGTGTGATTTTAGGATAGACTCTTACCATCACACTTCTTCATTACTGGCACATCCTGATAGCACAATAAGCATATTTGCTTTGTCCTAGATATACATGATAACGCAAATAATTGTTTGCCCAGTTGTTGTGAATCTCTGTTTTTTACTGGTAGGGTTTCCTCTGTATCAGGTGACACAGAGACAGCTATGCTTATATGGCTTTAAAAAGACAGGGGATTGATGTCTGAAGTTAGAATTCAACAACAGTGATTTACGATCCTCCAGAGTAATAACTGGAATGACAGTTCTCCCTCAAACAATATTGAAATTCCCTGGGCTCCCAGGGGCATTTTATGTGTGTGTACCACCAGCAGTCATTCAGGAGTGCAGAGGAAGAGGGAAGCTGAGGTGGAGTAGTTACCTCATAGGAAACTATCTTTTCGAGCACCTTTGTAAAGATAAAGTGTAGCTGAGCAGTTCAGACTGAGGCTTTCTTGAAGCTGAAAGGCTGAAATAAATCTCTATTCTGCACTATGACAAAGACATTTGAACGCTTTTTGAGACTGGAAATAGTTTTGTACTGCTGGGAACTGACCTCTTGAAAATTTGTATGCTGCATAGTTCATGATACCTCTACTTTTAATAAAATATAATACTTATTAATGGATCTCAAGTAGGTTATTCAATTTCCCCAGTAATTTAAAGCTTCATTATGCTGCATTCTAGATCTCAGTGGCTGTCCTCAGCTGATTTTCTTAAATCACTATCCTTCCAATTTTACAGTTCACTTCAATTCTCAGGACTCTTATTTGCATCGAGTGACAGATTAAAATTGGATGGCTAAAACGATTACTGCTCTTAGTGCCTACTGCAGTGATGGAGATTGATCCCTCATAGTATGAGGAAACATATGGCTCATGAAATAACTCTTGAATCTCTACAGTTATCACTCTATTGTATTATTGTAAATTGAAACAGATAAAGTGTTAATCCAATTTTGATGCATCCTATTTGAAACTGAGAGTTGCATTTTTGGAGAAGCTTTGGATCATAAAATTGCAGGCAACAGTTTAGAAGTTCTTTATTTCCAGGGAAAAGAAAAGTGAATATTCTGATTGGACAATTGTTATCTTTTAACTAAGTAACTTGTTGGCACTGCAAAGCTATGCAATGTTTTCTGAAAGCTGCCACAACAAGGAAACTTGCATTTTTTCCTCTAAACAGTATCTCTGTTCACCCTATGCATCTGCAGACCTGTGTGCCCCATTGCCTGGTCAGGTATACTGATATACCCCTAAGGACAGTCAGTTCAGATGTAGCTTCTTGCCAATTTTGGCTGAAGCCAATCCAGAATTAAAAATCCATAGGTTCGCTCTGGTTCTTCTGGGAAATTATCACTTGAGAAGATATGCAGAAATTATATGGAAGGCATAAATTTGATATTTATTTACCCTATTTGAGTCTACGTCTGGAAAATCAGTCTTGACATGTGACTGTTAAACATGGGTCTTCCATGTAGGAATACTTTACATTTCTCTTTCCCTGCCTTTCTGTGCAAGTTCTGAAGAGGGGCTAGAAAAGGAACATGATTAATAGGTTTTTCTCTTGTTCATCATAGTTATTTCTCTATATCCTTCCCTGAATTAATTTTAATTTAATCTCTTCTGCCTTCCTCTGCTCCTCACTTTTATCTTATTTCTATGGTTTCTGCCTTGTCATTGTTTCTTTCAATCCTTGTTTTAATATTATCCTAAGGTTTCCTTTCCTATGAAGGAAAGGTGGAATAACATGAGGTCACATTTTGGTTGAATACCAGAACAAATAGGTGTAGGTCCCCTAAGGCAATTCTAGATAAGGTGCTGTTTAGCCTACTCACATTTGGAAGTGGTCAGGCACAAGGTGGGGGGGGGGGGGTGTGGGTGTGCTATCTGATAGCTATTGATGCTCCTCTTGAAATGGCCTCAGGGCTGTGGGACGTTTTCTGTGTGATGCAAAGCATCATGACAGTAATCCTGTGGTCAGTGGTCTTGCCAGGGACCAAGAGCTGTTTGGACATCAGGATAGCCTCACTGACTAGAAGAGGGTGACTTCAGGATGAGGGTGGTACAAGCTGAGATGCTGTGTATGGAATTTGAGTATGGCATTTTTATGAACAGTAATTTCCTGTGTTATTTTTATTCCACTGGCATTATGAAAGTATTGTTACTATATTTCTGCACAGCAGCTTGCAGTATAGTGTTTTTTCCATTTGTCTGTAATCTTAATCTAATAAGACATTCGCAAGCTGCCTGGAAAATGGATTTTTTTTTTTCCCATATGGGAATTTCCGTAGAAGAAATCACTGTCAGATAATTGCCTATTGTAAAGAATGTTTTTCATCACAGGAAAAGAAAACAGTATAGAAGAACCTACTTCTACCATCTTTCCTACTGTTTTTCTGGCTTTGCCAATTTGGAAAACAGCATCATGCTGTGAAAAAGTTTTGGGCTTTTTCCCCCCTTTCTAATATCTCACATTCCAGATGAAGTGTTAATTAGAATTAAAAAAGGGACAGTGTTGGTAGTTGAGGTCAGAATTGTCCTTGGAAAACAGCATTCTTCATTTCCTCTTTAAAATGAAAGCCTTCATTTTTCCAGGTTCAAACCAAACAAAGGAGCCAAGGAAAAAAGAAATACCCCAAACCCCAAGCCCCTGTCAAAACAAGCAAAAACAGCTAAAAGAATTTCACACAATTTCTAATTAAAACTTTAAAAAAATCAGGCCAAAACCTCTTGAAGTTAATTTGCAAAAAGAAAGTAATTTCAAATTAAAATGAGAGGTTTTATACAAAATGTTTGCTTTGTCAAGTTCATCTAATTAAAAAATTGAGAGTGATCTGAGCCCTTTATCCAAATAGTGGAAGCACAAAATCTATGTAGATTTTTTATTTTATTATATTTATATATAAACAAGCAGACACATGTGGTCAGATGGCTTTTAAATCCCTATCCACCTAATTAATTTAACCAATATATAATTTTTATGAGTAGCATATTGAAATGAACGATGGAAGATTATTTGAAATTAAAACAGATACTTCAATAAAAAGAGCAATATTCTCACTGGATGGATACCATCTCTCTTCTCATCTCATTCAATTTAACATATTTCTATATGAGCTGTAAGATAAAATGACTAATAGAAATGAAAAGGAGGACTGCCAAAAGTCAAATTGCTTCACTGGAAGCTTCTTAGCGAAATGACAACATCCAGTTCTAGATAATTAAATCTTATTTTGTAGGAATGTCACTGAGTGATGTTAATTTGCCTTTAGGTAGTGCTCTTTTGGTTGAACAGAGTAACAAAAATTTATTTGGGCACTTTTTGTTTGTCTTAGAAATGGTTCAACATTGTTTAATAAAAATGAAAAGCTCAAGCTAGGTGAGAACAATATCCTAGTCTTACAGAGGGAAGTCACTGATGCAGCTGTTTTAGGGATCAAGTAAAATTTCACCATCAGTGACACCTGAAAATTTTTTTGGATCTGAACCTTAAAGAGCTTTAGCACAGTGGGACAGAGGTGAAGTTGCCTGTTGTTACAGATGACTTGAAGTTTATCTTCCTCATAATTTAATAATCTTTGTCTCAAAATGAATTAGGTTACTTATTCCGCCCCCCAGACCTGTTGGATGTTTGATGATTCAAAGCTGTCTGCTTCTTACCAGTCTAGCTGTGTTCATGGTGAGCTTTTTCTCATTTCTTTGGGTGTCAGCATTGTTCTTTGTTTTGAGCTTGTCACCTATTGTTTATTCTCCCTAGTGTGTTTATAGAGATCATCTGCCTTCCAAAACAATCCAAATTCTTTTAGACTCCACAGATTCACTTTTCAGTCTCTTTATCATCTACCATACCACTGGGTTGGATCCCAGTCTAAGGTCATGCCTTGAGCACAGGTTATGAGTCTTGACACACAAGTTACTTTGCTTTGAGACGTTGCAATTACCCTTGTCACGTATGGGTGCCTGCAGGAAGTTTGGTATTAGAAGTGCCTTGTTCTTTCATACTTTCCGTGACAGTTGTAGTTTGGGAGCAAGACTTGGGTTTCCTTTCCTGGTGTGGACGGCAGTGACTCTTAGTTCCTCTGGTAATTCAACTCTTGGAGTGCTATGGAAGTGAAATATCCCTTCTAATCAGAGCCTTTTCTTTCTGTGATTTTCCATAGTTTCCTATTTAACATGCTAAAAATTAAGTTCAGTCGTGCTGCATCTTTGCATCGGACAGAATGTTTCAGTGTCTTTCTAGTGGAGCTTTCCATCATAATGATTTTTTTTTTCTCCCTGAAGTGCTTGACTTTTTGGAATAGCTGGAGGAAACGTGAATTTATTATCTTTGGGAATAACTCTTAAGTGACATTTAAGATATTAATAATTTAACATGCTATCTTTGAACTTGTAATTTTTGTTATGAAGATACAGTTTTCATAGTTTTGTCTCTGTAGCCTCTTGTTGCCTGCAGATGCTGTGGCCTGAATTCATCACAGCACTCAAGTGCAGCCTTAAGTAAAGCGTGTGAGTGTGATCATTAGATTCGTCTAGACAGTCCTTTGAAGAATGCCTCTAGATTGTCCGCAAAAACAGTTTTGCTGCCCATAAGGACAGCAAACCCTCAAACATGTCCCCAGAGCATAGATGCCCAAGCACTGTTGCAGTGTTAGTATGTGACAAGGTGTTTCCAGATGGACTATGTATGCGCAGGTGATGTGCAGCACACTTTGAGGCCCCGATATGGCTGGACTGCCAGTGCACAGCGGCAGTCCCAGCAGCTTCTAAGAGCTGTGCAAACAAATTTGACTCCCGTACTGATTTCAGCTGGGGGGCTAATTCTTTAAAAGTAGACTTCAGATGTTTAAATGTAGACACAATACCCAAGGAGTGGAGAATGCTGTGGGCTTTAAGACGTTCTTTAATTTTTCGCATTTGGTAACGATGAAAAAGGTGGGTCATTTTTATTATCTCTATGATAACAGTTTTGACACCACTAAGAAGACTTACATGATTTTCAGTAGGAATTTGGCACTTTCCTCTCAGGTACTATTGAAAATGTCATATACTGCTTTTGCTGTTATTACATGCCCTGTAAGAGTTTCTGCTGGCCATAGCGGAGAGCAGGACCCTCTATGAAACCCTGAGAGTTGGCTCAGGTGATGGCTGAGCCCAACCTGGTGGGATGTGGTGCCCAGCAAGTATAAACCTGGCTTCTTAGCATGTGCCAAGGGTGGTAGCAGGCAACAGCAGCTGGGTCCTTGGCGAGGAAGCTTGTGGAGACAAGTCATATAAATTAGGTGTGGCAGAGAGGTAAAGCTGCTGTGCTGTGAGTGAGCAGAACCATGTCATCAGAGATGGAAACCTGGTGAATCAGTTTGCTTGGGATCACAGTTTGCTTGGGATCATTCTCCAATGCTGATTTATAGATGTTAGAGGGGAGGTCAGTTATTGCCATGCACTGGTAGTCGCCCAGTCCTACAAACAGTAGTGTAGGGGTCTGCCTCTTCCTTGGCATTCCACTATTAATTGTCACTTGTAAGCCTTGTATCACAAGGACTGTGGTCCCTAAGAGTAACTACCTGCTTCTCTGTGTCTGTGGCACTGCCATGTCAGAGGCACGCATAGATTGTGTTCTGCTGTATAAACAGAGGTTATCGTGAACACCAAAAAAATCCACACATTGTGTATAAATAATTAGTTCTTTTTAGTGGCTTGGTAATACCCCATCAGATTCATTACTTTTCCAGTCAAATGCACAGCTCACTTCATGGCTGATCTCCATTACTTACTGTTTTTTGGCATGGGATTCCTTTTACTTAGAATTCATGTGATTCATGAATTCTTTTCTGTTGAATTGCAGTATGTCTACAGAGGCAGTTGTGACTGCCACAACACTTGTGACTTAATCTACGTAAAAAACCCACACGAATCAGTGATTTGGAAGACATTCCTACCTGCTGTTTGTGTAGGATGGCCATCTGTCTGGCAAATCCCCATGTGAAAGTCAGATACGTCTGAGAAGAGCCAGACAACCTTCTGACACCTGTTTCTCCAGCAGCTGTAGTTGCTTATTCCACTTTTTTATTTTGTCACCAGGTGCTGTTGAGATTGGGTTTTAAATCTGTATTCAGAAGCTTTTGAATTCTAGTCCCATCACTGTGTACAGTGCAGGATCATTCTGACCAAATCATCCTTTCTCTTTCTGGGACCAAATTTTGGGGGTTCCTAATTACACCTTAGGAAGTGCTCCTGAATTTGGGCACCTCAATTCAGACATAGAAATTGATAAATACGTGGCTTTAGTCCGTTCTGGGAAATGCCTTTAGAATTGCTGAAAAACACTGAGACAAACTGGCTTTTAATTTCAAGTGGCGTCTTCTATTTGAGGATCATTCCATATACATTCATGATCCTCCAAATGGTTTCCAAGATGCAGGAAAAGATAGTGGAAGTGTCAAAGTGGTACTTTCTAAAGATACTCCTTTTATCTTCTAGAAATTTAGTATCTTTGTAAAGATAATGAGTATTGACAAGTCATCCATTCTGAGCCCATGGTAGAATACAAATACCTTTCTCTCTGCTCTGAATCTTTGTGTATGCATGGCTGCTTGCCTATTGAGATCTTATTCACAAATTGTCTTCAGTTTGTGTGTGAGACATTTTTTGAGCGATAAGACCCAAACATTTCATAACTTGGTGTGTGTAAGTTTTGGGGCACTTGTATTAATTTAAAAGCTTATAAAATCACGCAAGAAGGCATGCAGCCAGGAATGGCTGGTTTGCTTTGCTGTCTTCAATAGTGCCTACATTATAAAAAGTGTTTGACCCCCACAACACTTTACACAGTTACCATTCCAGAGTTAACTGTGAAGATATGTTCAAAGACATCTAGCTGAAACTAGCAAAAGCCATCTTCTGCAGCTCTAGTGTATGCTCTTTTGTGCATGGTACACAGCATGCTGCACTGGACCTTCCTGGAGCAGCAGCCATGATAAACCAAATAAACGCAGCCTTCTGTAGATGAATGGTATCTCCTACAACTAAAGGTTAAGGTGTCATCCAGTGATTTATCCTTCCTAATGGATTCGTTGGATTGCTGTGATAGGGACATAATTTACTACCTTTTGTACATCGGATGTTGTGTTCTCGAAATGGTGTTTGGGGATTTACGATATTGAACAGGTTGAATTACATGTCAAATTATCAACCATCCTGTTTGACATTTAGTCAGCGCTGACAGGAACTAGGCATTTAACAAGATGAGGCTTCTGTAGCACAGTCTTTCAGTAGGATTGTTTTATTTCAAGGCTGTTGTTAATCAAATGTTTCTGGATAAAATGTGTAAAATAGACTGTTAATTGCATTGACTATTGTGCTGTGGCCAGCCAGATGTTCATGGTGTGTATTGTAGCTGTCATCCTCCCTGTAGATTATTGTTAAAGCATTGCCTCCTTGATGGACAATATTTCATCTGGTAATCCACCAGGTTGTTGCAGTTTGGAGGCAGGCAGCACCCTGATGTAAAGACCCCCTGGGTTAAGAGTGCCTGCCAGTATTTGAATGGTACTTTTGAGAGGAGCAAGTGACCTCTTCAGGCTTCATTATTCCCAGAGGTCTGCATCCATTTGCAGAACTCTTGGCACATGCACTCTTTCAAAGTATATTCCTATCTGGAAACATTTCATGAAAGATTTCCTTCCTACAGTTCCTGCCTTCCTTATTTGACAGTTCTTGATTGGTTGATACAGCTTATGAGTTTTTCTTGACCATTTTTTTTGTGTGCTATGTGACCTTAAATCGGTATGGTTCAAATGGTGTTTTGTGGATTATATATAGACTGTTGCGTGCTTCTATATGGCCTGCTGTCTTGTCTCCAGAGGAGGTAAAATATGTCTATTTGCACAGTGCTGTCTAACCATTCGATTGCCTCCTTTTGAGCCTCTGATCCCGCTGACACAGACCTGAAGCTGCCTTTACTGCATCCACACAGGAGGAGGAGAAGGTGGAGGAGGAGGTGTAGCTGGGAAGCATGTCCTTGTTTGTACCTGTATTGTCAAACGGGAGTTGCTGCTGCTGTGAGGAGCCGGGTTTTGATCTAAGTGACTACCATGGCTGCCTAGAGTGGACCACCTGTTGAATAAAGTTCAAAAGAAAGCCAATCATTTAATAAGTCTGTATTCCTAAATAAACAGTGAGAAGGTTCAGATACAACCTGTGAAAACAAAAGGAGACATCCGTTAGTTTACATGCCTGTTTACACCTCTTACTTTCTTGCTCGGTACTGCAACTCTAGGCAAGATAGAAGTCAGCAGCAGTTTATTACATTGTTTGAGCGTATGATCATCCAGGCAAAGATAAAATGAGGACACATGATGAATTTGGCAATAGTATTCCAGGACAGAGTGGCTGACCTCTTCAAACTGCCAAACCCTCTGGCATATTCTCTTGACTTAGAAATTGAAAATGCAGATCAGGATCTTTCCTAGTGAGTTGTCTGCCCCTTGTGTTTTTCAGCAAGAAAAAAGAAAAGTCATTGCTTCAATACAGATATGCTATCCTTACATTTAAGCTCTCAAAAGGCCCCTGACTGTGTGACAAGAATTACTGTCATGGATATTGCATAACAGTTTATGCATGATGTTTAATACATTCTCAGTTTTATGAAATATGGATAATATTGGAGACATTTTGAATAGTAGTTTAGATTTACACTCTCTTTTTAAGGTGGAAACAAGCGGGACATTTCTAGTGCTCTTCAATGACACTGGGAGAGTTGAGATGGTTACCATTAAAAATGAATAAAATCTGTAGAAGTGGAAAGGAGAAAAATATGTTGCATAGATGGATTATGGGCAAGTCATAAATGTTTAAAGCATTGCTGGAGGTTAGAAATGCCATGCCTTTATTTGAATATCGTAGCTGTCTCAGCATGCTTCCTCACTGCTCTGTCCAGGGTGTGTTGCTGCTTGGTCTGGAAGGTTGGAACTCAATTGAGAGGACACAGTTTTGAAGAATGTTTCTTCTTGTTTAAGGTTTATTATTAAAATGAAAGCATTCAGAAAAAAAATAACTTGATGAGTGTTGCAACCTCACATTGAGGGTCAACTCACATTGTATTTGTTTTGTGACATACAGGACAGCTTTCCAGCTCGGTTTGGAGGAATTCATTTCGTCAATCAGCCGTGGTATATCCATGCCCTCTACACAGTTATACGGCCCTTTCTAAAGGAGAAGACACGAAAAAGGGTATTCCTCTGTTTAATTGTCCGTTACCTGGCAGTTGTAGTCAGCAGATGTATCATACTCTAATAAAGTAGATATACACAATATATCAGCTTGCTATTGGTGGAAAATATTTAAATACATATACATTATAAAGAGTATCTTTAACTGTTTTAGAAACTTATACAGTGTTATCCTTTAAGGAGACAGTCAAGCAGTTTACTTAAATGTATTTTAAAATGTAAGCATATGCTTTCTCCTGGGGATTGTATAAAAAATATTGCCAACATTACTGTTTCTATTAAGATTCTATTCAATTCAACTCTATTCAACTTCTGTTAAAATTATTTGTGTCTTTCTTTTAAGAACAGAGGTAGTGACTACAAAGTCCTTTCCTAGTGTGATTTCCCTGACATTAGCATGAACTAAAATACACAGCTGGTGTATAGCAGTTTGCAAATACTGATTTGAATGAAAGCCAGTGAAAGGAAATTTGTGTGCATGCATCTGTGCATAAGCATGAGCAGTCTGTGAGATGTTGCTGAATTTGCAGCATTTGCATCAGTGCAATTAAATTAGAGCTTGGTGGTGATAGCACATAGAATGATATTATTTCTGTAACAGGAAATTTGTCATCCAGGAAAACACAATCAGCATCACATACAAAGCTACTACAAAGAATGTGATTTTTTTTTTTTTTTAAATGGGATCAGCTCTCTAAGCAACTGTATTTTCTCTCCTCAAACACAGTCTTCAAGACCACAATGATCCGTGGTGTTTAGCTGTTTTTTACTGATAGATTATGTTTGAGAGTCTTCTGGTATTCACAAATTTTGAACTATAGATCACAAAGCTTTTTGTGTAATATCTGTTATGAATATGCAAATGAAAATCCATTTTGCAGAATTGAGTTGCACTCTGTTGACTACAGCTTCAACAAAGAACATTATAGTGCCAGATATGTTTCAGGCGTTTTAAAGTGCTGCATGTGCATAACCAGGGAGTAAAGTCCAGCTCATGGGTGAGTTACAACATTAAAAATAAGTGACAAGGCAGTTGAACATGGGTGCTTATCAGTTTGTGTCTAAATTTTTATTTAAACACCTGAATCAGTGGCATATATTTTCAGAAACACTGACTTTTTACAACTGTTTTTGTCAATACTGAATAACTGGAAGAAGTAATCAGGTGGATAAATATTGATTTAGAGTCCAAAATGTAGTGTGGAGTATGTGGAAGTTATGCCCAGTACATAAAATTTAAAATCAGCTTTAAAAAAACAACCTAAGAGGCAGAATGAATGATTGTGAAAAAAACCCAAAGTCAACAGAATTCTCTTCAGAATTTTACCAGGCTTATTATTGATCTGTTGTGTTGGTCCTGAATTATTTTGTATTTTTTTAATATGTCTGGTAGATTTGCAACTGATAGCTATATTCAGATAAATGTAGTGCTAGGCATGTATGAAAACAATTTCTAAGGAGTGAAACATTCAGTTGGAAAGGCACCATAAAACAAATTCCTTTTACCATTAATACTTGTTCTTTCACACAAGGATAAATTCCTTTCCGAGATGGAAGAACATTACTGGGTTTGCATGGTCATATTAGGCTTCCTGTCTCCACAGCTGACTGGAAGATGGGCTGAAATAAGTGATACAAGACAAGCATAGATTTGATCATTTTTCTTTCTGCCTTTTGAATTTAACTCTGGATAAATCATGCTAGGGGTATAGCTGTCCAGAGGAGTCTCTGCAAGGTGAAGTGGAATGTGAATTGATAGCACTTGACATCTGTCTGTGTGCACACCCCCGCCTGCCCTGTGGGGAACAAGAGGCAGCGCACAGCTGTTAGGAGGCAACATCCTACCTTGCCTTCCTGGCTGCTTCTGTGCTAGTCAGTTAAAAAGGGTTGGGCACTGCCATTCCTACTCTAATTGTACAGACACTTTCTGGCAGGGCACTGGCTGGTGCCAGCTGGTGCTTTCTTAGACATTGACCAGGAACAATTTGGGGATGGCATGGACCAGTGAGCAGTATGGATGAGGTGAACTTGTTCTGGAGATGAAAGGAGTTTAACCATATGGATGTGAACTGTGCCATGGCACTTGCTCCTAGTCCCAAAGGGTGAATCCTGGCCCGTCTTACTTGCTAGTCTAGAAATAGCTGCTGTGAGCTGTCTTGTGTAGCCATACCCAAGAGCAGCCATTTCCTCCCAGTGGAAAGTCTGCAGGTCCCTAGTATCTGTGGTAGAAGGCTGTCCAACTCCAGAGGTGCTCTGTTTCTAGCACTCATCAGTCACATTCCAGATATCTGAGGAAAAACAGTAAGGTTAAACATAAATACAAGTATTCATATACATAGATGTCATATTAATATACATATATATAAAAATGTAAAGCATGTATGAAAATCAGTCTACCAAAACATTGCTGGAAAATATCAAATAGACCATCAACTATTCCCTCATTGTTGTCACAGAAATTATTTTACTGTTATTAATTACTTCATATGTTGTTAAGTATGGATGGTAGTTAGTAGTACCACCATATTAAGGAAGAAAATCTTTCCAATGCAGTTTTCATTACACTGCACTATTTATCTTATTTACAGAACTCATGGCTGAATGCTGAAAGTCAGTATATATTCCCTAATGTATATGGTGAATATTAATTTTACTTATTATTTATGTTCTTAATTTATTCACTTAATTTAATTCACAGGATTAGGGAGAGCAAATAACAAGAGATAGGCAGTCTACCTAATCTTCTGTCCATCTAGGTACCAGACATCAGTTCTTACCCTCCTTAGGCCCCTTGTCCTGCAACCATTTTAAGTCATTTATGTTTTAATCAAGTTGTAGGTTTATGAACATAGTATGACCACGCTTAAGGCAGAGGTGATGTGTGCCTTAGTTGACATCTCTGTTAGCCCAACACAGCCAGAACATTGAAACTGTACAGTATCCTCTAATAAGGATGATGGAATTTGGGCTTGGATGATTTTTGTGATACCACTTTGGTTTTACCTGCATGTGTACATACAGATATTCCTGCACGGTAATAACCTCAACAGCCTTCATCAGCTAATACACCCTGAGATCCTGCCTTCAGAGTTTGGAGGAATGTTGCCCCCCTATGACATGGGGACGTGGGCAAGAACACTGCTTGACCATGAATATGACGATGACAGTGAATGCAATGCAGACTCCTACAACGCTCCTGCAAAGGATATAGAAAAGGACCTCTCTCCCAAATCCATGAAAAGGTGGGTTAAAGGTACTGTGGTCTTCTGGTATTGCTATATGGTTAACGTTTGCCTTCTGTTTTGTGAAGCTGCAGGTAGTTCCCTCAGTTTATTATATACAAGGACCCTTTTTTAAAATTTCTTAAGAAGATCTCTGCTGATTATAGACCATAGTGTTGATTATTGCCCATGTGAGTTGTGAGCTCAGTACAGCTAATTATTTCCATGGTTCCATATAGGTAGTGTATACAGTACTGTGTTTGGTATAAGCTGATATCCCACCCCAGCCTCCAGAATGTATTAGAGAGATAGTGCTAGCTGAAGTGAGCCTTGGTGCATAGGCTAAGTTGGAGCCAATTATCCAGCTGGGTGGTGATGATAACTCGTACCTTCCTCCACCTCATGGCCCAGTGCCTGGTATCCACCAGCCTATAGGTGCCAGGACATTTACAGCATCTGAACTGTCAGTCACAGTGACTGCACACAACATGAGAAAATGTAATGAGGAGAACCAGGACAAAAATTGGTGCCAATCATTATACTTGAGTCTGTTAAACATCCTGGTGTTCTGATATTCTTCTCTTTGAGAAGATACAGTATAATTGCTTGCTGCATTTTACCATTCAAAATAAAGTGCAGGAAGAGGTTCGTTAACTCTCCAGTAACTATGGAAGCAGTGAGGTGATTCATTTGGGAGGGGTAAACCCGGTCCAGCCTTGCCAGGGCAGTAGAAGAGTAAGGGGACAGATTACAACAGGGTGGTAGAAGAGGTTGAGCAGGGCAGCAAAAGCCAGATTGCAGCTCATAAAGGGGTAGGCATAACAATGAATCAGAAGAGAACAAACAGGGCAGAAACCAATATATAAAGTCATTAAAATTAAGTCAGAATATGCTAAGCTGAGAATTCAGATTCAGGAGATGGTATTTGATGCAAAAGGGAGAGAGACTCTGGAAGCAGATCAAACAGGATAAAATATTTTCAGACTCCTCAGCCAGAAAGGTAATGTTGGCTGGAAAATGTTGCATAGATTTGGGAGGACAGCGCGATTTGAAAGGGAGATATTTTGGGGCAAATAGAGAGGAGACAACAGGAGATTGCTGTAGGAATGAAAAAGAAAACAAGCAGTGAAGTTTAAGGAATTTGTTTTGGAAAAAACCTATAGTGCACTGAAAGTGGGAAATAGCAATGGATGGGAATGAACTAGGATAAGGAGAAGTTAAAAAAGGTCCCGAAGCCATATGATGAAATTAACACAAGCAGTGGAGAAAATGGGACAGCAAAGAGTCAGGGAAAGGGGAGAACTGAGCAATACATTTATATGTGATTTGCACATAATACAAGAATCATGAGACAATAGAGAAGCTGTCTTGGAGAGAAGGGTGGAATTTAGGAGCTGAAATGCACAAGTCTTACTGTTGCAAAATGAAGTCATGAGAGTAAATAGCTTCATCCAATGATGCAACAAAAAAACATGAGAAGGCCTGTGACAAGACAGACTATCCTGGGCAAGCACATTATTAAATGGAAGAGCAGTGGGTTGACCAGATTCTTCATTCTTTCTCAAAGAATTTTTATTTTCATTTAACTTGTGCTTGAAAAATCCTTCATGCAGAGTTTCACTCCAGTGTAAGCTTTAAATTGACGTTCTTTCAGTCTGGGTTAACTGACACAGTAGGAGACATACTGCAGAAAATAAGCATGTTGAAATTTATATCTATATAATATTGAGCTGAAATTTCCTCACCTTCTCTGCATTCTTTTTCAGTTAGTGTGTCTGCAGCACCTGCTGGAATCCTCCTTCCCTGCTGTTGGATATAAAAAGTACTAAGTAGACTTACTGTGCTAGTACCAAGTAGAAGGGAGTGGTAGTAAGATGAACAGAAAGTCCCAGGACTTCGATGTATTTAGTGCACAGATTGTGTTAAAACAGAAATAGAAAAGTTAAGGTAAAGCAGATGAAATTTAACTTGAATTCGGCACCTGATGTATTGTTTCTTTCAGTTTAAAACCACACTCAGTGTGGTATGTTAGTGCAGA
Organism: Strix uralensis; assembly: GCF_047716275.1. Taxonomy (NCBI): domain Eukaryota; kingdom Metazoa; phylum Chordata; class Aves; order Strigiformes; family Strigidae; genus Strix; species Strix uralensis. The sequence continues at coordinate 58,690,159 of NC_133974.1, forward strand.
AGAAGGTTTTTAACATATAAAAAACCATGACAGTAAGTCGACGAAAAGTGCTTAACTTAGAACAAATTTCAGAAGCATCTAGCAGATCTCCAACAATTATCTTGTTTAATTTGGCTTGCCATTTTAAAATCAGTTTATTTTTCTGAAAGAATATCATTCCTAAGCTAAAATACTGCTGAGAATTCATTTCTTTGTTATTCATTTTTGTCCCCATATGAACCACTGACATTCCTCCAGATCTCCTTGAATTTTTGGTGAATTGGGTGACCTCTGCATGAAAGGAAGGCTGATGGTGGGGAGGGTGGTGGAGATAAGGAGGAATTAATACCACCTGTAGCACAGACCTCTGGAGAGAACATGTTCATGTCACGTGGCACCACTGCAGCTATCTCAGCAGTTATGTTTAGCCTGTTACTGTGTCCACCCATGGCTCTCATGGCTGAGACACCCAGCTGGAGACCTGCATCCTCTTCTCACTTAACCCTGCAGGGCAGATTTCTGTGTTGATAGCCTCTGCAGAGTAATCTGTGTGTGGCTTTGATTCCTCACCTCTGCAGTGGGACTTTGTAGTACAACTCTGTCCTACTGTGTTTTCTGGGAATTTATTCAGTAATATCTGTAAAGATTTTTGGAAGAGGTAGATAGAAGGTGCTATAGACTTACACAAATGTTTTTCATTTTACATACCTTCCTTCATGAACTGCTGCTGAACAGAATGAAATGTGACAGTAAATGTTGATTTCAAACTGAATGAAAACTATTTCTCCTTCTTCAAGGCATTTAGGCTCCTGAGCTTACAAGCCATAGATCAGGATTTGTGCAGTTCCATTTTCATGTCTGCCTTGGTATCGGGGAGTTTGGAGGTCCTGGGAATTTATGCCCAAAACTACCTCACTGGGAATTTGAGACCAGGTTTGCAGCCTTTCTGGCTCCCCTTCAGCTCCCCAGATGAGACCTGGAAACCTTGGCGGTTCAGACATTGGCAGATGAAGAAGAGGCTCAGTCTTCCACTAGTACTTACATTCAGTTGGGAATCCTTTGAAATTAGTATGCTTCCACAGCATTTTTTATCTTGATGAACTGTATTTTCCAGGAGTAAAGCAAATTTTCAATCAGCTTTACATTGGCACAGTACCTTGTGAAGATTTTAAAGCATTTTAAATTCAGTGGTTTAGTTTTCTGCCTGAGGAACTGATCAGTGTTCTAGATGAGGGTTATTGTACAGTTTTAATTAAAAATTTTTAATTATGTTTATCACAAGAGAGACTATCAGATTTTTAAAGCTAATTTTCTTGATTTTAGCATTAGTAAGAGAATGTGGCAAGTATTATTAGACAATATCCTTGTGTTTAAAGTTTTCACCTAGGCTCTAATTCAGATATTTTTTGTGTTTTTGAAGGTTTTCTTTAGATTTTTTGAGAAAAACAGAATTGTCTCCTCCTATCAGACTCATTCATTGGTTTCAGTGGATGATGCCAGTCTATAAAAGTGAGGGATTTACTGTATGTTTATCTTAGCAGAGGTCAGAATTAGTACAGTTTTTTTCTTTTTGCTGTAGCCCTTCACATGGGCAAATCTGTAGCCATACTACAGTCACAGTGTGCTTCTACTGTAGAGAGGTACACATGCTCTAGCCATCTCAAATCGTCTTTACAGAAATGATGAGAAACAGGCATTTCTAGCATGAGATTCATCCCACTAAAGGAAACATCTAACAAGGGTTGCTTTTACTGTAGCCCAGAAGTGTCTGCGTTTTGACAAGCTGAGACACACTTCGGACTTTGTTTATAATGAAGCATTTTGGTTTTGGTGGAGATTGGGGGTTCCTCTTTTTCCCTCACACCTGGCTGTTGCAGGGTACCAGCACCAGTTTTATGCTTCTGTGCTGAATAAGAGAACCTGGCGAAATTTTTCATTGAATCGTTGAATTTGCCCTTCCCATCCATCTCTGCTCTGTTTAGCTGAGCTGCTAAGTGAGTTTGACAGATGTGTTCACTGCTCCAGAAATTCTGCTGACCATGTCTGGAGTCCCTAGGGATGGCTTAGTATCTCACACTGTTGCTATTCAGAAAAGGAGCAACTTGTGCTTCCAGCTAACACATGCCACTAATTGCAGCGTGTCATTAGCCAGCTGGGTGGCTGAGTTGTGCCTTCTTTACCAGCCCCATGCCATATAACCTTCTGGTGGAGAGGGTCAGTGCTTAAGGCAGTACAAAAGACAGCTCAGTTTGCTCTCTGTTGCATACTGAGGATGTGCCCTGTTTCACTGAAGAAAAGAGGATCCACTTTATTCCACCTTTTGCTCTTATATCCACAAACAAGCACTGAGCTCTTTAAAGCCATGTAATCACTCCATGAGGGTATTTTCTGACTATTTGCAATGATCAGATGCTTGGGTAATGCTGTACCATTATTTTTAAGCCCTGGCAGAGATTAACATAAACAAAAGAAAGCTGAGGTTTACGCTCATTTGTCTTGATCTAGAACTGTCAAATAAACATGTTATCCCTCTGCAGGTCTCAGTCGGTTGTGGATCCTGGGGTGCTGAAACGCATGGATAAGAATGAGGAAGAAAACATGCAGCCTTTGCTTTCACTTGACTAACAGTTCCTGAGCATTGGACATGAACTGAGGTGGAAGGCACTGCCTCTCAGCAACAAGCAAACCTTGGGAAAGAGTGTACCAGCTGGAATCCTATTTACTTGTGTTAATGTAGCATAATGGCAGCAGGCAGCAGGTTTTACTATTCTGCCTGAATTCTAGATGCCCTTGGGTGAAAAAAAAAGAGGAGAAAAAAGGAAAATAAAATGAAATAAAAAATAAAGAGGAATCAATAATTTATTCTGTAAGTGCCAACTTGTTTGTAAATACAATATAATCCTCCGATTTGACTTTGTAAGTTATGGTAAACAAATGCTATGGCAATGAGTGACTATTAAATATGTCAGTGAAGTGCACCATAAAAGAGAAGAAAAAGTGTGTGCGCTCACACATGCACACACATACAAAGAAATACATACCGGACAAAGAAAAATATCAAAGCCAATTAAATGTCGTCCTTCTCATAGGAAGCCATATTGCAGCTAGCATATTGACTGCTGTTTTGTTTTCTCTCTGCAATGCTCATGTAGTGTGCAAAGATAAAGAGGGAATATAGGAACTTGGAGATGCTGTAATGAGTTGAATATTTCCTAACTGTAGGAATTGATTTCCCAAATAAAGTTGTGGCTTAGGATTGTGATTTAACATAAACCATGTAGCATTGTGAAAAAGATAACAGATGAGCTGGAACCAACTCTTTGACAGCTTTGTTGTTTGGCTGTATGGATCTGTGAGGTTTCTTCCTTAACTTTTCATTTACAGTTTGCAAGTAACCTGGCTTGTTACCCTAATCTGGGTGTTGTAACGTGGTACACATTTGAGTTACTTCTCTTGCATTTTGGGTGCACGTCAACAATTTTTCCAGAACTCTGTTCTCCCTTGGAGTGAGAAAATAGTCCTCTAAATACAGTGTAATAACCGGTATTTGAAAGTAAAGCCTGACAGCAGAGGTTAAAAGTTAATCACTGAACCCTGTGCACTGGGAGACTGGATACATATATATATTTTTACCGATCTCTGACAAGCATACAAGGTGACATTGTTAGACAAGTATATTTAACTGAAGGTTTATACAAGAAATCATACCTATTCAATGTACTTAGATATATTATAGATTGTATATTGAGACAATGTCATTATTGATATAGTAAAGCTTTCCATAGAACAACAGCATCCCACTCCAAGCAAGGATTAATGTGAATAAGTTGTAGTCAAACATCTCTGCCTATGTGTTTAGGACACTTTTGTTTTGGTTGTAGTGTAACTGTATATATTGAACTTGTGCCATAATAGAGAAATACATTTTACCTCAAAAGGGCAACAGGTTTCACTGGGGATTGGGTAAATCAGCTGAAACACAGGGGCTGTGTCATCTTTGTGTGCTGGCTGATGTGTGTGCAGCCTGTATGCTGAGGCAAGAATGTAATTTCTTATTAGGACTTTGCAGAGTGAGAAGACACAGGGTGCCCACCGAGACATCTGAATAGTTAGAGGTATTGTAAGAGCATGTCCAGGCAATGCAGGGATTAGTTAAGAATACACTGACCATAGTGGAGGAGATAGTTCACAGCAACCCCACTTCCCAGGTGCCAGAGTTTAAAGAATTTCTTCCGTTGCTTCTGTGATCACTGAAATTTCAAAGTCACCAGTTGCAGGTCACCTCTCCTCACCCAGGATGCTTGCAGCTGTTAGTTGACTGGGATAAGTTAAGAGAGAGTGGAGAGTGAAATCTTGGAAGTGTGTCATCTCAGAGTTTAGCTGTAACTCCTGTGGTGGCAGCTTTGGCTTTTCTCAGGGCTGAGACAACCCTGTCTCTTCCAGCATCACCCTTGATTAGCCCAGGCAGCACACAGATAAAGCTTTCCTGCTTCACAGTTCATTAGCAATGCTTATAAATAGTGTATGCCCCAACATGCCGTTGTATTGGATGAACTTGTCTGAACAAGTCATCGCCTTTCCGCTCTCCTAATTCTATTTTCATGATACGTGTTATGAAATGTAAAGAGAGCCTGAATGTCTTTTTAGTCTGTCCTACAAGCTTTCAGTAGTGGAAACTGTTGTAATATTACTTCTATGGTTTGAGAGACTTGGAAGATTGATGAATTCTTATATACTATTTTATTCAGTTCTGTTTTTCACATACCTTGTAACATCATGCCAGATAGGTGAGATATGTCTGTAGGGTTTGCGTAAGTGCCATATTTGAATGTATGTTATATATGCCCACACTTGTGGTTAGTAGAATAGTATATTGCCATTGATCTGATTTTTAAATCCTTATCAGATAAGACTCTAACATCAGTAGAAGTATTCTCCTTGTAAGGGCTTCAGGATTTAATCAGTATTCCATATGTATGCAAACTGTGACACAGTGGTGATGAAAATCTTCATGGATGCTTTTGGATATATGGGCCAAACCTTGGTGTAAACCAGCAGAACGCTGGTTTTAGAGTACACCAGCTGTCTGGTCAGAAAATGCAAATGCCTCTTATATCCCTACAGAGCATCTTTGTAGGAAAGTGTATCTGCTGAACTGTATGATCGTTAACATTTGTTTTGAAGCTTATAAATTTGTTTTGTTTGCAAATGCTTTATTTATGCACTTAGCTGTAATTTATGTAATGTTTTCTGATTCCTGATTTCAGCCTCAAGTTAATGAGTATTAATATGCTGTTTCCAGAAAGTGAAAGTAGGATATATTATAATTTTGTGTAACTGGGACCTCATCTTTCACCAAGAACAAAACTACTTTTTCAGTAAGATCCTCACTGTTAAAGAGTTGGGCTACAGGTCTTCTTGGCTGCAGCTTTTATTTTGCTGAAGCAATTTCTGTCAGTAGTAACTGCTATTGTGACATTGGATAAGAATATGAAAATGGGTAAGAAAAATAATTATCCTTTACATGTTCTCAGTATTCTTTGAAGACATTTCTCTCTTACGCATCAGGGTACATAAAGGGTTTCCACCTTTCCCTTGCTTCTTGTAGAAAATCTTTATAGGTAGGTCAATTTTTAATAGATTAAATTTGGACTGAAAGCTTTTTCCAATCTTTATTATCATAGGAATTGATGTCTAATTTTTATAGCAGACTTGAAGTGCTAAAAATAGAATTCAGATGCTTGGGAGGAATTCCTCTTAATTTCTTACCTTTGTTGTGTATTGGATAGAATAAACCTTGTTGTAATTATGCATGCTGATATGCATATGAAAAAAAATATCCTGCAATATGAGGAACTTAGTGGAAAAACTGGATACACCTGTACAAGCAATTAAGTGAAAAAAAAAGGGCAGAAAAAAAGTGTAAAAATTTATATTTTCAGGCCTTTGGCAAGATCTAAAAATGTCCGCTTACATGATATATCTCCCATGAAACTAATGTTTAAAAATATATGGAAAAGTTATGGAAACTTCCATGCCCAAAGCCTTCCTCCTGTAATCAGAGATGTCAGTGGTCTCTTGGCTTTATAAAGACAGGTAATCAGTCCCACTAAGCTCCAGCAAATACACAGGCTCCCAAGAGTTATTAGTTGTAAAATAGCTTTAAGATGTCTTTACAGAAATGTAAATTTACTGTATAGCATATTTAAAAAGATGTTTTGCACTCTACAAAGATGCTATGCCTAGTCACAAAAGATATTTGTAGAGACATACATAATCTAAACATGGAATTGAAGAAAATAGGAGTAGAAGGGACCTCAATAGGTCATCAATATGTGGAGGAGCAGATTCGCTTTAGTCTTTCAAAGAATTGTTTTAGCTCAGTACCTTGCATGGAATGCTCTTTGTATTATTTAATCACAGTCACAGCAATGCCTAAGCACATTACTTGACAAATTTATAACCTGACAGTATTTTGTTCACGCATTTTATTATTTATCTGTTCTGTTTGCAAAATTAAAAAGTTTGCCAAGCATCATAAGAACTATGATTTAGAATTACCTGAGAAACACTTTGCAATAATCTTTGTCATGTCCCTGTTATTCTACTGTTTCTGTTATTATTAGTGTATGTGTCAAGATTTTTTGAAAAGTCATGTTTGAAAGAGTATGGAAGAGAGAAAAAAATCAAAATCAGGCTTCAGAATTTTGTTTAGAATTTTAAAATAGGATTTGACAGGGTTTGGTTGAGAGGGCTGGCTGAGTTTGGTTTTGATAATTTTTATTTACCTATGGGGAATGTCCTGCTGAGCTATTGACAGCTTTGGGTACCAGAACAAATTTGGAAGTTGAATATCGATGTGAAAGGCAAAAGCAAAGGTCTCAAAGGATTGTACTGAAAAATCACGTGCTAGCTGTATCATGTCCCTCTAAAGAAAGGCATTTTGCAAGTATCTTACAGGCATGTATCTGTGGTGCTGAGAATAGTACTTTTGTCCATAAAGTTCAAAGCACACTATGAAATCAAGAAAATAATAGTTACCCATTTCTCAGGTAGCAAAACAACAACACAGCCAGCTAGAGACATTAAAATCTCAATGGAAGACATTCATATTGTGTTTATATATGGCAAAAATGACACTTTGATCACTCAATCCGATTTGAACTGCAGGAGAGAAAATAATGTGTCCTTGTTTTGTGAGAGAAGAGTGTCTGGTTGTTCATTCAGTCATGCCTAGTTTCTTTAGAAACCTACGTAAACATCTTACCATGAGACCTTTACAGACCAGGGGTGATCTGCTTTCTTGTGGAATTAAATCTGAATGTACATTTTATCATTTCTGCTGAGGAAATGGTAAAAAGGGAGTATGTACCCCAAATGAAATGCCTTTCTTCCCCGTGTAATTGATGGAAAAAAAGTAATTTACTCTGAAGACTCCCAAAAGGGAATCTTGGCTGCCCAGTGAAGAATTATGAACTTGTTCAGGGAGGATTTCCTTTTGAAGGCCTTGAAAGATACTTATTTCCCATTAACTACACAAGGACCATTGACATTTTATTTAGAGGCATGCTTAAGTGACCACAAATGAAAGTGCAAGCGGGGTAGATAGGACCCCCCATCCTGTATTGCCTTGTAACGTTGAATGATCCTGTGTCAAGGGTCTGTGTTTAGCACATTGACTTGGATATACTCTTCATACTGCATTTCAGCTTTCAGCTGTGTGGGAATTTTTTCCTATCAGCTTTTGGGATCTTAATTTGTTCCCTTCATATGGGTCTGTTGCCACAAAATGGCATTGACCCCTGTTGGATTCCACAATTTGCAAAGTGATCTTGTTGTTAAAAAATAACAGCTTGTGGTATGCTGGGCAATGGTGAAGTTGAAATATAGATCACAAGCTCCCACTGCTTTGTCACTCATTCTCCAGTGTTTTGTGTGTGTAAACTGCTTTAACTGATAACAGACCTGTCAGATTCACATGATACGAGTTTAAAAAGAGAGCAGAACTTTCTGCAGTGAGTTCAAAATCCGAGTTGATGGTATTGCTGTGGAATCCAAATGGAGGGGAAGCACTGCACACAGGCATAATAGAGAGACCTCCAAGGGAAGATGCTGATGCTTCCTTATGGCATGCAATTTTGTTAAAACATGGCCAGAGTATTTTGTCTATGGGGACCATGGTCAGTCAGCTCTATTGTTTCTGAATCAGTCACTTACAGCAAGTCCTCTTTAGTAAAGGTGTGACGAAACTTTCTTTTGCTGTTAGTGGAGAACTCACTTCGAGAGAATTGGCATATCTGTCAATTTGTGGCAGACAAGTGGCGGGGGTTAATTAGGATTTGTATTTGATATGGAAATGCTGCTGTGATTCCTTAAAGAGGCTGTTGCATCATCCGCAACACACAGCAGTGCCTAAAGGCAGGCATCTCAAATCAGGTCCCTGGGTTAATAAAAATTTAAGGGGAGAGGAAAGCAAGGGAAAAGACAATAGAAGATGATAAAACACAATAATTAAAATAAAAGCCAGAAGTAAGCCTGCAGTGGAAAGCCATATGAATGGCAAAAATGATGTGAGTGAACTTGTATGAACACTTCCAAGAAGTAAATCAGTAGTCTATCTTGTGTCCCCCATCTACATTATGAACAGAGTTCCCATTTTTTACATGGTCTACCTTATATGGCCATGATGGAGTTTCCTAAATCTTTAGAAAACACTTGAGTTACCATGTGAAGCTGTAGGTGCAGTAGCTGAGTTTGTGAACGTGGTTTAATGGATCAGTGCATACCACAAGACCCTCACCTGGAGATGGGCTCTGGGCTGACTCAGACCTGGTACACAAAGGAATATGTGAAATGTTGTGTCCTGCCTGGCTGAAGAAGCCATGCAGGGAGAGAAGGAAAGGAGCCACATGCCCCTAGGGAAAAGGGGGAGGCCTATGGAGAAAACCACAGCGGGGAGTTGGAGTGACTGATCAATCATTTTAATGTAATGGTGAGGGAGGCTTTCACTTGCTCTGTAATATAAAGAGGACTTACAAACCCCACCACAAAAATGCCATCAGAAAGGAGAGAGAACATCTTTCTCTCTTTCTAACACACACAAACTTGATTTCAATATATTTAAACCTGATGTATATGCCAGGTCTGAACTGCCTTTGCTGCTGCTGTTTCCACAGTGGCTCTTGGGATGTGGATATCCTGTAGCATGCAGGAGCTGGAAAGCTAATGTTCACCAACCTATGGAAGAGAAGGGAGAGATGTATTCTGCACATCCCTGCTGCAGAGATAATTTTGTGGAAGAATTCAGTGCTTGCGCAGCCTGTTTTGCCCTGACATCAATAGCGGCGCCTACTCTGTGTAGAAGGCTGAGAGTGTAAGTGGTGTGGGAATCTCCCCTGTGCACCACCATGTCTTGTGCTAATTATGCAGCCTTTGAGCTGTAGCTGGTGATCTCTGTCCTGTGTCTTTAAACAGTTCTGCTGGTGATGTTAATTGTAGCCATTAGTCACTCAGAGTGGAGACGATTTAAAGGAAACTGACAACTTTAAGCATTACACTTAGTGTCTAAAAATATTAAATTGGTGATACAAGTAATGCCTAATATTATGATAACTTAAAGAGTTTCAGGGTTTGGTTGCGTTGTATCCTTGATGGGACTTAGTGTATAATCTTTTTCCCTTAAATATAGAGAATATAAATATTCTCTGAGGTTCATGTGCATCTTTCACGCATCAGTGGCAGAAGGAATTAAATAGTAGAAAATGGGATTTTTAAACTATGAATATATTCAGAGGGGCACATATAGAATACCTGATACTTTTAAAAAATATTGTTTTGCAGTTAATTAGTGTTCAACTTGACAATAATGTCTCTTTCAAACCATTTTGTTCTCTAACTCTTTTACCTTATGTTGTGTGAAACGTGTCCTACAAAACTTTTCCAGCTCTGCATTCTTTCTTCTCCTACCCCTTTGCATTCAACAACATCCTGTCTTCTGTATGTACTTTATTCTATGAATAACTGGAGAAAACTGTAAAAAAATCCAACACCATGATAATCTGCAGACTAGAGCTTGAGTAGATAGATAGTTGTGTAGATAGATAGTCATCTGAGACAGCTCTTGTGGTTTAAGATGTTGCCTTCCCCTGACTGTTAATTATCACTCTTTAGGTAGGGACTACTGCCCCAACATTTAAGCAACAGATTATGGAAGTAATCCTGTCCCAATGAAGGTTGTGCACAACTCACGCTAACTCTGTTGATCCTGCACTCAAGCAAATGTAAAACCACTCACATAATCTATTGATACAACTCTGTTATGAGAATAATGATTAACAGCTAGTCGTGGCGACATCTAAAATTGCTAGATTGGCTATCTGTGCCTTAAGGCTCTCATGATCTGTAGTACTTGCATAGCAGTAACCACTGAATAAATTTTTTTTGCATGCAACAACCTACTTTGGAGCCTTACGGAAAATACTACAGCACCGTATCAAAAATTCAAAAATTAAATTACAGGAGTAATTTGCAAACAGTGCTTATATCCTCAGGATAAAATTTGTTTGTTTGTTTCTCAGTTTAGTACTGTTAGGACTCAGGGGGTCTGAGATTTGTAAAGCCAGGACAAGTCTATCAGTCATCTCTCTATGTATAATTTCAATAGCTATTCTCTTTTCACAACTTGGTGTCAGTTTGAATTTTATTCTTGGACCTAGTAAGATGGTCTATTGTGTTCCAAGCTAAAATCAGAAGATTAAGCAACTTTGTGAAACATGTCACTCTTTATATTGTATATTTAAATATCATCAGGTCTCTGTGATCAATGGGCTGCTTTGGAGAGTACTACTACTTTAAATCATTGTTGGTTACTGAGAAAGAATGACATTCTGTTAAATAAAATATGACCAAATGAAAATTAAAATACATATATATTTTTGTGTTTGTACGTGGGAGTGTTTGTCTGGCTTGCTTGTGCTAAAACATACATGGAGGACATTTTAATTAGATGAACCGTACTTGATTTTTATCAAGGTTTTGAAAGAAAAATGAGAAATAACTGAGTGGTATATCAGCATGTAAGTTTTTTTCTGGTAACCCTGAACATCTCTTTCTGCCCAGCAGTAAGTTTTAGAGAGCTAACATATTCCATGTTTACAGTACTGTTGTGAGCTGTCACTTCTTGGAAGTCTGCAGGTCGTGGATGTCCTCACAGATGAAGATCATGCAGAGATGCAACACAAGAAAAGTTCATTTTCCCCTCAAAGATATTTTCTACTCTCCTGTCTCTTAACTTCTTCTGTACTATGTTCCCTAGCATCATCTCATGTTCATTGGCATTTCTTTTGATGCCACATCAGGGACAAGTGATACTAGCTCCACAGAGATGTCCCTTTCTTCAGGGAAATATTGCTGTTTTCAGGAGAGAGTAACCAGGGCAGGACAGAACTGGCTGTGTGATGTTGCAGCGGTGCCTGCAGAATGACCATATTTCATTCTAGATTTTATGTTTTCTTGGGGGGACAGACCCAGTAAATGATAGCCATGTGTTTATGTGCTTCTCCAATGTCCTTTCTGTAGTATTCCTTACTTTAGGCACAAGGACACTTATTCAATGTATATTTTTCATATCTTAACTTTGATTTACACAGATTAAAAGAAAAAGGCTGCAGTAGCTTTCTGTTTCACACATAATCTCAGTGGTATATTCAGATGCATTTCTTATGTCAATTCTGCAAGGTATAACTTCTCAAGAAGAAGTACAGATTTCCCAATTACCATGTTGAAAAAATATCAGTGGTTTCCCATCTATGTGGGAATGCAGTCCTTCAGTTCCCAGGCACTGCATCGTTGTATACAGTATGCAAGCCATTGCTGCACAAACGTGCATTTCATCATAACTACTGTAACAAGATAGATGTCAACACAGCTCTCTGTCCCCTTTGAAATCCCTCACTCACAACCCTCTTAGTGAGTAGATTGGAAGCCCCTGTAAACTGGTGTGGTTCACTGAAGTACGTCACCACAGTGCTTTGGATTACAGCCACTATCCATTTGTATGTTACGAGGCTGCTTTCCCCTGAAAACAATGTGATCACAGTGTGTGCATGTGTGTGTGTGTACATGTCTGCTTGTCTCCCCCCACCTCCCATTTTGGAGCCCTTTTACCAATGTCAGACGTCTTTGGGAAAAAGACAGAGGCCTCAAAGCTCGCACTGATGTTGACATGTGACAGCACGGTGTGACATGCCCGGCCCTGATGTGGGAGCTGGCTGGAGCATCCTGCAGCTCACTTGTGATTCCAGTACCTTCAGTTCCTACTGGCAGAGACCAGGCTGTGGGCTGGAGGATGGGGAAAGGAATATCAGACTTGCCTTTGGTCTGAGGGAACTGGGATGCAATGGGGACCTATGCTAGTGCTACACAGAGAGTTTAGATGTGTTGTACCATGAAAGCAGGTACATAGGCAGAGGAGAGCAATGCTTTTTGCTCTCTGATGGCGAGGAGAGCGAGCCCTTGCTTTCAGGCACCGATGTTTCTGTATGGGCAGGAGGTCATACACAACTTCCAGACAAGAGGACAGTGCCAATGTAATGCCCGCCAGAGAGGAGGCATGGTCAGCAGGGTATGCAGGAATATGGGAGACTCCTCTGGGGAATTAATTGCCTATGATACTATCACAACTTCCATGCAGCCTACAATAGCACTGTAATGGTGTAGGATGCAGGGGTGGATAGTGTAATTGGGAGTGGTACTATTAATTTCAATAGTAATAGTGGTTTACGCAACTCTGTGTGTGTCTATTGAGCATAATATAAACATCCAGCCTTCTCAGCCAGAAGACAGAGACTGGGAGAATGTCCGCCCTGCATTCCAGGAGGAGATAGTCAGTGACCTGCTGCATCACATAGACACACACAAGTCTATGGGACTGGATGGGATACACCTGAGGGTGCTGAAGGAGCTGGCTGGGGTGCTCGCCAAGCCGCTTTCTATCATTTACCAGCAGTCCTGGCTGACTGGGGAGGTCCCGACAGATTGGAAATTGGCCAGTGTGACACCCATATATAAGAAGGGTCGGAAGGATGATCTGGGAAATTACAGGCCTGTCAGCTTGACATTGGTGCTTGGGAAGCTGATGGAGCAGCTCATCCAGAGTACCATCATACAGCACATGCGGGACAACCAGATGATCAGGCCCAGTCAGCATGGGTTTATGAAAGGCAGGTCCTGCTTGACAAACCTGATCTCCTTCTACGACAGGGTGACCTGCTTATTGGATGAGGGAAAGGCTGTGGATGTTGTTTACCTTGACTTTAGTAAGGCCTTTGACACCGTTTCCCACAGCATTCTCCTGGCGAAACTGGCTGCTTGTGGCTTGGATGGGCACACTCTTTGCTGGGTAAAAAACTGGCTGGATGGCCGGGCCCAAAGAGTTGTGGTGAGCAGAGTTAAATCCAGTTGGTGGCCGGTCACGAGTGGTGTCCCCCAGGGCTCGGTTTTGGGGCCACTCTTGTTTAACATCTTTATTGATGATCTAGATGAGGGGATCGAGTGCACCCTCAGTAAGTTTGCAGATGACACCAAGTTGGGTGGGAGTGTTGATCTGCTCGAGGGTAGGGAGGCTCTGCAGAGAGATCTGGACAGGCTGGAGCAATGGGCTAAGGCCAACTGTAGGAGTTTCAATAAGGCCAAATGCCGGGTGCTGCACTTGGGCCACAACATCCCCCAGCAGCGCTACAGGCTTGGGGAGGAGTGGCTGGAGAGCTGCCAGTCAGAGAGGGACCTGGGGGTGTTGATTGACAGCCAGCTGAACAGGAGCCAGCGGTGTGCCCAGGTGGCCAAGAAGGCCAATGGCATCCTGGCTTGTATCAGAAATAGCGTGGCCAGCAGGGACAGGGAAGTGATCTTACCCCTGTACTCAGCACTGGTGAGGCCACCCCTTGATTACTGTGTTCAGTTTTGGGCCCCTCACTGCAAAAAGGACATCGAATTACTCGAGCGTGTCCAGAGAAGGGCAGCGAAGCTGGTGAGGGGTCTGGAGCACAGGTCTTATGAGGAGCGGCTGAGGGAACTGGGGTTGTTTAGTCTGGAGAAGAGGAGGCTGAGGGGAGACCTCATCGCCCTCTACAACTACCTGAAAGGAGGTTGCAGAGAGCTGGGGATGAGTCTCTTTAACCAAGTAATAAGTGATAGGACAAGAGGGAATGGCCTCAAGTTGCACCAGGGAAGGTTTAGACTAGATATTAGGAAGCATTTCTTTACAGAACAGATTGTTAGTTGTTGGAATGGGCTGCCCAGGGAGGTGGTGGAGTCCCCATCCCTGGAGGTGTTTAGGAGTTGGGTCGACATAGCGCTTGGGGATATGGTGTAGTTGGGATCTGTCAGTGTTAGGTTAATGGTTGGACTAGATGACCTTCAAGGTCTTTTCCAACCTAGATGATTCTGTGATTCTGTGATAGTAAGTGTTCACAAAGCTGAAAGTTCTCTATGACAATAAAAAGTATTTTGTCTCATTGCCTGCGTGCATCTTGACAGTGCTGGTTTTATTTTCATGAGCTGAGTAGTGGGGAAAAATAGCACTTGGCCATCTAGACATGTACAGATGGTTGGCTGGTCAAAAGCCCTTCCAGTACCTGAACCCTGACTGACAGTGTCCCTTCCCCTTTTGATAGATTACCAGGCTGTCAAGCAATCTTTCTTCACTTCATCCGTCAACTTAACTATTGAAAACTCTGGAGATTAGCAGCTGAGAAAGTGCATATGTAGCAAAAATATGTCACACTGGTCAAATTGGAGATAATATTTTTTTCTTACACTATCGTTCTCTTCTATTCAGAGCTACAACTTTTAAATTTTTGTCTTTTTTGAAAAATTTAACACCTTGCCTCTTCCCAAATTTACAGAAAAAAAAGCGCCTATTAATGAAGAAAATATTAATGAAATACCATTGTTTAAATTTTATTTTCAGCAGTGGTAATGCTAGAGGAAACAGTTAATCATATTATTTGATAGCAATATTTTTTATTTCAACCTCTGGAAATAAATACATTTTTTTTTAACAGATATGTAATTTCTTCCTCATAAAGGAATGAAGTGAGAATCAGACTGATCTTACCATAAAGGATAACCCTGATGAAGAAGCTGTTGAAATGCAGCATTGAGAAATTCTCATTTCTTAATGAGAAAAAAAAAATATTTTCTTTTAGTTTGATGCATAAACTGAAAATTTCTAAAATTTGAATATGAAATATAAAGCCTTTAATTAGTTTCTAAATTAAAAAATAGTGGGAAACTGCAACATATTCAAAAGTTTTACAATTCTTTCTCTTTTTAAAATGTGTATATATGTTTAGATTCAATGTTTAGATTCAGTTCAGATCAAGCTACCAAAAATCAAGAAAATACCATAAAATCTTGAAGTCCTCAGAATAAAGCATGAGGTACAGCTGTGCATCATACTATCAGCTGGAAATTTTTTGCTATTAAGGCTTTACATTATTATTATTATATCCTTTTAATGCTCATATAGCAAAGACCTCAAGGAGAAACACAACATCTTGTTTGCAGAAACAAACAAACAAAACAGAAAACAAACATGGAACTGGCATACTACAGTTTATACTGATCTTCCTTGATTTAATTCCTCATACATGTGACTTTCTTTCTTCTTTAGCAAAACTGTAGCCATCACCTTGATGCAGCCCTGTAAAAGCATGCTAAACCATCATAGCTTCTCACGTTATTATAGTGTCATTAAAAACATTTGACATATAGTGTAGATTGAAAAAAGTTGTAGACTAAACTTGATCATGAAATAAAGATGCAGAACTGAAGAGAGTGTTTGAAAAAACCCTTGCATAGATACCTGTCAGGTACATAGTCTCTTCAAGAGGTATGGTTTGCAGTCACTTAAGGCTATGATGGTTTTCAAGCTGCAGAGTTAAAAAAAGGGGAAAATGGATGTATCTGTTAGTAATACATGTCAATCAGCTGAATTAATAAGAAATCATGCTATGAAAAAGTGGATTTAGCATACTGTTAATTTCTCACTATGAGAAAAGTGCCTTGTTATAAGGCTTTAGTAAAATGCACAGGAAACTACAGTGCAGTGTGGATTAATTAAATTCAAGGCATTAACTGAGATTGACCTCAAGTCATAATTCCTGTGAGTAACATCCTCTGCCACTTGTTTTTGTGGAGGATCTTATGGAGGTTTTCAGGGAAAGTGAGAATGTGACATACTACCATTGCTTATTCCCGTCTTTAAGTTCTCTAAAGCTCATTGCCTTTAAATTTCTCTGCTAATGTCCCTGCATTATGAAAGGAAGCAGATGAATCTACTATATAAGAATTTCTTTAGTCTTCCTTTACTGCCAGTTATCTGTCTTCTATTTTTATTGATACTGAGGTGGTTTTTGTGTTAGGGTTTTTTTGGGGAAGGTGGGGACATGAGTCCTTTTTTCCATTTCTAGGTAATTCATCAAATAATGTTTTCATAACCCTGCAGCTGCAGACATTTATTTTTGGCAGTTTAATCCCCCCCAGACTATTATTCAAAGATTGGTTGTTTGTAATGATTAAATATAAGCATCTCAGAAATGCATAATGATGTCAATTTTCTGCCTAGTTTCCCTTTCCTAGAAGCACCTTATCAGTGCAATATAAAGCCCAAGATGACAGCAATTTACACCTCTGCAGAGACAATAAAATGCAAATAGCATGGTTTAGCTTGAGTATTTTCCCCTGGAAATAATTAGTTGTACCTTCTCATTATTTTCTCTTGTGCAAAAAAAAATGCACTAATAAGATGACTGTTATTTTGTTTTGTTTTATTTATTTATTTGTTTTTAAGGCTCAGATAGCAATTTATCTATTACAAATGCTTATCAGGGAAAATTGTGTGTTTGTTGGATGCCACATAATGAAGAGGCACCTGCCTGCTGCCTTTCACCACTGGTTGTTTGCAGAGTGACATTTGTGGGTTTCAGATTGCAGAAGTGAGTTTGTGTTACAGACTGAAGTCACTAAATAATGAGGGGCCACAGAGGCCAGATATGGCACAGCAACTTGGTTTCAATTTGAGATACACAAACCTCTTCTTTATAAACGGCACTTTATATGGGTTGTAGTTTCTGTGGGATTTTTGTCACATAGCCTCACTGAAGAAAACTGCTGCATCCTAGGGAGAAAAGTATTGGTGCTGTCAGAGAACTAATTTTGGGAAGGCAGAGAATAAAACTGCCAACTTTTCTGAACTGAGTTTCCCAAAGGGACTTTTTATGTTGTGAGGGAAACTACCAGAGGCTTGTAGCATTACTGGTATTGATTTTAATATTCCAGTTTGCAGTCTTTATTTGCAAGATCATTTTGATTAAAATGACTTGTCTTTGATTTTTCTTCTCAAAATGGCTTTCATTTTAAGACTGATTTTATGGCAGTTTATAACATATAAGTAAAATGGTTAAAGTAATTTCTTTATTTAAAAAAAAGCAAAACACCTATTCTGATTATTAATGCTGAAGTGATATTATGAGTCTGAATTGTTAACATTATGTTTTTTGAAGGAAGTCTCAGATCATGTTTTGTTCTCAGATCATGTTTAGTTCTGTGCCAGAATAAACTCAAATGCCAAACTACCACAATTTCTCATGGAAGAGAAACTCTTAGATTGAAGCTGCTCTGTTGCTTGACTTCTGTCAAAATAAGTCATTGACAGCAAAGATATATCAGTTCCTTTCACGATTTACTCAGATTAAAGAGAATAAGAGGACGCTATAAGTCACTTGCTGATTTACTGAACTAGAAAAATAATCAGATCATTAACTCCCGTCTTAAAATGTAAGACTAGTCTTCTGAAAAGTTTAGTTAATGCTTGCACCTGCTCTATAAATTTAAGCAACTTATCGCTCAGCTTTATTACCTCCATGACATCCACAGCTAGTGAGGTCCATAATTCCAGAGCACAGATGATTAATGTCACCCTATTGGGACTCCTCACTTGCTTGCATCTGCGTGATGAGGCAGGCAGGGTCGGGTGGAGCTGTTTTAAGCCTTTGAACTTTTTCCATCATGAAGCTTTGCTTTCCCTATTCTCCTGAGTGAGACTGGTCAGAATTTGTCTGAGAAACTCTTTCCTACTGAAGATTTTTGATATAGCAAAGTTGAAACTGTGAAACATTTCAATCTCATCTACATTTTCAAAGTAAATTTTTAAAACAGTTTAAATCCATTTGTTTTGATGCAATAGTTCTTTTCATGATATGTTAGTTAAAACAATGACATAAAATATTTCTGCTTCAATTTGTATATTTTATTTTGTTAAAACTTTTTGGATTTTTACACTTCATTATAATTTGAGACAAATATAATTTCAAAATCTATAAATTGTTCTGAGGAATAAAATTTCCTTTTTTATTTTTTTATTTGGGTCAGCTACTCTAGTTTGCTGTAGGTGACTTTTGGAAAGGTCATGATTTGATTGACATAAGCCTCCAGCCCTTCAGAAACATATTCATCCATTCAAAGTTTTATTCTTTTTTTTCCTTCCTCTTCATCAATCCCAAAGTTTCTGCCTCATCCACTCTCACCTGAGGACAGCCAGAGATCTTCTGAGATGTGTATTAAATGAACAAGTTGGTGGCTTTGCATCTTTCCTTTCAAAATCCTACAATTGTCAGACATACTATGTAATAAGCACTTTCCAATGTATTAACCACGTGTGAAAACAAACACATTTCTTGATATCATGTTAGACAAGGATCTCATGCATATCAAGGAAGCAAAAATACTCACACCAGAGAGAGAGGGAGTAGATAAGAGAGAGGAAAAAGCCAAGATCCAGACCTGACAGTGATGGCAATGAATTAAAGCATGCACACTAAAAATTAATAGAGAGTGATAACAAAGATGATATAACAGTATCTGCACATGGAGAGTAAATGTGCTAGGACAGCTCAGCCCTGAAAATAACCAGTGGAGTTTGAGGCATGATGGAAACCTACAAACTTATTAGTGGCCTGGAGAACATGAATAGCCTTCTTTGTACAAAAGTAAAGAGTCACCACACAAAATGATTAGACTGCACATTCAGGATGCATAAGAGAAGGTGAGTCTTCATGTAATCTCTAATTAAAATCTTTACATCATTGCCACAGGGCACTGTAGATGCTGAAAATATATATGACTTCCAAAACCATATTCATAAAATAATTATTTATCTAAGGTCATTAAATGCAAAAAAATATGGCCACTGGCTCAGGGAGATCTTGAGACACAGAGCTCCAAGTATTCCAACAGTTCACCAGGGGAGCATCAGTTCCTGCTTGCAGCATTCTCATATCCTTCCTGGGCATTGGCTGCTGCCCACTGTCAGAAACAGGACTTGATGGACTTTTAGCCTTGCCCAGCATGGCTTTTCCTACTTTCAGTAAAAATAGCTTTCATACTACAGATTTGCATAGTGTCCAACACTGCGATGGATTTGAGATTTGCTTGTTAAAAGAGCTGTTGTCTTCTGTAATTCTTCAAAGGCTGTTATGCAAGGGGGGGAGGGCGCTTCCTGTTATTTAAGCCAGATGAAGGAAATTCATCTCATCCAACTTTAGACATCTATGTGTGAGGTAATTGCCTGGATCCCTGCTCTGATCAGTGGAGAAGAAAATTCATGGTTAGGGTCATCTCACCTAGGAGATGATCTGTGCTCTGTGGAAACCATCACTCTCTGTAAAAGTAGCCAAGTGACTAACTCTCATTCAGACACCTACACTACAGTGATCAGAATCTGGATATGTGAATCTGTGGTGGTTTGACCTTGGCTAAATGCCAGGTACCCACCAAGTTGCTCTATCACTTCCCCCCCCTTCCCCTTTTTTTTTCAACAAGAGGGGAAAGAAAATAAGATAGGAAAAAAACCAACCCTTGTGGGTAAAACAAAAGCAGTTTTAATATAAGCAAAGCGAAGCAAAGGTCCGCGCGCGGAAGCAAAAAAAGAAAACAGATTTATTCTCTGCTTCCCATGAACAGGCGATGTCGGGCCTTCTCAGGAAGCAGGGCTCCAATACGTGTAGTGGTTGCCTCGGAGGACCAAGGGTGACCCCACCCCCTTCCTCCTTTCTCCCAGCTTTATACTGAGCAGACATCATATGGTATGGAATATCCCTTTGGTCAGTTCGGGTCAGCTGTCCTGATTGTGTCCCCTCCCAAGATCTTGCCCACCCCGTCCCACTGTGGGGGGAAATGTCAGAAGGAGCCTTGGTGCTGTGTAAGCACTACTCAGCAGTAGCCACACCACCAGTGTGCTATCAACACCCTGCCAGCTCCCAACATAAAACACAGCACCATGAGGGCTGCTATAGGGGAAAACCAATTCCGGCTCAGCCAGACCCAGTACAGAATCCCACTATGTCTGGAATAGCAAACTGGGAAAACTGAATGTTTTTTTCCCTGTTTTTTGAAATCAGGAGATTTCTGTTAGCAGGACCATTGCCCTTGACCGGTGTCCACATTGAAGATAATGTGAGGGGAGAATTAGTAAGCAAGGGAAGTAAGTAGAGAGCTGTATCCTGGTTCTGCTTCCTCCCTCATGGAGTACATTGCATAAAAATGGAGGAAATGTGGCTTTTTTTTCAAGGAGACATTAGTGTATTTTCTAAAACAATAGTGTGAGGGCAAGCCATCTGGAAAAGCTGTCTGGCATACAGACTTTAACCAGGTTTGGTTAAAGGTGTTAAAGGCAAAATTTTGTTATCCAGAAAGATCCTTTATTTTCTTCTTGAGTGTAACAATTCTTCAGAATATGACTAGAAAAAAATATATTAATTGCTTCATTGCCATGTAGTTCCTCCAAAATCACAGTTCTACAATTCAAAGGGCTAGGACTGAGAAAAATGCATTTGAATCACTCCTGGCTCTTAAAAGCTGTGTTATGGAAATGATACTGCCTAAGAATGGTGTCAGACAGGAGACGTGCACAGAGCAGGGTGCCTGAAGGGCAGCACTATGAATGGAGGGCAGCTATTACTTAGGTTCAGAGGAACTGGACTGTATAGCTCCTGGTGGTTGAGTTCATTCATAACAGAATTGTATCCAGGTATATGACATACAATTTTCAGTATTGTTTCTGTTTTCAAGATAAAATCATCTGGCCTTCTGCCATATGGAAACGTGTTTGTTACCTGAATATTCTTCTTATCACTGGTAAAGAGCTTCCCAAAGTTTATCTGTATCTATACTTACAATTATACCTATACTTTCAACTATCTATATAATTTTTTCAAGATGAAAATCATTCTCTTTGCTTCCTCTTTGTCTGCATCTATAATAGGTCATTTTTTCTTCATGATGACACTTAAATTGCTCACCACTCCTTCTTCAGCCAAATTAAATGTACCACCCAGTGTTTTGAAGATACTACATCTACCTTGAGACAGGATTCTTCACATAATTTATGCTCCAGATGTTATGTTTTGCATTGTTAATCTGTCATGCTGTGATATTTTGATGCAAAAGTACAGGTACTGGATACTTATGTGAAGAAGAATGTACAATAAAAACAGCTGACGATAATAATTTGAGTTAAAATGTGTGGGATTCAGTTAACCAAACTTCAGCTACTTGTGATCTATCTCTGTACGCCCTAGTCAATAAAGAGGAAGAGTCACTTCTAAGGCACTACTCATCACATCCTAGAGCAGAAATCCTAGCTAGGATAAACTGTTGGTATGACTGACAAGGGAGGCATAATGGGAATCTGAAACAGCATACGCACTGCACAGAGGCAGTGCAGAGAAAAGAATGTTTCCCTTACGAATTATTAAACAACAGGAGGAAGCCCTTTGACACATTTTATTTGTAATGAAAAGGTAGGTCTCCAAAGGAAAATGCTTGCTTAATAAAAGATATTTAATCAGGACCTTAGTCTTCAAAGAGGCACTGTTGCACACACATCTGCCCCGTCCTTCACAGAAGACGGGTTGACTCATGCTGTAAGTACTGAAATGTGGTCTGGCTACTCTTTGCAGAGGCAAGGCAAAAGGAATGTACTGTGTTACGGCCTAAAGACTTTCCAAGTTTATCTTTATTATGGTGAATATTCAAGTCCTCAGAAGTGCAAGGAATGCAAGCTCAGGCTTCCAGAACAACTCATCTGCATAGTGATGGATCAATAAAAGACAGTTCAGTGGATCTCAACAAAAAGTGCCTCTTCTCACATTCAGCACACACAGAACATTAAACTAGCTTTTGGGATGGGTGCATACCACAGTTTGAAGCTTTTCTTCATTCCTTAAAAATAAAAAAATCCAAAAATCATAGGGCCCTGTGCTGGATTTAAGGACTCATTGCCTATAAATCTGGAGAACAGTTCTTCTGTGGTCAGCTAAATATCTTTCTTGAAAAAATCAGCCTCTATTCAAACAGCAATGGGGGCTCAAAGTCCTCCCCTTGGAGACTTTAGTCTGAGGTGTTCCCATCCCTTTTGCTAATGGGGTATCGCAATCTGGAGATCCAAAGCTGTTTTAAGTGATGCAGTTGGAACTTACCACATGTTTAAATTCTGAATTACTCTTTATTTTTCATAAAGTGCAGGAAATCTTCAGAATGAGCAATGCTTACATGTTTGAGATGGCAGTTACTGTAATTTGGTTGGGTGATATCAATTACAGACCTCTGCTCTGAGCGATGACTCTGTGAGTTTGACCACTGGCTGAACATTGATTCATGTGTGGACAGGGAATGGAGACACAGCTCTGATGCTTGGCCCACCAGTCTGCACAGGAAGGATTATTATTTGCTGCTTGCACTGGTCAGCAGAAAATTATTTTTGCACTCACAAAATTTGTAATTGTAATTTTGTAATTTAAAAGGACAACTACCTTTGTAACTGCAGGCTATAAAGGAGGCGAAAGAGCAAAAGGGAGGTGAGAGAAGAAATCACAGCAAAGCATTTAAAGTATTAGGATACTTATCTGTGAGTTGGAGTTTTACTCTAATGCTGGAAACTGCTCTCATTTAACACGTCTGTAAGCACATACGCACCCTTTGCCATGGGGTGTTGAAAGCAACCAGAGCTACTGCTAGCTGTGCAGTCAGACACAGGAATCTGGAGATGGACCAAGATATGTATGGCTCTCCTTCAAAAGAGACAGGCTGCATATCCAGAGCCAAAGCCTGCATATTGCTCATGTATCTGAATTTCGCTATTTTTCAGAATGACTGAGAGTAGCATCAGAAGATTTGGGAGCCTGAGAACCAAGTGTGGCCAGACAATATCTATTTCATTAGGAATCAGGACTTTCTGAGGTCTATTTCAGAATGACAGTTTGCTCCTCTTAGCAATTTAAAAAACCCTTCTCTCTGTCTTTTCATTAACTGCCTGAGCTGGTAACACATCCAATAGCTCTTACCCTCCTGAACATCGGTATTCTACCTTTTTCTGGCTCCAGCCATGAAATTGTCTATACTTCTGCCTCCATGTTGTATCATTATCTCCTGTCACATTTCCATGGAGGGGCAGATGATAACAATGATTACTATACAAGTTTGAACAATATTTTATTGGTTTCTTTTGAGAATTCTGTGGTAGTACCACCTAAGTCTAATGAACAAAAAATAAATGGTGTCAGTAGTGGTTAAAAGGTAATTTACAGAATTAACAGCAGGAAAAGAAAATGCTGTACACAAACTAGTTTATAAATTTCAGACCTTCTTCTTAAACAGAAGCAGGTGGTAGCTTCCTTGTTGTGAATCCAAGGCTTTTTTATTGGAAATCAATCATTCCTTCCATGGGAATCCATTAGGAACTGTTAATCATAGCAATCTATTGTACCTCACTGATAGGTTTTGTGGCAGTCTGATATCTTGGACTTGTATTTGCCAATGATTTAGGATGGCTGGCATCTCTAAAAGACATTAATTAGCTGTTCTCCTACTGTGTTTAAATCCTTGCATAAAGACATTGTATATTAATCACAGTTTTCTTCTGGGATTACGGAGAATAAACATGGTATGTTTAGGAGCTAGCTTGGTTTCATGCTACAGGACTGAGCACATTATTCATAAATAAAAGTGAAACTGTGAATATAAGGGGAGGAAGAATTTATAATAACAGTGCAGCTTCAGATGATTTTGTGGGTTCTGACTGCAGCTTTAGACCCTCCTTTGAGAGGGTCTGCATAATGTTCCCTATCCTCCATGACATTAAATTAATTCTCTTCAACCCATGGCCTCAGATTGTCTATCCAAAAAGGATGCCCAGCTTGGATGGCATGGAGCTCCTTGAAGAACTGTGAGGCTATAGAGGACAATTCATTTGTTTTAAAGAAGAACAGACATTTTATATCCTAACATATTTTTAGTTTTTGCTGTGATCATAACCTGCATGCACTCCTCTCTCTCCTTGGATGTGAAGGCAGGACCCCCTTCCAGCTGGACGGAGAAGGTCCTTCTTTTCTCCTGCCTGCTTTAGGAGGAGAACAAGAGTATGTGCTTAGCGCAAAGGCATATGTCTGCCTGCTCTCACACACAGGCTGGTCAGGAGTCAGATTTTTTTCTGATATGGTGGTGACCTGAAGATCCAAGAGTATAAGGGAAGATATTAGTACTGACCATGTTATAATATTTGTCAAAATTTGATATTTTAATATTTATGAAGATATTTACTAAGACTCTTTTAACCACTATCTATGCAAGCAGAAAGCAGGTATACTTTTGGATGAGTAGTTAAAAGTTTTCAAGACAGTATTTGGACCTCAGGCATAAGTATATATTTTAATTTAGTGGGAGGAAGGGTTCCTGTTAGTAGAGTAACAAGATTAATTTATCTTGTGATGTATTTATGCATGAGTTGAAATGTTAGACTAAGCAGTCTAAACTAGTTAACTGGGAAGTTTTAACATCAAAAACTTTATTAGACATTTCTGTGTTTTCTAAGAAGCTTGAAAGGTTAATCTTCAGCAATGCTGTGACTCCAAAGACATTAAACAGTAGATGTTTATTTAATAACTTAGTATATTCTTAATCAACATTAGTACTTTACGTATGCTTGTTTCAGGCATGTAATCTGAGAAGAACAACATGTTGAGGAAGGGGAACTTTTCTTTATAGCATAAATTTGTAATGTGTCATTTATCTTGTTTGTAGCAAGCAAAGAGAAACCTTGTGGGTCTAACTTTCTCATTGCTAGAAAGCTTTTTTGATGATTTATAACAAACTTTTATTGTCTTACTATGTAAACATAAATATTTATTTTAAGAATGTCAGTAATGTGGTGTGTTTGAAAAGATTATTTTACTGAAAAAATGTATATTTAACTGATTTATGTCTGTCCAAAAGTCCAGAAACTTGCAGCCATATATCAAGCCCTGTTGGTGAGGTAAATGCTTTCATGTATTTTCATTAGAATAAAGAATGCTTTTCCAGTTGTCATGTAATCAGCAACTCAAGTTCTGTTGACTAAATGCAGTGTATTTTTGTCCTTACTATACAGCCATGAAAGGGTTAGAAGACTGAGTGCATCCTCCCTACTACTCAGAACCCACAGCCCATCTGCTGAAGGGAATGATCTGCACCCTTTCTTTCAAAAAAACAAGGTCTTAGCCTTTAAAAACACAACTGTTTTTCCTACCCACTCTTTGTATAACAGGCTATTTGCAACAAATGCTCCTAACAATGAAGAGACTCAGGTTTGACCTCAAGGGATATGTATTTCCCATCTCTGTTTTGCACACTAGATCAGGCTGTGGGGAAGCATGGATATGGGGTGTGAGTCAGAAGGCCACTCACTCATACATCCCTTTCTGACCTGGGAATGGGGCACTGAGCAGCACTGACACTGAACATGAAGGAACAGGGACAGAGGGAAAGGGGCTGTAAGCATTGTAATGATGTGCTGCCTGGTGGTTACGGCACTCTCCTGCTTCTGAAACAACTCATGTGTTTCATCCAATGGATGATGTTACACAAGGGCAGAATAGGATGTGATGAGCAACAGGCAGTGAGCAAAGTTGCTGCTTGTGTGTGAAGATAGTGACAATTCTTGGAAATTTCTCCACTAGTATTCATGTGCTGGCTTCAATAGTGTCACATACAGAAGGATGCTCTCGTTTCCAGCCTCTGCTCCACTATTTACATACTTGCAGTGACTTCATGAGCCCCCTTTCACCTCATCATCCCTCTGGAAGCTCAAGCTCAGTTGCTCTTCCTGTGTGGTTCTCACTGAGTCCCTGTTCCATATGCAGTATTTAATTTCACAGGCATGGTCCAGATGTTTTGGTCTAGAGATATTTGGTGTTTAAAAGATTATTTGTTTGGTTGGGCCCACACCGACAAGTTGGATGTCTTCATCATGATTATCTGCTATTCTGACAATCTATGTGTCATCCACACATTTTACCAGCAGTGTTACTGTGTATTATTTGAGGGCATCAATAAAACATTATTGAATTAATCCCTGCAAAGGGATCATCCTGTTAGAATATTCCTCACTTCAGTATGACTCTCCATTGACAGCTGCATTTGGGCATCTGCCAATTACTGAGTTCTTAATCCATTTAATGTGTTCTCTACTGTTTTATAAGAGACTAATTTTATAATAAGACTCACATGTGATACTAAATCAAACACCTTAGAAAAGGCAAAAGTTGTTAATTACTTTTGTCAAACAAGTTAGAAATCTCATTAAAGAAAACCATAGATACATTCATCTTGGGGGCTGAATTACAGAATCTGAATCAAAACATCTTCTAAAGAGAAAAGTACTTAAATATTTCTTTAGGTCTAATTTCACTGAGGGAATTTAGAACCAGGAGCTTGGACTGGAACGCAGGTGAAGCATACTTTCAGGTAAGTTCATGAAAAGTAGTTTAGTATCAGGTGTAGCATCTTCAGTGGAAGGGAATGAAGATACCTCTTCTTGCTCCTCTCTTGCTGGTAGCTTCCTCTCCCTTGCTACTCAAATTGTTTATCATAGGTTGTGAGAGAGGTCTTAGTACACTGTGCTCTTGGACAAAAGTAGTGGGGGATCTTGGGCAGCAGTGCAAGTCCTCTGCTCCAGAAATACTATTTTAAAAAGCACTGGCTTTTCCTTATCTTCTGAAAGAAAGATGGCCGCTTCAGGAGAAGACAATTAACTCTCCTAATGGAAAGAGGTGCAACACAAGATAATTGTCTAAATTCTTCCCTCCTCTCCTTCCTTCCATCTCTGTTTCTGAATGATTAGTTTAGATGTCTCCCAACTCAGCCTTTGTGCAACACATTTCTAGGTACCTGAAAGGGTATCTGCACAGGCTGTTGCCTACAGATATGCATGTGCTCTGCCTCAATCTAAGCCTGAACGTAGGTCTCCACTGGTCAAACTGACATTTTAGCATGGCACTCTGCTAGTCAATATGCTTTTCCTCTTCAGAGGGAGCAACATTATATTGCACTTAGCAACCCTTTCCCTTCCCAGATCTACTGCCAGGAGTGAAAATAAACTCCAGGTTCTTTGGCTGAAGACCAGGCTTTCAGTACATCAGTATTTTTGTGTCTCTAAGTATTAGCATTTGTTAACAGAAGGAAAATCTACCTTGAAAGTGTAATATGAGATAACTAATATTACATTAAATATTTTTTCTTTTTTAATTTGTCTTACTTCAACAGGTGCCTACAAACTGAGAACAGTAGCTGCACCAATCTTACAAATATTAATAGATCAGAAACAACTCTTAGGATGTTCCGTACTAATAGTGATATTATGCAAAATAACAGCATGCAAGGAAAATCATGTAGACTTTTGGGAACCATAATATTCTGTCTTTCCAGATCTATCCAGACACATATATCACAATTTTAAAATACCATAATTCCCTTGTATATGGCATCAGTCAGTTTAATGAGCTTTAGGGTAATTTAACTGTGCAGGTGTTGTAAGATTTAGAGTTACTGTCATCAGCCATTCCTTCAGGTAATCATTGTTACTAAAGACGATGTGAGGAAATGGATTTAAATATGATGATCTTGACAAATTGGAGAAATGGTCTGAAAAAAATAGGTTGCAGTTCAATAAGAATGAGAACAAATACTATATTTAGATGAAAATAAGAGCAGCACACAAGACAGGAAAATGCAACTAGGTAGAAGTTCCCAAGGAAAGGATCAAAAGTTGTATTATAAACATAGCCATATGGGGTAAGGCCAAAGGTCCACCTAGACTAGTGTCTGTTTCTGACAGTAAAAAACATTTCATGCTTAGGAAAAGACTACAAGAAACAGGAAGGGCGGAGGGTCACCTCTCCTGATGCACTCTGCCCTGCTGGCACTATGGATTAGGAGTTTACTGAAGCAGAGTCACGTCTCCAACGTCTTATTTCAGAATATCTTAGTAGATCTTCCAAGATTTGTTCAAAAATCTCTGGACCTATTCATGTTTGTGCTATCTAAATCATCCTGTGGCAAAAGGTTCCACAATTTAATTGTGTACTGCATAAAACTTTGCTTTCTTTTGTTTGTGTTAAACCTGCTGCATATAATTTCATCATATGTCCCTTATTTTATATATTATGAAAAATAATATACTGTCATTCTCTATTTATATTTTCCATGACATGTTGTTTTTTAATGTAAAAAAACATTTTATAAGTGTTGATTACATCTTTCTAAATTTTAAGAAGCATACTACTCTATGTAATTTGTCCTCAGAGGCCATCTCATACTTCTGATAATCCTTGTCACATTTCTCACTGCCTCTTCTGATTCCACTTTACCAGTGCTACATGATTTCTGATATGTGATGGCCAGAATTACACACAGCATTTGAGACATAATGCACAAGGGTTTTATTCAGTGAATTTATACAGTTTTCTTCCCTTTCCCTTTCCTAATAGATCCACATATTCTAATTGTTTTTATGACTGCTGTTGAGCACTGGGCTAACATTTTCAAAGAATTGTTCACAGTATCTCTAAAGTCTCATTTCTGAGTCAAAAAATCTTACTGAAAGCCTGCTGCTGTACATATAGAATTACAATTACTTCTCTTCATGGGATTTATTTTGCATTTATTGATCCTGAATTTCTCCTGAAATCTTTTCATGCTTTATCATGGGATCTTTCTTCAGCTATTTTCAGACAGTTTAGCTGTGACTAACCTGAATGTGGGAGCTAGTACTGCACTCCAAGTACTAGCCCATCTCTAACTTAGAAGTGGATCTGTATACTCATATCAGTTGTTTGCCTGTGTGCACAGCCACTCAGAATATAAGTCTGTATATGTGCAGATACCTGATTTGTGATTACCCAGCTGACATTTATGCACATAAATCAGGCATCCACAAACATCTGTGTTTGTCTGTCAGTGAAAATCTGGTCCTCAGTGAATTAAATGCCATCCTAGTTAAAAACATGACTTCATGCTGCACAAGTACTATGTGTATGTAATACAATCCATGAATCCATGACTGAAAGAAAAGTCAGTCATAATCTCTACATGTTGGTGTTATTGGTGTCAAATTCTTCTCAAAAGTTTAATAGATTGCTGTGGAATCTAGTGATTAATGACAGCACCAGCGTTGTGACCTGGTGGGACCTTGTATAGTTTTTAGACAAGGCTGAACTGGGAAAAAGAAAAATGCTTATAGACAGTGTTGCTGTGTATGTTCTTTGTGGACAACTATGAATTCCTTTTGTTCAATTTTATAACTGTGGAAAAATTATCACAGAGCCTTCACCCAAAATGTTAAAGGTAAGCAGAAAACTAGGAAAACAATTTTCTAAATGAGGTGTGCCCAATTAGGTGTGAGTTAGCTGAATGCCTGATTGCACACCCAATTGGCACATTAAATTTGTCATGGTTTCTTATTCAGTTTGGGTAATTGTGCATGCAAATGAACAGGTAGTCATGTAACCTATCATGTAATGTAATCAATGTAATCAACACATTTGTATGTGTAATTATTTCTTTGTAACTGAAACTCACATTTTGACTACCTTAAGGTTCATCAAGAGCATGAGCTTTGGTCCTTTCAATAGGGAATAACGTTTAATGATCTGCTGTCAAAACGGAGTTCACCTCACAAAAATGGTGAATTATCTTGCCAACCTAGGTTATCCTATTATCTTCTCTTGCTGACCTAGGAAGGAGGGATACCAGCTAGGGATGACAAGATCCTAGCTAAACCTAAGCAACAAGGATCTAGATACATAAAGACTATTCTTAGTAAACACTAAGTCACTAAGATTTCTTTTAGAATGACTGAAAATAGGAATAGCTGGTCAGCCCATCAAAGGTTTCTATACTATATACCATAGATACTATACAGGCAACTATATATTAACACAGGAAACTTAATTTCATCACTGTTGTGAAGTAACTGGCATAACAGAGATGGGATAACTCATATGACTAGAAGATGAACATAAATTGATATAGTATGCTCAAGAAGGACAAACAAGGGAGAAAAGAAAAAGTATTACCTTGTATATGCAAGATAACACACTTGCGTGGTGTTGAAAGTGTAAAGTGTATGTCAAAATTCTCTGGTTAATAGTTAAAGAGAATCGGGAAGAAAGACTGCAGGTATGTTGACAGATCTTGACAATTTGGTCTGAAAAACCAAGATGAAGCTTAATGGCAACACAGATAGATAGGAATAGGCAAACAGAAATAGGATGAAATACCAGATTTTTAAGACAGAATGTGGGATTTATGGTGGACCACAAGCTGAACAGAAGTTAATAAGGTTGTACAGCTGTGAACATCATGTCTAGGATGTATACTCAGAAAGGCAGACCACAGGTTTTCTGTTCCTCTCAGACCTGTATTGCCAAGCTGGATTGCTGTGGTCGTTACACTTTGAGAAACGTGTGAAGCAACCAGAGAGAGTCTGGGAGAATCTCTAGAAAATATGGCCTTTGGGGAAATATTGAAAAAACTGGACCCAGGTAAGACACAGAATAGGAAACAGTTTGGACAAGGTAAGAGACTTTAGGTGTACAGAAGGCTGCTACAAAGCATGGGAGGATAAGCTGTTATCCAAGTCTTTGGTAGGTAAAGAAACAGTAATAGGCTTTGTTTCCAGCAAGAAAAGATCAAGCTAGGTACTAGGAAACACTTCCTACTTATAAGGCAAAGTGACAGTGCTAGTCAAAAATATAGCTTTGCACTGTATGAGCAGACGTCTGCAGAGGCTGTAAAATCTTAATTGCTGGAGATATTAAAAACAGTTTAACCATATGTCTTTCATGAATGACATAGGGATAATTGATCCTTCCAGACTTGGGCTAACTGATATTCTCAGGGTTGCTTCCAACTGTTCTTTATATAATTATGTTATTTTACAATTGTATTTAAAATTATGAATTTTTTAGTAATTGCTTAGGCTTTTACAAAAGCAGAATTAAAAAATTTTAATAACCCTGCAGTGTATAGTTTCACAGCTACCTACAGTTCCTGTTTTTCCTCTGGCCTCTTTATTTAGTGGCTGTTTTGAGAAAAACTGGCTTAGTGGCTTAATGTGCTTCTCCCTTTGGAGGCACCCTGAGGAGAGGCTGGAAGTAATTTCAGTGTCCAAGAGAGAAACAATCATGAAGGCTTTATTTCTCTGAAAGTTGGCTAATCCAGGCAGTCAGGGCTGTCACGGTTGGATAATTTGCAAGGTCTCTCAAGAACAAAGTTACTCTGACTTTCAGTCTATTTTTTTGTCATTTCTTATCCTGACTTCATGCTCTGAGTATTTCTTGGGTGTAACTGGTACAAAATCCCCAGACTCATATGCTGCACTTCTGAGGGGAGCGCCTTTTGACTCTTTGCTCCAGAGAACCGAAAGCTGAGACCAAGTACTTGGGGAGGGAACACAAGTGGATGGCTGTACAGGCAAAGTCTTCCATCTTTCTGGAAATTTTTATCCATAAAAGCCATGTGCAGTCTGAAGCAAAACACTGGAAGAACACCAAAAGCTAAAGTTTTAATAAAATAGATATGACTTATATTTTTAATGCAGGTTACTTGGTTTAATTATTTTTAATAAATTTGATTATTTTAATGAAGATTTAATAAAGACAATAATGAAGATTCATAGGCAAATTTTATAGACCTGAAAATACCTAGCAATACACACCAGCTAGCATAATTTAACAGTGGGAATTAGTGGGAAGTCCATCTTCCTCAGTCTTTCCCCAACCTTCCCACACCAGAAATGGCTGGGCTAAGTGGGCTCTGCCTTTGCACTGCCCGGATCCCTGATGTGACTGCACCTGGCTAGTGCAGATGGGGATGGCATGGTGGGGAAAATCTAAATCACAAATAGTAGCACAAAATGTGAGCCACTGGCATGACCCTGAATTGAAGCTAGAAGCCAAGCTTGGTGTATCTGGAGAAGAGAGAGAAATCCTCTAGAACTTGTTGGGAATACTTGACTTTGTCACTATTTCATGAAAGAGGAACATCAGCTTCTCAAGTCAACACGTGCCACAAGGGTCTTGTGTGAAACACCAGAAAAATCCAGAAAGCTTCTACTGTTCAGAATAACATTTTATGTCACCTGTGCTTGCAGTCCTGCAGGTATAATTCTGAATTTATTACCTTCAACTCTTATAAATAACCCTCTGCTTTGTCTTGCAGCAAAACCTGTATGGTATTGGGGAGAGAAATGAATCTGAATGAAAACAGCAAACAGAGGGGACCCACTGCAACAGAGGCAGTCAGGAAGCATGAGTTAGGGTGTGCTGGCAGCTCAGAGGTGTCTGCTTCCTGGAGACTTGCTCGGGAAGCTGGCAGCCGGAGACCAGACTGTCAGACATGGCAGAGAGTGGCAAGGAAGGTTATGTTAATAGCCTCTGAGTCTGCAGCAAGCGGTTCCTCTAGAAGTGACAAAGAGGATCTCTGTCTGCAGGAATCATGCAACAGTAGATACCCATCAGCCTGGGATCTCATCTGAGCTCCCCAAGCCACAGCCTGCTGACCACCACACTGCATGAAACACGTTGTGAGGAGCAACCTTCAAGAAGGATGTGAGCCAGTGAAAACTAGTGGTGCTATGCAGAGGTTTGCCTTGCCAAAGGCAGTTGTACAGTCAGATCAAGCAGGTGTTAGTGAGACTCCTCGTCTCCCAGGGACTGCTGTACAGCAAAACATGGCAAAAGCCAGGTTCCTGTACCTGCAGCTCGGCTGGGGCTACAACTTCCTTCGTGAAAGGAGAAGGAAGAACAAACACATTTGCCATTTATATTGATGGCAAAAAAGATCACTGATCTTTGCAAATTCAGACTCAAAGTCATAGCCATATTATTCTAGCTGCTTTTTAAAACTCTAAGGATCTCTGCACTATTAAATAATCAGGCATACATTCACACAAGTGCTCTCTTCAAATATGAAACATATGATGCTGAAAACAGAGTTGCATAATTTCTATGAGAGAGAAATAATTTTATTTGGCATGTGAATGTTGCCGTAAGACTCGTTTACAGCTATCAGGATTTTTCCTTATAAATGCATATCTTCCCTGGGCTAAAGTAATTAGATTTAAATGATGGTTTTGCTTTCAGAATGCTGAAGAGGGACAAATATTCAGACCTCAGAGCATTCACAGTGAAATGATGTCATAGTAGATGCATATCAGTTCCACTTGCGGCAATCTTGATTTTTTTAAGGAATAGCTACAGAACAAAATTGTTCTATGTCTTATGAAAACACATACAGGTGTTGCTTTCCTTCTAATATTTTAACTAGGAATTTATTCAGATGTTATTGCTATGAATTAAATTTTTGCTCTTGTGTCTCAATCTCTCATATGTATATGTATGCTCATGCTCAAATCCTGGGTCATACTTGTTGTCAGTCAAAGGGGAAATGGCATAGCACGAGACCTCTAAATTTTCTTAATTCTAGGCATGAAAAGAAGTAGGCTGGGAAGCTGTAAGTAGGTGGCATCTTGAAGGTGTCTCTGAATGAGCCTTTACATTGTTTTCTAAAGAAAGGTGTCGGCTAGCATTTGTCTGGAATACATAGAAAATAATACGATGGACTTAAATTTTAAAGCTTTTTCAGTGAGCATTCTTCCAAGGTTAAAGTGCAACAAAGCAGTTCTCCCCGTTAAGGAAGTATTTTACTTACGAGTAAGTGATAAAAATTTTTGTGCATCACATTTATATTATTTGTGTAGCTGTAGATGTGATGGTAAGAACTTGAATCACGACTGTTTCTCTTCTGCATTAATTTTGCTGGACTTGTTTCTGTAAAAATGTTTCATTGATAGGATGGGTTTGTGAGGCCCTTTCTTCCCAGTGTAATCAAAAGTTAGGTTAAATGGAAAACATCATTGTCCTTCATATTATGGTTAAGGAGCATAGGTCCTCTCCTTCTCCAAGTTGTTAGAAAACTTCAGTTGGAAAGGACCTACAAGGATCATCTAGTCCTTGTTAGTAAGAGGTTTCCTGCTATTCTCAAGTAGTGCATTAGCAATGACAGTGCCACCTACTGGTGCAGGAAGTGTTGGTGAGGTTGGAACACTGGAACAGGGTGTGTTGGGTTTGTGTGTATGGTGGGGGTTTTGGGGGCGGGGGGGGGAGGGGGGGGGGGGCGCTACAGAGGTTGTCCCTGTGAGAAGTTTCTTGAAGCTCCCCTGGCTCCAAGACGGACCTGCCCCTGCACCAACTCTGAGCCAGTTAGTGACAGTGGCTGCACCTCTGCAATAACATATTTAAGAAGGGGAATCTGGGAGAAGGAGTTGGAGTTGTGAGGAGGAGTTGCGAGGGAGACGCTTCTGCAAACGCCGAGGTCAGCTGAAGAAAGGAGGAGGAAGGGGGGAGGTGCTCCAGAGCAGAGACTCCCCTGCAGTCCGTGATGAGAGGGCAGGCTGTGCCCCTGCAGCCCACAGAGGTCACCAGTGGAGCAGATGCCCACGTGCAGCCTGTGGAGGACCCCACGCCGGAGAAGGTGGCTGTGCCTGAAGAAGGCCGGGACTGTGAGAAGACCCTGCTGTTGTAGTTTTGTGCTGGGAGGACTGCAACACGTGGAAGGGACCCACACTGGAGCAGTTTGGGAAGAGCTTCAGCCCATAGGAGGGACTCATGTCAGAGAAAGTTTGTGGGGGACTGTCTCCTGTGAGAGGGACCCCACGCTGGAGCAGAGGAAGAGTACAAGAAGTCCTCCCCCTGAGGAGGAAGAAGCAGCAGGACTTACTGCACCCCCTCATTCCCTGCCCCCTGCATCTCTCAGGGGGAGAAAATAGAGAAATCTGGAGAAAAGTTGAGCCCAGGAAGAAGGGAGGGGTGGGCGGAAGGTGTTTTTAAGATGTGGTTATACTTCTCACTGTCCTAGTCTGTTAAGTGGTGGTGGTGGTGTTTGAATTAAATAGATGTTCTCCAATTGAGTCTGTCTTTTGCCCGTAACCATAATGAATGAATCATCCCTCTCTGTCCTTATCTCAATTCCCGACATTTTTGTTGTATTTTCTCTTTCCCATTCCTGAGGGAGAAGGGGTGAGTGAGCAGCTGTGTGGTGCTCAGTTGCCCTCTGGGCTCAAACCATGACACAGGGCACCCAGGAAAGTTTTTGCATCTCTGTTATTGGAGGACTTTAAAAAATAATAGAGGTAACAATCTGTTGGCAATAGTTTAGTCACAGTTTATCTTGCCTACTTAAGATCCCTCCCCGTTTCTGTTATTTATTGATTTTTTTCACATATCTAAAACTGTGGGGGTTTTTTTTTGTTCATTTGCTTGGTTGGTTTTTATTTTGTTTTGTTTGATTGTTTGTTTTGGTTTTGGGCTTTATTTTTAAGCTACATCCTCCAGTACTGTGAGAATGGAAGCTGTCAATAAAAAAAATTAAAGTAAGTTCCTACCTGCAGAGAAAGGCTGAAATAATTGACTCTAAGGTAGCCTGAGGACACAACACAAGAAGTATTAAACAGTAAAACCTGATTCTTAAAACAAATCGTTCTGTGAACAGCAGAACTGAGGAAGCCTGTTTTCCTGTGGATTTTTCTCACAGAGCAAAAGATACTAATCTTCCCCAAAAACCTCATTTGCTTTAACTATCTATAATGCTGCTCTGGCAAGCACCAATTGATTCAAAGTGGTGGAGATGGTGACTGCTGGCTGCTGCTGCTGGGCAAGAGAGAGAAACACCGACCTGCCCCTGCCCTTCCAGCACCAGGTGCACCACCAGCACTCCACCTAATTAGAGGTTTTCCTTGCACTTGCAGAAACTTTGTGAGACCCAGTACCTCTGTAAAAATTTGATTAATATTTGTTAGTGCCCAGAAGTGACTCTTGGAGACTAGTGGACAGATAGCATGATCTCTGAAGTCTCAATTAAACTATATAAAATAAATCTTACAATTTTAAAGATAATGAAGTTTTTGGAAATCTGGCTTATGGTTTTTGAACTGCTGGAATTTTCAGGTCTGAACAAAATGTGCTTTATAATAAATAACTTTACAATCTAGTATCTTGCAAACGCTGTCACTGGCTGCTTTAAATAAGTGTCTTTCTTTGCCAGGAATGTAACTCCACTCTTTCATTTTAACTTTAGTGATGTAGAATTGTTCTGGTAAACTAATATATTTTTCTCTGGAATTGAGAAAACTACAGCTGGTTCCAAGTCACATAAAATAAATTATTTCAGAGCTGATAAAAGATGCAGGACATCTTTTATCTCCAGTGATTAAGAATTTAATCACTGGACAGCTGCATGTTCTGATATCAGGATATGCTTTGGAAATACGCTTGTATGTGTTTACACCACCTGCTCTCAGGAAAGGACAAAAACTGATAGTGGTTCTTGTTAGAATTCCTTTGTGTTGTCAGTAGATACGGATTTTCTTAAAAAATATGTTTAGATTATTTTTCCATTGGACATAGTGATTATAAACCGAAGATCATCTTTGGAATCTAATAACCTGACTGTAGTTTATTAAGTGGAGTAATTTTTAAAATATTTTGTGTGTAGAATTTTGGTTTTGATAACTAAACAGACAAAATACTGTATTAACCTGAAGAACGTACATGAAATATTCACTTCCACCATGAGCTAAATAAATATTATGAAATGATAACTTTAAAGACTCAGAAATAATACTCAGAAAATTACTCAAAGGTATTATTGCTGAAGGACACTCATTCAAATAGCTTTTAAATTTCCCTGCCATAATTTAATATGACAGGAAAGAAAACTCAAAGACTTTACAGCAGCAGGAGTTCGTGACTTTGCTGTGTTCATCTAACCTAATCCAGTTAGAAGGCCAGGTCTGGAAATCATAGTTCTAAGACTTAAAATGGGAGGATTTTTACACATTTGCTGATGATCTATTGTTCTTTTCTTGTTGCAGGTATAAAGTAGGAAATGAACATGAAACAGACCTATCATCAAAGGCCAACCTGCAAATAACATTTGAAGACTGTACTGAAAATAACATCTCTTCAATGTTCTTCAAACATCAAAAATCTTTCTATTTTTCTATAGTTAAAACAGCAGTAAATGATAGTGTCTTTGACTTCTGTACACTTATCCCTAATCTTATGTTGACTTTATATTCTCAGTAGGATTTGGTTGTCCTCAGGCCAGAAAAAAGCTTACATTCTTATTCACAGTGAAGTTGGGACTTATTGTCATTACATTCTCTGTCATCTCCTTTTGGACTGGAGAAGTAGAGTGAGTTCTGACATGAAGTATATAATACTGAAGCTTTAGATTTCACAGAATATTG
The DNA here is from genome assembly GCF_047716275.1 of Strix uralensis. NCBI lineage: Eukaryota > Metazoa > Chordata > Aves > Strigiformes > Strigidae > Strix > Strix uralensis. The sequence goes on from NC_133974.1 coordinate 58,727,819, forward strand.
TATGGGAAGTTGAAGTGTGGTATGACATTGCTTCATGTGTCTCAGAACTAGTGGTAAGAAAGAAATGCCTCTTTCCCCTGGAAATGATGACTACCTGTTGTCCTTATTTTTGATATTTGGACATTACATTTAGACTAAAAATTTATCTTCTACAGAAGCATGTGGATATATATTGTATAGCCTGCTTATTCAAACAAGCATTACCCTTAATATTTTTTATCTTTCCTTCACAGTAAGTATTTATCACCACAGTCACATTTTGTGGTGGAATAATAAATACTGTTGTACATGTACCTCAGCAGATCTTCTAGGAAGTTTGGTGATGTGGAAAGACAAGGTCATCTGTTTCTTTGCATCATCTCCTTTCAGTTCTACAGCAGTTGAAAACATGTTTCCCTGGGGGCCAGGGGGGCAGAGGCACAGGCTGCCCATGCAGGCTCTGCCGGCTCCATCTGGGGGGTTTCCAGCCCCAAGGGGGCACAGCCCTGAGCAGCCCCCCTGACCTTGGTGCTGAGCCTGCTGTGGCAGTGCCAGGCCAGGGACCTACTGAGCCCCCATCCAGCCTGAGCTGTCTGTGATCCTATAGTATGTTAGCGCTCTTTGCCTTCACTTCTGACCACACACCTCTGGGTAAAGATGAATTTAGGGACAAGACCACATTTGGTTCTTCCAGAATGGTCTATATTAGGAAGGAAAAATCAATCTGAAACATGTAGACCCAAGAAATCCAATAGTTCTGTGATTGAAACTTCCTTTATGGTCCTCTCCATCTGAACAGTAAAATATCTGTCCCATCTGGAATGGTCAGCAAAGCTTTTGTTGTTGAAGGACAGACAGAATCTGTTTCTCTGCATCAAAAGAGATAGTCACTGATATGAGGAAATATTCACTCAGTGTTTTTAATTTGAGATCTGAGAAATTACAAAACTCGAAATATTTATCTGGTAATAAAATGACAAATATTTCACTCAGGTGGACACACATTTATGAGGATGTCTATGTAGATGGCAGCACATAGACATTTTCAGTGGACTGTAAAGAAGTTGATTCTGAAAAGGTCATGGAGGTCTTTGTGTGCTGGGATGCCTTCTTGCCTCTAAATGTTAGGCCTTTCCATGACTTCTCCTTTTCACTTAGGGCTACTACTCATGCAACCACCTGATAAGTCTTGCCCAGCAATGTCTTTGCCTTACATTTCAAGAAAGTTGGCCCTTCTCCTATGAAAAAAAAAAAAGAAAAAGAAGAGAGAAAAATTCAGCTGCACCAGTGATAGTGATTAGCGGGCAATACCAGCAAAAAAAAGGGACTTTAGGTAGCTAGCAATTGCTTAACTCTACCTCATCTAGGTTTGAGCAACTATATGTGAGCTATAGGAAATATACTACTAACATCAATTTCCTCAGACATTGAACTGCAGTGTAAGGATATATGATACTCAGAAAAAAACCCATTCATAGAGAAAAACTTCAATTACAGTATTTACTATAATCACAGTTGCACCAGCATTATCAATAGTGGAAGTGGTGTCATGGACAGAGGCAGAGGTAAGACGTGTGCCTGGGTTAGTCAATACAGACTTGCTCAGCAGACAATGGAGAAAACTCCAGTTCACCTATTCTCTTTCAGATGCTTGTTCTATAAATTATACCTGTTCTCTTTGACAATGCAGCCAAGTTCTCCATTGATGAGAAAGGGATCCTGCGGTGACTTGCAGCAAAGCTATCCCTCTTCTAGCCTCCTGCTCTAGGAGGTTTGTGGGTGTCTCTAAAAGCTCAAATTCACCTGCACAGACCACAAGTTATCTTTAAACCCTGTTACTTAAGGTCATGGAGGTGTTCTTTGCCCTGCCAGCAATGATTTTCTCCACTGCGGAAAAGCCTGTGCAGATTAAGGAATTTTCTCTCACAAAGAGCTTGCAGAAGATTTCTGGCATTTTATTCATCCCTTTGGAAGAAAATGGGTCAAATAAAACTCATATATTTGAAAGAGAGTCAGGTTTTTAGGGTCAGCTTGCTCATATTGCTATTTGTGTGTTCAGTACTTTACATTTGAACTGACATAGGGAGAAGTGAAATAACAGGCATGACTAACCTGATCTCAATGCAGAATTGTTAATGGCAAGGCTGCTCTCTTCTCCTACTTTATTTCCTCTGCAGCTATAAAATGATGAGCACTTAATAATTTTTGACATGGCCCTTCTGATTTTCTTCACCATATGAACATATCATATAGGAACTGTACAGATGTGAATATTTTGAGGAACATGGCTCATTACAGAAGAGGATCCTTGCATGTGTGTTTTGTTTATTTTTTTCATCACAGTAACATAGGATTGCTATATCAGATCAAACCACTGGCTCACCATATCTTATAATCTGCCTCTTGCCATAGCTAATATCTGACAGTTTAAAAAAAAAGGGAAAAAATCTTGTAATGGACCTGGACTATTGGGCAGTACTCTGGATTTGAGCTGGGTGTAGACAAGATTTCTGTCTGACTTCTTTTACAAGATGTTTTTATATTGAAGATTTTATTATGTTACTTCAGATGCATCACTGCTATAGTAATACAATTTACTCTGTTCTTAAAATAAGTCCATAATACTTGAGGCAATGTAAGTGGCTTAAAAATAAATCTACGAATCAATGTGAATCTGCAAGAGTTTTAATTAAGCACTAATGGGGCAGACTAGGAATCATGATGCTTTTGCATACAAAGACAGAAATAGAAAATACTCTAATTATCATTATATTACTCCTTTCTTTTGAAAACAACACATTTTTATTTCTGGTTCTTTGATACTTGGTCAGTGTCTTTTGTCTACAGCTAAGATCATACTGGTTTTCTGAATCTAACAGATACCTGCTGAAGGGGATATGAACGCATTATTGTTATGCTGCTGACCTTTTGTCAAGAACAAAAATTCATACTCAAAGACAAAGAAGACATGGGCGTAACATCAGGGTTTCTTTTGTAAAGTTTTCAGTTTACTGAAGATTTACACTTTTAATTACTCTTGGCTCATGTAAAAAAATTTGGTGTGCAGATGGAAGGCATCACTTCAACAGGCCTGTTTCCATAGAAGCTCCAGCTACCATACTGCGAATGGATAGCTGATTAATCAGTGAGCTGGCTGGAAACCTGTGTTTAGTTCAGTTTCCAGATCTCTCATAGACTTGCATGACCTTGGGTAAATCACCCTTGCTAAATCCTTGAAGGAACATCTGTCATTTTATGCAGTTCACAACCTTTGTGCAACAAGTAGGAAGCCATATAGCCCAGTTTTGTATGACCCTCTTGCTGAATTACTATGGTAGGAACTAATCCTGCACTACTTAACGCTACACAGAGCAGGAGCAGAGCTGGAATTTAGGCTGGGGGAATAACAGGGCAGTTCTGGTTGGAAGGAAGCTCTGCAGGTGATCCCATCCTACCTTGTGCACAGAGCTGAACTGTTGTCAAAGTTATATCATTTTGCTCAGGAACTGACTGGGCTAATGAAGTTTTGAAAATCTCTGAGGATGAAGCTTCCACAGCTTCTCTGGGCACCTGTTCTGATGCTTACCACTCTCATGGTGAAATCTTTTTCTCTTGCTGGAACTTGTGACCATTGCACCTTCAAGATGCCTTCGCTGGTAGCCACACTAGGTTGTAGAAGACTGCAGTTAGTCTTCACTCATAGCCTTCCCTTTTCCAGGCTGAGGAAAACCTGTTCCCTCAGCCTTTCCCCATGTACTGCAAGCCCCTGACCATGCCACTGACCCTCCTCTAGGCTGTCTGCAGGTCACATGTCTTGTACTGGGGTGGCAAAACTGGAGACAGAGAACCACATACCTCCTCACAAGTGCCATGCGAAGCAGAATAGTAATTTACCCCAGCCCACTTACTCTACTCCTGTTAACGCAGCACAGCATGCTGTTAGCCTTCATCACTGCAAGGATGCACTGCTGCCTCATGTTTAACTTGTTTCCTACCATGATCCTCATGTTTTTTCTGCAGAAGCATTAGCCAGACAGCGAGTCACTAGCCTATACTGTTGGACGTTTTTTTCCTGCCCTGAGGCACTAAAATTAATCTTTGTTGAAGTTTGAATCATTGACCACAACTTCGAGCTAGTTTTTGGTCCAGCAAGTGATTCACCCACTTTGTAATTTAGTCATCCTGTCCATCTCCCCCGATTTTACAAAGAGGTTTTTTTTTTAATTAATTTTCTGTATTCCTAGTCCCATTGTTAAAACTTTGCTCACTGAGTGAATGACAGTAAAAACACACCGGGGGAACAAGTTTTCCCTTTTCATTTAGCAATAAAGAGGATTGATTTTAGTGTTTGAATATGCTACCAAGCAGAAGTTGTTCTGGACAATGTCTATAGCATAAATTTTGCAATTTTATTGCAGGGAGAGAGGAATACTGGGTCAGGCTGACTAGGGAATAAATAGCGCCCACCTCAGTTAGTGCCAGGGGGCACTACCAAGCATGGACTATGATGGCTCTGACTGAGAGAATGACAGAGGATTGGTGAGCATCCGCACAGGAGGTCTAGTTCTGGGGACTGTAGGTATGAACATTTTGGCATGTCCTAAATGCAGAAGAATAATTATTCCATAAGCTACAAGTGGATGCCAAAGATTAATTGACCCATACATCTCATTCACTGTTCACTTGCTGCCCTCCCTCCTTGTAGGTCGGTTATCATTTTGTGCAGCTTACTGGTTGTGCAATAAACTCCCAGAGGGATGATGCTAACAGGAGTTAGTATATTCAATTTCCCTGAAGCAGGAATGCTGAAAACATATACATGCAGTTCATTAAATTTGGTTCTCATTAGGGTTCTATTAAGTATATTTATTTGACTCCTACTGCTATTTATCCTGTTTTCTCTGGATATATTAATGTATGCTATCGATCAAATCAATTAATGTTATTGATCAATTTTTCAGTGCTATTCCTACTATATATTAATTCAGTAAGAGTTCTGACCTCAGGAATATATCAAACAAATCTAAAAGCAATGGCCTGTTCACTCTAAATGAAAATTAAGTATTTGCTGTAAATGAGTAACTTCAACACTACGTGTACAATTTTTTGAGCATATTTCTATTCCTCCATAATGGAGAAAGATTTTGTTTAGCGAGCACAGTGAAGCATTTTTTCTTTTGTGAAGGAAAGAACTCTAAAGAACCATCTTAGGAGAGGGAAGCAGAACATATAAAAACACCTCTGCCTGAAGGAAGAGGCAAAAGGAGACAACCATTAAGTAATTTGATTAACCTCTATTCAACCTTTTTCAGCGGAGTGAGATTTATTTTGATAACATGCTGTTTGTTTTCTTTCAGGTTTGCACAAAACGTAGAAGCCTTTCTCAAAGACTGAAAAAGAAATTGAAGCATGCATCTCAGTAAAAGTCCCTGACTGGATAATAAAAGAATACATCTTTCAGTAACTTGGAATCTGGAACAAGTTTGTCCCAGTAGCCATAACCTGAATAATACACGAATGGAGATACAGTCTTACACACTACTTATTTCTGAATTGCAGCTGCAAGGACAACCTGGGGAGGAAATAAGGAAGAAAAATTCTCATTTTACTTGAAAACGGATTTAGTGAAGGAAAAATATCTATTTTAAATTAGAAAAAAGCATCAAAATCTAAGGCTTTGCAAAATGGAAGTCCAAAATATATTTGATTCAAATAAAATATACTTTCCATTATTTTTTTCAATTTTTCACTGAGATCCAAAAAACATTGATTATGCTTAAATTGAGCCTAATTTGAAAAAAGTAAATTAATTAACTTTAGCCTAATTGGAAAAAAAAAGTTATTTAAAAGCAGAAAAATGTAAAGTTTTTGTTAGAAAAGTTCAAAACAGTTAGTTTGACAATTTTGAAAGTTAAAAACCCAGATATTTTCTTCTAATATATTAGCCTATTGTACAAATATGCAATTGAAAAATTCTATAACAAACATATGTTGTTTTAGCAGTTGTAGGAAGTGCTTATTTTTCTCAGAGCCTCCATCTTAATTTATCTAATCTCTGCATATTTTGCTTGAGGAGAATTTCAACAAGAACAGAGTGCATTTCCCATTTCTGTGGACTAGGTGTATCATGGTTTCCTTTGACTGCTCTGAATAGACAGTTTGGGTCCAGAGAGTCGTCCAGCCCATGACCTTCAGCAGTATCCATCCAAAACACCCAACCCAGCCATGGCAACAGCATCTATTATTAGGATGAGGATGGATTTGTGGCCAAGGGCTAGCTGGCTGATGTTTGATTTGAAAGGGACCAAAGCACTGGCTATGGGAAACAGCAGGAACAGATGGCAAAGATAATATTGCTATTTTTGACTCAGAAGAGGCATGTAGGAATGAAATTAGTTCACTGCTGATATTAAAAAATCAGAGAGCTACTATAAAGGAAGGGATCTAGTTTCCCTCCTTGTCCTTCACTCTCATTTAGTTATTTAGTTGGGCTCATTTCTTTAAGTCATGCATTTAGTAGCTATTACTTTCAGCTCAGACTCTGCAATGAATTTTACTAAGGGCTGTACTTTACAACCATCTGGAGATTGAAAGTGTAACAGAATTCAAGTCTCTGCTCATTAAGAGCATATCTTTCTGGAGTGCACACACTAATGTTTCTGTATTTGTACCATCTACACAGTAGGAGCTAAATAGGATTTTGTTTAATTTGTTACCCTGGGACCAGCTTTGCTAAAGCATCTCCTCTCTCCTCAGGCCAATCTGTTATTGCTGTGGTTGGAAGGAGACACATTCCACCTCTTGCCTCTGAACAGCCTAATTGCTCACAGAGGACACTGCAGTCAGCAGCCTGCCTGGCAGGGTCCTGCCTTCCAGAGACGAGTGGGGTGATGGACAGGTTAAATGAAGCACAACCTCTCTTCCATGCTGAATTGCTACCTGGTGCACTTTTACATGTCTCCCCATCCTCCCGGAGGATAGTTACAGCTCAGAAGCTTTGAAAAAGTGTCAGGACAAAGAGTTTGCCCAAATATGTTGTCCAAGCATTGAGATTGTCAGAATTTATATGAAACTGGGACAGAAAGTATCATTGTAATTATTGTCCTGATATCATGGGGAAAACTACAGCATAAAATCATTTTCATAAACACATCAAACTCCATCTTAAAACTAGATAGGATTTTTTTACCTTCTCAGAAGATGACCTCTGGAAGGACTGTTTCAGATCCTTATTTGAATGATGTTTAAAGTTACTGCCAGTGCCTTCTTTCAATTTCAGTTACCTATGGATGGTTGCTAAGCAGTTGTCCTCCTCAAGATTTCAATGTCTTCAGAATCTTGAGTGTTTAACACCGAAAGAAATTTTGTACATCACTATTTCTTTGTATCTTTTACAGTCCCATCCTCTTCATTGAGAAAATGCTCATTTCACCATATAAAATGATTTGAATTAAGCTGGTGTATTTTTCTTAGCTAAAAGATTCCCACTTGTGTTGTCTGGGATGGGATTTCCATGAAAAGTTATAATTTTGGATCCAAAAGATTATAAAATATCTAGAGGTTCATGCCTCCTTTGTTACCTCACAGATTTAGGCATAACACTGAACAAATTTAATAAAATCTGCTAATATTTTTCCACTTTACAGCTTTTCTGATGACATTATATCACCAGAAAATGTCACACTCCAGAAAATGTTTTACACTGAAGATCCAGTGCTGGACTAACTGCAGAGTCTTCAAAGAACACAGAATGTAAACCACCATTAGAAGCCAAGTTTAAGATTTACAACCCCTTTCCCTCAAATTTTGTGTAGAATTTCAGCTCAGAAGAAACAAGAGAGTAACAACATAATTAAAATGTCAGAAATTTTACAAATAGCACAGTTTCAGACAATACAGTTTCCTATTGCCAAATCACTGATAAGCCTGAAGGAAATTGTAAGGACTTGTGTGATCTCTTCCTTTTGTTAGTAACATGAAGCAAGATTTGATCTTAAATTGTTAAAAAATATTTATTTATCCCTGTGACTAATGAAACAAAATCAGATGTAACCACAAATGCATATAAAGACATACACTAAACAACCTTTCCTCTACTGCCTTTATGCTCTGCACGGAAGTGCTTTGATGTAGGGACAACAATAGAGAGACCTCTGCCTCTCTGGTGGTTTCTTGACCTGGGCCTGATGCATTAGGGGGTGAAAATGTGGCGTTTTAGATAAATGCAAGAAAGCAGAATTTCCTCTAGTATGAGGATTTTACTAGACCCTTTGCCCAAAAGGACCTTAGTAATATGCTCGCCATATAATTTTCACCTATCAGAACCACGAACTGGAGGTTCTAGTTTAGAGCCTTGTACATCACATATAGCCTAGATGCCAATGCTAGCATTTCACTCTCCATCCTCTTTCATGTTTTGGGCTGGAGAAGGAATCACTGATGCATGAAGAGAGTGAAGTAGTCACTTGGCAGGAACTAAACATCATGCTCTTTTGCACTATTGCCTACTCTGTGCCTTCATTTTCCTTCCAGAATACTGCTACTGATATACACCTACACTTCTCTCGAGCTAAACATATTTCATTCCCCACCTAAATACTAAGTAGCTAGAAGGCACAGAATAATCTGCTATCATGAGCCTTGACACTAGAGGCAATGGGTCTTTTCACCTGCTTTTGCTCTTGCTGTGAATAAGGTTGCAAAAAAGGAGCTGGAGGTTAAGAGTTGATAGTTCGATGCCAGGAAGCAACACTGAATTGTCTGAATGTTGAATGATTTATAGAGATTTTATGAGTTTTCATGAGGCAAGCAGAGAGTTTTTTTCAGGTAATGTCATATGTATAACACATTTCAGGAGAGAATAAACCAGAGGAAGATCCTTAATAAAATCCTGAGAGGGTCTCACTGGATCAAATTTGCTTGTTTTTTTTCTTCTCTTGTCAGAAAAGAAAAAATACTCTGTTCACAGCTGATGTCTCCCTATTTCTCCACTGTTTGAATGGATGTTTTTTACAATGTAGCCAGGGCATTTACTTGTTGAATTATTTATTTTTCAACGCAGGACATGAAGACACAGTGACCCCAATTTTCACTTGTGAAAGGCTCTTCACAAGTAACTACTTTGAAAGCCAGTGCAGCACATAGGTGAGATGCCCTAGGTGTGTTTAATTATATAAGTTAACTTTCATCCTCTTTTCTCAGCAGGCTTAGCAATTTTAATGGGCACTTTTAAGGGAGACTGTGACAAATGTAGTGTCTCTTTTTGCTCTGAATAAGGTGCTGTTTTCCCTCATTTTGAAAATATTTTCTCTAGTTTCAGGAAGTGGAAAAGGGCAGGTTTATATCTTAGAGAACTCAGATTGGATTTGGATTTCATTATAGCTAATAACTGAATAATACATGTTAGGAAAGATGTTCTGAAAATCCACTAAGGGGAAATTGACTTGAAGGATGTGACCAGGGTGAAAGAAATGTTTTTCTAGCAATTTATCTCAATGATCAAATTGCACTTGCCCCATGAGCTGAAATCTTAATCACACAAACAAATTTGGGTGACTTTCCAGCAAACAACTGGATATTAGGAAACATTTCTTTACAGAACGGGTGGTTAGGCGTTGGAATGGGCTGCCCAGGGAGGTGGTGGAGTCCCCATCCCTGGAGGTGTTTAGGAGTCGGGTCGACATAGCGCTTGGGGATATGGTGTAGTTGGGATCTGTCAGTGCTAGGTTAATGGTTGGACTAGATGACCTTCAAGGTCTTTTCCAACCTAGACAATTCTGTGATTCTGGTTCTGTGATTCTGTAACAGATAGGTTTTAATAGAGTAGGCAATGTATTCTGGGACGAGTCTTATTTACTGTGATAATTTTAAATCTCAAGTAAAGATGTTTTCCAATTAGGTCACTTAATATTTCAGATAAACAACAGATGCTGGTGTTAGGAGAAACAATGGCATTAAAATATGAATCCAGAAGCTGAACCCTTTTCTTTCCTATAAGGAGTAGAGTGTAACCAAAAAAAAGGCATAATATTTGCTTTATAACTTCTTGTTTTGTCTACAGGGAGCTGCTTCTGTGTTTTTGCCTTGATAAATTTTTTTGTGTATGTTCTCATAGCTGCATCATACGGATCATCAGTCCCTGAAACATTGATCCTCATTGTCATGCATTTCCAAATTATTAACTATCAGATCTTAGTCCCTCTCTGAACAACCTTCTACTCTGTAGTCCTCAGTTTCCACCCTCCCTGTTATTCCAGTCTTGAAGATCATCTAGTTCTTTCCTATCCTCCCTGAATTGATAATGTTATTCTTTATTAGGTCTTATGAAAGTTTCATTATTACAGTCCTAGTTATTTTGTCCTTGATGATGTTCTTTGCCAATTAAATTAATTTTGCTAAAGAACTTTTTCCTGAACCGCCATTTCTCTAAATGTATTCCCCAGCCTGGGACACTGATGTCCAATGGCTTACAAAAGGGATCTTTTTCCCACACAAAAGGCAATTATAGTTTCTTTTTAGGTTCCACCAAAGTCCTTTCTACTAGTGCAGGAAAATATATAAGAAAAAAATTCAAATCTCCTAAACACTGAAGAGATCAGGCATAAAATCAAGTAAGTCTTGTTTGTTTGGATAAACTGACCACCAATTTAAACACACCACATGTTGAAACAAACGCATGATCCTAGGAAAAAGGTTAGCATTCAGTCACTCATATCTAGAACTTGAAATTGAAATTCACAGTATGATTTATTCTAATGTTCCATAAGCAGAGATATCAGTTAAGAAACAAATCTGTACCAATCTGGTACAGTTACAGGCAGCACAATATTTGAGAAATCTTAGAAGACAGCATGGTGCATAAACATTTCTCTATTACATATGAAATATTATATACTATATAGGACCTTTTGAAAAAGTAGCAGTGATATGGCACAGCTGGGAGTCATTTCACTACATAAGAATTTAAGAAAAGTAGCCTTATGAGTGCACAGATTTTGTGCTTTAGTCCTGCTTTTTGAGATTTATCCTGGGGACAATTGTACAATGTTATTGGATCCCTTTTGGACTGCAAAAAAGTTTGTTTGGTTCCAGGAATTAGAGTTAGCTGGGACTTATTTCCATTCCAAGTGAAATAGCTGGAAAATTAATTAAAGAAGATTGTGAATATTTACCTGAATTTGACTAGTAGGGACAAACCCACAAAGATATAAAAAAGGAGAATCATGATCTTCTAATATGTTAGAAGAATCTATCCAGAGAAATTATCTATTATTTTAATGTTAGTTACAATAGCTGTCCTTTAAATGAATTATTTTGTTCCTATATTTCATGAGAGTTATTGAATTTGGCAAGGATCTTGATGAGGAAGGTGGGTTTTTTTTTAATCCAAGGGAGGTTATCTTGTTATTTCCAGAGGCTGTAGAAAAAGGGAAAGCAGAAGGAGAGAGAGAGAAAAGCTAGAAAGAAAAGGAACCAAAGAGAACTATTACTCTCCCAAATGCTGACATTTTCAATCAGAAAAATCATTGTGGGGTAAATCTCTTTGGTGAATGTGTTCAAATGCTTTAATTAAAAATGGAATAAAAATAATCTTTTAAACATCAGATGATGGCTGATTAGCCAGATTTGCCGATTTTCACCAATTACTTGCGACAAAACATATCAACAAAATAATTATTCTGATATCAATTTCTTCATTCTTAAGAAGAGAACAAATTTCTGTTCTACTGATACTAAATTATACCTTGCAAATAATATCACTTCTGTCGACATTGTTTCTCTGACATTCCATAGATAAAAAAGAATTGCTTGTTCAGGCAAATACCATGCCTCTGATGCTGATTACACAGTGCCAATACATTTCAGCATTTGTAAGTGTTAGATCTGATTTCGTCCTTATATGGGGTGGCAAAAGTAATTAGTCACTCAACTAAAGTCAGTGGAGTTTTTCTAAAATGACTAAAAATGTTTTTAGTTTGAAAACATTGGTCCTTGAATTATGAGATATAGAAATTGTGTTTCTCCAGTTATTTCAGTGGAGTTATGCCACTTCCATGCTAGCAAAACTCCACTGAGCCAGCCTGCAGGGGTCATATCTAGAATTTGTCTTTATTAGAATAATAGATCAATTTGGTACAGACTTTTGAATCTAGTATTCATGTGTTCCTATACAAAGGAAGACATCTATTTTGTTAACAATCAAATAGTATTACTTTTATGTAGTCTATTAATTGATCTTTAATATGATATCTGAGCTCAGAATGATAATGTTACATATTTCTCTGGGTCCAGAGCTTCCTGTGCTGTAATGTGAAATTTTGTTATTTCAGAATAATTTTCTTAAATACCTTAACAGCTCCTTGTAAGTTTTCAGTTTAACTTTTTAATTTTGTTGACAGACTCCATAAACATTTTTTGATCTGGATTTAAATTTGACCTTGGAGTACTTTCATAAACAAAGTTTATTGAAGAAAAAGTGAAAAGAAATCTTCTCCATAGAAGCAGTTCTTGTCAGCATTCAGAACATTATGGTAAATTAAGAAAGACCATCAGAGTTGTTTCTTAGTAAGCCTGGGACACATCTGTCATTAGTATTCTAACCAAGAAGGGACTGCTGTGTTTATCAGTGAAGAATATATAGCCAATTTTGGACCATCAGTGTCTCTATAGATAGATTACATCTTTCTCCACCACTGGCTTTGTCTGTTCCAGTCTTAGACTGGCAGACTTTTCAAAAGCTAATAATTCATTAAAGAAAAATATCTGCTAGGCTCCATGCTCTGTTTGAGAAGATATCCTATATGAGACATAAAGTCTACCTCATGTCCAAACAGGATGAGAGTTTGTTATTCGGCTCTTTCAGCATGATTCATGAAAATTCTGAAAATGAAGGTGACCTCAATTAAGAACTGTCTCAATCTGCTTTCTCAGGTCAGATCAACAACTATAGCAATATAGCTAATGGCTGCATGTCTCTACAAACTGTAAGTTTGCCACTTTCTGCTAAATAAGGTGCAGGGGAATTGTGGGAGGAAAGAAGGGAAATGAGATATTGTTAAAAAGCACCCATCAAAAACAATTGTCTCAAGAATATTTCCGAGGTGAAAGACGCTTTTGACAAATAGCTGAGTTGGCTTCCTTGTCCTAAATTAAAGGAGGGTTGTAATTTATTTGTCATTAATTTACTAAAACAAGAGAATGTAAAGGTGATATGAATTAATGCAATTGGAAATTGGAAACTTACCAAATGCCCAAAATAAATGGCAGCATGTCAAAGCATAAAACATTTACACTTCAATAATGTACAGGAAAATAGAGGTCAACCTCCTTAAAGATTTAAAATTTTAAACCATTCTGATGGGAAACATGGGCCATGTCATAGCTCAAGACAAGTCATATCTGAACTTTACCTAGTATTACATTAGTTTTTGACAAAATATTTTAATTCAAAGGGAGCTATACACAGAAGATAGACAATGTGAAAGCAATGAGGTAACAGTAACAGTAATATATTATGTCAGTAAAACTTTCCAGTATGGTGCAGAATCATCACTGAACCATAGGTCTGCAGTTTTGATAGATAGAGCTTAGCTACTAGAAAGCCTTTCATGAAACAGACTTCTGTGAGAACTGTTTTGAGACCAGTTTCTTAAGGAAATGAGCTGATCAGACTCTGTCTGTTCATGTCTGTTTTCTTTATGCAGTTGTGAATTGTTAGGCAAATTTCAGCCAAGTTTGGCAGAGAAGTTAGGTCTTAAATAGACTTCCAGCAAATGTCACATGAAGTGGTGCCTAGGTAGAGGATAGGTGCCCATGTTGGTGCTTCCCTTGGTGGAAAAACATGTGGAGATGGGAACAGCAGTAAGACCTCCAAGTGGTAGTGCACAGCAGTACATCTTCAACAGGCAGTGTCTTGACCTGCCTCTTAGTTTGATGAAAAAGTGTGCCATATTGCTAGGTGACAAGGGGAGAGCTCATGATATTATGGGTGTAGGTCATAGAATTTGACAGGACATCCTGAGATAGGGAAAGCTACAGGAGTGTGGAAGACAACTACTGTTGAGGAGGGACATGGGGGATTCATTAATTCAGCTGCTGCAGAACAACATTTATTTTTGTGTCTTTTATCTATTTGTTCATTATGACATTAATAATGCTTCTCTCCTTTATGAGCTCAAACAAATATATTCACCTACCTCTTCCTTATTTTCTTATATGTGCAATGATGCTAACTTTCCATATCTTGGAAGTGCACAGACCATTTTAAAAAAATGATTTTGTTATTAATCTTCTGGGAAATATCAGTCCAGGTATGTCTAATTAAAATAATAAGACAGTGTGCAAGGTCGATTTTGGCAAAGATATGTTGTGAAAATTTTATAGGAGAGAACTAATTCAGTTAATGTGTTGCTGGATGAGTGAAAAAGAAAGTCTGATGACAAGTGTTCTGGATGGAATCTTTGCAATGGTGGAGAATGGTAAACCTTTCATACTTGGAAGAAATAATTGGCAGTCTGGTAGGCTTAAGAATGTAGGCTTAAAAATGATCATACTTAAGAAGTATGATCAGTATTGGAATGAGTGAATAAATTGTGTGGGGTATATCACACATCAAATGTCAATGTGAAACTTAAAAAGTTCCAAAAAACATGCAAATAATCACACTGATGAATCATTAGTATTACTTTTTGAAAGGACTGGCTTAGGTTTGCCTAGAACTTTTTGACTGTGATCCTTCGTTCACCTACTTCTGTCTTGTAAATCAAAACACAGGTTATACTTCTTAAAAAGGAATCATGTGTGTTTCAGCCACTTATTTGCAGAGCTTGTGTTGATTATTCTCTGGGGACAAGTCAGGAACCTGATATAGGTAGCTAAATTAGCTAAGTAGTCTGTCTAGGCTACCTCTCTAGTCCATGGAGAGTGGTAAACACTTTCAGAAACTGATTCAGAGCAATCAGAATCAGCTGCTATCTTAACTGTCTACATTAAATGTTTATAAAAGAATGGAGTAGAAAAGCCCCAGTCTGGATATATTTGGTGGGAGGCAACGATTGTAGTGTTGTAACTTTCTCACTGGTGCACTAGAATATATCAAGGGAAAAAGTGATACAGCTGTCACGCCAGTTGTTAATATATCTGATTCCTTATGGAGAGAAGGTGACCCTGTTGTATTCTGGTTAAAAAAGAAACAAAGTGTTCCTGTGCCAGAGCCATATGAGAGAAAAAATGATCACTCAGCTGAGCTGTTAAACATTTGGGAGCTTCGAAACAAAATTTCCCAACAGAAGGGACAAATGCAAACAGACATTGCTCCAGGGGACTAAATCTGAAGACACTTCACTCGATATCTGAGAACATCAAGATGAATCAGAAGCCAAAATCATTTCACCTTGGAGTCTGCTAAAGAGGTGCTTTCCTCATAAAAATGATGTTTGTTCCTGGTAGCATGACAATGTTATCTGTCTTACAGAGAACACTGGATTTTGGTTTTAGTTTCTTTCTGACATGTTTTAGTACCAGCAAGAAAAAATATTGGTAACAATTTTTTGGTATTTGTGTAGTCACTGGATGTGTCACTTCTGTTACAAGTACCTAATGGAGATAAATAAATGGTGCCAAAGATGGCCACATTTGCTCTATTTCATGATTACTTGTGATATAATGGAAGACATACAACAAAACCTCAGCAAAGGTCAGCACACAGAATGGGCAATGGGGAATGCATCTATAATTGTCTAAATGTCCTCTCTAGCTGGAAATATTTTGTTGATAAATCACCTGGGAGAAATGAGGATGCACACTGATGACTCAGAAGTTGCTCTGGCCAAGCTCTAAGATGCAGTTGACTTTAAACATTAGGGAAAGGTGAACGTGTATGCAGAGCCAGCATCCACAGAAGAACCTTATCTTAATAGTATACCTCTCTTAGTAGTACAAATTAACCACCTAATATTACAGATCAATCCCAATCCAGATATGTAGTTTTCAATTTAAATCAGCCTCTAATCTGGCAGTACACTTTCCAGTGCCAAACAGGGCAGTCTTAACACAGTGACTGTCCCATAAACCATAGTAGGTACTGAACTATAAAACCAATGTGTTCAACAGTGGAGCAGGTATAATTACCTGTAGGCTTCCTGCTAGAAGCTAGGAATTTGACTATACATAAAAGATTTGTTAATGATATTAGCACATGTGAAAGTCTTACTAGTGATAATCAACATAGTTATAGCATAGTTATATGCCATGAGGACTTGTTTCAGTGTAACTGGTTGGTTTTGATTTAGACTTAATCTTTTCCCAAGAAACATGAGTTTATACCAAACAAGAAAGACTACATTAAGAAAAGGATTGTGAAGACAGGAAAAGAGAGGGGAATAATGGGACATGGTCCTGGGCAACCAGCTCTAGGTGCCCCTGATTGAGCAGGTGTTTTGGACCAGATGACCTCCAGAGGTCTCTTCCAGCCTTAACCATTCTGTGATTCTGTGAATAATCATTCAGTGTTTTTTTAAAACTTGTATTTTAGCTTATTCTGAGATAAGTCCTCTGTGCAAAAAATGATGCTTAAGCTCACAGTGAAGGAGTAGTTGCCATAGGAAACAAAGGAAAAAACCTCAAATATATACATGCTTGGTAGAGGTTATCATAAATAAATTGTACTTTATTTGATTTTCCTTGAAATTTTCAACAAAAGTTTCTAACTTTGGATGGAGGGAAAGACAAGAATGTCATCCATCCTATCCACTCCTTTAAAAAAGAAATGCTTCCCCTCCTGAGGGGTAGAAAGAGAAGGGGAAAGAAAAGAGAACAGTGAAAGTAGAGCATTTCTGGAATACTTAAAAACAGTGAAGGACTGAGGTAATGTGGTGCTGAGCACCAGAATAATACCATGTGCTGAAGCACAGGTGAAAACCAGAAATCCCCCCCCTTCCATTTTAGAGATCATATCCATCACCAAGAGATAAAAAAGGAAGCCATAGAATGAAAGATTTCCATCTTCTACTGGAAGATGCATTCTTCCATTTTGCTTCTGGAAGAATGATGGAACAGGAAATATATTTGTGAGGGTGATGAAGAGAAAAGTCTCACTGTGCTTTCATTTTGTTTAGACTATTGTCTCAAAAATATAATTATACTTACTTTCATAGAGGAAAGTATAAAGAATATGTTGATGCTATTTCCCCCTTGATGAATATGGCAACCTGTGAATTCTCTTGATATATTAAATGTAAGCCATTACTGTTGCTATTCTGTTCACACAACTATTTTTCCAATAAGCAGTGTCTCCATGTATGGTGTAGCTGTATTCTTGAAGTCACATTTCATTGTCTTTATTATGATTGAAATGTTTGGTTTTCAAACAGTATTATTAACTCAATAGTATTAATTATTTCCTCTGGGAAATTAAATCTTAGATGTACAGTCAGGTTATGAAGCTGCTGTTGTCAGCGGTGGGTGGAAGCCAAATGTGTCTGCATATCCCACCAAGTTGGTGCGAAACAGGAGTTGGTTGATGTTGAAAAGTTCTCCCATTAGCTCACCAGGGCCAGTCATTCATTATTTCATTCACTGAAAGAGTAGAGATGGCCTTAATGCACAAGGAGATTGAAACTGTAGAAACTGCTGATGAATGGACCAAGAACGGCCAGCAGTGGTACTGGCTTTTCTAATGTGGACCTCTTTTCTTCAGGAAGTGAACCAGGAAAATTATTGTTTTCACAGCTGGCTGTGCTGTCATGTAGAAATAATGCTCAGGCAGTAGCAGCTGGGTCTGGCTTGAAACCAGCTTTCAGAATGGAGTCTTGGTATCCTATTGCTATCCCCTTGACCTCTACAGCTGTTTTAATATAAGATTTAGTAAGCTACCAACAACTGAGCACCATGGTGTGGAAAATGAATAGTTAAGTTTTCAACAGTTGTCTGATGACAGGTTATTTTTTCAGGAGATAAACTGTTTCATTGGGTAGTTCTATTTTGCTGCACTCTTAGGCCTCATATCACTCTGACCTATACTGTTTATTTTCACAGACATAAAATTGGTAAGCTGAAATACAGGTGTCAACTCTAGTCCATCATTTTACTCATGAATACTTTTTGTGACTGATTTTACCTAATCTGCTAGATAGATACAACAGTACCTGGGGTCCTCCATTTTGGTAGAGGGTTGTGCCGCTCCACTGTAACCTAGTTGTGTGTTGGCAATCTGTATGTTGGCAGTATTCACACCCTCCCTGACATTTCCAGGCCTGACGTATGCAGCAAGGCTGCTGTATTCCAGATTAATGGCCTTAATAAAATTAAGCCTCTCAGGCACAACCAAATTTTTGCGAAGAAGATGTTGTCTCTATAGCAAGAACTTTATAAGGGAACCAGATGTTTCATTCTGAATTATTCCAACACACAACCTATTCTTAGGTAAGTAACAGTAGCAAAGTATGTGCTTTTTAATGGACAAGCAGCATTGCACATCTAACATTGCTCACTATACTGGAATTTATACAGTCCTCAGTAAATTAACCATGCAAGCTAAAACTCTAATGTATAGTGTCCCAGAGGTTTATTGAAAAGCCACTGCCAAAGAGATCCTCCTTTTTCTTCAGAACTGCAGATATTCAGAACTCAGACACCAGTTCTCAAGACATCACCACCTGAACAAGAGCACCCTCACAGGAAATCCGTGTTTTTGATCATTAGTATCAGTATTAGTGGAAAGTAAAACATGGATTTCTTGGAAAATGTTTGCAGGCAACGAAAATTATATCAGCAAAAAGCGTGCATTTTAGTAGCATTTTAATTCTTACCTCAATAAGACAGTACAAATAAACACATCCCCTTTTTGACATTCCTTCACTGATGAATGACAACACAGACTTGGGTTCTTCAGGTTGGAAAAAAAGTATGGCTGGGAATATAAAAGACCATGAAATCAGGAGTATCATAAAGGACGAAAATAAGAAATGAAAGCACACTCTCTTCTAGTGCACAAAAGGAGGCCAATCAAATGAAACTAGTAAGTGGCAGGTGAAAATAAACTAAAGGCTATGACTCTTCACACAAGATACTGTTAACAGTGGAGCCCATTCACTCCAAAATATTTTGGATGTTAATATTTTATAGAGTTTAAAAACTGGTTAAACTCATGAAAGAAGAATTTGTTTAAGGTTACTAACTAGAAAGACAACCCTAGTTTAGAAAACTTATTTCTGCATGTTATTGAATATCCAAGAAAAATATCATTATACATCTACCCTATTCTGGTGCTATTTCCTAGGCATCTGCCAGCAACAGACATTGGTCTAAACAGAGAAAAAATATGTCCATTTTCCTGTTCCAGTGGAAAAATCATCTAGTCTGCTTAAGTGGTGTGCTGTTTCATTGCCCTTGAAGAGACTGTGCTTTCTTTGCCCTGTTTTTGGTGTGTACCGAGTGACTTATTTAATTTATGTAGTTAAGTGGTCATGGAGTGAGATAGAAAAACTGAAATCCTTCTGACTTCCCACTAAAGATTGTATCTCCCAGTTCAGTTGTTTTAGGGAAAGCGCACAGTGAGCAGGACCTTTCTGGTGCACCTAATGTAATGCAGTGCGCTGCAGACTTACCCAAGCTATTTCTAAACATGCTTCCAGGATCTTAATTAACACACTTACCTATCTGTGTCATAGACTTTAATATAGTTAAAAGCTAACAAGTATGCAACACCTCCTTTGCTTTCAGTAGTTTCATAACATTAGGTGATGGTTCTTCCCCCTTTTTCATGTTTCATCTTGCCTGTAGGTTGGCCCTAGCTTTATATCTGGAGAACGCTTGTGATAGCCAGGGAAACTAAGAGTTTTACCTCTTACCTCTCTTCACTGACTGGGCCACTCTTACAGCATTACAACAATTGATTCTATTAATATGCAAATATTCATAAATGTAATGGAGAAGTGCTCCAATCTGGAAGCAATTTGTACTATTTACATGTATGTGGCTTTCAGTACTATCACAGAGCTGAACTGGAATCACACAATAGATGTTAACCAACTCCTGAGAACAACTTTTGTAAAATAATACTCCTTATTCACATATTAATACAAAAAAGACGCAACAGGATTGTGTATGGGAAATAAATTATTCAGAGTATGAAAAAAGAGACAACACCAAAATATGATGTATTTGGTGCAAAGAACTCACTGAAGAGATCTGAAGAGGAATTCAGTGTGAGCATAGTGGCTGAAAAAGTGAATGAAATTGGCCTTAATATGTTGAACAGCTAAGAGACTGAAGAAGTGAGAATGTAGGAAGTTAGAAAGCCAAATTTTAGAGACAAGATGATGAGAAATTTAAGTCCTGAACTTCACTCAACACTAGAACTTGTGTGTGATGTCAGCCCTTTTGATGGTGCTGTAATTGAGTGAACTGAACACAGTTCACCATCAACCTTCACATACATGCTCCTGTGAATACACTCTATATGGAAAGTATGTGTGAAAAGCCTTAGCATGACTATATGCTATCAGAAAAATGAATAAACATAGTGATTCCTACACATTAAGATTTTACATAATAAAATCTTTCATTTATCATATGCTAAATGAAGCACACGGAGCATTCAGAAATTGTATCACTTGCCTGTTTTTTATTAATCAATTGGTGTTTCACTGGAACTGTTCCTTATCTACAGCACAAAAATGCCAAATAAAAATGTCTTTTGATTTATTAAAGAAGTCTTATTAACTTGATTTCAGTTATAATTTCTCATTTAAGTGAACATTTCATGCATTTTATCAACAAGTTCAAGCACTAAAAATAATTAGTAATAGAAATCCTTTAACAGTATTACACTTTATCATACCTTAATCACTTGAAAAAGATACCTGTAAGGGAAACATTAAAATCACAAATACATTTATTATAAATAGCTGGAACTGCCTTGGTTTTACTCTGTATTTTCATTACGATTTTTTTTCTATGACAAAAATTGCCAACACATGGGATCTTAGTACAAATCCAGGTTTATCTACAAAATGTGAAGGAAAAAAAATATTGAAAAGTAAGAGGAAAAAAACTGCAAATGAAGAGAAAGATAAAACTTTTCAATTTTATTTTCCTATTTTCTGTTTATCAATGGGTTTTCAATCTTTTCTTTACAGCTTTTTAATCTGAAATGCTTAAAAGGCTGTAATTTGTACCAAAAGAATATTTCTGATACTAAAATATTTTAGAATGAAAAGGTCATTTAATGATAAAAGGGCATATTTGAATAACTTGTAAATAAATAATTCAGTAACATAGTCAGTATCAGTAACATATTTAGTATTCCACAGGCAAAACTCTATAGATATGGTCTCCATGAATTCATACTGGCATGGTGCAATACTTTGGGATGGGATGGTTATTCAATTCCACAGACCCATTTAGAGTACACATACACATCTTACATGACCTTGCATCTAAATCAGTTTCTTTGAGGAAGCAGATTCCTTCAGACCTCCTTCAAACATGCTTAAGAAAAATTGACAACGATGTCAACAGTAGACAGCAACTGAGAGGTCTAATGGCTTATTCAGTACAATAATATGAAATCGGGGGGGGGTTGGTGTGATTTATTATAAATTAAACATGTTCTGAATATGTATGTTGGGTTGGGTCCTGCGAGGACCTTCAGTGCTACTCTGTCTCCTGGATTTGGCTGTGGTGAGCATGGGACACTTCAAACAGATTTTGACAGTTTCACACTTTGTCAGAAATGGACTTGAAAGTATGTAAAGACATCTGATCAGACAGGAAGGTTTCTGATGGGTATTTCATTTATGGACTTAAATTTTTTTTAAACACTTTTTCATGTATCTAGATCCTTCTTTCTGGTTCAACAACCAGAATAATTACATCCACAGCATGTTCTACAGAGAAATATATTTCTCTGTTCTGTATTGCATTCAGTATGAACTGAAATACTTTTGTTTCATCAGGATATTGAAGGACAGTCAAACAGTTGTCTCCCTTTAGAATGAAAAAGGATATGCGGATACTGGGGTCTAGACTCCTGGCTTCCCTTCCTCTTAAAACTTGTCTATGTTCTTGATACCTCTCTGCCTACCTCAGACCGAAAGAAAGCAGATGCATTTTTTTTAAGTTCAAAAGAAGAATTTGGGATCTCTTCTCCAGTGGGCATGGTACAGGTGAAAAGATGAAATTAAACAAAAAAAATTTAAAATATAGTGTTGGCACTAGCACTGATAAAGACCAGAGGGGCTGATATTTTTAAATCACTCTAGATGTTATCATATGTTAAGGTAGGAGTAAAATATGTTCACTTTCATTAAAGATGTAGGAAACATGACAGAACCATGCATTCAGAGCTCTAAATTTGTCATGTTGGGTACATAACTGAAACAGCAGAAATACCTTGCACTCTGGACAATTGATGAGTAAGTATAGCCCAGCCTGAGCTTGCCCTTGCCAGCTCTGTTGTCAAGGAGCTCACCACTGAGGGAGAAGAGGTTCAGGGACAAATATTCTGTATCCACATGGTGGGAGACACATTGCCTTTTGTATTGCACCTGACTGGCAGCTGTACTTTACGGACCTGAACTTCCAGTTGTTTGAAGAGTAGAAATGTTCCAGTTGACTTTAGTGGTGCAAATTCAGCCTTTCAAGCTGAGAGGAAAGCCTTTCCCAGTTTTATTCCTGAACAGTTTCATAGTTCCATAGTTTCATCAGTGTCTCTGCAGAAGAATGAATCACTGATTAGGAAATGAGTGTTTACACTTCTATAAGTTTGAAGCAGTTGTAATAAGTCAAAGGAAAAAAAAACCCTGCACAAGTGGTATCAACAAAAAAGAGAAATTTCCCTAGGCTTTTATAATGACCTGGACAATTCAAACAATTTTTATGTTCTACATAGTTCTGTGGGGGTGGGGGCAGTCAAGGGATACGGTAAAAATATTCAGAGTTTGAGCTGATTTATGCTCATGTTGTTTGAATCCCACCTGGCTAATGGTTATGTTTTTTTTCTTTTAGACTTTCATTCCTGAAGAGAAAACCAGAGGGAAATGGAAAACAGCCTGTTGTTTATAGGATCAGAAATTTAACAGCCAGCATTGGTACTTAGGGATGGCTTTTCCTTGTTTGGGTCTGCAGTAACTCTGTTATGAAAGCACATATTTTCAACATCAGTAAGCCCCTCTATTGTAACTCCCCCACTTTGTTTACCACAAAAAGACAATGTCTACAAATCCAAGTTAAGCTTGTTCCATTTTCATTCACTAGATATAGTTATGTGACAAATGGTCACCTCTGAGAAAAGTTACTTCTTCACTTGAGAAAAAAAATCCAATTAGAAAGTCTAGTGGAAACTTACTCCTGTGACATGTAGGTGACACGGAATTAAAAGAGGAGAGGGAGTGAGAAGAGAGAAATGACACTAACTAACCAAATGAATACTTTTACTTTTGGCAACTAAAACCTGGCATAAATACAGAAAATGCTGCATTTCACTTTTTCCATACATCGAGGTTATGGTCCTGTGCTGAAAGCATGTCCATTTCTAGCTCTAGTACTAGGCAACAGAGGCATCTAGGCATCATAGTATCACAGATGAATCTCATATAACTTTAGCCTTATGAAAGCTAGAAAGATCTGATCTTAGCTAGTTAAGAATACAACAAATGAAGAAAGATGTGTTTCTCTCGTGAGTGATTCATCCTACCTCTCAGATATTAATTGCAGAATAGGTGAACTGTTATCAGGAATTACCAGTCTCTCTTCATTGACTACAGACTTAACATTGACTGAGCAACTAAAACTGGACACCTGACAAACCAGAGATAAAGTTAAGTAAGTGAGACAAATCACATTCAAAGTGTCCTTTGAATGATACAGTTCTGTATTCACTCTTAGCTTTAGCTGCTCTCTTTTTGTATAGCAACTCATCTTCACTGTGACCTATTGGGAAATCAGAAATATAGCCTCAGAGCTTGTTCATAGTTTGTTTCATAGATTTATCATCACAAAGTCTAAAGTAATAGAAATAGATAACATAGCTGGATTTTTTTTTTCTCATTCCTCTATGGCTTTACAAATTAGGACAGCTGCAGATGCAGTAGTTAGTCCAGCTGCAGGAATCCTAAATAACAGGATTTCATTTCTAAATGTTGGTGCTACTCAATGTTCCTGGAAGAGCCATTGCGTCACTGGGATTCACAAAGATTTTACTACTGAAGTGAGGTCGAATTGACAAAAATACATTTAATGTAGCCCACAGTTTTAAAAGATATTTGAAAATATGCCATAGTATTGAATGTCAGAATGCAACCATTTCCATGAAAACACCTCAGATGTTGCTTTGGAAGCTAGTTAACTTTGGAGGAGCATATACTTTCTTGGCATTGCAGAATTTATTGTTACACCAAGAAAAATGTTAAGGATATACACTAACTCAACCATAGCACATAGGGCTAGAATGGACATTGTGAGGTGATCATCCTTGCCCCTAAGCAATATCAGCTATAATGGTGCCACTCCTGACATGTGTTTATCTAACCTTTCTTTTAAAATTTCTGAAAATTCTGTGGAGCCTACCAATTTTCCACTGATTAGCTATCTTTACAACAGAAATGGTTTCTAATGTTTAACCAAACCCCTTAAATGTTTCTATTTTTTTCTGATAGTTGGAGTGTAGGCAGAGAATCTAATCCTGTCTTTATTTCTGCAGTGAGATGAGTCTGTGCATTTTCTTCTTTTTATCCTTGCACATTGGGATTTTAGTCAGCAACCAGAATAATGTTTGTTGAAGTACTACACCATATAGACCAGAAGAGATGGAGCCTACTCTTCATGAAAACAGATTTATTATATATTAAGATTTGTTTCACATAGAGAATTCCTAGGATTGTTATATGAGGTTATACTTTTGTACAGCACAAGGGCAAAAGTATTAAGCCCAAGGCTGTGGTTTGCAAGAAAATGTAACGGTTAAAAAGACTTAGCTGTTTTCTATTCTGTCATGAGTGACTGGCAGAAGCAGTCAATGGAACAACTGTTTTGTAGAATCTTGTGGAAGGCTGAAGCAGGAGCTGTGGAAAAGGAAAAAGTTTTACTGGTGAGATATGAGGCTCTGCACATCTTTTCCTACAGCTTAGATAGAAGCTACTTCATTGTCTCATAGGATATTAGTGATTATTTTTTCTCTTTAACAAAAAAGAAGAGAAGCATTATCTAATATTTGTTCCAATGGAAAAAAAAATTAAACATCTGAATATGCCTTTGGACATACTAAAGGAGCAGAAAAGAGCAAAATTAATTAACTTTAGTATGAGCAGTTGGTTTTCTGTCAGGCACAGTGATGAGATAGGGGGCCATCTGTTTTCCTTTTTTGCACCTATAAGGGTATAATAGAAATTATTGTCCGTTGAAATTGGACAAGGGGATAGAACTCATTACACTTTTTGTGTAATCCCATATATTTTTAAGTTTTCCAATTAGACAGCTTTAGCGGTGACTGTTATGGTTTTGTCAATTTTCAAACAAATATGACAATATTAACACAGTAACATACATTGGACTCATGATAGTTAAAGACCAGATGACTTTTTAGCTGAATTGTCATTATCATAGTATATAATTATTATATAATTATATATTAATATATTAATATAATATATTATTAATATATATTATTATGATATTAATGTTCACGTTAAGATGTGTGCCAAGCCCTGTGCAAATATATAGCAAATGATGGTTACTGATAATAACAATCAATAGAGCATCCAGCCTACAGAAGTTCAGGAGCAGTCTGCAGGGGTGCCTTGTTTAGCACGAGCTGGGGGTAACTACCCTGGCTCTGGTAAACTCATGAAGCAAATGACTTTCAGTCTGATGAGCCCCATCTCCATAAATACTTTTGAGACTGTATCTGGTGGGTGAGGTAATTACTTACCTATGAGGTGACAGCAGTTAAGTCCCCAGAAAGAGTCAAGGTTTCCAACACATCACAGAAGCAAGTCTTTGTTGTCTAGTAATTATCCAGCACATGATCATCATTTTTCCAGAGAGCACTGGGATAGCACTGCAGAGAGACAATTTTTATTTCCCCAGAGGAACTAACAGTCAAAGTGGTTTGGAGTGATGTTTTTCCATCAGCAGAGGATGGTACAGACAGCTTGGTGTATTTGGGTGCTTGCCAGACACAGAGAAGGAAGGAAGAGACAATGCTAATTTTTTAGGTCAGCAGCTTCAGCTGAATAGCTGTGGATTTATGCTGGCTAGGCCAACTGATTTGATCAGGGACCTATATCCATCAAAGCTATTATCAAAAAATAATTAAACAAAAGCAGACACAGCCTGCTTGTAGTTTACAAAAGAAATGGATTGAATTCCCCGTTCATAAAACTGAATATGAGCACTGTATATCCAAAGATGACTCCTCAGAAATACTTGCAAAATTGAATGCTCCTGTCCCAGGGAAGAATAGAAAATGCTCAAGGATACCAAAATTTAACTTTGTATCAGTGACCTTATGGTTTCTTGTGTTCCATAACCTTCAAATAGCCCAGGGCCTCATGTCCCTCAAGCCTTGACTTTGCTCTCATCTGCTTTCACTGTCCTTCTGCTTCTCATTTCTTCCTGGGGTGGACAACTCCTTGCAGATCTGGTGTCTCCTCTCAACTGGAGAGGGAAGGAATGGAAGAAGGTCTTTCTCAGTAACGAAAAATCCCAGCAGCTCAGTTGCACTCATGTTTGTGCTCTCAATCTCTCACTCTCATGTGTGTGATTTTTCCACTCAATAGTTTGTCCCCAGGCCTCTTTCTCACAAGTCTAAAATGGGCTTCATAAAGCAGCCACTACTTGGATAGTTTGGAAGACTTTCTACTAAAGGAAAGTCTGTTTTTAAACTTTAAAATAATTTGTCAGTTAATTTTAATGTACAAACATAAAATTTTACTGTACGAACGTGCAAATTTAATATAATCTAAGCTGTTGTCCTAGGTAAACATCTCAGTGCTCCAAAATTAAAAGCTTTACAGCTTTTCCACTTTTTCCTCTGCTGGAGATCATCAGTGATGAGGTTTGTTCAAATCTGCCTCCTGCATGTCTTCATGTTAGGAAAAATCTGATCTTCAGGGTCAAATACAACAATAATTGGCATAACTTCATCAACGAAGTGATTTGTTCAGATCTCTGCCTCCTGTGGTCTTCATAGTAGGCAAAATCCAATTTTTAGAGTCACATATAACAATAAATTGACATAGCTTCATCAGTGTCAATGGGAGAACACTAACATAACCATTACTAAAATGACAGTAGTTGTGTTTGTGAAAAGATGAGACAGGGTAGTACTGAAGACTGATACCTCTTATAAATACAGACAGCATGGGAAAAAGAGAGTGCTTAATCTACAAACCTTTTGTTAGTTTGTCCAAAATGGACTTTAAACAGTTGTGATTTATTCCAGCTTGAGTTATTGGACTTTATATAAAAGGCCACAGAATGAAATATAGGGGCCTATTTCAGCTTTAAATGCCATGAATTTACAAATGTGTGCAGTGGGAGAGTGCTTCGCTCTCTGCATGCACATGTCCATAGGAGTACAGGTGCCTTGCTGCATCCACACATACACACAGACATTTCTTCTCATCGTTTTTTGCATGTTATTTTTGCAATGATTGTGAAAGATATGTAGCTCCACTAAACATACTTTTCAAGAGACTGGTATTTGAGCCATCAACAAGTAAGAAGTCATTCACAGTGTGAAAAGCATTCATTGCTGATATCTCAGAAAACAGCATCTATGTCATGTGATTCCGGATTTAATTATCGATTGTTATTTTTTAAAAAACAATGTTTAAAGTGTATGAAAATACTGGAGAAGTTCTTCCATATTATTACTCAGTGATCTTAGTGAAAGTATCCACTATACCCAATTTAATTTAAATAATTTTCTTGACGAAATGACAAAATGACAAAAATAAAAAAAGGCTGATTTAAAAATGAAATACAAAACTTGCTTAAACTGATAGTTCCATTACAACCTTAAAATACTCAGCTCCATACTAAACCTAAGTCTTTATATCTTAACCAATGATTTTATTTTTACAGCATATTAATGAGAGAACAAATGTTAGAGAATTATTTTAACACTCTAAAAATATGCATATATCTAAACAAAAGCAGAGGATGGTACATTCTTGGAAGCAAAAGACTGACAATGGTTGCATATGATAGAAGCTCTTTGTAGGGCTCTCAACATGAAGGGTGAAAGCTGTCAAAGGGGGTCATACTCAAACTTCATTAACTGCTCTATTGCTGCAATTTTTTTCAGAGTATTTATGATGTCAACTAAATTGCACAAAGGCTGTTTATTGCAGTGTGCCAATCACTATCATCTATGATACAGTTGCCCCAAGACAAATAAATCTGTAAAATATCCCTATGAAAAATGTGATTTGTTCTCCCATACCTGGATTAATTTTACAATATTTCTGCCTTTGGTTACATGGACTTATCATTCTCACTAACTGTAACCCACTGAAACTATAAGACATCAACAGCACTGCTATAAACTGAAAATGCTAGACCATATTTTCCTTAAATCATTAAGTTTCAGGCAAATTAAAGAGATGCTGTTGGTTTTATTTCCTGGAACCTGAAGCACCCAAATGTTTCATTTTCATGACATTTAGCATTTAATAACCTCACTGTCATTGGTACTAATTTTCCAAGTGCCGTTTCTGCTTTTGTTTTTAAAACGAGTATGTGGAAAACATGCTTTGGTACTTCAATTTTCTCTTTTACTTTTTGGGGAAGCTTCCAAAATAATTAGCTAAATGATCAATCAGTTAAGAAAAAGTGGATTCAGGGTTGGATCCAAATGTCCTTAAAGTCTATAGAATTCTATTAACTTTTATTACTTGTGCCCAGAGATGATAAATAAATTGGCAAGGGGTTCATGGGAAAAACACTCTTGACAATTAACTGAAAAGGAAGAAGATTTGCCTGATTTAAACAGTCAGGGTCTTAAAATCTTCTTAGAAAAGCAGATATTTTAATTAGCTTTTCTCTTCTACATATTTTAGATTTTTTGTGAATTTGAAAATAACAGTTAATGTTATTTGTCTTACCACTCCATCTTCCTTGTTTACTAATTTGATCTATCAGAGAACATGTTGTCATTCCAATTGAAATGTCAGTGGTAGGTATGCAAGTATTGTATACCTATGTATACACTCACATACATATATATATATATATGACAGCAGAACACTGTATCAACTTCCACACACTAAAAAATCACCAAGCAGTAGTGATTTATTCAGATTTTCTCAAGCCAGACTTACACCCACTCACATCAAGGTCAAGGAGAGAACAAAGAGATTCTTGTCTCTTTGTTTTGAGAAAGGGTGGCCATATCACTCTGACAGGAAGATATGATATTTAGAGAGGCGTATGGAAGGTTCTCATCAACTTGTCTTCATGTTGCCTTTTCTTCACTGAAATGCTACAGCTAAGCTCTAATTTAACAGTATGGTACTCAAGACTCCTCCTTTGCATTGTTCATCTTCTGAAAGAAAGAAAGCACAGAAGGTGGGTTGCACAATAAATGTGCATTTTTATCTTTGTCATTCAGCTGGAGAGTGTGTTGGAGTATTAATGTCAGCAGCTTTATTTTCCCATTTCTTTGACAGGTCCAAATTTTGTAATGCCCCTCCACAAAATAAAAAAGAAGCTGATTAATGTTTTTCTGTTTACCCTTTACCATAATTACAATTTTTCAGTTTGGTGATTTCGTTTCAAAGGATGTTTGCTTTTTCTGCTAGTTGGAATTTAACATGGGGTAGATGGGAGAATAAATGTATTTCTGAGCAATATTTTAGCACAAAAAACCCCTTTAGAATTATAAAAGCAAATATCAAGCTTGTTAGGAAGAAGCTGCTTATTACTTCTGGTACTAACCATGTTCAGTGGTTTACTGGTTTGCACACCAGACAATATTACCTATCTTGATTTCCTCTGGTGACTGAGACAAAACCCAAAGATTTAGGATATGGACATGCTTATTACCATTAGATATTCTGAGAGAAAATTAATAAGTTTCAGGTAAAAACTAATCTGGAAAGAAGTTTGCCTGTGGGCAGAGTATCCTTTCATCTATAGAAAATGAGACCACTTAGGTTTTTCTTAACACGGAACAAAACCCAAACCAAAGGGAACACACGGGTCATGTTGGTCATTTGAGCAAGGACATCCTTTTCCCTTTGAGAATAAGCAACTTCTGCAAAGAAACAAGCTCAAAGTGTAAACAGATTTTATCTAGTGACTATTGGCAAAACAGAACCTCCTTTCGCACTTTACGTAATAAAAGTGATATCTGGAAAGTATTTTTTTGCAATACTTTTCCAAAAGGAAGTATCACTGAGTAAATTAAATTGCTGGGCTTTTGGACCAGGCAAAATAAAATTTTACTAATTTCTATCCTAATAAAAGACAAGACTGGAAATTGAAGAAAACTCCCGAGAAGTATTTACAGCAGTTCTTGAGATGTGAGTACTGCAGAACAGATTGCTGTGTGGAGGATGTATCGCCAGCAACAAGCATACACAGAAATCCATAAATTAAGAGAAAAACCACAAAATGTCATGTTATTTCATTGTTTAATTGAAAGTCTAAGATTTCTGCATAAGGAGGTTTTGCTCACAGGTGAATAATATGACTCCTTAACTATTTGGCTAATTGGGAATTTCTGGAGAACTGCACACAGGATAAATGGATGGTATGAAAGCTAGATATCTACTGACATTTTCAGGTGTATAAATAACACATGCTTCATATTTTCAGTTGCCTTTGTGTTTCTTCCTTCTGGAGAACTAAAAGGTGGCAGAAATATCACCTTCTCAAAGCTGAATCTTTAGCAAATCCTTCTTTTATGCACAGTTCCTGCCTAGGAAACCTCATAAGGCATTTGATATTTCCTCTTAATTTGTCAGTTACCAGCCCCTCACGTCTTCCCTTTTTCCTTCTCCCAGTACTATTTATGTTTATTATCTCCCAGTATTATTTATGTTATCTTTTTACTTGTTTTCTTGGCTTCCAAAATCTTGAATCCTTGGAAAGAAGTGTTACTGATGGTAGGTAACTGTGGGCAGTCAGCAGCTGACTGTCTTAAGTCCAAAGCAGCTTAAACAACCAGTCTTGTCCCTAAGGGAGTAAGTCTTTCACTCATTTCTCACCATACTGAGTGGATTATACAGTGGGATGCCAAAGTGGAAGTAAAGAATTAAGTGAGGTATGAAAGGGAAGAGTCTTTCAGCAGCTCTCCTGAGTGCCTATGTCCTGGCAGATAAAGATATTCCTCTGCAACTGTGCTTACTGCACTTCTCGTATTATGTTGGACTAAAGCAAAGTGCCGTAGAGTTTTTCTGCAGGGAATATGGAATCTAAACTAGACTATACTAAGTAGTAAATGACTGGGTATAAAAAACCTAGCTCTGTAGTTCTAGAGTTGGGGATCAATGGCATAAATCTTTCGGCAATGTACAAGTTATGTATGTTCTTTCTTGTGTTCTAAGTGAAGACCCTAATTGTGGGACAAACAGCAATTTGTTGCCATTTAGTAGGAGGTGTATAGGGTCTGTGTAACAACCAGCTGTGGTGGGTTATCTATGGCTAACAGCCAAACTCCCACCCAGCTGCTCACTCACTTTTCTTCTCAGTTGTAAAAAATAGGAAAAACAGGAATGAGAAAGCTCGTGGTTTGAAATAAAGACAGTCCAGCTGATTACTCATTACTGTTGTGGATAAAGCAGACTCAGGAAAAATTAACTCCTGAAAATGTAATTGCTAATTTGGATAGTGGGAAACGGAAAGACAAGCATTAAAACAACACCTTTCCTCTCCTCTTTCCCAAGCTCAACTTCATTCCTTCACTCCAGTCTCCAGCAGTTACAGTTGGTACATGGTGGTTCCTCTTCACTGCTCTGTCTTCTTCACACTTTTTGTCTGCTCTGGCATGGGTCGTCCACAGGTTGCAGGGGAATCTCTGCTCCAGTGTGGAGCACCTCCTCTTCCTCCTCCTCTTCTGACCTTGGTGCTCCCTCTGATGCTTCTCACTCTTTTTGTTCCCTCCTCCTCTCTCTTTGTGGCATTGTCTGCCTTTCCTTACACAGGCTTTCCCAGAGGTACCACCATCTTGGCCGTGGGGCTCAGCTGTGCCGCTCAGCTGTGCCCTGCAGTGGGTTGGTTGGAGCCGGCTGGAACCGGCTGTGTCCAGCACGGGGCAGCCCTGGCCGCTTCGCACAGAGGCCGCCTCACAGCCCCCTGCCAGCGCCGGGGCACCTGCACCTGGTACACCGACACAGTTAATCACCAAAATAGCTTCTTTTACATGGACTTTTCAACCTTCCTTTGGAAATTACGTCAGCAATGGGAGCAATAGAAATGAGCCATTGAGAAAAGCTCCCATTTGCTGGAAGGTTTTAAACTGGACAAAACTGGACTCCAGCTGCAATGTGGGTAGAAGTTTGAAAGACTGAGTGCAAACTGAGGGCTGCAGACAGGGTCCGTGGACTGTACTAGCTAGAGCAGGCAGTTTTGGGGTGGACAGCTTACTCTTGGCTGAGCAATTGATCTCATTGAGCTTGGTCAAGTCTTAATTTTCAGAGTTGCTGGAAATTGACTGTTCCTTTTGACTTCAGCAGGATTTTAGCATCTCAGAGAAAGGTGCACATTTTCAAGAAGAAGGGATTAGAAACGCCGGTCCACCTGCACAGCCAAACTACCAAGCAACAAACCTCCCACGTGGGAAGGCTTATCAAACTCCATGGGGCAAAGGACTCTCGAACACCAATGCAGAGCTGTACAATTGCAACTATGCTATCTTCAGGCTGTAGTCTGGTTTTTCCACCAGCTCACCTGTTTTAACAATTGCTGATAAAGGCAAGCCATAGTTCCTATGGGGGTCGGGGGAGAAATCTCACCATTTGTGCTCTCTCAGTTTCTTCGTGGTCATTTTCCCAATTGTGTGGACTACAGACTAGTCATTCAAGATTGCACATTTGTCTGTATAGGTTGCGCAGTTGTATTTTAAACAACCACTTTGATGAACATATGTGATTTTGGTACAGATGACGTCCTACCTTGAACGATTACAGCAAGCATTTAGCTTTTCGTATGTCTGAGTGTAATCCACAAAGTGTGTAAAAAGACTAGCTAAGTATTGCAAAAAGCTCATTAGGAATAAATACAATGATGAATGATTCATTTTTCCAGCCTAATTGTAAGAAATGTCACGTCTTTATATTCAGAAGATTTGTATATACTTAGCAGGGATAGAAAACTGACATATGTAAACCCTTGTCCTCCACTTTTAGATTCACAGGAAAACATATCACAGCCACTGGAACAAGGTTTATATTCTTTATTTTCCAAAATAGATAACAATCAGCATATGATTTTGCAATATTTCAAGCTAATTTGAGTAAAACCATGCAATTCAAGCATTTTTTTTGATGTTTCCAAGTGAATTTAAAGAAAAAAATGCTTGCTACTTTGAGAATGGACCTGTTTATCCTGTTCTTCAAGGCAGTGACTGAGATTAGGAAACAACAATAAATGACTGATTTTATATCACTTATTCAATTATGTTAATTGTTTATGTTTCCAAAGCTTTCAGATATCTAATTGAAACATGGAGATGAGATCTGAAACATATTCTTGTCATCTCCCATCTCAAATGAGAAGAAAGGATTAAGGCTATCTATAATGAAAAAAATTTATTTTGCCAAAAGAAGCTGAAAAAATAATGGCTTATAGTATATTAAAATTTTGTCCTGATTATTGGAATTAGATAAAGTCTTGAATTAACTGATTTTCAGAAAGTATATTATAATCGCCTTTAAGACAGCTTTTGCAGTAAAAACCTAGGGCAACTATATCCATAATAATATATAAAAATCACAAATTGTGAATGAAAAAAAGTCACTGGAATATAAAAAGGTTCACTGAGAGAAAATTAAAGATTGTCATTTTACCATGAAATATTCTCTGTTGGTAGCTCTATCTCAAGAGCAGATTTCACAGGTAACTGGAGGCATTCACCATGAACACTTTCATCTGCAGTGTGTTCCTATGTTGAAAGAGCTACTCCTAGGGCAGGACCTGTTCCTACTTTCCAGAAACCACTGTCTAGACTGCTTGTTGCAATGACAGTTTTTGCAGCACAGAACCTGTGCAATACGAGAGTGCATTAAGACCGAGAACTCAGTTCACGTAAGGCCATGACCAGTAATCAGGGAGTACCAACCCCACCCAGCAGTGCAACAGCAAAGCTTTCTGAATTAACCTGTCAAAGACTCGGTTGTCCAAAACTCATGTGAGTCAGTTATTTGATTAAGGTAAGAATGGGTCGGCTGGGATAGGGAATGGTTAAGGGGCTGATGTTATCCTGAACTATGCTAAAAACGAAAAAGCAGTATATAGTTACTGGTGTGCTCAGACTTTGCAAGTAGCCAGGCTGTACAAAGAGCATCATGCTGCTTCACCAGGTAACTATATAACTAAGATCATTGCTGTACATTTCACAGATTAAATGCAAAAACAAAGTAAAGAAATACAAAGAAATAGCAGCTTGCGAAAATGTATGATTATTTACATTGCCAGATGTACAGACAATTGAGATGCCAGTTTTCAGTTGTGTCTTTACATGGATCAAATGCCATCCCATCTCCTTCTCAAGGCAACAAACCCATTATTTCTACAGAAATGCATAAAAGAATGTTGAGGATGCGCATATCTACTTCCAGTTCTCATTTATAAGTTATCAACAGTAGTGTCTTGTGAGGAAGTGCTTTCATTTCATCTAGCAAAATCAGCTACTCAGATTATTTCATATGCTCTTGTTTTTTGTTTTTTGTGGGTTTTTTTTGTTTTGTTTTTGTTTTTGTTTTTGTTTGTTTGTTTGTTTTAAATTTAATTTTATTTTTTAAAATTGGTTTTGTTGGGTTTTTTTGTTCATTGATCTGAGATTGCATCAAACTGGCATGTTTACCTATTGGAAATTTGGGTTGCCTTAGTTTCATGAGTGGCATCTCACATCATAGCTTTTCTTCTAATTTATGCTAATAGCAAATAGTTGGCTGGTATATTCTTCATTTACATGGTTTTCACTGCAAGTCAATCTGAATTGCCCACAGAAGAAAAATAGAAGTACTAAAATTATTTCATTTGTTTCTTGGGATCTTCATGTTGGTAAAGCACTGTTTTTCCTCACTTTTGCCATGTTGTTTCACTTTCTCTGCTCACTTTGGGCTTTAGGAAGTGAAGAGTTTGTACTTCATCAACAGGCAGGGCAAACAGACCAAGCATTTACTGCTTCAAGTTAAATAGAAATATTCATCATTAACATGACTTGTGGAGTCAACTTACTGATAGTATATTGAGCTGCTCCAAGTAAGTGTGAGCTTCAGGCTACACTGGTCAATGAGACATAAAAATAGCACCAGTCACAGAGCACATTTTCATGACTTAGTGAGGCTTTTTCCTGTCAGCAATTTGATTGAACGTTAAAAAGAAATGATTTAGGATTGCAGGTAGACTTGCAATCTTGCTGATATAAGAGCTACATTCAACCTTTCACTCCCTAGATAAGATTAAATGGAAAACAGACTCACTTCTATGCTGAGCAGGTAGGTAAAGAAAAACAAGAAGAGCAAAAGAGGCAGGAAAACACACACACACGCTCACACACACAATCGTGTCAACACTTTGTTAACATTGCAGCGTTTCCACGAGAAATGGGGCACTTTTACATTTCTACCTTTGTCAAACACAGTTCATTACTGCTTGTTTTGCCTCTGCCCCATGGAAACATTTTCCAGGTACATGTGTCCAAGTGGATCACATTCTTGCAATGACAAGTACCACTGTAACTACTGTGGACCTCAGCAGAAAATATAAAGTGCAAAATGTGAGTGATCACGGGACTCAGTCTCTCTACTGCCCTGGTTTCCTTGTCCTTCTCTTGGAAGTCTTTGAGTGAGTCTTTTCTTCCTTGTTTGAAGGGGGATTAGTGGGAAATTGCAGTCCAAATCCATTAGGTCCATTTAGGAAGACACACTGAAAGTAGCGGACAGGAGCTAGGAAAACAAGGAAGAGATGGTTAATGACTTCCGAACTGAGGCCATGAATCTCTTCTATGTTCTTTCAGAAAATATCTGTATAGCTTCATTCCCATTGAGTTATAACAGCACAAATCTCTAGTGTGATTACAAGCCAGGTTCCACATATCAACAAGATTTTACCTGAAAGGCTCAGTGAGACATCTTTGTAGCACAGGATGAGAAATTACTGACAATTTCACACTTAAATCTATTATTCCACTAGTGTTATAGTCCTACTTCTCCCAGAATATTTGCATTTTGGGATAGCTGAATGGAAGTCCCCAAAATTTACACATATATTTTCTGATTTTATATTTCACAGTGACTTTCAGATACACTGAGGAGTTCCAGAAGGACTCACATCTAATAAAGATAATGACATATTTTATTAGGCTTCAAATGAGTTATCTTTTATTCTGAATAAAGGGATCATAAATGACAGTACTTCTTTCCTAGTCCTTCACAATCAGGGAGGTTTTCTCCCTTTTGATTTTTGAGCACTAGTCTGTGTAGTTGCCCTTATTTCCATTAGGTTTTAAAAGTGTTCAGGAACTCCTTAGCACAGATGGAATTGACCTAATTTGTTCTAAAAGCTGAGTTTTGCACTCTGAGATTAACATTGACAAGCTTTTAAAAGATAACTTTTAGTCAGTTATGTGTTTGGGAAAATGACTGGAGGAATGTTGGCACCTGAAACAAGTTAGTTTTCATGCAATTAATTTTCTGATGACTTCTTCTTTCCTCTGCTGTTCATTCCATATTAAAAAAAATTAGCTGTTCCCTGAGGCAGTTCTAAACTGAGATGGGCTCCATAGCTTCCAGTGTTATAAACCGAGGTGCAGGGTTTATTTATTGACTGCCAAGTCACAGTAAATGGTGGAACACAGAGAGGAGTGTCAGAAATGCCGATATATTCAGTCCAGTTATATTATCCTCTATGGTCTTCTTGCCCAACTCATGAGAAGATTAAGTTTTGCTATCTAAAAAGCACACTTCAAAATGGAGTTGGAAATCAGATCAGTCATCTGACTTACTGCTTTCCCACTAAATCTAAGAACGGAAACAATTTTTTCCCCAAAATTTTCAGTATTTCTGATGTTCTTCTGTGGAATGAATTTGAGATTTCTTCAGAAAACAGAGACAAAGCAACTGTTATGACTAGAGTTCACAGCCTAAATCTGACAGACCAAGGTTCCCTTGTGAGGCCTGACAAGACACGGACTAGGTGCATGGTGTGGATGTGCTATGTCTTGTAGCATTGGCCATTTTACAGAGGCACTTGGGCAAGACAAGAAAGTTTCTGGGATATGTTATAGTTTCAACAATTAGACTTATTTCATACTTGAACTAAAGTAACCTTTGTGAGTAAAACTAACTAAAAGCAGTATATTTCCACAAAACCCTCTATGATTAAAAACAATGTTCTCCTACCAAATTACTCCATCAGAGATTTCTCAACCAGATCTTTAAAAAAAAACCAAAACAGAAAACCCAGTGGGTGCCAGTTTGATAAAGAGAAATACCTTACAGGAAAAAAGCTGCCAATTAAAAACTCACCTTGTGCTGTTTAAATGGAAAGTATTTCTGCATATTACTCTTATGGATATAAAAACTAAAACAAAAAAATCAATAACTCTCTCTTCTTTATGAAGAAGCCAAGTATGGCATCATGCATTTTCTAGCCCCAATAAATACAAATAAATAGTTTACTTAAGGGGAAAAAAACCCACAAACTACTCCTCTATGTTTTACATGCAGTCAGAAAGTAAAAAGTTAGCTCTTTACATACTTTCACAAAGTCCTGGTACATTCTAGCTTATATAGCTACACAAGCATTTTAAACATGGTTAAATATTGTAATGATAGCATGTCTGACACCACAGTGTTTTCCAGAGGTGTTATCTGATTGTCATTCTAAAATCACTAGTAGTACTGGCCACTGCAACCATTTAACTTGAAAATCTGATTTACAGTCTATTGTTAAAAGTCACTAAATTCATGGATGGTAAGGGAAAGGGTGAATTTTCAGATTTTTGCAACTTGGCCAAGAGCCACAATCTAATTATGTGGGCTGTAATGCTAAATTTGAAAAATAGGCAGAGAAAATAATTATTTTAAAAATAAAATCTAAAATGTATGTGTATTTGAAATGTGTAATGCTAAAGGATCACCCTTGACTGTGTTATTTCTGAGACACCTATAGTGTTTTTGAAATGAGCCCTGTTGTTTGGCTACTATGTACTTATATTAAGTGCAACATTTTGAAGTGACATTCAATTGTTTATATAGCCTGTCACTTATCACCAGTTTTCAGAAAATATCAGGAAAATGTAAGATAAAATAGAAACTCAGGAGAGATAAGGATGGTAGCAATTACTTTCATTAAGTTTGCCTGCTACTTCCTTTCATAAGACTCTAATTCCAGTAACTTAACTTGTTACCATATTTAACTACCTGTGGTGAAACTTTCAATGCTGAAATTAGCTGCCAGTTGAGCTTGGTTTTTGGCAAAGAACTCCAAAATAACAATGTAGGTATATTTAAAAAAACCCCAACAAACAGCTAGAAAAAAAAAAGATTTTCTTTTTGTGGTATAAAAAATCTTTTCTTTAAAAAGTGTGAGTATCCTAGCAGCCTAGAGGGAGAATGTTGAGGGTAGAAGACTGTGGTGGAGACTGTGATTGCTCAAGCAAAACAAGTGGTCTGCCATGGTAGGACACTAACACTAATCTAGCAAAATGATTAGTCCAGGTGATTCTTCGTGTGACTGGAAGAAAAAATGGGTGACATACAACTTGACCAAAGAGTTTGAGGAAAAAAATGGACATAACTTTATGAAGAGACTGTGGCCAAGTGGTTGGAAAGTGATAGGGGAACCTCATGGTAAGAAGGGAGACAAGGGCTGGAGATTATGACAGATAGAAAAAACAAGAGTTACTTTTTGGACAAACTGAGAGTGTGAAAGCCTGAAGAGTAGGAGTAAAGTAGGATAAACATTACAAATGGGATGGGAATAAGAACACGGGGACTAGAAAAGGTAGGATATGTACAAGAATTTTTAAGATAAGGAGGAAAAAACAATCACACTTCTTCCAGGAGAAGTGTGTAAGGGGTTTGAGGCTCAAACAGCTATGAATATTGCAGCATCCTGTCTTCCAAAACCAGTGTTTTGGACAATCAGTCTGCTGTCAGCCAGAAGTCAAAAACACCGGTAAAACACTTTATCCCTTTTTAGTGCTCACACATTTCATGAATGACAACCTAATTCTGTTGGAAAATATTCCTTTAGTGCAAATGACAGGAGCCCTTGTTAAGGGTCCAGACCTTAGGGTCTGTGTGGGCTGTAACATCAGGCTCTGAACTGGCATGTATCAGTGACAGGGCCAAAGGCTCCTTCCACACTGAAACTGACAGAAGTCTCCTCTCCTCTGTGGTGTGAGTGAAGCAGTGTGAGGAATTAATCTGTAGGAGGTTTCTCCTAGCCTCTGAGGCATAGGCAAAACTACAGTCACTGAGAAATTTAGTTGTAACAACTTTTCACTGGAGAAAAACTTTCTGGGAAAAGATACAGATTCTGCTATTTAAAAAAAAAAAAAAAATCAAAGTCCACAAAAGAATTAATTAAAACTCTTTATTGACTGTTTCATTTTGAGGAAGGCTATACGAAAAAAAGAAGTGCTTTTTTCATCAATACTAAACAGACTATAGCAGAGGATTTAAAATATCCAAAGATCCAAAAGCAACTTTATAAATAACAGGTGGTATATGAAACAAAAATTTGGAAACTCTACCTTTTGATTTTCAAAACTTTTAAATGAAACTTTTGTGAAATTATTTGGAAAATCTACAAATATTTCCGAAAAAAAATATTTTATTTTTTAACTGGAACGTCATTAGAATGAATCTGAAATGTTTCACTGAAATGAAAAGTCCCCATTTTTTTCAATTTTTTTTGAGGGGGTTAGACAAACTAAAGCACAATGCTTCATGGATTTATCCTGATATTAAGGCAATGTTTATACATCAGTAAATTAAGAAGATTCACTTGCTAAAAGATTGAACTGTTTTGATACATTGTATGGCATGTGAGATCTAGTAGCTACTGATTTCAGAGTACAAGATTTAGTAAGCAAGGTGTTATACTTCCAAATGTAGGTACAGAAAGAGGGCATTTTCAGGTTTTGGATGGTAGTCAAACTATTAAAAAAGGCCTTTTTTTTCCATACTGTCTTCATAGATTGCTTCTTATTAATTCTTCCAATACAAAACCACTCATTTATAAAAGAAAATTTCATCAGCATGCCTTGCTGGGATGGATCTTTTATATTTAATCTAAGCAAGCAACCAGAGTTTGAAGCAAACATATTGCAAATGTCTGTTGGGTTTGTCCTTTTTTTAAAATTATATTTTCTGGTAAATATCTCATATATTGTCTTTCTTCTTTATGGCTGATGAGATTCACACCTTCTGTAAATGGGATGGTCTGTCTTTAGCGTGTTCTAAGCAAAACAAAGTCAGCTGCCAATATAGAAAATCTATGCAGAAGGACATGGTTTCAGAATTATGCTTTTTGCTATGTGCTCTTTCACTATTGATCCCTAAGTCACACGCACCTCACACAGAGAGTTGGTTTCAAGAAATGTATGGAATATTGCAAGACCACTCTCCTGGTGCTTTCAATTCTCCAGCAGAAAGGAGAAAACCTGTCTATTGAGGTCCCTCTGGATGGCAACGTGGCCCTCTCTGTATTAGCCATTCCCCCCCCCCCAGTATTCTGTCATCTGTAAACTTGCCTGGGGTACACACTGCCGCATCATCCAGATCACTAATGAAGATGATAAATGGAACCAGTACTGACCCCTGGGTTACCCTGCTACTTATTGGCCTGCAACTACACTTCCTGCCACTGATCACCACCCCCTGGGCCTGTTTTAGCCAGTTTTCAATCCACCTCATGGTCTGCTCATCTAGTCCATACTTCGTCAGCTTCTCTATGAGAATCCTGTGGGAGACAGTGCCAAAAGCCTTACTGATGACAAGGTAAACAATATCCACTGCTCTCCCCTGGTCTCCCAAGCCAGTCATTTCATCATAGAAGGTTATCAGGTTGGTCAAGCATGACTTTCCCTTTGTGAACCCATGCTGACTATTCCTGATCAACTTCTTGTCCTTCATGTGTCTGGCAATGGTTTCCAGGATTAGCTGCTCTACCACCTTCCTAGGGATTGAGGTGAGGCTGAACAGCCTATAGTTCCCTGGGTCCTTCTTGCCCTTTTTGAAGACAGGAGCAACACACACTTTCTGCCAGTCCTCAGGCACCTTCCCAGTTGCCATGATTGTTCAATGATTATTAATTTTGCTTTGAGGATCTAGAATGCAAATTACATAATATTAATTGATAATTGTTCTCTTTAAGCCTATTGAATGGAAAAGATGACAGGTAAAAGACAACTAGCTGATTCAAGTCCCAGTAAGGGATGAGAAACAAGAGAACAAATACAATCCCAAAGCCATCAGATTGTTGGAACAGTTAAACACTGATTTTATATACTGTTCCATTTCCACATATAAGGCAAAGATACCAGCAGAATTGATTTGGCTGAGAACCAGCAGACAGGCTCACAGCAGTCCAAATACATCCCAGAATCAGATCTAACTTTCAAAGTGTGCACATCTATTATATCCCCTACAGATACTGTTATGGTGACATCCACAAGTCCTTTACCATCCCAGATTGCTCTGTGCCTCACCCCTGGCAAAGGCAGTGAAGAGTTAAATCCACCTGTGTATGGCATAAATAATTAATTTATGTGAATCTGTATGGACTATTAAAATCAATGTATGAGAAAGATTTACACTCGGGTTTGAATATTGCTTAACAGGTGGTTACAGTTTTTTGCCTTATGGTGGCTTACATTGGTTAACAGTCTTTATTTACTGTCTGGGCAGAAAGATTCACACTCAGTCATTTACATTTCCAAAGCATGAGAAAGCAGACACTGATGAAATGACAGTAAGATCCCAAATATTTCTCTGTTGAGAGAAGGATTAAGAAATTACTGGGAAAGAGAGGAGTTTTAATTCTGAATCCATCACCAAAAGAACCTTCCATACAAAGGGAATAAAGGGGTCCTCAACCAGGGATCCCCTTCTGTGACAAATCTGGATGGGGAAAGATTTTCATGAGAAGCCCAGTCACCAGGACACAGACTATTAAGCATTTGTCAGCTAATTAAAAGAACCCTGTAGTGGAAGAGTCACTATTAAAGCTCAGTGTTAGGTAAGCACTGACTTGTTCATTTTATGCTGCATATTTATGCCTTTATAGATCCTTATACCCTAAGCAGTCTATTTTGGAATTGATTTAGCTGAAGTAGTTCTTTAAGAAATTCATGAATATGAGGGAACTCCATAGTTAAAGATGTGGTGGATCTTAAAAGTCAGGGTGCTGGGACTCTGTAAAAGAGTTTGGCTTCCTATGCATTGATCCACAGTTTCCAAAGGATGATAGGCTCTAACTCCACTTAAAGAGCGTGTCTGGTTTGGGAATTGGTAATTCAGGGACTAAAGAGAAAAAACAGTTTTCATTTCCTTCTTTAGCTGTATGAAGTTAAATATGGGAACATATTTAAACTCCAAGGATGTCCAGGGACCTTGTGATAATTTCCAAGAAAGCTTCTTCTGAGTTAATATAATTTAGTATCATTTTAAAGATGACTACTAAGGTGTAGCTTTCTACCATTCAAAGTGCTGAACTACCATTCAAGTGTCTACTGAAGCAATGAGAGTTTTGTGTAAGGAATTATGGTGATATAAACAAACAAATAAATGTATTTTTTTATGATAGTCTTTTTAAAAACTGATCTTATAAGGAAAGGGGGTAGAAAATTCAGACAGGAATAAAATTTACTAATCCTAAAGAATACAAAGGTGTTCCTGTTTATGTTTTACAACGGTTAAAGTCCCATTTCTATAAGGCTCAGACAGCTGTTTTTAAGGCCGGTCACCCAATACAATATTCATTAAAAAGCAATAGCTTTTAGCAATAACAGTTT
Source organism: Strix uralensis (assembly GCF_047716275.1). NCBI lineage: Eukaryota > Metazoa > Chordata > Aves > Strigiformes > Strigidae > Strix > Strix uralensis. The sequence goes on from NC_133974.1 coordinate 58,770,993, forward strand.
GGTTATTAGGGAAAAATTACAGAGAATGTGTGAGGAAACAATTTTTATTACTACTGTTTTCTAGTTTGAATCAAATTTCTTCACTAATAGAATTAAACAATTCAACGAAGCAGAAAAATTCAGGCAATCATAGCATTAGAAACAACTAATTAGTAAGCAATTTTAAGTAAGAGGAAAGTATCAACAATTGCACTCATTTCTTTCTGATTGCTTCTCAGGAGTGCACGTACTGTGTTTTAGTTCAGCAATCAAAACTGAACCACACAAGAACAAAGAAAACTTGTTCTGACAACTGGGGAGTTGAAATTTTTTTTGCTTACTAGAGGGCAAGAGAGACAAGCATTTCCCTCCTTGCTCTGCTTCTTTCCCTATCAAATAATCTGGGCTCTTTCCCTTAACATTTCAGTGAAATTACAGTATGACAACCTGGGCAGAGAAAGCACAGGGGCAGATGGGGAAGTGAAGCAGTGTGAAATCCTTGCTAAATATCACAAATTTTTGCCTTCACACCTTCTAAAATAAGTGTATAAGTCTTTGTGCTTAACGGCACTGTGTAACTGACATTTAATTAAATCCCATTTCTCTGAATAGCAAAGCTGAATGCTGAGGGCCTATGCGGGAGACCAAATACTGTTTTCTTAAATTCAGAACATGGTCCGTGTTTAGATACTGGCTATTCAAAGCAACACAGTTTTCTTCAAAAATTAGATTTATCTTTTTTTGATAAATTCTTTTCAACTCCTTTCTTATTATTGACCGTGCTGTAGAGCCACACTACCGCCATTCTCAGGAAGTACAATGCTTAATGGGAAGGAGGAAGGGGAAAAGAAGAGAAGAAAGCTTTTATATGTCCATTACACATAAGCAAGAACTATCACTACCACTTTAAATCAATTCTATATATCTAAAAACATCCCCTTAAAATGACATTTTTCTAGCATTGTATAGACAATGTGTAGACAGGGAAAAAAAGAAATTGTCCCATGAGGATACTCCTTTTGCATCTTATTTTGCCTTGAATAAGAAAAGAAAAATAAGGATGGTTGGAAAGTATCTCTCAAAGCTACTTTCAAAGTGTCTGTGATATAACACAATTAATTGCTCATCTTTGCAGAGACCATCCAAGTTTTCATATCCATTTTTGCAGGGGGTCTGTCAGATAATAAGTTATTTAGTAAAAAGTACTAAAGATGTTTGAGCAGCAGAGTTAAATACTAGCAACAACATTGTTGTTATAGCCATGAGAACTCAGATCGCATGTTCTCATTAACGGCTCTTTTCACGCATTGTGGGACTGCAAGGTCTGGAAAAGGTAAAATGGCTATACTTTAAAAGAATAAATACATCTCTCAAAATCAGTCCTCAACAGTGAGCAAGAAACACCTAGAAGATTGTTTTATTTCTTATCAGTGTCTGCAGTCCCAACTTACTGAGGAAATTTGCTAAATACACAAAAGAATCCAGCCTTTATTGGCATTTCAATCAGTGGGACAAAAATATTATCAGTACATGTCTCTAATAACACTCTCTTGGTATAAAACATTGTAAGTGTATCAAATCAATAGTGCTAGAAGGTCACTCTGGTCATATTTTATGTCATTAGAGGGGAAAAATATATCCACAGTAAAATATATATATAAGATCAAAAGACCAAAGCTGGTTAAAACTAGTTATGATTTGTTATTTTTCAAAGTCAGTGCTCTTTTTGAAACATAACAACAAAACTCCATGAATGAATCTTTATTCTAACAGAACTCATTTTTGCAGTAAAAGGTGAAATTTATTATTTCTATCTTATAGTTTGAATGTGATAGATGACACCTAACAACCATTTAAGGAAAGAAAAAAAATATGTGTTTTGTTAACTGGCTCTTGCATTGTCTAGTAAGAAGGCTTGGTGGATAAATAAGCTGTATGTTTAGAGAAAAGTGTTATATTCCATGTCAGGGTCACTGCACACAAACCATTTAACTCTCACATAAATGTGTGAATATCTCCAAAGTGACATTCCCCCAAAATTCATTAAAAAATTTTTTTGTTAGACAATAAGACCATGCAAGATGTAGCAGTGTGACATATGTGGTAATACAGACACTTCCAACAAAGCATAGCAATGATCAGAGTACACAGTCTTTATAATTTTGCTTGCACTGAGCTTTCAAAGGAGTCTGGTACTGGCATTATGTGTTTTATTAGGGAAACATAGAAACAAATGAATGAATCATTCAAGAAATTATATTTAAGACGGACCAAAAATTAATGCAGGCCTGATTCAAAGTCTATTAAAATCTGTTGGATTTTTCACAGTCTGCAGTGTTAATTACATGAGACTACAGTGGTATTTGGTGGGCAGTAATATGGAATTGGGTTTTGTTGCTACTGCTCAATAAACAGAGTCTTGATGCACTGTGTGCTGATCATGTACCTTAGGCATGCTGATGTGACATGGCCTCTGGTGACTCATTCCTGTGGCCAGCATGTTCAACTAATGTAATTACAACATACTGCATTAAAATCAGTTTCTAATGAACTGTCAGCCACTAAAAGATTGGCTCAAACTTGACATACAAACACATTTATGCACACACAAAAAATATAAAACTGAAGAATAAGGTAAAACCAATCAGGGATCTTACTATGTTAACAAGAGTAGATACCAAATAACTGCAAGTAAATACCAGATATTTTTTCAGCTGTGAAGGCATGGGATGGAGAGAGGAGGCAAGGAGAGCGGAGGAGGAGAGAGAGGAGAGAAGAGGAGGAGAACAGTGAGTGATAAGGCAGTTAAGCAATTAATGAAAGTGAAGCTGGTGTTTGAACGGTACAAGTGCTTTCTTCATTTTGGTTATCATTCTAACTGAAATCTTTATTAAATAAAGGGGTCTTTTTGGATGTGTGTAGCATTATGTGTACACATTTATCTTCGCTAGTGAGAACTTTTTTGCTGGGAGTGGTAGCACTTTTTTATGACAATAAAAAGTCAGGAAAGGCAGTGCTTGAACTATACTACTGACAAACCCTGATAGACTCAAATTCATCCTGCTTAACATCAGACACTGGATTTAGCTTCTAGCCACATGACATAATGCTATGAGACAATTCAGATTTTGAAGGGATGACCAATCCATTGGAGAAGTTTGTCTCTCATTGACCATGGAACTTGTGCAAATATGCTCCTATTTAAGTGCTCATGATAAGGAGGATTGGGTCTGTGCCTGTGTGCTACTTTACAACGAAAAATGAAGCTAAATTAGAATGTCTTCCTCACCTTGAATTTGCACAGTTCTAGGAAAAAGGAAAACCAGAAAGAAACTGTAGAAGCTCAATAAGCAGACTTCTTTAAAGTATTTCACAGCATCTTCTGTCAGTTCTGGTCTCACTAAGAATTGCATCACATAATTATGATTTGTCCACTGGATTATCATCACATACTGATGATAACCTGGAAACATGAACTCACTCCAACATCAGGATGCCTGTTTTACAGCTGGTAAATGTTTAAAACCAAAATCTTTGTTGATAAAAAAGTAAGACAGTTGCTCTGTCCTCTAAGAAATGTTCCCATTAGAAGAGAAGGAACATTAGAGGAATTATTTTCCTAAAGTTCAAGAGGGATTTGAAGAAATGGCCATTTATCCGAAACAAATATAAATAATGTCTGACTCAGAAAACTATTGAAGAATTACATTTTGTATAGAACTTTGCTTCTACAAGATATGTCATGGAAATACGTAATATGTACTTCTCTTTACTTGCAGTGTGATTTAAGAAGATAGTAAAAATAAAGGGCAAAACCAACTTAACAATGAGAAGCATTAAAATAGTAAATATTGATAGTTCATTTGTGGCGAAATCATCCAGAGACTTATACTAAGATATATATATATATATTTTTTTATTTGACTTGTCACAATTTTATTATATATTTATAAATGCTTGGAGCCACTTAGTTTAATTTTAGCAACATGTTTTGACCCAATTAAGAGTAAGGGAATGAAATCGTTGTCCAACAGTCATAAATAGCATTACTAATTGGATTAATTTTGCAAAGTTAGGCCATTCAGATTCTCATTACTGGATCTAAACCAGCACGCTAAATAATGTATTTTTTCATAGTGGTTTTTTTCCATAGGCTGCGACCCTCATATGTTGTTTAGTTAGGCCGATTCATACCTACATTTATAGAAAATATAGGTGTTTGTCTAATAATTTGCTAGGTAAATAATTTTTAGGCTTAACATGAGAAGTAATCAGTTAATGAATTAATTGTAAAAAACCCCAGTTTTTGATTACTTTGTTCACTGTCAACTTTTGTTCATCCTCCAACTCATCTTTTTGCAAAAGATCCTTCTTTATTTCTGGGATTTCTCTCTGGACTCTGAGTTTTCCCTTATTGTATTCCCTGGTAGAATTATGCTTGCTCCATTTTGATGTAAACAACCATTCCAAGCTCAGAGGGCACATTATCACATGTATGGGAAAGGTCTAATAATGTTTGTGGACCAAGATTTAGAGTGTACTTCAGACACCTTGAACAAGATTTAGGTTGAATGAGAGCACCTACATTTGAAGTCAGGTTTACAAACCAGCTCTCCAATGATGACAGGAAATATCCCTTCATTATGGCCTGCAAAGCTCTTCAGATATTAAACTCAGTGCTATACATGTGCATGAGCCACAAGAGCTAGCTACATACATAACTAGACATGCCTGATAGTATAAGAATTAGACCAGAACTAGTTCTAAATTTTACCTGGTATCAGTTTGAAGCGTTATACATAAAGAGGTTTCTGAAGCAGAAACAGACTTTTATATCAAAAATATAAATCATGTCTATTAACCTCCAGTACAAATGAGTCTTGCATTAATGGATCTGGAATTGTGCAAATTAAGAGGAACAGGCAGCCATATTATTCTGTAACTAGTGCCCTCCTGGGAAGTAGAAGGTATAAAGTTGAGTCTCTCCAGGTGAGGAGGGCTCTGAAAGAGTGTCAGCTAAATCCCTTGGAGAGTACACAATGACTACAACAGATATAGAGAAAATATCACCGTCACCACCATTTTCAAAGCAAAGTACTTACAGCTGCATTTTGTCAAGGGCCTGATTTTGCTGATGCGTTAGTTGTACTAAAGCATGTCTGGCAGACAGGAATTGTTAATCAAGTTTCTGGATCCTAATGAACTATTTGTAGAAACTGGGCACTAGGCCAGCAGTTTTCCCTGTTTCAAAAACAGGGATGTAGGGGCCAAAAAACTATGTGCTTGCATGGGAAGGTGCCTTATTGATGCAGAAACCTTAAGCTTTATGGAATCTCTTTGACAGACTGTTTGGGACATTAAAATCTAAAATAATGTTTTGGGTCTGACCTTATATTTTTAACAGTGGTTATCACTGTTGTTTGGCAAGGACTCTCTCTGCTTGTTAACCTTCAGGATGTATCTCTTATTACCAAATATAGCCAAAGGTAATAGAGGAGGTTAGTTTAGACCTAGGGATAGATCTCCTCTGTAGAAGTCACAGCCAGAAGCCAAAGTGCTTCTAGATTTTCCCCATGAAGTTCTTTGTTACAAAAGATAAAACTTACGCTTTGGGAATTTAAATAGAATGTCTGTAATTCATAATTTAGATTACAATGTCATTATGCTGAGAGGCTATCTATAAGTTTATAATTAACATAAAACCTTATGTATTGTTCTCATTTGTGGTGTGTATTTACAAATTTTGATTTTCAAAACTTATTGCAATCTGTAAGAAGTTTTCCAGTGACATTTAATCAGCTTCAGACCAGACCATAAAGATTTCATTTTACGTAGCTACCACAATATGGTTGACATTTCCCCCTTATATGGCTTTCCTATATAGGAAAAATCAGGAAGATTAATTCAAGTTAACTTTAAAAATGGATTAATTAGGCCATATAGAAGTGTTTTGTGGACACTAATTCAGAATCAAAGCAGCCTCAGTGAAATTTTCATCAATTCAATTTCAAAATAGGTTAAACTAAATTAAATCAATGTCATCTTAGTTCTTGATAAATGACCACTCAACCTTCATCCTCACAATTCTAACAAACATGAAATATTGAGACATCCGTGTGTATCCACAGAATGGAGACTGTTCTACACAGGCTCTCTTGCAAGCAGTCTTAGTACACAGCTCATCCTGCTCTCACACTGAACACTTGTACTGCAGAGCAATGAGCACCCTGGAAAATCTTAATGAGAATATCCTGCATAGACACAGGTCTTGTAAGTGAATGAGCACAGATCTGGTAAAAATTTTTTGAAACTTCTCAGAGTGCCAGTTCCTTCTATTAATTTCCAGCCAATGGCACACTTATTACGTCCACAAAATACAACATTGCTGAATTCTGGTGAGAAAAAAAATGAAGAATCTTTAATATAAATTATTTCAAGAATGCTATTACTGTTTTCATTATTACTTTCAGAGACACAGCTGTTACAGTTAATGGCCCCTTCCTTAATCTATATTTCTATTTCAGGAAAGGACATCACATCTTTTCTCCTCAACATTTGTTCAGCTTCTTTGATCTAGTCACATTCAAATGGTCAGCTTCAGGAGTAGGAGTTTATGCAGGTGAAGTTCTGGAAGAAGCTGCTGACAGAATACCAGAACCATCATGTACCTGAGATACACAGACTGGGTGGCAAGGACAGTAGAAAATATAGTATCTGTAGCTCATCACCTATCTATAGATGAGAGCTACTTGTCCTGCACTGATGAAGTTCTTGCCTTCTCTTTTGAATATAATGCATTATTTTCAATATTGTTCAATGCTTCTGTTTTATAGAACAGTACCAATATCTTTGTGCCTAAGGAAATAGACAAAAACTGCAGCTTCAAAATAATGAAAAACATCATATTTTCCTTCAAAGACTTCAAATGCTTCAGAACAAAGGAAAAAAATAGAATGGTCTCATTCTCTTTCAAAATAATGATCCACAGAAAAAAATCTTATACATTGTACTGCTGACAAGTTTATTTTCCCTTAGCATTGAGGATACATCCTTGATGGTCTCTCAAATGGCTCTCATTTCAAATCTCACATTAAATAGAATGTTCTGCTTTTGCAGATTTGGAAATCATCTTTACATTGGAAAATATATTACAGGAAGACAGAAAGTGCAAAGCAATAAAACAACCTTACAGTAATAAACCAATCACCATGTGCTAATACAGACATGTAATGAATTTGTCTACTAGAGTTGCTGATGTTTTTATGTGTTTTTATGTGCCATTGCATATCTTTTGCTGATAACATGATTAAATGATTCCTCTTTATGCTAGAAAACATCTGAGAACCTGTATTGCGCTCTCTCACTGCAGCAGCAGAGGAAAAATCTAGCTGAGAAATACTTTTTTTCATAAAAGTGCTAGCATAATATGTTCATATAAACTGTGTTCCAACTCTGCTTAATGATAATTTTACTTTTCCTAGAGGTACAACTTTGACTAGACAGTAAGTAAAGAAGTTCCCATGTTCAAGAAAGTTTTAAACCTCTAATAACGTATGTGGGTAGATGGATGAATTACATTAGTATTAATCTCACTATTTCTCACTTTTCATGCTCTTCCATCACAGCTTCTCTTTGTTTCTGCCACATTTGCACATCTGTGAGCTTAGATAACAGCACAATAAAAACATCAACCTGTTCAACTAACTGTATGACAAAAGCAACACACATTGTTTCCTGAGTTTTCAGCCATGAGTTCCAAGGTAATTACATTAAGCATAATCAACTTCTGATTAATTTAGATTTTCGTACTTTGGCATAATCCTTGAAACAAACTAGGACTTATAAAAGCTGTTCATATAAAGGGTATGGTAGATAGTCCTCACCACAGAGTTGAATTTATAATGCAAGAGTTAGAAAACCTGCTCCTGTGTGCTTGCAAATACATTTATTATAAGATAGAAGAAAAAAAAAGAATTTCTAAGAATTCCCATCTTTTTCGTTTGGGTAAATTTCAGTCTGGGTATAGGTGTCAATTTTGACATTTAGGACAGGAGAAAGAAGGGGAAAGAATTCTAAGTAATTGCTTGCAGCTCTACAAGAGAGTGAAATGTAGTGTCTACTGCACATATGATTGTTTATGAAAGATAGAGTACTGCTTAAAATTCTGTTTAAATGTGGAGCATTCTAAAATTGAGGATATATACAGCTTATTTAATTGCTTAGTTTTCTTTATCTGATTGCTTTTTAATATCAGGGAAAGGTTGAAGGACTCTGATCAAAATCTAAGAACAAGTGAATCTACTCCATTCAGCTTTTGAAAGCTGAAAAAAGATTTACTATTTACAATTTTAGATTAGCTCAAAATGTGCAAATCCTTTTCTACTTCCATTTATCAGCAAAAAGTATTAGTATTCAGTGCACTGGGGAAAATGCACTGGCTTCATCTGCAAACAGAACAGACAGAAGCTATCAAGTTCTAACTCAAGACCTAGGATTTGGTCTCAACTTTTAAATTCTCAATTTGAGCAAATAACAAAGAACAACATTCATAAAGAGAAATCACTTTGATGTTCTGAAAATCTTTCATCCATTGTCTGAAAATTAAGTTATCCTTTTCAGTGGAAAAAGAATAGTTTGAAAATACTTACATAGTAAGTTCTGTTTGCAAAGCTAGTTATGAACAATGGTTTGCACAGAGCTGCTTATGATCTGGAAAATATCCAGTCAAGAATAACTGCACAATGATAATGTACAATTAAATTCACCAGTCATAACAATTACTGTAAATGAAAGCCACAGTAACACAGTTTTTGAATGCTGTAAACTTTGCAGGAGTGTGGGGTGCAGAAGAAAGACAACTGGTAGACAAATTTTAGTACATTCCTGTTTTACACTGAATTTGGATTTTTGCACCATAAGATAATTCTTTTATCTCCTGACAAAATCTTTGGTTTACCTTACTGGTTATTTATTAAGATTAGCGCTACTTGATCTGTATGAATTCTATATTAATAAAATAGTAACTTTTTGTTAGCATAGATTCTACCTCTGTATCTATCATATAACAACAGAATCATTAAGAAGAATTAAACTCTATATCTGACTTTTTAAGTCCGTACTCCTGATTAAAAAAAAAAAAAAGATGGAAAAATAAAGTTAAGCTATTCTTTTATGTAGTTGTCCTTATACAACAGTGTTGTGAGCCATGTGTGCAAATATTTTCATACAAATACACATGCTAACATTTGGATGCTTGATCTTAGCATTTAATTTGCATTTTCTCTTCCTTGATGTCAGATCATTCTGTAATTGTTTTATACCTAGCTACCTTTTTTATTATTTTTCAAATACTTTAAGTTTATACATATGGATAAATAGATATTTCTAAATACATAGATACATATAACTACACATACGTTACACAGTTTATATCATGTACATAGGACTCTAAAGCATTCTACTTACAGTAAAAGAGATAAAAAAGACATATACAACAAAATAGTCTGGATAACTAGAGGTGAACTTCTTTCCTCAGTAGTTTAAGACAACAAAGTTGCACTGGGAGAATTCATACTAATATTTAGTTCCTCTTTTCTGTGTAAACCAGTTACACCTCACAGGTGAGATTAAAGACTTTGATCCTTATCTGTCATGAATCAGTGCAGTTCCACTGACATCACAGGGATTAAATTATACTAGTGAAGAATCTGGAACATATTTTTATTTTTATTGTAAACTAGGAAAAACATGGAGATAACCAATAACACAATGCAGTGAGATTTCTTTCTAAGACATTTATTCACCTTTTTTTGCAGGGGGTTGGGGCAGAGGGCACACTGTGATGGGAGGCAATATTTATTAATGTGAGAGAAAAGAAACTGAACAAGTTTCTTCTTATGTGGTTTTGTTATGAAACAGATTTTCAATGAGGAGCATATGTTTGTTTTAAATAATGCACTACCAAATTAATTACAGGCTACTTGGTTTATAATGGAATGAGCTGAATATATGTTTATAAATTTAGGAAGGTGGTAAAGGAATACCATTTGAGCAAATCATTCTCCACGGGGAAGATGTTTATGAATTTGATTTACTTGGCTTGCCTCACATCTTGTCCCCTAGACTTGAATGAGAGATGTGAAAAGATTGCAAGTGTAATCTCCTTTAAAAAAAAATCAAAAACCACAGCCAAGAACTGAAAAAGAAAAAGTGAAATTTGGAAAGGAAAACCAAGTTTCTTTACAGTAAAGGAAAATCATGTACCTGATGTCAGGTTGTGATGTCGTGGAGCTTCTTTTATTGGCGGGACTCCTAAAGAACAAAACATAGATGATAAATTAATCTTCAGTTTCAGGCAAAAATGTTTAAATACATTTCAGTAAGAAATATACTAGTTTCCTGGAATCAACTCACAGATAGGAATCTCTATAAAACAGTTTTATTTTTAAGTGTGACTTTCCTCATGAATTATTTCAACATAGAAATTTCATGTCTAGTAAAACCATAGAATCAAACTGCTTCTAGATGCTAGTTTAGCAACTTGAACCAGTACAACTAACTAACCGTTATCCTTTGAGGTTCCAGGACTTCAATATACAATGTTTATATGCAAGTCATTGTCTTTAACCGATGCAGAGGAGATATTTATGTCTTAGACCACTAACTTAATAAATTAAAGCAACTTATTACTATTAATTATCTTCAGAGGTATAGGAGAAACCACTTCTCTGTCTGCGTATGGAAAGGATGAAACCACTGAAAGGAGAAATCGCTTCTCTGTCTGCATAGGGAAATGATCAGGCAGTGTTATGTACAACAGGCTAGTGAGAATATAGGTGACCACAAAGTCTATCCTATGTGTCAAAACCACTTCTTGTTACCAATGTAGTTATTCTACAATATGCAGCTGGTGATCTAAATCATCACACAAGCTATGGAGATGAACTTTGCACTACCTCACTAGGGAGCATAACAGCAGACTAATTGGGAACTACTAATCCTACTAGTCTGTGGATACAACACTGGAGGACCCTGCAGACAGATTAATGCTGTACCAGCCAGGGAGGGACACAGGCAAGGCACTGCCGCAGCCAGATTGGATGCGCTGATGTAATCCTTGATACTTGCATGCAAAGGAGCCATCAGACATTCAATTACTGTGGATTTATGCACAATTTCGTAGTTTTGGCTTACTTGCACATATTTAGAAAGACTAAAAAAGCTCCTCTTTCCAATCCCATGAAAAAAACCTAACATTTGCATTTTCATTGCTGTTTGCAGAGATTTTCATCCCTTTATTACCTTTGGTTTTTTCATCCTTCAGATGTTTCTTCTCAACTGGTTTTTCTAGCAAGGAAAAAGTATCAGAGTTCAGGGTTGCTAAGTATTACCTAGAGTTTTCAAGTAAAAGTCTTTGAAAATTAACACAGATCATTTAGGGGTTGTTTCAAATAACAATACATGTAAAATTGTAATCTCATACTATTTTTATTGTGATCTTCTACATATATATGCACATGCAGCGTAAATTCCTACCTTCTTTTTCTTTAGCTGTCTTTGTCTTTTTCATGGCTAGAAAGATTTACAAGGAAACAGCATTAAGTGACAGGCATCAGAAATATGGGGCTCTTTCAATAAGTACATTGCACAAAGCTGATCTCCCTAGTAATTTCCCTGGAATAATAACTGTGGTAAATGTGTCTCATGGCATGTATGCAGTGTATCTAATATTACCACAGTGGCTGCTACCCTTAGTGGCAGTAGCAGTTCTGGGCTTTCTGAACAGTCGTAGGAAATTATTTGAATATTGCTGGTTGCAGAGTAGTTTGGAAACTGCTGATAAAGGCTTGAAGCACTAGAATTCTGTAATTCCCTAACTACTATCAGAAGTGTCTGATTATTGGTGGCTAAAATGCATCAGGGAAGGATCCCTCTGCCTGTTGCCTTCTTCTTACTCTCTTTCTGTGAGCAATCTCAATCATCTGAAACAAATAAACAATAAAAAAAGAACAGGATATGGAGCTAGATGGACCTTTAAAACCACCAAATACGACCATTCTGAAGTCCTGCAGAAGTAGGTTCTGATTTATTTTATTTAGTTTATTTTTCCCTAATTGTACATTCACTTAGAACATGTGTTTTTTTTCTTTTCAGCATCCTTTTCACCAGCCTGCAAACACAGACGTTTGGTCTGTGACTCCATTCAACAAGGCAGACTGAAATTAAGTAAGGTGTATTGCTTCAGGCGTTTGAGCCCATTTTAGTATTCCTTGTTGACCACAGCAGAAAACTGGCAGGATGACTTTGAATTGTTCATTTTCACTTCATGTCACCCAACCAGTTGTAATAACTCTTTGTTGAATGTCTTCTGGTGCACGTGTTATCTGATTAACACCAGCTTCCTCGGTGCTGATCACCTGTGTCTAGCTCACCAAAAGAAACTGCAGAGGATGAACAGTGAAAATATCATAATCCACGGATCAGAACAGTCTTCAGCAGAGAACTGCATAGCTTCAATGCTGTCAGTTTAACAATGCTGGTTTACATTAGCATTGTACGTTGTTGATGAAAAATTTGTATTACTCAACACTGGTATGTTCATTAACTCTTCCCATAAGACATACCAGAGAAATGTAGTATTTACCCGCTGTTGGGATTTTACCTGTTGGCTCTTCAGGAAAATAACCAGAAATGAAGAGGAAAAGAATATGAGGTTCAGTATGATGTTTTTTTCAAGGCAAGTAACCATTTAAATATATCTTATCTTTCATCTGCAACTTTTCTGCAAGATATTCATTTAAAAAGGATGGTGACTTAACAATGAACATGTACACAAGCAAATATTTGGACTTATTTTTTAATGTGCATTCAAGGTTATAGCTGACTATGCTATTTTCCAAAAGATGTATTCAGTTTAATTGTTACCTCTCTTTTCTTATCATCCACACATCCCAACCAAAAACCTTGAATAGTTGGCACTCACCCTCGTATAACTATTTCTCCTGCATTATCAGTTTGCCTTGCCTTTTAAGAATAAAAACTCTTGAGATCTGGAAAAATTTTGGCTACATTTTTGCACAGCACCTAGCACAAAAGAAGCATGTATTCCTGTGCTATTACAATATCCATAATAATTAATGAAAATTGATCAATTCAATGGGATAAAAATTCCTGGTGTAAACCATCATTACTCTTTTTAAATCAAAGGAATTAATTAAACTGTGGTTTAGAATCCAAGAATTTTTTACCCATCACTACTTCATTAGTCCTGGGTTTATTTTGAACACAATTTTAAAGAAACAGAATAACCTCACTAGCCAAGCAAAACCTTTATTCCTTGAACCTAGAGCTAGAGAAAAAAGGAATATGTTCACAAAACATTTCAGGGTCTCCTTTGATTGGATTAACTCTGTAGTTTCTTCATGATGAGTTTGGACTTCAGATGAACATGAGGTTCTACAGCTCACACCAAGGTGAAAATGTTTCAGTCAGTTTTTCAACAGGAAGATGGAGCAATGAAGCATGATTTTCAGTAATACATCCCAGGAAACTTTCATTCAGGTCTTCATTCATAAGGAGACTCATAAATGTCAGTGCTCAACACTTAGGCATCACAGGCATTCAGCAAAGGCCAGTTTTGCTGCTGTTAAATGCTAACATGCATAAGTCCTTTAATATTTATTTTTCTGCTTATGATCATGCGCATAGTTGCTGAAAGCTTATGCATTACTACTGCATTGTGATCCATGGATTAACACCTGTTCTCATTTTCAGAAGGGAAAAAAAAAAGACTTTTCTGAGGCACTAAATCTGGGAAACGGGTTCATGCTCTCACTCCTTAACTGAGAGGTTGACTGAGGCATCTGGACTTGCCGTTATATGCATATATCCTAATTTAGGATTAATGATGGATTCCCTTAGATAACGAGGTACTGGAAGACTGTTGACCTGAAGAGTACTTAGTTTGACCCTCTGGTGTATATAACATAAGGACCATTTTCTCCTCGCAATGTGTCAACAAAATTTCACTTACTCTGGGGGTTTTGGGAAACACTTTATTCCTATCATGGGACTTTCATTATAGAACTAAATGGGAATAGACTTTGAGCAATGCTGAGGTTTTTCTTAAAATATCTTCCTCTTGATTGCAAAATGCGGTTTTGTATTACTTCTTGCATGAGTAAGATATGTCACCAGTTTTGTCCTCTGTTCAAGGTAACTTCTCACAATTTGAAAGTCTTTATTCAGTATGCAGGGAGTAAATTTTGAGTTTCATTACACGTTGAAATTTGATATAGGATCAATTGCTGCCAAAGACCCTCCTCATGCTAAAACAGAAATAGTGAGAAATAAGATAGTTTACTAATCGCTTTTATAATTGCACGGTAATTCACATAGCAAGTTACTGTAAAAATGTATTTGTTGATAATTTTGGACTTTTCAAATTCAGTCTTGTATTTCTGTTTATAACCTGTCATTCACTTAATGATACAATCTCTCTACTGATTTAAAGCCCATTTACTTTTACAGTAAGACTGCATGGGGTGTGAATAAATTCAGCCCAGGATAAATGTATGGATTTATTTTATATTCCTACTAGACCTGAACTCCAAAATCAGTGTGTATTTTGTGTCCATGGCTACATCTCATACTGAATTACATGATAGCTATGTCCATGTTATGACAAATATACTGTACACCTGGCTGAGAAATATATGAAGCAAAGCTATATAGAGCTCTAGAAATAAAGAAGGCAGTGATCCAACTAAGTGTTCTTCTTTGAGCGGAAAAAAGTAATTTAAAATAGATAGCTCTGGTGCTTAAAATCTTGAGCTTGATCTATTCAAAGGATGGTTAGCTCAAAATAGGCCTTGTAAACAGAATTACTTTTGTATATGATCACATCATAGGTATGTTTTTTACTGTTTTTTTTTTTCCTTTTCTTTTTCTAAAGGCAGTATTAACCTTTATAACGATTTCAAGCAACAGGATATAAGCTCAAGAATGTGGTACAAACATCCCTCTGCAAAGGTCAGGGGAAAATATCTTGGCTGTTCCTTATATTCACAATATGCCAGGGTAATATAGCTTCTGATAAAAAAGCATTGTAGACAGTGATCCTTACTGTGGAAAGCATGAGGAATTAGTCACTTAAATCTCTGATGGGCCTCTAATAGTAAAGATATAGTAGAGATAGCATAGTAGAGAAAACATTCTCTCAGATAAATCAGAGCAGAATACATAAATTGTCAGTGAACAGATCCAGTGAATACAAAACTGAACAAATCTGAATAATGGAATCAAATAGAGGAAAATTTACTGAAAATACTGGCAAAAATGGAAAAAATCCACCAATAGCTTCACAGGAAGTAATAATTTTGAAATGCTAACTTGAAAACTGAACACTGCAATTCAGGACTGCAGGAGATCCTCCAGTGTTGGCATATTTCAGATGCTTTGTGTTCCCCCTTTCCCTTTGGAGCTGGAGTTCAGAATAGCACTGTGTCTTCTGACGGGTGTTTAAGAGGGGTATTCATCTTGTTTAACTTCAGGCACCTAACATAGGAGACTTAGGAAGCTCAATGGAATCAGTTTGCCTTGCCTTGTCAGCTTATGACCTGGAGCAGGAAGAGGTCTGTGCCTCATGGGGCTTGGCCCTGGTTTTAGATACTCTTTGGAGATTACTTTGCATCAGAATAACACATGGTTTGGTCTTGATATGCCAGGCACAGTACAAAAAAGAAAACAGAAATCCTGTGATAAAGAGGTTACAACAAATTCATATGTGAAAGTCCATGCTTCAACTTTTTCACAACTCAAAGCATGCAATGTAAACACTGTCCTTCTGGTTGTTGTCTGATCATGATTTGCAGTATGTAATGTGTAATGACTTGCCACAATAAGCATAGATCCCAGTCTTTATCTATTCAGAAGTCTTAGTGGCCTTAACAAGGACTTTATCCAATGTCTGGAAGTCTTTGTTATGTAAGAAATTCTCCCTGAATACTCCTTAAAACTCATCTAAAAGGGAAATACTCCTTCCTCTTCTTTAATTTAATTTAGCTTTTTATTAAAGTAGGAAAAAAAAAAGTGTATTGAAACAAGGCCAAGAACGTGCTTAGTGAATTAATGAAAGAAGTAATTTTGAAATGGTAAAAGAAGTAATGAAAAAGTTGTCTAATTCAGTTATGCTGTATGCCATTTTGGTATTTTTAATAAACAAATATTTGCATAAAGATAAATCATGTGTCTACACTCATCTAAAATCACCAGAGCATCAATTATACTGCTAGCACAATTTACTTTATTTTTATAAAAAGTAAAAATTGTAAACAGAGTTTGAATGTTGCAGCTTCACATTATTAAATTATAAATGTACTTAGTTTTAGACTGTTCAGCTGTTAATATGCAGACAAAGTACAAGAGTATCTGTAGTATAAACGAGAAAATAGCATTATCTAACGTGACAAAATTGCAAAAATGCAAATTGACACAACATGCATCTGAAAAGAAGGTTTATATTCTATAGGAAACAAGACATGACACGTACTTGCAGTGTTTTTCAGTTTGACTGAGAAGTAAAAAGAGGAAAGAAAAATGGTCAGGTCAGGTGCAGCATAATGCTGTTATAGTGGAGAATGGCTTTATTTGTTCTATTTATCAAAACATAATTTTTAATAATCTCATAGTAATAACAATCTAATAATGGATAATAATAGTAGGGATGTTCTCATCTACACATGATAATTGCTGTGCTAGAGTTAAGGATGAAGAATACTAACAATAAGAATTTTAATTCTTCACTTACTTCCTTTCACAGAGAGGCATAGAGAAGACATTTTTTAAACCCATGGTGATTGCTTCACAGTGATGCTTCCTATACTTGAGGTAATTTTGCTCTGTCTCTTGCCAGTGAGGCTGTATAGGAGCTATGATATGCAGAGACATTTATCATAGATGATGGATAGTGAGTGCCAGGTCATGATCTGAATATAATATTGCATAATACCTGCTACGGACAAAAATTAAACTATTGCTGGTCCTGAGAAGTTGACTCATACATGAAGACTGTGAAGTTCAAATAAATGGCAGACACCCACAAATAATTAGCAAAATGAAGCCATTTAAAGCAAGCACTTTCAGAAATGGTTCAAATTCTTGGCTGGCATAACTTCTTTGACATAGTGGAATTACAGAAGCAGAAATTTGACCTTTGATATATATATCTTCAGAAAATGACAACTGGAATTGCAAATGCATACTGTATGACATGTCAAGGCCATTCTATAGAGCAAAATAGATCACAGGGCCATGATTTTGACATTTGTCATATGTAATTGTATTTTGCAATTTCTTTAAATGACAGTTTAAATATTAATGAATGCATAAAATGCAGGAGTGCTTACCTGGTTTTGTAGGTGGAACATTTTTTTCATGTCTGACTGCTTCATGCTCTAGATAAAAGAAACAGCACAACAAAATTGCCATTTTTCGAAGTTACATTTTGTATGTTTTTTGTTTGTTTATGTGTTTGTTTTTTTAACTAAGAAGGATTGCATGTATCTTTTTCAGGAATAAACATTTATCTTCTCTTGCTTCATGCTGTTATTTTGCCAAAAAGACAGATGACTAGTTACTAACAGATTATCCACTGAGGGATCTGCCACAAAATAGCAGTAGTACAATAGCACAAGTTCAGTAGTACTGCACTTAGCTCCACACATATAGCTATTATTAATGTTAATAAGAGTTATGCATGTATCTTAAGGAAGAAGTCCATTAATAGGGGCTCCCCTCAATTTCTGAAATGTAATTTGTATCTACTCTCCATTTTTGTTATTTGAAAGGAGAGTACAGAGCAAACTCAGCAACCATTCAGTCAACCTTTATGTTGTTGATTCAGACATACTTGAGCTGACTTCACAGTCTCAAACACATCCTATTCTATATAAACAAATTATATCTAAGTGTGGAAAAGTAGAGAAGTAGCACTGCTTGGTTGGCAATGCATTTTTTTTTTTTCTCTTTTTTCCCCTCTCTCCTTTCTTTTTCATAATTATTACTGGAAAAAATGAGAATGTATGTTAGGTTGCTGGAAATGGAGAGGATGAAGAAGTTTTTTTTTCAAAAACAAGTTCTAGCACTACATCATTTATACAAAAGTCACACCTGCTTAAAAGGAATTTAAAAAACCCTACACCATGGATCTCATAGCATAGTAGCAGCTATGCCAAACACATGCAAATAGGGCCCACAATACATTTTAGAGCTGAGGAATCAATGGACAGCTATGCTGGTCTTGTTTCCAGGTGATGTTTCCCACAGCTAAAAAAACTGTGCACCAGTTACTTTTTGAGCAACAAGGACACAAATGTGGGCTCTAAAGTGGAAAATGCTGAAAATGTGAGTAGCCCCTGAAAAAAAGGGCAATGTGCCTCAGCCCTTCTGCTACTTAGATGAATAATTAAACTCCTAGCAACTGTGATTTCAGGTGAAGATATATGTCAGGAAATGCCAAGATGAAGATATGATAGGGAATTTCAAATGGGAAATGGTTTTATGAGATGTGAATTAAAACTGGTGGTAGTGAAGAGTGATATTTTTCCCATATCTGGGCTGTTTTTAAGCATGGCAATGTTTGGGAACTTAACTGATTTTTTTTTTTTTTTTACTTTTGCAGTTTACCTTGCATGTTGAAGGTATGAAAAAGATATAGAAATTTAACAAGCAGGCTGCGTGGTAAGTTAATTTATGGACTCCTTATTCAGTTCTTTTTGACTGAGAAAAAAATCTAGCTACAGTTACACTAAAATAATATATGATTAGGAAGAAAATGTGATGGTGTCTTTCTTTTTCTCTTTTTAATTCAGCAGGAATATTTATTCAATCCAACTAATTGTTAACAATGATTTTTAAAAAGCTTGTCACTGCTGTTTATTTTTTTTTTTTTTAGACCTGTGATATGGGAAGCATAGAACGCGTTGACTCCTGTACTGAAGTAACCGGTTATGTCAAATGGACTTTTAAATAGCAATGAGACAGTATGTTAAATGAAAGTAATGGAAGGCATGGTGATAAAGAAACTATAATTTTAAGCAACAACTAGAAGCTGCTAAGGGAGAGTTTCCATATGTTAAAATCAAAAAAGCCACACATATCCAGCTATTTTACAGGAATTTTTCTGATCAAGGTAGGTACCACGTACTTGCTGTCTTTGCCTGGACTACAGAAGACAAAAGAAGGTAAATTGAAATCTTTAGATATAAAGAGAAAAGAGGTTCTACTTTTTTATTTTTCCTTTTTAGCATTCAGATATTTTTATAGCAATCAGTTCTCACTTGTTTTAAGCTTCCCCCACTCACGTAAAGATGTACAGCATTCAGGCCCCTAAAATGCAGGTAGGGTCTAACATGTTTAGACCTTTGCAACTCCCACTAGCTATCAGCTTTTGTTGAAATAATGCAGTATCCTGTCATTTAGCACAGTAACACATTTATGTATTCCAGAACCATTTCTCCCTGTGTAACAGTGTAAATTAGAAGTAGGTCCAAACCAGTCAACAGATGATTGGAAATTTTGGGTGGGATTCAACTGATTTGCAACATTGAGAACACACTGGTCTATGCTTTTAGTCAGGAGAGCACTAGTCATCTCCAGAAACTAATTAATATAATTATAAAATGCTTGTTAAAGAAAGATAGAATGACTTACCCACTGTTTGAAGTTGCCTGTTTCAAGCTCAAAAGGTATTGATCTGAAAACTTACAAGCTATTTCTGTAGTGGCTTTTGTTAAATTGGCCAACTCGAAATACTGCATTTTCAGTTTGGTTCCATCAAACAGGAAAAAGGCTTGGCAAGTACATGACTCTAACAAATCTTACAAAAAGTAGTAAAGTCATGATATTTCTGGCAGTTTTGTTTTCAACCACTGCTAAACCACAGTTAGTGCCTTCTAGATTTTGCTCACAACCTAAGAGTGAAACAGCTGATTCTAAAAACAAAATTGTGAATTTAAGTATGAAAATCCTATAAATTCAAAGATGTCATTTCTTCCTTCTCCAGACTTGTTTGCCTATCAGTAATTGCTAACTCATTTAACATTCAGGTTAGAAATATATTGAAGTATTTTACAGTAATTTCTCTAATTCTATTAACAGAAATATAATTTATATGGTTTTGAACAAGCTACAGCAGTTTATGATCATGATCAGATAAAAATTAGCAAACCAGTATTTTTATTGGATAAACAGAGTGCTGTAAAACATCACTTCATAGTAAAATGATAGATTATCGTTAGAGTTCTTACACAAAGCAATATAAATTCATAAGTTATATGAACGTTCACAATTAGAGACAGAACCATACTATTCTGCACAACATCTATTCTGCTACTGCAGAGAAGAAAAGGCATATACGGAATAAGAATAAAAATGAGGTAGTAATCTGCACCATTCAGCTTAAAGCAAAATAGCATTTATTGAAAATATTCATCATCATCATCACCATCATATCAAATGAAAATCCATTGTTGGCATCATTGTCCAAGATTTGGCAATCTTTCAATTTATGTTTGGCTCAACACTATCCCCAGTAGAAATCAAGAGGTTGATATCTAGAAAAATCCTTCAAAACAGCTTTGTGTTGACTGTCAGTGATGATGAGAATGTTCTAATTCCTTGGGTGACCCTTCAGGGCTTCTGTAACAGTCAATATTGCTTGAATTTTTTTTGTCAGCATTATTATTACAAAACCTACAAGTTCTAAATCATAGAAAAGACCCAAAGACTTAAAGATTAGTTTCAAAAACATTTTCCCCATGAGAAATTTCAAAAACATTTTCCCCAGTTTAAGACTCATGTAAGTTCCTAATCCACCTGATGATTCATCCTCCTGCATCACTCCCTACTTGGGCACTGGTCTCTGTGCTGTAAATTCAGTTGCTCGAAAGATCTGAGGTTGAAAAAAACAAACAGCAGCACCTTACAAGGAAATTTGGGATCATTTCAGAGACCTGATTTACATCTACACCTCATTTTATTAGCCCAGCTCTGGCAGAGAGGCTGGAACAAGCAGCCCAAGAGCTGAAATGTCTTGACCTGGCTTTGTCATTGGAAAGACTGTTCTTAGAATGATATCTGCAATTGCCATTCTGCTGGATTTGCTCAAAGAAAGTGTTATCAGTCACATATTTCAAAATACTGTAAAAAAAATGATTGCAATGCAAATGTACTAAGCTAGATGTGTACCGAATAGCGTTTAACACCCCCTCTCCCCCATCCCCCCATAAATCAGGAGAGAATGACTTGTTCCTACCTGACTTCTCAGTGGGAGTTGTCTTTTGTTGTTTAATTTTCTCCTCTGTATTGTGAAAGCAGCATTAAAATTAGAAATTCACACTGTGTTAGCATAGGTGCATATAACTGGAAGAATATGTCTATATGTGATATTATACATATAGTTCACAACGACAAAATAGATGTATGTCTTTAGCATCACCATCACATTGTAGTACTGTAAAACAGCATGAATGCATTATGAGTTCTGACTGTATGGTGAGATCAAACTCCATGGAAAAAATAAACTACTGGGCCTAATGTCTCAGCCACCAGGAAACAGCCACCTATCTGGTGTCTTTCAGGCAGGCATTCAGGTGGAATCTGTATTCTAACAATATGACAATTATAACTTTGTGAACATCACCTTCCTAAGCGTCTAAATTCAACAGTTTGGTATTATATAATGCTGAGAACTTCTGCTTAGATACTGCCTAATCACAAATATGCACAGACGTATCCACTTATGTCTACACTCCGAAAACAAGAAAGGTACTGAGATCCCTAAGTACATGCTAACACCAGAGGCACATCCACATAGGACAGTGCCAGCCTGAATGATGATTCATGCCACCTGCTGCTGAACAAGTTTACCTAGACTCAGCTGGATATCTGTCACAAAACCTTAGAGCAACTCTGAACTTCTGCTAATTTCATGAGAAAAGCTGCCAATTCACATGCTCTTGAGCTGCCTGTGGCTTTGCTCAGCACAATTCTCAGATGATGTGGACCCATGTTGACATCATCCACCAGACCTGAGCTGACTCTCCTCCAAGTAGGCTTGTAGATGAAGCTTCAGGAAGAGGCACAGGTAGGACTACGCTTTCTGATCAGGTGGGCTTTGTCTTAACTGCCCAATGGCCCAGTCAGGTGAGAATTGTGATGTGTGTTTTCAGATCTCTACTCTGCCCAGTTTGGTTGACTTGAACTTCACCTTTTCTGATCCTTTCATGATCCTTTCTTCTACTCCCATTTTCTCTTTCCATACCTGAATTCAAACATCTTTCCCAACTCCTACCTTTCAACTCACATCGCTACCTTTCTTTTTAAATATGTTTAAGATGACTTCAGAATATATTTCCCCTTCCTCTTGCTGATGAAAGCAGTTTACAGTCACATGCCTCTGGCCCCTTCCTTTTCCCCAAGACTTCTGTGAGGCATCAGACTGAAACTGACAACAGCTGGGTGGAGCAGCAGGGATGTCTTTTCCCCTGAAGTCATTCAACTCATCTGAGGACTAGTTGGCTAGAAAACCTCCCTCATCTGTGCATGCGCAAAGCTGCTTGGCTCCTGAATATGAGTGACGTTCCCAACCTGGTGGTAAAACTTGTTCTTAAATGAGATGATGGAGGGAGGTACTGGGAAGGGGATGGGTAGCTAGAACCACCTGTGAGTTATGAGATCTTTGCTTTACTCATCACTCTACCTATGTGCACTCAGTCAACCTCAAGAACTGCTGCTCTTTTTTGGGGGCTATTTCTCCAGAACCCAAATGTCCAAATTTGGATGCTAAATCCTAATCTGCACTCTGACTAAATAAGTGGATAGTACAGTATTTAGAAGAGCTGACTGTTGAGTGGTCTCAACAGACATGACATTTCCTTTGAACGTAGCATGTAACTTCCAGAGAATGTTTTTTCTGAGGGTAGAGAGCAAGCTCATCTTCTCTGTGTTGGTTTCTTATTAACTTGGGTCTCTGACATTCCCAGAGGTGTACACTTGCCAGCGAGGCCTAAAAAGACATTTATCATATATCAATAGATGGAGAAACAGCTTCATTGTTGCACAGACCATGTTTCTCATTCGTAACACAGCAGCATTCAGCAAAGTTACGGTGCAAGTGTGGACAAGAAGCATACAGCAATTGTAGTTTGGGTTTTGTTTGTTTGGTCTGTTTTTTTTAAAATTTTGTTTCTGAAAGAAAATCAGTACTGATGGGGGAAAATACAGGGAGGGATAAAGCTCCATGGTTACTGATCTTTTCTATTCTTTGGAAATAAAATATAGCCCTGCATTGCTATGCTTTTCAGTTGTCATCTTGTAGGTGGCGATTTAATTTCTCTTCAGTTGTATTAAGTTAGGGCTTTTTTCCCCCCCCTTACTCAGCTATTGTTATTGTCAGCTTCTTATGAAAGCAGTGAATTAAAAAAATCTCATCTCCATTTCATGGCTGTCTGTGAAGCTAGAATTTTTTTTACAGCACAACCAGCAGCTTGAAGATGCAACTTGTTGAGATAAATTATCCTCTTTCTGCTCTTAGATGACCTTTAGCATATAACAGTGCATTTCATTAATTTAGATTAAGGTATTAAGTTTTCCACGTACCAATACAGAAAAAAACCCAGCATGCTGACTTTAAACATAGGTCCTGTACCATCCACTGGATTAATGACAAGTAAAGCTCAAAAGGTTTGGAACTTCTCTTACTTTGAATATTATTCCTGATCTTTTGAACACTAAAGATATTTTTACCTTTCTAATTCTGGTGAGAATTTACAGCAATGTTTGCTCTGTAACTCTAGGAGTCGATCAAGTAAGTCTGTGAGTGGATGACATGTTTGATCCGTTTAAAGATATGGGAGGGATTTCTTTTCAGAATTAATTCATTCCTGAAAACAGAGTGTCTTGAACAGGACTGTGGACTTGCATTCATCTGGGAATAAATACAGTAATTCTTTGTTATTCATACAGCTACCTATTCTGCAATCTAATCACACAGCAAGTATTGATCTGCTGATTCCACTGGAGAACACCCTGATATGTTTCCTGGCAGATCTCCAGGAGGTGACTACGGCTTTTTCTCTAAGTTTCTAGCCATTGGTTGTAACCAGAAGGGAAATGGAAGGAGTAGATTATCAAAACTTAAGGAGAACACTCTCTATGAGGGAACATACTTCAAAACATCAGGAAGCTTCACAAAATCATTTCTGTTCACCAGATTCAGTATGAAGAAAAGCAGTGAAAAAAAAAATCTCATGAGGGCAATACATAGTATTTTGTCAAGAACAGATGTGATATTTCTAATTTCTCCTGTACTTTTTGTTTAATATATCATGAGGAGTCTGGGAAAAAAAAAAAAGTCCAAAATAATTTTTTGGGAATATTTAAAAAAAATTCAGATTTTGTTCTGATTTTTATTAAGCCCAAAGTTTAAAGTTCTGAAATATTTCATTAGAGAAAATGAAACCTCTGCAGAGCTCTAGTTTTGCAGCACTACAAGCATTAATATTCATTTTTTCCCTGGTGTATCTAATTTAAATGGAAAAATATAAAGCAGTAAACATTTCTCTGTGTATTGCAGGCAGTTTCAGAAGAATTACATCAGGAATGAATTCTCTTGCTTTACTTGCTCTCACACACATACACAAAGCACTCTTTAATTTAAACATTTCCCTACAGGGTCAATATATTTTCTGAAATTCTCTAGTTTATCAGTCATGTAATACTTCTATGTGTGATGACGGGAGGCATAAGAATAATAGTTTGAAGCTGCTCAGAATCAAGGTGAAAAGAGAGGCCACTGCTTTATACAGAATGAGGCTTTTATAATTCAGTCTGCTAACTCAAGAGCACTCATTGGCACACAGCAGGCAGAAGCACTGTTACCACCAGTGCTTGCAGATTAATACTTCTAGTCAACTGAAACTCAAAACAGCCACTGTTCTCCAAAGCAAGCATTAATCACCTGAGAAGAGATCTTTCATGCTAAAGGAAGTTTAGCAAGCCTTTTTTTTTTTTTTTTTCTTAAACCGTTTAAATTCCAAGGTCTTTAGTCTGGAATATACTGCACTATACTAGAGTAAGCTTCAAATCAGTTGGATGTACTCATTTGCAACATGATGTTCCGATGTTTGCAAATGCCTCATCAAGGAAATATATTTTTATGCTGTTATCTGGATGAGATCAGGCTGACTGTGAAGCAGGACTAATTTCATTTTGCAGGAAAGGTGAGTGGTCCTGCCACCTGCCTGGACAACCCACTGTTTGACCACCTCTGACCCCTCCCAGGATGCACAGAGCTGGATAGGGTGGCTTCCTTGCTAGGATGTTCCTGCCTTGGTTGAGCCCACCTGCACCCATCTTCTGGCTGAAGCACTCTGCCAGCTGTTAATACACAAAAGTGATCAAAGAGACAAAAAAAAAAAACCAACTTGGCCTCTGTGTCTTTGAAGTCTGGAGTGAGAAATATTGTTTTTTTCCCTGTTGACACAAAACCAGCAATACAACTTCACTAAATCAGCTACTCAAGGCTTGCAGGAAACCTCAAAATGTCTATGAAAATACTTCATTTACAAGTAGAATATTGTATTATAAAACCAAATGAGAAAAATAGTAAATGTGTAGGATAAATTGTTTTCTTTCAAAAAAAGTTCTGAAAAAAAGTGTAATAAAAAAAAGATTGTCTGCTTATCATTGAACACATAAAGTTTTAAGCGGTTTATCCAATCACTTATTCATGAGCACTTCATTTTCATGTGAAGTTTAAACAGCAGCACTACCAGCAGAGGTCGATGGGACACTGATACTTGCTTTTCAGTGCCCACTGCATCTGGTAAGATCACTCAGGAGTGATGTAGGCAGAGCACCAAAAGCTGAGTTTTCTATGATGCTATTGTCTTAGTCCTGTTTCTTCGCACCAGACCCAACTGTGGATCCCTGAGTGCATTTCTCCTCAAATAATGCGATGAGGCATAAAGTCCTGGTTTAAAAGGGGAATCCCTGTCCTGCAACCAGTTGTTGCTGGTTATTACAGTTTATCTGAGTGCATAATCAGCCCAGTTTTATTTATTTGTATTTTTTAAATTTTTCAGCTCCTGTTATTCCGAGATTCAGAAACTGGAGGCTGCCTCTCTGTGGGTTAACATGCACCCAGTGAGACTGGTCCTTTTTGGGGACCAGACCCACTTCATGTAACAATTGGTTTACTGAAAAGCCTGAGATGAGGTAATTTCCAGTGTTCCTCTTTGATGTACCAAAGTGCAATAGAGAACTCCTTCCCCAAACTCTGGAAAATGGGTTTTACTAATGGTTTATAAACCATACTGCACCAATGAGAGAAAGAGTCACAGAAACTATGAAAAACTGTGGAAGTTGAATCCTTTTAGTTAAATTTCACCCTCTTTTTATTTTCCTCTCCCAAACTCTGAAAAAGCCAATGACACAAAGCAAAAAAACAGTGCCTAACTCAATAAAGTCTGCAAGTTTTGCAAACCATACCATATCCTTATTGAGTGGAACCTGGAGTAATTGGAAATTAAAATGCCAAACCTACCTGCCTTAGTCTGAGAGATAGCTTTTTCATGTTTAACGTGTTCATGCTCTGCAAATAAGAACCCTTACATTAGAAAGCTTTTTAATTTTTAGAAGATTTTAAAAATAAAATATTCTTATCATGATTTTAAAAGAGGTTAAAAGAGGACTTGGCATTACATAATCATACTAGATTTGAGAAGAATTTTTGATAAATCTTTCTTGAGAAAAGGTATCTAATTAATGTTTTCCCTAAAAAATAAAAATAATGTCGAAGAAATGTTTTCACTTTTTAATGTGGTTTTAGAAATCACAAAATTCCATTCTGTGTTTTTTAGAAATATCATAGCATTTCTAAAATTGTGAAATGCTTCTACTGCTAATTTTGATTGGTATCACCTATCTTCTATATAGAAAATTTCTCCTTAATGTTCAATATAGAAATCATGAAAGTATTTTATTGCAACAGAAGTGGGGTTGTCTCATATAGAATGGCAAATAAAAGTTCAGTATACTGCATAAAGAAAAAATAGCTTTCCATATTTCTCTGTTACCCTGGATCCCATAGATATATAGTGAAGCAGTAACAATAATAAATATTATACTGTATTAAAATAAAAAAATAAAAAAGCTGTATGCAATTTTGTGCTCTTTAAAAACAGTGTGATATCCAAAACCCAACACTATGGTAAAGAAAAGAGAAAGCTATGGCATTTCAGAGGAATGTTAAAAATATGTTTTATTCTGATTTATACCAGCTATGTCTAAATTGTGTAGCAGGTGAGGGCTGCATCATACCAAGAGATAAATCTCTCTGTTGCTTGGATCAGAGCCCTAGCCAGAGGATTGCACAGACCTTTCCTCATCTGTGTCCCCCCTGACTTTTTTCCTGTGTGAAACTGTCATGGAGGCAGAGGGCACAGGAGGGTCTTAGCCTGAATTGGAAAACGGTTTTCATGCAAACTGAGACCTGTGAAACACAATAATTGAAAGCCTGTTTCATAAGCCAAAATTTCCTGTGAGCTTGTGTTGATGCATCCCATCTTAAACTGCTAAAGCTTTGACAACGTAAAAAATACCTTCCTCCTAAAAGCTGAAGTAGCAATATTCTTTATCATCTTGATACTTACTGTGTTCATGAGATTTCTCTGAGGTAGCTAGAAGTAAACAAAAAAGGTGCAATTTAATAATTTTGTGACTGTAATACAGGATTTAATGTATTTATTCATGACATTTGTAGACACATAAAATAAATGTTCAGTGAAATCTATATTAAAATGTGCAACAGTTAGCATTGTCTTATACTACCCACCCCAGGCACCTAACTGGGACACTTAGTTAAGGAACACAGGCACCCTAGTTTCCTCATTTAGCTAATGTTTGATACAAATACCCTGGAAGGCTCTGCATCTCCTTGGTGGGCTAAGTTGCCCTCACTAAATGGGGACCATATATATCAAACCTAGGGCAACTACCTTGCTATGGTGAGGTGCTCAGGTCAGTGTCTGCTAAGAGACAGGGCAAGTTCAGGCCATAAATTGTTCAATACAGGACAAAGCCAGACAAATAATTTTAGGTTGAGTGAGAAAATGACACCTAGGGCAATCTAAATGTAAGAGTCCCTGACAATTGCACCTGCCTTGGTGATGTCAATGAATTTCAGACGGATTCAGTGATACTCCAAGGAGTAGAAAGACATATTAAGAAATGTAATTAACATAATGAGGACACATCTAAACAAAAGGACTCAGCATTTCAGTGCCACAGCTCCTAAACTTTGTGCTATTTCATTTTCCACTTTTTCCCAGAAAAAACAGGTGAGATAAAACTGAAAACTGAGCTAATACTTTCCATGTACCTTAAGAGAACGTTTCTCAGTTAAAGTGAGAGCTCAGGGAGCTGTACTCAATGCCATTACTGGTTCTACAGAAGGAAGTGAAATGCCAAGACCTAGCCTACCAGTTGGATTTTTCTTCTTGACTTTGGCAAGGCAGCTGTTGTTTTTAAGAGAATAAAGGCTCTACCACCTGCATGTAGCAGTCCGCTGTGTGTGAAAGAGCATAATCCCACAGACAGTTGCAGTAGTTCAGGGGATGAGCTGCCTTTGTAGGCCCAGCAACACAAGCAATAAATCTGCTGCTGTGAGCTCCCAGGCTGTGATTCACTGCGCTCCCAAGTTCCCACTCGGGGCAAAAACTAACTGTTGTGCAAGTGGGTTTTTATTTTGCTCGTTTTCCCTGCAGTATAAAACTGCTCCCATTTTATATCCAGCCTCTATTTAATCCAAGCTGTTGCTGTGCATTTAAGGAGACAGCAACTGGAGATCATGTGTAGAGCAATGCAAAAATAGTGGAACATTTTTGGGGGTAATAGAGACTAAAGATACAAATTAAGAGTATATACTTGCTCCTAAGTGAGGAATCATAAATAAGAAACAGCAGAAAAACAGGGATCCCATGACAAAGCCACATTTTTTACCTTTATGTACGTAAGAAAACCTTCTTGTAAATTTAGGCTCAATTGTTTTGCCTAAACACCCCAAAACCCACAAAAAATAGATCCCTAAACATCATAAATTTGTGTAAATTCTAATTTGTCTGAAATGTGTCTGAAATTTATAGAGAAAATTAATTTTGTATTGCGCCAAAAGACATAGTGAGATATGCCCATCTAGCTATGAATTTCAATTTGCAAAAGGAAATTCATGGCAAATATTAAAAAAAGTAATCTGAATCTCAGAAGCTGGTATAATGACTTACATTACAGAATATTGTCACATAACACTTTCAGTCACCACCAACAATGATCAGAGCTAGGCCACATATGAACAGTGTTAATTTAAAGACTCTTTACTGATACTGCTTAATGAATTTTACAAACAAGCTTTTATTATAGCATCCTTATCACAGATTTGCAATTTGTCTGAAAACACTAAAATCAAAAGAAAATCATTATGCTTTAACTTCCTAGTGAAGTCAGTGCAGTTATTTCCCTTTTGCTGCTGGTGAATATGAGTCACAGAGAAAGTTTAAAGTAATAGGAACTCAGTCAAGGACTGGTCCCTCAAGTTTAGGAAGGTATCTGTGTTGCCCTTGTCCATATTTTCTGTGGAGATATTAATTAGCCAAACTGAAATAGTGCCAGTATCCAGCCAGAGCTTGAACACTGAGATTATTGTTATCAGAGCTTTACCTAAAAACATAGCCTTCTTTATTCTGGTGTAACACTCAGAGATATTTCTACCACATGTTTTGATGAAATAATGAGGATCTTCTAAAGTTAAAAGTTTTTACAAAACATTTATATTTTGCCAAATCTGTTAACTATGATTTCAGTCCATTCAATATTAATCCTACCCTTATTTGTCATATTATCTCATCAAAGTTGTAATTCCAATGACTTATACAGTAAGTATAAAAAGCCAAAAAATTAAATCCTAAGACCCTTGGTTTAATTTTTATAGTATCACAATTGTCTATGTCACAGATACCTTGATTTTTAGTCTAGTTAGTGAAAACAGGAAGAAGGTAAAAGCTAAATGTCAATGGCCTACTCAGACTTTCTAGAATATATAATGAAATATTATATGGTATTTAACCTAAAGGGTGAGAAATGAAAGGCTGTATTCTGCTGCTGTCACTCATTTCATGTAGTATCTTGTTTAAATAATATTTCTTTATACGGTTCCTAGATAAGCTGTGAAGCTCCATGCTGCAAAATGTGCGGATGTTGAAAATTTTCATGATTTCAAAATGTGACTGGGCAAATTAGAAAAAAATATCTACCAAGTGCTCTTAAACATGAAGATATGGTTTCTGGTTTAGGAAGTTCCTGAGCTGAGATCTTGGAGGTCACAAAGCCATCTCTGTGTGACTCTTCTATTCCTGTACCCTTCCTTAGGCCTTTGCTTGTTTGGCCATTAGTGGAGAGAGAATGTTGGGTTAGATGAACTTTTGGTGTCACTTCAAACAGCTGTTCTGATGTTATTAACTAACAGGACTACCTGTCAGGTAAATAACTGCTTGTTGTTCACAATGTTAGAAAATTCAGTCCTAAGTAAGTACTTTATTTCCATTTGTTTAACACTTAAACTATATTAGAGGAGGAAAAGTGTCAGATTCAGATCTAATGAAAACAGCTGGATCTTTGATGAAATACTTGAAGGTACATAAGATCTGAACTGGATCAATAAAATTATATGATTCTACCCTCAACAAAAATGTTTTTGAAATTTCTTCTGTGTCATTCTAAATTAAACTTGGTAGCCAGGCTTGGTAGTTATCTTGCTGTTTTTTCACATTCACTTTAAATTTTCTTTGACTCTTGCCTGCTATTCTGAATGTCAGAAGGGTATTAATTCTATATGGCGTGGTTTTGTAAATTAGCTTCTGATACGGGTTCAGAAAAGAAATCCTCTGGTTTATTGAACCATAAATTGGTGAGGCTAAAAGCAGAATGTGCTTTTTGATTATAACATGTCTATTTTCCATCTGGATAACAGTTATTTGCTGTTCAGACAGCAAATATATTTGTGAGTGTGCACAGTCTGTAAGAAAAGAATATGTTGTACAGGAAATGAAAGCAATGCCAGAACTACTTGTTTTAGTGAAGAATAACAGAATAAGAATACATGCTGTAGCTGAGAAAATGATTTCTAATTGGAGAGTTATATGTGTATTATAAATAAGAAAGTTACTTTCCATTAGTCTAAGTAAGAGTCTGGGTCATCTCTCATTAAAGATAACATATAGGCTCTTTAATAGGGTTTGGACTGGGGATTAGACAAACACACCCATGATGTTAATTTGTAACAACGTTAGAGGCCAAAAGAGGAGTTAAGATCAACAGGAGTCTTTTAATGGAATTCTCAAGATTTGTGTCTTAACCTTCCAGTTTATACATCATGACGAAGGACAAATCTTTGATTTCCTTATTCAAGATAAATAAGTCCATTGTCCCTGAAAATGAACTCTAGACAAACTAACAATTTGGCCCTTAGACAAAATAATGGACATTCCCCCTTCAAAATTCAGTGGGAATACTGTAGTCTGCAAGAGTTTAAGATGCCACATTATTGTGCCTAATCATCAATGTGCTTTAAATTTAAGGTTGAATAAAACAGTTTTGTTCTAGTCAGTGCAAGGTTTTTCAGGCTGTGGAGCGACTACGTTATCAAAAAGTCAACCAGAATAAAACATATTCCTTACATTGGGCCAGTTCAGAATTCTCAGATGATAACAGCTTTGGAAAAAAAAGGGATATTAGGATTTACCACTTTGTTCAAGAAGATCTCCCCGCTTTTGTGAAGTTATTGTCTGTACTCTTTGTCATTCAAAGGAGAAGTCAAATGTTCCCACAAGTTTTCTAGATCAGCAGACCTGATCCCTCATATCTGATCGTGTCCTGCTCAAGCCTGTTGGCTGACTGAGCAGCTGGCGGACTGGTTGTGCAGAAAAAAAACAGTCTAATGAGCATATGTCTAAAAAAAATGTCTCTTCACAAACAGATTAGCTGCAGCAAGCTTCCTATAAAGAGAATGGCTTGTGCTCACCCTGACCTCTGCTCTACT
This sequence comes from Strix uralensis, assembly GCF_047716275.1. NCBI lineage: Eukaryota > Metazoa > Chordata > Aves > Strigiformes > Strigidae > Strix > Strix uralensis. Next base: position 58,803,124 of record NC_133974.1, read on the forward strand.
TTAGAAAATTGCCTTGGCAGCGTATGGCCAATAGTTACCCTATGGATGGGTTAAGGTAAAGGAAGCAAGAAGAGTGTGGTGGTGGCATGAGTAGAGGAAGATGGTGTATGATTGTATTAAAGTGCATGCTGTGCCAGCCTTATCCTTACAGGATCTCTCGATTCCCTACAGTGTTCACTTTACATTTCTGGTTTACTTTAAACCTATAATTTTCCAGGATATTTGTCCATGTTTCTACACATTAAGGAAGTATTATCCCACATTAACATGACAGGTTTGACATACTAAAAGCGATTTATCTAAGGCTGTCTGGAAGGTTTGCAGGGAAGCAGAGAACTTGAGCTTCCACCTAGTGCTCTCACTGTTACTTATTACCAGGAGTGCGTGTCTGGGTCTGTGCAGCACCACAGACTTCCTTGGACCACTGTTACAGCAGGACTCTTGTGACTAACGATGACAATAGGGTAAATAGTTAAGGCAAACCCTCCTAAAATGCCATGGTTGCCATTATAATTTATAATTAACCACTGATATGAGAGCCTGTAGAATATTCACTTGCAACAGACTGATCTTTCTATTGCCACTTTCCACCAAAAAAGCTGTCAGGCTGCTCTCACAGTTCCTTGTGCCTTATTTGCATTACCAGAGCAGCCTGGTCCCAGATATCTGCCTTCATACAGTTAGCATGTTTGTGTCCTTGCTGTTTGGTTTGCCTTACACCTCAGGGCTGCATAGTGAAGAATGTGCTTACTCTGGGTTTTCGGGGATTTTGCTGTTGTTGTCTAGAAAAACTTTTTTTTTTTTTTATTAAAGATTTATTTTGAACTGGCAATTTAAGAATACTTTATATAGCTGGGAAAAACAAAAAGTAGTTCAGAAAGAGGAGGGAAGGGAGAAACTTTAACATGGCATAAATATAGTAGAAGTAGCAAAGAAGTACAGACATTTCCAACATTTTTAAATGATTTTTAATGAGAGGAATTGCTTCAACTTCAATCTGAGATGCATGCCTGTAGGGAGCATCAATAATGATCCCAATCTTTCTCTGTTTCCCAGTTTGTCAGTTAAACAATAGAAATGCACTGGGAAATGTAAGTCTTGTTGAAACAGCAATCTTGTATGATAGCACTGAAAGCTAATGTCTTTAAAGTACTATAAGTCTTAAAATCCCAGGAGGACAATCTTCCATCGACGGAGCTGGAAAGAATAAAATTTCAGTCAAATGTAGATGAGGTACATGTGCTGCATTAATGCATTTCATCTTTAGGCACGTGTGGCGAAAGACCTGAAGAGCTTCCTCTCAATATCATCCTCAGCTTCTGACGTTTTCATGGGCTTTTCCCTGAAATTGTGGGATGGGAACATACAGATGAGGGAGAATATGCTTAACAAGCTTTCACTCTTAGTAATACCAGTTTTACATTTGCATATAGCTAAGGCAAAACATAGCCAAGCTCAGGCCATGCTTTATTGCAACACAGATTATTGACTCATAAAGGGTAACTGAGTGAAATTGGGCAGACTGAGGGATGTAGGATGTTAGAGTGATACTTATTTTCTGAATATTGCTTATGCAAAAGTAGTGTTGTTCACCATTGTATATAAACAATTAGAGTCAAAAGGAGCACCTCTTGCAGATGTTAATATTCATTAATATTTGAATCTTCAGTCTATTTCATAATGCCTGTTATTTGTGAAAGGTGCCAAACTAAACTCTTGGGTCCAGATTCCATGCAATTACTTTGAATATGAATGTTTTTGTTGAGCTCCTTCTTACCTATGACTGGATTTGTAAAAGTATAATCATGGCTGAATGTATATTTACATATGTTATTAAAAATATAAAATGTCATTAAGACAAGAATAAGATGACCTCATGAAAATCTAGAAAAGAAGAATTTTGGAGGCGAGATTAGTTGATATAAGGAGTGGAGAATAATAAAAAATAACTAGCTTTTGAAAAGGTGGATTGTTCCCAGTGTTCTACCCAAATTAATATGGTGATTAAAGCAGAGGTCTAATGACTAGCTTCTAGAGGCAGAACATCTTAAGCCATCTTCATTCCTCATGCAATGCTGCTGATCACTGTTTTTGCTTTAATTACAACTTTGTAAGAGCACATTTCTGAAAATGATGTCTGCATAGATAAAAAAGGAAATGTAGATTACCGCTAGAAGAACGGTTCATTCTGGAATTGCATCTGAACAGAATACCTCTGAACATTCATTTGCAGACATCTTTGTACAGAGAAATAAAGTAATAGTTTATCCCATGGGGAAATTTTTAGCCAATTAACCATGTGTTATATGAATATCCAGGTGTTTAAGCATATTATGCTGATTGACAGGTGAGAGTGTTGCTGACATGATGCCAATATACATGTATTGCACCTAACTTATAGTAACAACACAGGCCACCAATTACACAGATCACTTTCTTCAGAAATCACAGCTGTTTCATAATCAACAAAATACTAGTTTAACTGCCCCCATTTATTGGTAGCAGAGGCTGAATAAATTACTGTTGTACTTTAAGGCAAGTAAGAAAGATTAACACAAGTGGTAACCATAACTGCAATTGAAATGCTATGCCAGGACTACCAATATGAGTTGATTTGCAGGTTTGTTGTTACATAAGACATACAAAAAAAGTATAATCTCAATTTTTACTTGAATGGATTACAAAGGCGTAACCAATGACAAATCCTGTTGAGACTAAAATTGTGGGTGTTTTTTTTAAAAAAATTGATGCAAGTTTGCATCATAGTTTTACGTGTCATAGTACACTGAAAAAGAGGTGTTAGGGAGATAAACATGGAGTTTGTAGTTTAATGTTAAGAATTCTAGATTAAACAATTGCGTTAGTCCTGCCATCTAAGTACAATGAGAGTGGATATTCAATCAGCTATTAAGATCTATAAATGACTTCCTGTTTTTTCTCACCTTTCTTCTCTTTCCATGTCAGATTCTTAGAAGAGAGGGAGGGTTGTTAAAATAATTAAGAACAAACTATCCTGATGTTCATTGTAGTTTGTTTTCTATTTTTGTTACTAAATCTAAACTATGTTCCTTGTTATAATCAAGTCAGAAATATAGGTATCTCCGGGGAGCAATTCTTTGCATTCTGACAGATATAAAAGACAGATGAAACACTCTCCAGATGCTTATTTTTCTCCATTAAATCTAAAGTGAGACTAGGGTGAATAGTTTCAATATAGATGACTAACTTTAGACATCTAAATTTGTATGAGTTAAAGTTTCTTAATGGTTAAATTCATCTGACGATCTAAAAAAGTTCTTAAATGTATGAATTCAGTGAAAAGTCTTGATCCCACTGCGCTCATCATTCCTCTACCTACTTTCTACTTATATTGCGTGGGTACTTTGGAGGGTGTTTTCTGGTCATGTCTTACACTAACTGAAATATCTGCAACATGGAAAGTACATAAGCCTGGTCCCTCAAGATATGGCCATCACTTAATAAAGGTTGTGCAGATCATAAATGCCACATAACCCTGCAAAATGGACATAAATTATTTCTACCTCCCAAGATTGTTGAGACAAGGTAAACAGAGGTCAAGCAAATTTCAGCTAACTGATGTAGACTTTTCAAAGCATTTTCCAAGCATTTTCAAAGCATTTTCCATATTTCATGAAAATTCTCCATTTATCAATATTCCTTGAAAATGACAGGATTTTGTTGCTGCACCATGGGAAGTCAAAGCTCACCAATGCATGGCCAATTATCTATTAAATGAAAACTATCTTTAGGCAGGAGTGGAGTTACATTTAAGAATACCTTGTCTGTAGTTTAAGACTCCCATAAAGTGTTCTTCGGTAAAAGTGCGTGTTAGGTAAAAGTTCTTAATCTGATTCAGGAAGGCAATGTTAACTACCGCCTCAAAGATCCTTTGGGCTCCACCTTGTGGCTAATTCGACGACTGTTACCTCGAGAGAGATGTCTGCCTTCAACAGCCAAAATAGCACTGCTAGTTTAAACAGCATAGTGGCATGTGACCGTTTTTATTATTTTCTCATACATAATACTGATTTTTTGACACTATTTTAAGGAAATGCTTTTAAAAGTATTTCTACCTTTTTTTTTTTTTTTTTCCTTTAAGAACATACATTCTGTTAGGAGGCTGTGTAATCCACATTGCAGTTATAGAATTAAAAAGTCAATTTTCTTATCCTTTGAGGCATGTTAGAAAACTACATAATGAAGGTGTGGCTCATGTTGCACCTTGAACCAGTGACATGTGCAGCTGAGCAGAAATCCCATGCTGCCATCATCATTTGCTTTATGAATAAGAAGGCTGCCTTCCAGTTTTTCTGGTCAACTCCAAAGTTAAGCTGTTTTGAAATGCACTACTGCCCAGTTCTTCAGTTTGGAAAGCATCTTGATTTTTATATACATTGAAAATGGACACAGCTGTACCTTGGCCAGTTTATACCACAGTCTGTATGCAGAGCAGCAGTTTTCAAGCGATGGATAGGGTACCATTACCAGGAGTAATTGAAAGAAATTGTCCTTTACTGGATTGGCAAAAATGTGTATTTTGGAGCTGGAATGTACATGCCTTGCCCATTTTCTGCATTTGTCTGATATTAGCTGCACTCAGACTGTATGCAGTTTTTTATACCATGATGCGTTTATTAGGAAAAGGTCAAAATGTGATCCTTCATACTCTCCTGTCAATTTATTATTGATGAAATTTGTCAGATGAATGTCTTTTTTGATTTCCTAAAAAATATTAAATGAATTTAAGAGCAAGCTGACAGAGCGATAATGTTGAAAATCAGAACAGGAGTCATGTTATTGACAGGCAACTAGCTGCTGCATCTCACTAGCTTAGGAGTATTCAAAACGTCTAACTGTATGTAGTCTATATAGGAGATGAGACTCCCAGTAGACAATTACCCTGAATTAGATGTGCACTCTAACTTGCTCTCAGAAACAAGACAGGGCTCTCTCTCTCTCGTTCATTAGCTATAGGGAGCCTGGAGGAACCAACTTCCTGGCAACGCAGGTTCATGATTCACATTAAACAATGAGATGGATCTTCTTACATGTAGGCATGTGGATGCATAACCCACAGGGATTATGAGATGGTTAAATCCTGTTTGGGTTCACTAGAATCACAGAAGTAATGAATCTTCAGGCAAGCTTTCCTGAAACTGACCTGGAGAGAGAATTTACTAAGCTTGTTAAGGTTGCTTGCTTGGCATCTCCATCTCAGTTCATGCCCCTTTAGTCAGAAATCAATAAGGTATGGGAGCTATGAACTAAAATGAGAAATTCCATTTTATGCAGAACTAGGAGACCTTGAAATAGGCTTTAATCCGGCCCCATTTCAAACAAAGCATTTTTGGAACTCTCTGTATTTTGAAATATAAAAATATTGGTTTGGTTTTAAAAATATTAACCATTCTTTCCTTTAAAAAGGGCACTTAAAACTGAAAAAATGCTGAAATATTTTGGTTTTACAGCTCTGTTTATCATTTCTTGGAGGTGCCCTAAAGCTGATGGGCTTTATCTCACATCACCAATGCATGGGTCTGTTGTAATTCACTTGAATCCCTGCTTTCAGTGTTTTGAATTGTGAGCAAGAGTTAAAAATTCTTATGTACTGGCAGACAGATTTGTTCTTGGGGATTTTAGGGAGTGCCTTCCTCATGCCAAGAGTTGCTACCTCTTGCTCTTTAGGAACTGACAACTTTTTACACATTTCTATGACAGCTCCTTTACCTCACACACGTTGAAAGAAGGCATAACATGATGCTGGAAGCTGAAGCTAACTATTTTCTAGGACTTCGGTCACAAAGTCTTAGGGAGCTAACCTTTCAAATAGAAATGGTTAATGCATAAACTTCGTACATAAATTGTGCTTTAAGGTTCCTGATAGTATCATTCATATTTGGAGAAATCAGTGAAATATGTAAGCTTTCTCCATCTTAATTTTGTTCTTTTCTGTCTCTTCTTTCAAACTCCTTCATGTCTGATTTATGCTATGCACAGAATATACCATTGATAGAAATTGTCATTCCATCTTCTTTTTATGATGGCTTGTCACGGTATTGCTCATTATTCTTGTTCTTCTAGATGAGGGATGTGTATTTGAATAAGACAGAATAATTGGAGAAAGCTTTGTGTACAGTACAGTGCTTATGTGCTGCATGATTCACACGAGAAATGGTAAAGTGGTATTTGAACTCTGCATGCTACTGCCATAATATATTTTGGATAACGAGCCAGTCAATTTAGAGCACTGCCTGGCTACTTCTATTACTTTTGCAGCTGGACAAAAAATACTGTATCTTTAAGCAAAACTATCAAATATTGCCCCTTTTTATTGCCAGTCAGAGGAATACACATGCAGCCTGAACAGTTTTTTATGATAAGAGAATAAGCAGAAATAAATAAAATCTGATCATATTAGGAGTTAGCTAGTAACATGCAATATTTTCCATGTGGGGCCTGCAGACAGTGTGAAGCTAGGTGAGAAAGCTAAAGCGTGGCATGTTCGTTTTTTGGAAGAGGCCTTGTTCTCTCCAGTTGTCCAGTTTAGTGCACATCTACTGAAGACGGGAACATCATTGAACCAGTTTTCCTTAGTTACCGGAAAATTTCATTTGACTAGCATGTTTTTCACTAGAAACACTACCTTCTTTGCTGACAATGTTGGTTATGATCTCAGAAAACCAGAGGGAGGTTTAGTCTAAAAATAAATGACCAAAGCTGACTTTTAGTTCACACCTCCATGTTTCTGTGAAGTAAGCTGGTGGTAGCCAGCAGGATGAGGTACAACCTGCCCTGAGCCAGGTGCTTGAAAGTATCCTACCTATACTTGTTGATAAAATCCTTTCAACAAATCAAGAAATTTGAGGAAATTATTTTTTTTAGCAGAAAATACATAAAAAAGAAAATAAAATGGAAAAATTGATCCAGCTTCAAAGAATGTTCATTAAAAAATGCATTTTTTAATCAGTTTTGTTGGGGAAGATTATGGTTAAGGAAGAAAAAAATCCTAACCTGTGAAAAATGAACTAAGGGCAAACAGTAGGTATTTCAAACAAATTCCCTTGATGTTCTTCTGTAAATGAATGAACCCATAACCTGTGGCAAGGCTGACAGAAGTAGCACCCTTAGCAATTACTTCACTCTTTCCTTTCCATTAAGGATGTAACAGTCCATGTGATAAATTCAAGACTGTGAACACAGCAGGAATTTTGATGTCTGAAAACCAATGGCTGTAAGTGTACTGCCAGTTTTCTGATTTTTTCTGCTTTGTGTGCTACCTTTTATGCCTCAGTTGTTGCAAATTAATCTTTGGACAAAATATCCTGCTCGATACCTATTAAGCATGGTTGTTTTTGATAACGAAAATGAATTTTATTATTCTGTTAAACACATGAGGTGAAATTTTGGCTCCAGTGGAGTGAATGGGAATTTTGCCACTATCATTAACACAGCCAAGATTTCACTCATAAGCTGCTAAAACAGTTGAAACTATAATTTTTATTTTTTCCAATTCAGTTAATGACTGTGTATAGGGATAACAGAAAAAATAATAAATTAACAGTATTGAAAATGTCTTTATGCATAGACAACAAAGGTTGTCTCCATTGTTCAACTATGTGAATCACAGAATTTCCAAATCTTTTTGAAATGGCAAAAGACACTTTCCCCGCCCAAAAATTATCCCCCATCAGTAAACATCAGAAATAAAGAGCCAATTTTTTTCTCACTTAGTACAAAATCTCAAATTATCCTCTGAAATTTATGGAAAAGTTCTGAAATGTTCCCAGTTTAGTGAGCAAAATATGGATTATAAACCAAATAATCAATAAAGTTGAATAGATTAAAGAAAATTATCACTTCAGTGCTAATATTTCATTATTTTTGCAGTTGAAATAAAATTGACAAATTACAAAATTATGTTTCAACTCAGAAAATCTTGTTCTGAAAGACAACACTATAAATAGATATTTAGGGTCTGATAAATACAGTATATTTATCTTTAAATATTTAAAGTAATGTTTTAGATTCTGATTCAGAGAAAATTTTTCTACTAATCTGTTAAAATACCAAAGAATGACTTCAGCAAAGCTTATATTTATACTACGTACATATCTGAAAAGAGGAAATTAAATGTACCAAGGAAAGAGCCTTCTGCAAAGAACAAACAGCCAGGTCAGCATGCACAGTACACAGAGAACAAGTTTTGTTCTCTTTGACAAATCCTAACATGGTAACAAAAGCTTTTCATTTTCTTCCCAATCAGAACGATGAAGTGTCTGATACTGGGCTGTGTTGGCCTGTGGTAAAAGGAGCTAACAATACTGGAAATGACAACTGTGTTATCACAGTAGGAGTAGATAAAGCCGGCTGATGGTAGCACATGAGGTGGTGTATGTCATTGCAATTGTATCACTGAAAGAAATATTTCTCACAGTGGTCACAGCCTAAAAGACACTTCAGTCAAGGGAAAATAATTGATTTACCTTTCTTCTCCCCCTCCTTTTTCACCGCAGCTGAAACAGAAATAAAAATACTATATTTTCACAACCGAAGTTAATAACACATAATATCAGTAAAAATAATTCAGACACCTATATATGAGCCTTTTGTGTACATATCTCAAACTATACATATATTATGCAATATAGGAATAGATTTCTTTGCCATATGAAGAACCTGATGATCAGAAAGATGAAGTGTTTCTTCACAGACAGCCAGCTCTGCTACTGATGAGAGCAAATTCCATCTTTTTAGATTCTCTCACTTGACTTTAGTCTCAAAGTCATCGTTCCTCCCAGACACTAATACTGAGAGATAGAAGCACACTTTTTAATATTTTAAAATTAACAACAAAGAAGGAGGATAGACTGGAATGGGAAGGCATGAAGGGGTAAAGGGAGTCTGGAGAAAGGTTATGGAGCATCATCTGTTTGAGAGAAATATGTGGGTTTTTGCTATTAAAGCTTGTAGTGCTAAACACATGCATAAAATAAGAAGCAAAAAACCACCTGAAGTCATGTTCAGGTTTCTAAGCCTCTGCCTAACATAAGGAATTACAAGGTATGATCATGCAGCAATCCCACCTCCAAATCCTACATTGTGAGTTTTGTGGGAAAGAAGACTGAAAAGAGACTGGAAGGAAACTACTGCTTTAAATCTTAAACCCAGTTTAAACAACCTGGAATCGGTTCCCCAGAGCAAACCGTGCTGTGTTACCAGTATTCAAACTCTAGAGACAGAATAAAAGTCCCCCCAAAACTCAGCCTGGTATTCCAATAAAACATTGCATGTATCTGCAACAGGTACTGTGAAATCATATAAAAATTTTACTAAAAGGACTGAGGTGTCTAAAATGGGAAAGTTACCTGCATTTACAGATGACTGCTGTAATCCTGATGGAGCTGACCCAAGCTCGTACTTAAGTCCATTTGAAATCCATATGCTACCCATTTCCCAGTCTACATTTATAGGGCTGAACCTTCTAAAAATGTAGTTACAGATGTCACTTTATTTTGAAACATGACAGAAATGGTGGTAGCAAGCCTCTGCCTTAGGCTAGCATTTGTGGGCAAAAGAAGACAGAGGAATTAAAATTCAAAGCTCTTCTGCCCCAGGAAAGGGTGTTCAGCAGTAGGCTCCCAGTATGAACAAGCCTGATTTGGCTCTGGAACTGGAAAGGAAACATGCAGAAGCAGATCTCTGCCTTTCCTTTGGAGAATGTGCCCTGGTGCAGGACAGAAATCAAGGCTCAGGAGGTCAAAGGAGGGAGTAGGCACAGTCTCAGGTGTTTGCATTTTGGGGTTGGGTGCTGATCTCTGCCTCTTCAGTGCTCTTAACATGAAAAGTCCTTTTATTTCATTCATTATTACATTTGGATAAAAGATCAAAACCAAAAAGGTTAAACCTGAAATTACTGAAATGCTATCTATCAATTAATGACCTGCAGCAAAAAAAGATTCTGATTTCAAAGATTTTTCAAGTTTTCTTTCACTTACTCTACTTTCAGAATGAAATAAATTTTTAATATCTCAGAAATGTGCCCAGCGGTAGAAAAAAGGTTTCATGCCTAGAATTAGTGAAAAACAGGCACAAGGCTTCCAGGATCTGGTCCTCTTTGCAATCGCTTTGCTTTCCTAAGTGATATGCATATCAGAGCTGTGAAGTGCATCTTTCACAAAACTGTCATTACAGCAGATTTAGTATTTTTTCCCCCAGAAGCTGCTATAGAAGCCTCAATGGCTTTCGAAAGGCATACTTACACTGCCACTTGAAGTATGTTGGAGGGACTCCCAAATGAGCAGAAAGCCCAAATATCAAGACTCTGGGTAGGATTTATAAGAGAACATGCAATGCACTTCTGGGCAGCTCGTGACTTCTGTCCTGCCAGGTTACAGGATGCAGCTTACCATGCTTCTGGTCCCGAGGCAAGCAGAGGCAGAGCAAGGTCTGTCCATGCTTGCCACTGCACTTATGGCTAGCTAATTTCTGTTGTTATGCTATTATATCCTGTTGTGACATCTGTTTGAATTTTCACCTTGGCCACAGTTTTTCTGATGGAATGTACTGTAAATACTCAACAAATCTTAAGAGACAGAAGAGACCTCAATTCTGACTGCTGTTGCCAATAGCATTGCTCTGACCAAATCCTGTTATTCAAAATTAAAATTAACAAGGAATAAATGAAAAAGAACACCAATATCATCCTTTACATTGCTCTTTCAGAAGCTGTGCAATGTGTTCATATCTGAAATGCAGCAAAAAGATGGATAGATTACCCAAGGATCTTGGTCTACACTGATAAAAAGCCAGATTACCTGATGAGAACAAATGAGAGCAATATATTATAGCTGGGCAGGTAAGGACATGAAATAAAGTAGAATGATGAACTAGAAAATGCGATGCTCAGATATGAGAAATGTCTTGGCTGTGTTCTTTTTTACCTTGATTATTTGGAGAAAGAAAGCCAGCTTTTTTGCACTGTACTGATGAGAGGTATCATCTAGTTCTTGAATTAGGAATTTGTACCTACACACCTGTTCAAAGAGGACTATATTAACAGTCTTAAGTCACAGTCTTCCTTTCCCAGACCTATCCAAACCCAATCATACATTTCCACTTAATATAGATAAGATATAAAGCAAAATATGTTTATCATAGATACACATCCCATTTTCAGGGATCATGAATCCAGACTGACAACTACTCCAGAAACTTGAAGTGAGCACCGTCATCTTTTATGTTTTGGGAACAGGGGAAAAAAGCATCATGAACCATGGCAGACCTTGTTCAAAAATTTTTTGGTGGGCTGGGAAAATAAAGATAAGTTTCAAGTGGTGGAAAGGTCACAAAATGTGTCAATGTAGCAAATATTTTCACGAAGAATAAAAAATAATTCATGATTGGGGTCATTCTATTGCTTTTAACTTGTATCAGAAACTTGAATCTCGATCACCAGCAGTCCTTGAATCCCATAGGTAATGATGGTTCTAAGGGACTTTTTTTCTGAGCTGTTCAGAAAACAGAAACATTTCTGAAATCTTGAAAATCTCTTGAAAACACCAAAAGTCTTGAAAACACTGTTTCCTACTCAACAATAGTCTGTTCCATGTAGCTTTATGACTCAGCAGTAGCCAGGAACAGATATTTAGTCAGAATACTGTCAAAGAATGATTTTTTCTACAAATTCTGTTTTTTTCTTATAACAAGCAATTGGTTTCCATCCTGACATGAAATTTAACTGCCTTTCTAAATTTACAATAATTAATTATGAACATTGGGTCTATGAAAGCTGAATTTCCATATAGATATCCATTTCCTCTATGGTGTTTTTGAAGAGCCCTCGACTTAGATTTGTGATTTTCAGTCTTATCATGATCATACTAATTAATCTCAAAGGTAATCTGAATCTTTCCTATTTCTCTTTCTATGAGACTTTTGTTGCTCTTTCCTATCCCACTCCAGTGCCACACTATCACACAAGAGTTTTGAACACAACACTCCAGATAAGATGCATCTTTGATTTATGCAATGTCTTTAAAACACTGTATGCATTTTTTCCAAATGCATCTGCATATGGAAGAAAGTTCTTCACTGACTTGTCTGCGCTAATACTTAGGTCCTTTCCTGAATTTATATAGTTAATTTAGAGATAAATTCTTTAATATTTTTGCTCCAGCATATATTACATTCTATTTACTGACACTAAATTTTCTTTGCCATCATGCTGCCCATTCACCTTGTAAATTCAGTGTATCACAGCCACTTCTGATCCTGAATTCTTTAACTAATTTTATGTCATCTGAAAATTTCATTACATTACTATTTCTATCTTTTCCTGTTAATTAAGGAATATAACATGAGTCCAGACATGGAATCATAAGCAATTATTCTGTAAACAGGCTGCAAGATAAAAATTAATCAATCACTCTCTGCTTCCTAATCAGATATTTATTTCCTTCAATACTGTGCCTCTTAGGCAGCAGCTATATCGTTTCTGCAGTAATTCCTATACTGGAACTTTTCAAAGGCCTGTTTAAACCATCCCATAAAAGCTGTGCTTATTACTTTATTAAGATGTTCAAAACACTTATTACTAAGACATAATTTCCTTTTGCAGAAACCATGTAGATTAGATCTCTGTGATGTGATTTTTCAGATATTTGTTTTTGTTCTGATTTTAATTATGATTTCACCAATTTTCTGACTGATTTAAAAATCTCTGAATAACCCTGGAGTAATTTAAACTATTGTATTTACCCTGACACACTTTGAGACAGACAGTCACTGATTTGGCTGAAGTTGGTGGAAGTTTTGACTAAGTTCTTACATTTATTTTGGTTATAGGCATGTAAGTTATGGTAAAACAAGATCAAATGCAGACTCAATGTCAGGTACTCTGTGATAACTGTCCATATGCATGCTGTTATGCTGAAGTGAAAACCACCTCATGTAGGCAGCTGCAGCAAAGCAGCTGGCATTCGCTAAGCTGATACTGTCTTTGCCCATCTCACCATAAATTGTCCATCTGTTCATAGCTTGAGAAGAAGGTACTGTTTTAAAATATTTAAGAACCATATAAAGTGATATTTCTCTCTCAGGTCTTCCTAACAGCTATTTTCTCTCTCTCTTCCAGTCTTTTTGAGTTTGGAATTTCTCTTATCCATGGCAAGAGAATTTTTAATCGTGTTAAGAAACCGCAGCTAAAAGGACCAGTCTTACAGAGCAACAGAGAGGAGAATTTAGCCTTTAAATTGCCTGGAGTATCTGTGTTTAGAATGATTCTCATTCAGTAGCAGGAAACACCTTTCCTGCCCTCTTCCTCCTCTGGTCCAGGTTTTAATGAACAGGTTAGGAGAAATAACTTCTTATTCGATTATCTTCATGCATTTTATTATTGATGGGCAAGGAAGATGTTGTGGTTGAACTCCCCTGTATAACCTGACTATCCCTTTTGTCTTAATTTGTAAGACATAGCTGTCAGACCTACTAAGAAAAATTGAACTCACTAGATAACCTCCCTCCCCAAAAGTTTACAGTGTTTTTCTCTTTATTACCAGCAATGCCTTAATGAGAATACACAAGCACAGTGTCTAGAATGAAAGTGACACAAGTGTGCAAACTCTGCTTCAGATTATCAGGATTCACACTCTATGGATTATCAGGCCCCCTGTAAAGTCACTGGATAGAGGTGGTAAGAGACTGGTTACATTTCTGAGCAAGTTCCCTTTGTGTGTGGAGTGTGGTCCAGACTCTCATCGACAGCTAAGGAACAGGAAATACTGACTATTAACAGAAGACAGACTTCTCCCATCCCTGTCTGAGTCCTTGAAACTTGATACTTAAAACGTATGAGGATTAATTTAAGCACACTCCCAAAGATAGGCACAAATCTCTGAAAATATCGCAAAAGGCCAAGGAGTGTGGCAGAGCTACCCAGGGATCTGATCTCTCTGCTGCATCAGAGGGTGCAAATCTCTCTCTGTCAATCTCACTTTTCAGGAGTGCCCAAAGTACAGAGTGTTTTTGGAGAGGGACAGTTTTTCACTGGGTCTGTGAAGAATAGAGTGCAATTGGACCATAAAATGGCAATAAACCAGAGGGAGTCTTATTCTGCCAGCTGTTGAGAAGTGCATTGTCCCAGTCAGAGAGAATCCTGGTTTCTGATCTTAAATATTATGTGAAACAATAATATTATGCAACGATTATGTTTTATTGCATAGCATGTATAAATAAAATGTTATATATATGCATTCAGAGGACTTTACATAGTGCTGTTATCGAGATCTACATAAGCATGTAGCTGTCCCTGCCTCCAGGATATACCTTAAGTATCAGTAGACATACTTTCATTTACAAATCTGTTTTGACTACTGAATGTATATTTTTGCATATATATGCAGTTTCTTCTTATTCAGCTTGAATATTTTCCTTAAAAAAAATCAAGTATCAAACCATAAGGACAATGTTACACTTCATAGTTTGGCATAAAACATGCCTCATCTTTAATTTATATTAACTGTTTTTTGGAATTAAAATTCTATCTCCTTCCTCTTATAAAATAGTATTCATTCATATTATGTATGATATTTCTGTTCTTTTTCTCTTATTTTCTCATGTCTATTGAAGAGTTTTTACAGCTAAGTGCTGACTCACAATGGGAATTTTGTACCTCCCACTACAACTCAGCCTTTGTATTTACATATCTGTCATTATCTTAGTGTCTGACTTTTAAAGCTCTGATGTTTTCTTGAAGTATTTCTTATCATCAGTGTTCAGCAATGATGTACTGTAATGGGTGGGCCGTTTGAACAGGCTGATACTGCAATTTTTATACACCTAATATATCTACCTTTCATTTAGGTTCTCTATTTTCCAGGATAGTCTACTGCAATCCTATATCCAGCTTGCGTGAATTCAACTTTCACATTTCAAAAATGTATTTGTCTTAACAAAGGGGTTACACTGGCCACTTCTACTAATGCAATTTACACTGGATTTGACAGATCTCTGTAAAGTGGTAAGTGCTAATCAAACCACTGCTGTTTCTCAAGGTGTTTTTTAAGTTGACTAGTTTAAACTGAGATGTCCATTGAAGAAGCTCCCTGTGTACTCTCAGCTGGCTAAAAAAAGTACCAGTGCTCATAAAGATGACCTCCTTTTTGCACGTCTTTACAGGGTGATGGCCACAAAGTTTCTGGAACACTTTTCCCTACAGAGGCTTTTCTCAAACTGCCTGATCTATGTGACATGTCACTTATCATTGTTAAGAAAGAGAGGTTTAGTGAAGCACAGCATCCCACACGGTTGCTTAAAGTCACTTTATGCATTGGGGTTACACTCTTCTGACAAAATGTCAATGTCTTGTCATACATATTCAGTGTCATTCAGTTAGTTGTATTTGCTTTTAGAAGTGCTGCATTTGTATGAATCCCAGCAGTTAAGAAATGGCTTTTGAAGATCTGTCACATGGAACAGAAAAGACAGAAACAACTTTTAAAAACCTGCAGCCACTGAGCTGAACTGCCTTCCAAGTGAGCTTGTATATGGTTTGCTGTATCATGAACTTTGGTGACTAGAAAAAGACTGAATCCTATAGTAGACACTAAGGTGGCATTACTATACACATGTATACACATGAGATATTCCCACTCAAGGTGCACTTTTCTCTTGCAGTCTTGCTCCAGGGGCTTTGAAGGATCTGCAGTCATGATCAGAACAGCCACTTTACAGATCTAAGACACACAAGACTTACAAAGAAGGCAGTTGGCCTGATCATGTGTCTGACAGCATCTAGTTCAAATATTTTAAGTTCTTGTAGAGCTTGCTAGAGTCAAAGAGAAATGTTCTCACTGCTGTGAGATATCAGTTGCTCTCAGTGAGGTGTGCAAGGCATCAAGTACATCTAAAGGTGACATGCAAGGCCGTATGCAAGCCACTAGGAAAAACTGAAGCAAGTAGTGCTCATCTCATTTGGGAACCTGGTAAAGGCTGTGCAGACTCAGCACTATTAGTCCCCACTACGGCATTGCTTATCCAAATATCCTGCTGTTCCTACAAAAAACAATCAGTTCTAGTTCAGACTTCATTCAAGACATTGTTCTTTATCAGAATAATCACAGGTGTTTCTAATGTGACATTGTACTGCAGTGAAGTTAAACTTGGCATACCCTGCACTAAACATTCAGATCTTGGTTCTTGTGTCTTGACAAGTAGGAAACTATAAGACTACAAGATGGATGACACAACAACACAGAATCCTTTAGGTCTGTTAAAGTGTTTTAGTCTATAGGTTAAAATGTTAGCCCGTGTGGAAAAAGTCTGTGTGATATGAAAGTTCACTGGGAACATGGCTCATATTTTCTACTGCTATAATATATGGAAAATCTTGCGTGTGTCCTATCAACTACTATGGGAAGAAGACTTAATTTTATAATAAAAAAAATAGATAGTAGTGTTAATCACTTCTGGGTACTGAGTATCTTTTTCAAATATACTGAGCATAAACCACTTCATGTGCAGTCAGTGAAATTCTACAAAGTTTAATTAAACATGTCCTTTCTTGAAAAAACTCAGTTTTGGAACTTGAAAGGAGCTGTTATTCACCAGTTGTTTCACTGGCTGATCAGACTGAGTTAATTAAATCCTTCTTAAATACTTTTATTTTGTATAGTTGGGTGGGTATTTGACACTTCACTGAAGGTAACTCATTAAAAGTGCAGCTAAAAACCTTTTACAGACATGTATTACTTCTTTATAATATTTGATTTTTTGTAATAAAGTCTTTTACTTTTATTATCACTTAAATTTGAATAAATCAATTTTCAAACCGGAAATATTTATGGAGAACCAAAGACAAAAATTAGATAAGAAAGTCAATGGGAAGCTTAATAGTCAAACACTTAAGGGTCTAATCAATGTTTAACTCTTCATTAACCTACCTATGATTCAGAGATATGTTTGTGAGAACCTAGCAGGAAGACCATAGGCCTTTCTTGCCTGAAGCTCAAAATAAAAAAGCCAAGTTGTAGTAAACCAATAATCAATATACAAATAAACCCACGCACTTCAATATTCCCTGTTAACTAAAGGTAGCTAAAAGAAAAGGTACAATAATGCATTCCTGTTCTTATAATGTCCTTGACCTTGGACTGGAGTCCAAGTTCATCTACTTTGACTACTTCAAAGAGTTTCAGACTATTTAAGACCTAGTTCCTTTTGTAGCACTTAAGCCTTCACTTTGCTTCAGTGTTACAACTGTGCAAAGTAATAGATGATTTCTACTGTTCTGCTATGTACTACCTACATACACTATGTGAAAGAGCTGCACATAAAAACTTGCAGATGTTATCTTTTATAGCTTTGTCAGAGAAAATATTGCCTCATTATTTCTAGTGATCCTTAGGGAAAATCTAAAGATAGGAAGTAATATTATTCAATTATTTGAAGCAGTTTTCAAAACGGACTGGAAGTTTTTAAGGTTGACTATTATATTACCATGGCTCAAATGACTGTTATTAGCTAGCAAGTTATTACATATTCTTATCCATATTAAATTATTTACACATTTAACCTGAGAGACTGCTTTCTAATGAGCAAGTGATATTTAATTAATATGCAAATAGTGTCAAAATAAAACTAAGTTTTGTTTGGATTTAGTTGACATGAATAAATAAACCTGAAAGTATATGGTTAATTGTAATTATAGTTTTATCACTGCCTAAAAATGTCTAGTGTTTGAGAGGTACTATAAATTATAATTGGTTTTTATTCGATAGCTAGTGCTGATATTTCAATGTAAAAAGAGAGAGCAAAGCACAGTCAAATAACGTGCTATAGAAGAAAAGTGCAAACTGAAATGACAAATTTAAATAGAAACAATGAGACAAAATTTAAAAAAAGAAGAAAATAAGTCTTCATAACTTTGCTACAACTTGCTTGTATAGCCCCATATGTATATCTCATCTATCAGCCAGGTAAAAAGAATGTCCAGCAGAAAAGAATGCCATTCAAGGATATTTATGGATGGCTAAGTGAAGAAACTAGGATTTCATTTGGGAATGTTTGCACAAAGGATTTATTTTCTCAACTGAATCTTATGCTAAGGCTCAGCTCAATTTGGGATTGTTACCTTTTTCCTTAGTCATAGTTGAAGTCTTCATTTCTTTTCCTTTTGAAGAGTCTGGAAAATATATCAAATACAGAAATATAAGGAGAAACTTAGTAATAGAAGTGTTCACTGTGCCCATCAGTACTATAACAAATGTGCATAATACCAGATCAACCAAATGTGCAAGAGAGAGAAGTGTTAACAACTAGAATTTCTGTTTACTTCAATAAAAGGCTCAATTTAAGATTTGAAAGCAAACTGAAAATAATTCCCACTAAATTAGCTGGCAAAGTTTCTGCAGTTCAAGCCATGCACTCATTCCTGTGCAGCCTGTCGTTTCAGCCTGTTGTGTGAATTCAGTAACAGCTCTGTTACTCAGAACAGACCATCATTCCTGCTGCAATATTGGCTGTGCAGGTCAGACAGTGGCTAAAGGACACCACAATAAGAGTTACGATTTTATTATTTCTGAATCATGTCAGACACTGCTCCATCCAATATATGAGATCTGCTGAGTGAGAAGAAGTTAGGTTTAGTTCCTTTTCACCAAAAGCCTGTAGTTCAAAATATATCGAAACTGCACTGAGGTACCAGCAGAACCTTTCAGGAGAACTACTGGTTCTTTCCCAACCACATAATGATAAGACATTACCCTTTTCCTTTAAGGCTGCTGGGGGTTTCACATCTTTTCTTTTAACAGTCTCTAGAAAGAAACATTTATCACAAGTCAGGTTAGAGAAATAAGATGACACTTGAAAAGAAAGCAAGTCAAACAATTTGATATGTAGAGAGCAAAAAAGATGCGATAATTAAATGGATTTAACAGCACGGAAATAAAGAACAGGACAAAACAACAAAGTCATTTGTTCATCCTTTTAGACTTGGATATGCAAAATAATAACCCTTCAATATGTCATTAGTTCCTTTGCATTTTGAGGAAACTGTTAAGCTGTCTCTCAAGTAGGCAATGAAGAATAATAATTTACAAAGAGGAAAGCAATTCTGCAGAGCAGTTGGCATCAATGGATTTTTCTTTTGTTGAACCCAAATAAAAAATTAATCCACACTGATACAATTAAAACATTAGGAATACTGGTCTTGAAAGACAGAGGCTGCTGATAAAGGTAAGTGGGAGTTTTCTTTATTCAGGAGTGACAAAAGGACTGGTTACACATTCAGAACTCCATTATTCTTTTAATATCAAAGAGGCCATATGGGTATTGCCTGTGAACAGGATTTCACTTCCTGCATATATATAGCCTTTTAAAATCACAGGCAACCTGGGTATAAAATAAGAGCAGTGCTCATTTTTCGAATGTACATTTATATATTTTATGTCACAATGAATAGTCCAAGAACATAATTGTATCTTTAATTTTTCTGCAGTATATGACAAAGTATTAAAGGAGATGAGAAAAAACATTGGTATTCCAGTTATCTCTTTCTTGTACCTGACAAAGTAGAACCCAAGGACAAACGAAAATCCAGAAGTTGGTTAAACACAAATAAGGGAAAACTGTGATCTTCTTGTGGTGCCCAGATGAGACACATCGACTGACAACAGTGACAAAGAGGAGAATCCTGAGTCCCAAGTAGTGTCCTGGCTTCATTCCCCAGAGTTTTCACAAGGAATAATACATTCCTTCCAGAAGCACATCACTTTGCTGTATATATATTCAGTACTCTGCACTATGCCAGCCATAATCCAGACTGCACTGAGTGTCTCCAGCTTCCAAAAAAATGAGACTTTGCCACAGTTTGGACCTCAAGTGTGCCTTTATAGCTCAGGAACCATGCACAGTTCTGCTAGCCTTTGCTGTTTCCCTTAAATTTTTGAGCTGTTTAAGTACCGTCCAGAAAGTCATCAGTGCCTGTGAATTCTGTAATTCTTTGTATTAATGTTCCATACAGGCCACACTGCAACAAATAGGGTTTTCTCCAAATAAACACTATCAAATAATCCATGACCTCTGTGTGCACAGCTAGCAGGCCAACCTACTGCAACTGAAAAGACTAGAGATGTATGTGTCTGTGTTGCCAACAAATTAGGAAAAAACCCTGATTTATATTAGTCACCCTCAGACACCTGGATCTCTCAGTAGCCTCAACCAGTCTCATTCTCAGTCAACCACATTCTTGAGCCACATGGACCAGATTTAGTCTAGTTCCCTGCAGGAATGTCCGCACTATGGGATTTAGACAACTTGTTTTTGACAGGCTAATATCCAAAGGTTATTTAAAAATACATTTTAGTATTTCCCCCAGGACACAAATTCAAATCTCTGCATTTTAAAGAAGCTCAGGTAGTTACTAGGGACCCTACTGGGGATCTGTACAGCACATATGTTGTTGAAAACAATATAATGGATAAAATAATCTAAACATGAACCAGGATGGGTTTGGTTTTCCATCCTTGTATATTCCTACTCAAGACCCGTTTCTAGCATTGAATAGCTGTTCTGATACTCGGTTCTGAATTTCTTAGCTTTGTCACTTACCTTTTTCCTTTGACCCCTCTGGATTCTTGGGATTCTTTCCTTTCAGAGAATCTATGGGGAGATAATTAAGTTTTTGAGACCGAGAAGATAAGACTGCCCTTCTACACTTAAAAGAAAAAACAACAAATATTTAAAAATTAAGACTAAAATTGTGAACATAAATGGATGCAACCTTAACCTTTTACTTACTCTCTAGTGACGACCTTATATTTTTTAAGGTGCAAAAATGTTAGTAACAAATGCAAGAGTAGAAGTTACTATAGATCACTTTGTAGAGAATTTACAGAGGGAGAAATCAGAAAGGAGAAGGGCAAAATGCGAGTAATGACACAGGATTAGAAATTCTTAGGGCCTTATCCAAAACTTTATGAAGACAGAAAGGATTATTCTGTTTTCTCTGATGGGCTGAACAACAATTTTTTGCCTCATTCCTTCAAGGAGCATGCATTCAGGGTCAGCAAGCATAGGAAAAACATACATTAGATTGTATAAACCACTAATTTTTTTTTTTTTTTTTTTAAAGCAATAACCTCTTGACTCTTTCAGTGTACGTATCAGGGAATATTAGGAGGAAATAGTTTTCTTCAAAGTGAAGGAAGTAATTTCATAGGGTTATGAATGTATGTAGTTTGAGTGAGGGAATATCACAGCTTGCAGGATGCTGAGTAGACCAAATTGCGCTCCATCTGACAGGATATAGCACCTAAGCATCCAGAAAAAACATGCCATTTATTCCAAATGAAAGTTAACCAAGTCTTCAATAAAATAGATCAAGCTAAAAGAAGATCCTTTTGAAAATAAGTTTAACTCTGATCATCCTCCTGGCTGCCATGGTACCAGGAAGTGATCCCACTTATCCATCTGGCTTTAAGTGTGAGTTGCAACAGAAGAAGTTCACTTCCAGGGTGGCTGAAGCCATTGGAGAAATCACACTATTCAGGGATAGATACTTAAATTAGGATCCTGGTCTTCATAGCAACAGGTGGACTCCTTCAGGGGATTGAGAGAATACTTCTAGTGTGAAGACTGAAACCCTTTAGAAGGAGTGTCTATGTTGACTATACAGGAATCCTTGAGACAACAGCTACCCAACTTTGACCATTTTACTCTGTGTGCACTTTCGTGTTGTCAAAGATCACCAGCCACTGTTACAGCAACAGGCACAAACCATTGCCTTTGGCCTTGTGGGTTTGGTGGCATATGCCCATGAGGGATTTTTTGTCATCCATGTAGCAGGTGTCCCTGAGAATCTCCTACGATTTGTAGCTTCTAGAGCAGGTTCAATACTTTTGACTCTTACAGCTTTTGGATGCAGATGTGAGTGCAGGACACTTTCCATGGTGCACTGACTTCCCCACCCTCTGAGTCAAAGCTACTGAGATCCCTTCCAAGGAACATGTTTTTATCTTCAGGTGTTTAAACAAGGACTCACTGAAGAAGTTTCAAATTTCTGCTCTTGACTGACCACTTTTCTGCTGGTCCCAGAAGGGGAAAAACATAAAATTGGCTTAAAGCCAACATTCATCTTGCTGCTTTCTGTCCGCATCTTACTCCAAAGGTGAAGCTGGATCAGGTTAGAAAGATGGTATAGAAAGACAAAGCAGCAGCAGTATATGAGCTCTTCAGAATAATGAACTAGTTCTCATGCAAATGACAGCAACAAACAATTAGATGGAAATATTAACTGAACAGAGACTACTTTTCTGTAGGTGAGTTTCACAACATAACTTTCTACTTTTAAAGAAAAAAAATGAGTGTTATAACTTAAGATAAAAAATGCTATAGGCAAGATGTTATTTCATTTTACTTTTACTTTAAAGGAAGCACAAGCATTGCATAGCAAGTGCAAATCAGCACATTTTTTTCTTTAATGACAGTGTGCCATTATGTATATGGCAAGAAAGAAATCCACACTACTGACATATTTTCCCTACCAATCTGTGCATAAAAATAAATAGGCTTATTATCCATACACAACTGACATAAGAAAAGATACAAATATATCCCAAAACATAGCAAAAGCAAACAAGAGGGAAAAAAGAGCATTTGTTTCGAAAACAAATCACAGAACACAAGGTAAGAGCAAATTTACATTATCTATACAGCACAAATGTTGTCACTTTAATAACTCAGCATAGTACAATTCTAGTGAATATTTTAGAAAGATTCAATGAGGAGTTTTATATGATATATCATGAGCTTTTAGTGCCATTGTTCAAGACTCTGGATGAATGAGCTTCTACTCTGATTATTTGGGCAAGTTATCTAACAAAAAAACACATGGCAAATGATACCTTACAGTTTCATTGGCCTCACATTATTGGATATGCTTATGTCAACAGAAAATCAGCTTTTATATAGTCATTATTGTAAGCGGGCTTCTTTATTCTTCTTTACTTCAGGAAAAAGCTGAAAAGCTAGTTATAAATTCAGAAGGAGTCTTGAAATGTTCTTTATCACAAGACAATAGAAAGTATATTCTTCCAGTGTTCTATTTAATTACTGCCAATAAGATTAAACTCTAAGACTGAAGACATTTTCTTCACCTCATAAAATAGTAAGGTAACATTGTGAGGTTGTGATCTATAGAGTATCCCAGCTATAACTGTAAATTCAGGGATTTAGTTTTCCTGTCTCTGCTTTAAATAAAAACACTATACATCAGCTTATGAAAAATAGCCTGCTTTATGATAAGGTTTTTCATATGAACATCATCCTTGTTCATCCAAATTTAGCCCATCCTTCAAACAGAATGAGGTATGATGATGCTTCCTTTATTGCATAAGGTGCCAGGCAAACATTAATCATCACAAGTATTTAACACTTCATCTAAAAATGTTCCTTTATTTGGTTTTACATGAATAGTAACAAACTTCCAAGATATATAATTAGCATGTATATGCAGTCTTAAAAGTCTTTATTTTCCTGTGTCCTTCAATATATTTTTATTTGCCAGAAACATCCACTTTAAGAAACACATTGTAAGACACCAAGTTGCAAAGAGTGAGAAGGCCCCAATAACCAGGTCAACCTCTACAGAAGCCCACTGAGGAGGCTTGAAGAGGTGATGGAGAAGGGAGAGCGGCATGCAAATAAGGCTTTGATTAATTTATGATCTACAGTTTGGGCAAATATGGTGACTGAAATGGGGGATTTTTAGTGCTAAATATATGTTTCTGTAGCAGAGTAATCCAGAATACAATAGGGAAAACACATAGCCCAGAAAGGCACCAAGATTTCTAAGGGTTTCTCCCATAGAGCTTTATAAGTTCCTCCTATGGAGGAGTTTGCTCTCCTATAGAGTCTTTGCTGCCAATATATTTTGAACTGAGCTATTCAGCTTGCTAATCAGCACCTGCATTTTTAGACACAGACACTGAACTGTGCAAGTTTGAGGCCTATTATGGGAATCAGCGATAACTGCATCAGTAAGTGCTCTCAGGATCTGAGGGACCAGGCTCGGCTGGGCTGGACATCAGTGTTGTTGTAGGGGCTCAGGAGCCTGTGGTGCAATTCCAGCTGTATTCAGCATTGAGTAGTAGGTCGAGGTCTTGCTGTTAGCAGCAGTAATGCATTGGGCATGCATGACTGTATTACATGGCATAAAGAAAGTTGTGTGAAGTTCTAGTTGGTAACATTTTGAGTAGTATGTTGGAAGTTTTTCAGACATTTTTGCGTTGTTTCCCTAAAATGTAGAAAATGTGATATAACATGGCCTGTACTTGAGGTTTAAAATAAATTTCTGCCTGTCCCTTTCTGAAGACTGGGTGGAGAAGGTCTAACCTCCACTGTCATGTTAGAAGGACCTGTTAATAACTTAGTGATTGAAGTCACTGACGTATTGAGCATGAGCCCAGGAGATTAAAAGCAGCGCCGTGGGAGCACTCAGTGAAGGACACGCTACAGAAGTTTGTTCAGGGCTGGCAAACCCCTTTCCATTAGTTCTAAAGAAACTCTCGCCAAACAAGAAAATTGTTTTGGGTCTCCCCTGTCTTTCTTTTTCTTCCCCCCCCTCCAGTAATCCTTTGAAAGGAGCAGCAGGCTGAGCATATCTGCTCCATGCAGAGGAGGAGGGGGCAGAGCCGTCACTCTAGTGCCTCTTCTAATTTTTCAGCACAACCCCATCACGGAACAACAGATTATAGGCAGGATGTGGAGAGGGCCATGGGACCCCAGGAGAGTTTGGATATACAGTTCTATAACTAAGCTCATGTAAATGGGGCATGTGTATATTAGGAGTAGAATACACATAGAAGACAATACATGAACCCCAGGATTTGCAGATTATTATAATTTAATTTTAATTTGCGTATAAAGAAGTGATTAATTAGTAATTGTTCAATTAAACAATAGTGAGTGAATGAACACAGCTTCCAGGATTTTGAAAATATGTCTAGCAATGAAATTATTCCTCCTTTTGCTTTAGATTTTTTTTTCATCTTTCCATAGTGTTTGAACTAAACTCTTCATTCAGTTCTTTGTTTGAAATAGCATATAATGACTATAATTTAGAATAAATATTAATATGTCTATCTATATGGTAGATCTTTTTATCCTGAAGAACCTAAAGAACATGTCAAATAGGACTTATCTATAAATCACTCCTTTCAAATATAGCTATCTGTAGAAAGGAGGGAAGCAATAAGATGGGTAAAAAGCACCCAGCAAAATAATGGGTGAAAGGAAATTCAGCTGAGCTAAGCATCTACTCTGACCAAATTAAAAAAGACATGGGAACTGTTTGATAAAAAATAAGGAACAACAGGAAGATTCAGACCAACTCTGGTTACAGGTGGTTGACTGGATGAAGCTATGGGTTTTTAACTATAGCCTTTACAGAGTCCAGAAAGCACATTACCCACTCATATGTTCATAAATTTTGCTTTATTTCTATTTATTTATGATTTATGCAAGCATTCAGTTCAGACTTTGTTAACTGTCTCCTATTAAACACTTGCATTGTTCAGAAGAACAAGTTCTTAGGAATATTCTTAACTATTTCTTAGAGTGGTTTTGTGATATTTATTTAATTAATTTTGAGACTTCTGAGTGTTAATTGGTTCACCATATTCTATTTATGTCCTTTTTCCCCCCTTTTTTTTTCATGATATAAATCCTGTAGAATATTTTAACCACTTAAATGTTGATTGGTTAAGATTTATAATAGGAAAGATTTATAATGTTTATTTTAAAATTAATATCTTCATTCTACTTTATGTGGTTTTCAATGAACTTTATATTGTATTGTCTATTCTTACCTTTATCTTTCAAAGCTGTAGGATTCTTTCCTTCCTTTTCTTTAGCATGTTCTGTAAAAATAATTTATTAATCTTCAGGCTAGAGTGATAAAAGGTTAATACCTCTGGGATAATGATTGATTGAATTGATTGATGGTTTCTAACTGAGCCATGATACCAATTAGATGTGTAGCACAAAACTGTTTTTCATGAGTTTTAGCATGTTCACAAAGTGAAACCATGAACTTTTCTTAAGTGTAAAGAAAGAACAAAGATCACTCAAAACTTATTTCCTTTTCAGGTTGTAATAACAAACGTTAACAAGTGTTCCTAAGTTCTGAGTTTGGACTTCTAAGTTTTCATACAGATGTTTCATATTACCAAGGCTCTATTTGCACTTCTGAACCAGGTAATGTCAATTAAGTTTTATCACAAATTTACTGAAATAGTATTATGCTCATAAATTCTTAACTAAGTTATACTGTAAAAACAAAATGGCCAATGCACTGAAAGATTTTTTTCTTGATGCACATATATCTTAGAGTTTTATACAGCTTTGTCCTGCTGTGTTACCTTTATCTTTTGGAGCAGCTGGAGATTTCAATTCTTTCTCTTTTCCAGGATCTGTAAAAGAAGTATTCACACTGATAAAGTGACAGTCAGAAGCCATAACTGAGTGAAACTATGAGATTTAATCATAAGAGAGAATGAAGCACCTAGATCATATGAGAGACTATAACTGTATATTGGAAGAAATAATAAAAAACGGAGTGATTGGAAGAGTTGTATGAAATTCACCTGTTTCTATTCAGAGAGTTCAGTCCAGAAAGTGTTTTATTGATATAACTATGAAACTTATAAAATTTGCAAGCTTCAACTTAATATGGGATAAGGATACTTTTTCAACTTTCTTAACCAGGAAGGACAAAACTGACTAATTTTGACTCATCAGTGTTGCCTGTGGCCTACTTCCCTCATCTGGGATTGCCTATTCTTGCTGGGCAATCCAGGTGTGTCCTTATTGAAACTATTCTTTTCTAAGGGTCAGATGTGTATCAAACTGAGATAGCAATAAAATAGTGACAAACAGGAGGATGAAGAGTTCTTTTTATTTTGCCTACAGACAAGTAGTGAAGATGGCTAGGCCACACCATCCTTGATGGATACTGTACGAGGAAGGACAGTCCCCTGTAAAAGGCATAAGAAAAAATTTGAACCAGACAGGAAACAAGAATTCTGTTTCAGACAAAATGTGAGATCATCATTCTGGGCTGATGAAACCAAGATCTCCAAAGCTTTTCCCACCAACATTAAAAAGACAGATGAGACTGTCCCAAAATAGGCTAGTCAGAAAGAAAGGAAACTTGGATTTTGAATTCTTGCATGTTAAGTGAGTGTTTTAACTATCTGACTACTGGTCACATGTAATCTGGGAAAAAAAATCCCAAACAATGTTCTCCATCAGATATGAAGTAAAAAATTCTTTCTGTTGAGAAACTTGGTGGAAATTCAGTGCCAGAAGGTCTTAAAGAACTCTGTTAGAAGACCTTGGTTTCTACACATAGGATAAAATGATAAGACTCCTAATGAGGAGGAGGTTGTGTTTAGCAGATAGATATGAAACTTGTAACTACAGTGGGTAGCTGCAGTGATAATTGTTTACTGCCTTAAGCACACAGAATTTACAAATTGTCACTTTGTTATAAAAACATGGAATGTGTCCAATAGTAGTTTATCATGGTATCAATAAAGCTTCTTGTTCACAATTTAGTATTCAGCTTTGTGTAAGACAAATTGAGTTCATGGGGAATCTGAATTGAAGGAATCCAGAAATAATAAAATTTTGTTTATGGTAGAAGTAACCATCAGGTAGAAAAACGTAATTTACGGTTGACATTGAAACTTCTGTTCTGTTGAGACTGACATCAAGGGATAAATGTCTCGTTATTTTTCTCCTAAATTGTGCTTCCAGATGATATAATTTTTAAAGGAGAAGACTTGGGAAAGGAATTTCTTGAACAAGGTCAAAAGTGTAATTTTATGTAATAAAGCTGTCTCTTTCCATCCTTACTACATCCCAGACATCTGCTTCAGAAACTACCCCTGAACTTCTGCTTCTACCTTCAGGTTTTGTACTCACCAGTGTATGATTCAGTCACTAATTTCGAAAGTGAAAAGCCAGACATTTACCTTACTGCAGATGTCTGTGAAGCATATACAGTGGAACTAAGTATCTCTAATAGTCCTAATAAAAAGTCAACGCCAATTTTTAAATATTAAGTTAATGATAGAAAACTGTGCTAACAGAAATTAAACTCAGTTAGAAGACTGAAAAACTTGTCCTCTGTGCTTATGAGTTATGAAAAAATTCCCAAGAGAGATTCCATGTTCGCTGCAATGGTCTCTACAAAAAAGAGGAGAATGGAAGACACAGACCTTTCCCTCTTTTTTTTTTTTTTTTCTGTGATTCACAATCCAAATAAAGATTCTGTGATTAATATAAGAACACAAGTAATGCACCTAAATACTACACTATTATGCCTTTACCAAAATAAATCATTTAATGCACAATATTAACCCTTTCTTTTCAGGAGCCTGCCTGTAAGAACTTGTTGTTGTGCACTTCCATTATTAACAACACAGTTACCCAAACTGTTACAGAAGATGTCACATCAATGATACATTTTGAAAAAAAAAAAAAAAAACATTAAAAAATTCTGAACTGAAAGCTTAAGTCATTACTGACAAAGCTTGAATCTCATGTGATTCCTAAACAAGGAAAGCTTTGGGAAGGTTCTTAAGAGATAGTTGTCTCCAGGAGAAAAAATGGCTTTTAGGATGGTGTGGCACGTGACACACATGCTGCTGAAGAACTTAAAAAATTACCCAGGACTGCCCTGGAAATAGGAAATCAAACTGTAAATAAACACTGGCCATATTCTGTAGGACTGAATTTACTGAGGTCTGTTAGACAGTCTGCCATAACTTGGCAAAATGACAACCTGTAATGCAAATCCCATGACAAGAGACTTGTGTTACTTGCTCTGTATTAATTAGCAGTGTTAAGCTCATATTGACATCAGAATATATAACTGAGACCTGTAGTGAGCCTAGCACGTGTGGAGAGAAGAATTTTTTGTGTAAAATAATAAATATAAACTTTATAAAACTTTGTGCTAGCATTGCACAAGTCTCTTCCTTTTGTCAAGCAAGCACTTAAAGTATTGGGATGAAACTTCTTTGGCTTAAACAGACTAGAAATTCTCAACATATCCATTATCACTATTATCAGCTCTGTTGTATCAGTTCTAGCCTGTCTAATCAACCATAATCTGCAATTCTGACTAACAGCAGGAGTTTTTATACATTATTTTTCATTTATAGATCTGACATTGCTTTATCAGTTATAGGGAGAAGCAATATGTAATACTATAGCTTACTTCCTTGTTTTGTCTTCGGTTTATCTGAGGAAAGAGAAGAGAAGGGAAGCAAAAGTGAAAAGAGAAAAGAAAAAGGAAATATTAGAATAGATGTTCACATAGAAAATTATTTCTAATACAGTCAGCTAATGAAAATGTATTTAAATATATGTTTTCCCTAAGTGCTTAAATATACCTTGAAAGTGATTTCCACTCCATTGTTGCTTGACAGTGTATGTGAAAAAAGTTCATGGTTCCAACCTAGTACCTTGCAGACGTGCAATAAGAGCATAAATAAACCCGTCTCATATGACCTGCTTTAACTGATGGTAATTAACTCCTTTCTTAATACTACTGGATATCACAAGAAAACATCTTTGCCTTTTCCTCATTTCTTTTAAGTATTAATTCTCAGTTGCTTTAATAACAGGCAGTAACTCTGTGGCAACCATCTGACACTTGCTCATGTAATTTTTCAAACACATAGGTCAAAGAGTTAAAGCACTGTCTTTTTTGAGACGCTTCTGGCAGTTCTCTGCCTTCTTGCTCTACTTTTAACAGTTAAAAATATTACATGCAACTTGGTTTTATTACTAATAGAAGATCAGTGAACTGAAATGTTGCTACAACCTTTTAGACCATTTCTAGACTTTAGGGATTTGAGGGCAAAGCTACAACAGCATATTTGATCACTAAAACCTTCAGCTTTGAAACAATGAAGCTATGTCCTTTTGCTAAACAAATAGAGCTGACAACACTCCAGATTTTCCTTCAAGTCTCCTTATATTTAGTGTTTTCCAAACTGCAAATCCTAATTTTGACCAGGTCTGAATCCTTCTTGTTTTTGACAGGGATCCTGGCATACAATAGCTAGCAGAGCAAATGATTTCATTTCTCAGTCTAAAAGGCTCAAAAATCCCCTGGTTGAAAAAAACTATTTCCTGGTGTATTCATACTTTCCTGATTAAGAAAAAGAGTCCTCACTTCTCCTCATATCTTCCAGATACCTGGAATCAGTGAATTAGGTAGTTTTCACTCAAAACATAACTCAGAGCTGCTTCCATCACTTTACATTTTATTCTTCCATGAGAAATAGAAGTACATGCTAATATTAAAAAAAATTCCTGAAAGTTTTTTTGGCTCATTTGTCTTTGAGTGAGCAATGTGTTGGCAGTATCTCCATACATACAGGGTGCAGAAATGAGGAGCAGAGGCAACTGCTGTCTGAAAGTGTTTATGTTCGCTTCTGTGCAGCAGAGGAACTGAGCTGCTGCCAGTGCATGGAAGTAGCTGCAGAAGTAGTTGTGATAGACATTACATGTTGTTCTTACCCCTCTGACTTGCAGAAGCTAGATGGCTGCTGGCATGGGGAGATAGTACTGCTGCTGCTGACTGCTGTCATGGGAAACAGTTTGTCCCCCTTTTGAGCCCCCTGGGTATCACAACCAAGGGTTTAGAAATCCCTGCTCAACTGCTCAACACCAGCCGTGTGAAACTATGGTTTGTACTGCTCAGTCTGTGCTCTTTATGGCACAATTAAAATATTTTGCAGATGAAGTCCCATCTGATGGTGGCACGTTGTAGAAGGGACAAATCTTACAGCAAACACCACCTCATTGCTGCATGAGATAGCCAAACAGAGGGGAAGCAGTGCAGATGGCTGAGGAAGCACTTGTATGGCAATAGGAAATAGTGTGGAGGTACCCATACTAACAATGACTGAAATCTAGGCCAAGGCCCACCTAATTATAACATTTTCCATGACAACTAACAAGCAGCTGACAGCTGTTGCAGGGTGCCTGCACTGGCTTGAGTAATGCTGAGTAAAGCTGAAGCTGAGAAACTGGAGAAAAGAAAGGGATAATAGCTCTACTGTTCAAAGCTACCTTAGTAAATTTGTTTTATACCTTATTCTAAAGGTTATTGGCAAGTTTGGAAAAACTCCAATATGGTAAGACTGAAAATGCTGAGGGCTCTAATTGCCCATTTGAGCATGAGTAAATACAAAAATCACCTTGGTAGACAGTAACAAAACACAGTAGATAACAATGTGTATCATACAAAGGCAACCAGGGCTGATAAGCTTTGGGTATTTATGACAGCATTTTACTACTTTGCTCCTTACCATACTAACCTAAAAAATTATGGATTGCTTTTAACAAGTGTACAAGAAGCAAGTATGCAGGATATAATGCTGAAAACAACAATAACAATAAATATGTGTATATAATGGGAAAAGGCACATCTTTATCTAGCTGCTTTAGGGCTCCAATCCTTTTCTTTTTATGTTCACCATCATCACTCAGAGGTTTGAGTTTTGTTTTAGCCTCAAAAAAACCTCAAAAGCTTTTGAGTTTCTCTGTGGTGGACCTTTGTGACTCTTCATGAGGCTAATGTTTCATTTGGGATAACAAAGTCAGCTCATCTGACTTTAGAGGGACTCTGCCACTTTACCTCACTGCAAGTCACTCTCTAAGAATGAATAGTAAAGCCTGATCCCTGCCGAGGCTGCAGGGGCTGGAAGCCTCTTGCAAGACCTGTGGGACACAAAGTCCCAGCACAGGACCTTTAAACTGAAGTGCATGACCTATTCACCTAAAGCTTTCTGTGGAGGTTGCAGTTTTGTGAAAGTGGGACAAAAACAGTTTCCCAGTGGAAATTTCCTGTTGCTCTGATAAACACAGCAGAGCCCTGACAAATACTAGCAGAGCAATGGATTTAAAGGTTGCTGTCATCCAGTTGTCTGAATCTGAGGTTTATTGTTTCTGTGCCATTGTCTTTAAGAGAGATAATGCCAACATGCTTTGTTTTCTTTTTACCTTGTGCTGCTGCCTTCGTTGCTTTTTCTTCCTTCTTTTCAGGTACTGCTGCAAAATAAAGATAAGGTTTAAGTAAGATTTCTAGTCAGAATTGTTGCTCCAACAGAAAGCTTTTCTTAAATGCTTACAGATTACTTTGAGGCAAATGATTTCAAAGATTTGCAACAATGAGATACCTTTTTTCCCCTGATGAATGACTACATAACTATTTTTAAGTATCTTAAAAAGAAAAGAGGAAAAACAAACAGGGAACATTTTTCTTTCAGAAAATGAAGAGCAGCATTGTCTTCTAGATCTCAGGTGGAACACAGGCTAAACTGCAGTCACATAACAGAGGAGAGAGCAAAGCAAGCAGGTCTCTCCTTTGCCCAGCTATGTGAAGGTTCCCCAGGCAAGCGTGGTTTTCAGTTTGCATCAGCAGAAACCTCCACTCTGCATCCCTGGCACAGCAGAATACTTCCCCGTATTCTTAATTTTAAGCATGTAGTTTGTCTCAGTGAGGATAGTGTTCCACAGCCAGACTGTATGTTACAGACACCTAACTTGGTCCTTGTGAATGCTGTGATTTCTGCATGCAAGAGAGAAGAGGGAACCAGACCACTTGTGAGGCAGGGCTGCTAGACCTTTACCGATGCCAGGGGAAGCAGGTACAACAGCCCAGGTCAGGATGTCTGGACATATCCAACTGATTACTCGCACGCTCTAGCTTGCACAGTTCCTAAATTGATTTGCACAGCTTGAGAGACAAGAGACAGAGATTATTTGTCCACACCAAGGATTAAATGATCTAAGAGGAGGAGGTGCAGGAAGGAATCCCTTCAGAATTTGCTCTCTTAGGAAACTTACATAAATATGGGTATCCATAGTTTCTGACAATTTACATGGCAGGTTTGGCAATGTACAAGATTTCCTGTAGATTACTGAATATATTTAGGACAACATATATTTTTTTCTCATTTAATTTAATTATTCAGGGTTAAGTCTTGCAAATATGTAAACATATTTGTTTAGCTCTAAATGGCACTGCCAACGCTTCACTTTAGTAAAACCAAGCTTTTGTAGCCGTAATTTATAACTATTAAGCTCAATGAGAAGCATTGCTTTAATTTAAAAAGGTATTCTCTTACAGTGTTTGAGACAAAAAATGTGACATTAAGAAAATAAGCTTCACTATCATTGCCTTGTTTAAAAGTAGTGCAAAGAATAAATAATCAGCATAAATGGCAGGATGTAAAATGGATGGTGAAAATTAATTTATATCTGATAAGTATAGAAACGTCTTTGCAGCTACAGAATTATCAGCACATAACATCCCCTCAGCTTGTTATTTCAACCTGTCAAACACAGAAATATTTTCAACACAGTTTTATTACAGCAAATCACAGTTGAAAATTAAGAGCTTGGCTTTTAGAGTTAAGGTAAATACTGAGGATCATGTATTATCATTATTTGTGCTGAGAAATTCAGGGAATTCAAAGGACCTATGAATTGCCTCCAGGGGTGCTTGCTGCTGTTGGAGGAATGCCCTGGTGGTCCCTCTGAAGCTGCTAGGCATGATGGCCCAAGCAGGCCAGCTCAGTTAGTAAGCTATGGCCTGTCTGCAATGTCTGCAAGTGGGCTGGAGGCCAAAAGAAGGATCTTCTGTTCCCAGCAGGAAAGCTTGCTGAGATTCAGTGAAATGTCAGATATGGACAGATGAACTGCTTCACGTTGAGTGGGATGGACCAACTCACACACCCCAATCACTCCCTTGCCACTTGCTCTTGTTTACCCCAGGATGTTGTGGGGTGAGCAGGTGTTTGTGAGCAAACTCCATGAAAATAAGTGAAATATTGCACCTTTGCACCTCAGTTACCTCAGATAATCTGTTTGCCTGAAAATCAAGTCTAGGCTGAAAGGATGACTGACTGGATGCATGAGAAAATAAAAAAGAGTGAGTACTCTGTTTCTATCCAAGTACCTAACTTTGTATTGATGTTACTGGACACAGAGAAAGCCACGAAGGAGCAAAGTCCCTTAATAGTTATTGTAGATTCATGTTACTAAGGCCCACATCAGCAGGGATACTTAAATCAGCAATAAACTAGACACCTACATGCCTAGATGAATCTGGACATTGAGCCCTGCCACTGAGCAAACCAATATCACAATGCTGCTGAAAATCTTACTAAAGTGGTCAACGTCTTGAAGAATAAGCTTATTTTAGTATGGAAAAAAGGATATGAAAAGGGGCACCAGAAACCCGTCCCATATGCATTCCAAAACGTATTTTTACCATCTGCTGCAAAAGCAGCTATGATAAGATTAAAATGAATTATTGAGGACTGTTGTTTTCTCCAAAGCATGTTTATCCTTTTTAGCTAAAACTGACACAGTTTTGGTTTGTTTAATTTCTGAAAACAAGAATACTGATGGAATAAAAAATACAAGTATTTTCTGGATCCTGAACTGCAGGCTAGAAGAGTAATACAGCTTTCTGAGATCAGGTATTTAGAGACATCAAATTCATGTGGTGGTAGACCACAAGTGCAATTATGATGAAGGAACCAGCCATCCTTGAGAAGCATTGAGGCCACTATTTAAAAATAAGAACTAATATAATTCATAGTATATTTGCTATCTGTATCTGGTTTGTGTGGCAAGAGGGGGAACTACAGGAGTGGCTTCTGTGAGAACCTGCTAGAAACTTCCCCTGTGTCCCATAGAGCCAATGCCAGCTGTCTCCAAGATGGATCCACCACTGGCCAAGGCCGAGCCCATCAGTGATGGTGGTAGAACCTTTGTGATAACATATTTAAGAAGGGGGAAGAAAACCTGTGCAACTGTAGCTAGGAGAGAGGAGTGAGAATATGTTAAACAACTCTGCAGACACCAAGGTCAGTGAAGAAGGCGGGGAAGGAGGTGCTCCAGGCACTGGAGCAGAGATTCCTCTGCAGCCTATGGTGCAGACCATGGTGAGGCAGGCTGTGCCCCTGCAGCCCATGGAGGTTAGCAGTGAAGCAGATCTCCACCTGCAGCCTGTGGAGGGCCCCATGATGGAGCAGGTGGATGTGCCCAAAGGAGGCTGTGACCCCGTGGGAAGCCCACCCTGGAGCAGGCTCCTGTCAGGACCTGTGGCCCCATGGAGAGAGGAGCCCACACTGGAGCAGGTTTGCTGGCAGGAATTGTGACCCTATGGGGGATCCACGCTGGAGCAGTCTGTTCCTGAAGGACTGCACCCCGTGGAAGGGACCCACAGTGGAGCAGTTCATGAAGAACTGCAGCCTGTGGGAAGGACTCACATTGCAGAATTTCATGGAGGACTGTCTCCCGTGGGAGGGACCCCACACTGGAATAGGGAAAGAGTGTGAGGAGTCCTCCCCCTGGCGAGGAAGGAGCAGCAGAGACAACGTGTGATGAACTGACCACAACCCCCATTCCTCATCCCCTTTTGGGAAGGGAGGTGTGAGCTACTTTGAATAATGCTGAGAGGACTTTTATCATCAAGGTAATAGGTGTAACTTTAACAGTCTGTATAAACAGAAAGCCTGCACATATAGAGTCGGTGTTTGGAATAAGACTCCAAAGAAGGTATTGTTTTGTTTCTATTGGAACAGAAAAAGTTTTCCGAGTAGTTCAAGATTTCATCCCTTCCACTGAGCATTTTCAAAGTTCTTGCCACTTCTGAGTGGCTGCCTGAAAGATGACCTCTTTGTAAAAAACGGTCCCATTACAGATGTTCCAAATTTGAAAAGCTGATGTTTTATTTATATGGCTTAACACAGCTGTATTATAATGTATTATAATTTTCTCCTCAGTAGAAGAACATCAGGGGTTTAAAAACAATAATCAACAACAACCCCGCTGAAAACCAAATCAAAACCACTAGAAAACCCTGACTGAGATAATACAAAATAAAAAAATGCACATAAAGGTAAAAGTAGAAAATTGTCAGGGATCTATATTTTCAGTAAATTATAGTTTAAAATAAATAGATGAAGTAAAGGGAGTCTGGACTCCCATTTATATTTTGTCATTTCTCAGCAAAATTCTTGACAACTTGGCACAATGTAGATCAAATGGGTGATTTCTATGGTAATTGTTTCTCTGATTCTATCATAAGCTCTTTGGAATCAAATGAGAGAGAGCTTAGCAGACATTGTTTTGTGCTGAAAGTAGCCAGGAAATCATTTCATCAGTCAAATATTTCTGCAGTCTCAATAGTTGTAGGCTACAATAAAATTTGTCAGAATATTTTTATCCCAAAAGAGTCAGGTTGCATAACTAACATCCACATCAGAAATATGCATTCCAAAATGTCACCGAGTTTAAAGCTATTTTGAGATGTTTTCTTGGTGTGAAGGAAAGTTGAAAGAAATCACTCTGACTGAAGACAACAGACACTTCACTCACTGAACCCTGAGGTCAGAGACAGGAGCTCTTCATCCTGACATCACTAATATCAAGAAATCATGAACCTAAGAAGTGTCTTATGGTTTAGGAACTGTTCTGTTACATGGAGAAATGAAAAAATTCCCTGACATAATGGGATTACAGAACCTTTTGTGAGAAAATGCAGCAAAACTTCATATAAGCTTGATAGTTCATCAGAAGTACAAGCTAGTGGAAATGGCCCAGATCTCCTTCTATGCCAGCAGATTAATTATTTTAATTACCAAAGAAGAGAATTTCATCAAAAGCCTCTCTTGTTTTCAGAGCAGGACTGTTTGTCTTCCATGAATATGCTTAAAAATTTTGAAATTTGCCAGCAGCTACTGAATATTGGAAACTACATGGCACTCAGTAAGCTGCTAAATCTAAATGGATTAATAGAAGAAAAATGGGAAACAAGTAATGAGCAACAATAAAGAACAAACAAATACAGATTGAAAAGCAATGATTTTATTCAGTTAGTGAAAGGTATATCTATTAAACCCCACTAGAATTTGCCTGTCATCTTAAAAAAATATATTTAGAAGAAAATAACAACATTCCTTTGTGATTCTTAGTAAGAGGCCAAAGGAAGAGCTGTAACATTTTTGTATAAATATCATTTTGCCCCTGGAATACAGGCTATGATTGAGTTTCAAAATTAGCAACATAAATTTCGATCACTTCTTAACGAGTAATTTTTCAGAAATTAACAATTACTCCAGAGCTAACATCAGTTATTTCTGTTTAATGGGGATTGGTGACTGATTAAAACAAAGTTGTTATTTACTTAA
Source organism: Strix uralensis (assembly GCF_047716275.1). NCBI lineage: Eukaryota > Metazoa > Chordata > Aves > Strigiformes > Strigidae > Strix > Strix uralensis. Next base: position 58,840,428 of record NC_133974.1, read on the forward strand.
ATACTGCAGAATAATTTCAGGTTCAACATTAGGCTGATCCTATGGTAAAACTAAGATGGCCGAGACCAACATATTCTGTTGTGAGACTGCTCTTTTGACAACGGAAGTAACAGAATGATTCTGGTTTTATATAATAGAAACCTACAATTTATCCTTAATGAACTCTGAACTTCCTATAAAATTTTTTCAAGTGCCCCTTAATTCAATAGCTCATAAGGAAGGGTTCGCTTCCATCCTGCAAATTGCTGGAGACATGATGAAGACTTATCACATATACAAATGTTTGCTTCTCATCTAAATAAATATAAAATACAGTATTCACTAGAAAAATTTGAAGCTACTCACAGCAATAAAGCATAGAGGTAAAAGATCTGTAGTTTCAAAACGCCTGCTAATTCTGTTTGTAAACTTTACAATTGACCTAAACAAAATAACTTTTAATAAAAAGGTAAACATAATCAGTGGGAATAACAATTTCAAAAGGTATATGACAACATTTCCCAGTAGTGGCCAAAGAAAACTTCAAGTTTGCAGAAGGGGACTTAATTCTTCAAGAAACAACAGCTTCACTTCCTTTTGGACCGTGATGAACACAATCTTGCCAGAAATGGGTTCACAGATGTTGAAATGTTGACTTCATATGCATACTACAACATTACAGAAGAAATAATAATAATGTATTTGCTCAGAGGCTTCAACAATAGGGGAAAGATTTATTCAATCACCACTGCAGCAAGACTACCTTTATTTTCAGCTTTGGCTGTCTGGAATTTGCTAAAAATGCAAAATCTTAGCTCACCATACTTTTTTTTCCCCTTTAGTTTCTGTGTTTTGTCTGGTGGGAGTATAATGAGAACAAATGCCTAAATTACTCTGGTTTCTGTTTTGCTCAATACAATTAGCTGCAGAGGAATGACAGCATTATGAATTTAGCCCATGAAGCAGGGAACTTAAAACCATCCAATAAAGGGAATAATATATTAGTTTTGATTTCCTTACATTAATCTCCACAGCTGTGATTCTGCAACCCTTCCTCATGCTCCAGAAGACGAATCTACTGCTTTGCAATTCAGCCTGACTACTTGTGTCAGAATTTACTGGTTAGTGTGAGTGAGGCTTCAGAGATGAACTCTAAAGTAAAAGAAAATGTTTGAATGATAGTGGGGTATTTAAAACTGGAAATTCTCATTTCCCTGCCTTTGACTTGTGGTGGACAGCTCGGAGACCACAATCCACAAGTCTGAGCAGCTGATACATGCAGTCCCAATTGTTTGAAAAGGTGTACAGGGTCTGGCTGAGCAGGAATTGCTTTTCCCCTGTGGCAGCCCTCATGGGCTGTGTTTTATGTTGGGAGCTGGCAGGGTGTTGATAGCACACTGGTGTTGTGGCTACTGTTGAGTAGTGCTTACACAGCACCAAGGCTCTTTCTGACATTTTCCCCCCCACAGTGGGACGGGGTGGGCAAGATCTTGGGAGGGGACACAACAGGACAGCTGACCCGAACTGACCAAAGGGATATTCCATACCATATGATGTCTGCTCAGTATAAAGCTGGGAGAAAGGAGGAAGGGGGTGGGGTCACCCTTGGTCCTCTGAGGCAACCACTACGCGTATTGGAGCCCTGCTTCCTGAGAAGGCCCGACATCGCCTGTTCATGGGAAGTAGAGAATAAATCTGGTTGGTTTTTTTTTTTTTTTTCTTCCACGCCCGGACCTTTGCTTCGCTTTGCTTATATTAAAACTGCTTTTTTTTTACCCACAAGGGTCATTTTTTTTCCCTATTTTCTTTTCTTTCCCCTCTTTGCCCTGTTGAGAAAAAAGCGACTTGGTGGATACCTGGCATTTAGCCAAGGTCAAACCACCACAAAAGGAATGTTTATAAAGCAAGGTGGTCATTGATATGAATAAACATGGAGTGAGAGTGAAATGCAGTCCATAACTTGCTATTTCATTTTCCATTCCTGTCTAGAATACAACTGATATCTGCAACGTTCTTGAAGGCAATTCGGAGCTAGTATCTTGCATTGTATGTATGCAAAAAGTCAGACATTGACACGAACAATTAAATATTTGCTCAGCTTGAACTTAAACCCTTGATGTTTCTCACCAATCCCTGTTCCCTTTGCCTTCTGTAAAGGAGCAACCTTTGGAGCAAGCACTGATACTCCAACTTCTCCCACCTTCTGCCATTGGCAGTTTTTGTATAAGAGGAAAACAAAAACTGTTTCCCTGAACCTCCCTGTAAAAATCCTGGAGTCATTAAAGAGAACACTGTTCAGTCACTGGGTTTGTGCTGCAGCTGGACTGGCAAAAAGAGAAATATTACTCTTTGTATCATGTGTCTACAGAAGATTGGTTACTTCTCCTTTCTGCCTTTTGCAAAAACCTTATGGTTTTTATGTCTAGTCTATGGACAACTGAGGGAGAAGACACTAGTTCTAGAGGTGCTTTGAGGTGCTGCAAGGAAGGAGCCATTATTATTTAAAGTCCACTGTTAGCTTTGTCACAAGAAGCTTCTTCATTAACAGTAGAGTTAGCAACAGCATTCTTCCATTTCAATTTTAAGAACAAATAAATTTACCCACCTTTTGACTTCAGAGTTTCCACAGATGCTGTAAAATAAAACATTCCAGGAAACAAATTTTGGAAATGGATAAAGACATTAAGATTGATCCTAACACCTCTTCCCTTGGCCAATATGCTACCTATCTATGCAGAGCAGGCATTCATTTTTTTATGCAGAGAAAAACTGACAAGCACATATGTTGCTTATTTGGATAGTCTCATGGCAGATGACTAATTAACCTGCAGATTAAAAGCAATGAAAAACAAGGTCAATAGGTAAGTTATATATGGAGTTTCAATATATATTTTATTCAGTTAGTGAAAGGTATATCTATTAAACCCCACTAGAATTTGCCTGTCATCTTAAAAAAATATATTTAGAAGAAAATAACAACATTCCTTTGTGATTCTTAGTAAGAGGCCAAAGGAAGAGCTGTAACATTTTTGTATAAATATAAAAAATTACTATTTTCAAGTAATGAGGATGAGGGAAGGAGTGAAAACAGGTTTCAGAATAGGCACATGTCAAACATAGGTGGAGGGTACGCAATAGAAATCTTTTAACAATTCCAGTAATTTGGGGGAGTTAAGGATTTTTTTGTTTTTAGTTTATTGAAAACTCAAAGCACAGAACTCTTCCAGTATTGATACAGGGGAAGATCCACTTTCAAAAGTCTTCCTTGACATATATTTTCAGTTTAATTTGTTTACTAGTCTTCATAATTACATTTACTAAAGCCAAATAAATTGAACTACCACATTTCTTTTTCTTCATTATTCACACCTTCATTCTGAAGAACTGTGACAGATTTTTATGTCATAGAAAAGGACAGATTCATTTTTTTCTATAAATTGACTGTCTGCGGTAGGTATTTTTTGCTCAGAATTTATATCTGAGAAAATAGAGTCATTTGATGAATGAGTCATCAAGCTTGGCTGTAAAAGGAGTTGAAAATCTTTATGCTTTCCCAAATTTGGATAAACTGGAGAAGTAGATTCCAGTCAGGAATAAGAAAAGTACCGAGCTACAACAATAAAATGCATGGATCCTTGGAATAAAAAAACCCTAAAACAACCTACATCACATATTTCCTCCCCTCCACACTCTGAAGCTCCTATTTTGTGTTTTGTTCTCCATCCATTTACTGTAACCTCCAAGCAGACCCCCTTCCTTGAAAAGATAAACCTTTTAAAACCTGAAATTAAAAATTCTTACCCTTGTTGTTCTCCTCAGCAACATTTGATCAGATCTCAGTTCCAGAAGACCAAATGGCTGCATGTCTGCTCCACAGTCACTCATTTGCTCAAGTAACTTTGATTAGACCAGCAAATCTTTATCTCTGGCCTCACTTTTCTTGTCCCTTTACCTAATCCTGTCTCAACTTAAAATCAAACCAGAGAAATGAAACTCTAAAACTTACTGTCTTTCACAAGTCTTACCATATACTTTTACTTCTTTCTTTGTTGTTTTGGCTGTAAAAACAAAACAAACAAACAAACAAAATCAAATATTGACTTCTGACATGAATTAATTTAGAACATTAGGATAGTTGAAAAGTAAGATAAAAAGGGAAGAATATTCACCAGGTTCTGTAATTTTTTCTTTCTTCTGTAGTTCTGAAAAGAAAAAAATCAAGTATAAATTTCTTTTCTTGTAATGTTTTGTTTAGTTGCCCTGGTCAATCATGTTTCCTATTACTAGCAACAGCTGGATGTGGCACATTCCTTTGGACTCTCAGTTCAGGTGAGCCCTTCCCTACTTTCCTTCACGTCAAAGTAAAACCTTTAGAGTTGTCATCACTCTCTCCAGTGGTTTCCACACTGTGCAAACAGGGTCAGATTAGCTGTTAATAATGGGCACCAAAGGATTTAACTCTTATAATAAGGTGCTAAAAGGAAACTCTAGAAACAGTGTAGATTAAATTATCTACAGTTTTACTTCAGAGTGGTCTAAATGGAGGCTTGTGAACCAACTGTATGTGCCTCAGGACACCTGTGATATGGTCCTTGCCTTTCTTCACTGGAGAGACTGGAGAATAAGCAGAGCATCTAGTCCAGCTGCTGTTGCTCTACAGCCACAGGAGAAGTGGAAGAGGTCCTGTGGAAGGAATACACAGCATGGAGGGAGCCATGCCTCACCGGAGCTAATCACCAAAACAGGATCTGGAACCTGAAGCTGAAAAGCTTCATCCACCTAAACTCTGCACCCTCTGGCAAACTATGACTGGGATTTACAAATTTTTAATGGTAGTTTCTGTAACAGTTCTTTCCATCTCATCAGGATGTGCTTCAAAACTCCCTCAGAGAAGGAGTAGGAGGCCTACCAGGGGGGAGAGGGAGAGACTGAACGTGTCTCTCAGAAACTGAGCGTGATCTACCAGCCAGGGTTGATGTTCACAGTAGCAAAAAAATAGATAAGCTTTTGCTGTCTGCAGATGATGTCTGCAGATGCTTTTAAACAGCATATGGAAAGGCTCTGCTGGGCAGGTTTGGATCCATACAGGAACATTACCTAAATTCAAGAGTATCTGAGCTGACTGATTACAAGATAAAGGCAGTTTCTATTAAATACATGCTTGTTGCTTACTGGTATCTGATGATTATATTTTCTCCATGCTTATTATAGGATATATTTGTATCAGTGCTGTGGTATACATTTGAGGAATATTAATGTTTAAATAGTTTCCACTCTAGAATCAAGATATAAAGTTCCATGTTCAAAGTCATTGTACCCTCACTAAAAGCAAGCCTATCCCTAAATTTGAGCTATCTTTGAACTGAATAAGCAAAAAGGAACAAGTACTGCCAACAGAAAAGTAAATACATTGACCAATAACATTAACATGAGTAACATTTGTATTAAATATTAATTCATAATCAATACTGAATGCACAGTGGACATCTAAAAGAGGTATACTTCACACGCTGAGTTATTAAGAAAAAATTGGATTTTTATTCTTCTTTTTTTTACCAAAAACATTGATGGAATTTCATCACAATTTCATAAACAATATCTTTTAGCCAAAATGTATACTTTAAAGCATCAAGACTAGCTGACTGAAATCAGGGACCTAACTTTAATATGGTTATATAAACCACATTTTAATGTAATTATTATATAACACATACATATTTAAAATATCATAGATGTTTTATAGTCACATTGTATGTGAGAGGTGAGACTCAGTTGAAATGGTCATGGAGTAAGTTGATGTGGTTAAAGCAATGAGCCAGCGATATGATTTTCCCAGCACTATGGAACAATGATGGAACTAGAGAGTCAGTTGTCATTAAATAGCTTGTTGTCTGAATAAATATTATATTTTCTTGATGACATCCTACCTTGGGTGGCAACCCCAGTATAGGTCAAAGAGGAGAAATATAGCAAAAAGTGAGAGGACAGAAGTTTGGGAATCAGTAGTTTGGCTGACTCAATGAGCTAAATCATAACAACAGCTGCAGCTTTGGTTTTGTGTAGCCCAAGTGCTCTTCAGAGTATCCAATTTCATACAGATATTTTAGAACTCATTCTGTGAAATGAGAATTTTGATTGGTTTCATGGGATTTTCTGTTTTGCTATTGCTCAGGACAGCTTCCTGGAAACTGAAGGAAATGTAATTATGACTTTAGTGGTTCCGAGGCAATTATTTTTCCCTCTCATTCTAAGATCTGTCAGCTCTCATGAGATCAGGGAACAGTATGACATTAACAACACTCAGCAAGTGTTTTTGCAAAGTATAAATTTTTCCATTATTTAGCTTTATTTCCTGTTTTGAAAACCTGCAAACATGAAGGAAGTTCTATAGAGCTTCTTTTATAATAGTTTTACTTCGAGAAGCATATTAAATAAGATCCTTTCCCATGAGAAAAATTCAAAAAAATGAATAACATAGAATTTGACATAAAGCATATCTGGGGAAATCTCATTTGGAATTTCTGGTAATTCCTGCTCTGATATTTTAATGGAATGAACTGAAACCTTTCATTACATGAGCTATAAGCTTCAGGAAATTTCAGACCTAGATCTTTCCTTTTTGCTACAAGTTATCATTGCTTGATCTCAATGTCTTTTTCTTTTTTTTTTTTTTACTAACAAGTATTTACTATGACACATTAAAAGCTATTGCCAAGTGTAGACACATTAGGTATTTGCCATGACATTTGTAATTCTTTTTATATTTAACCATTTTTGTATGTATATGAGACTGTACAATATGTTTCTATTCAGGAAATTTTTGCTGGTAATATATTATTTTTCTACCATGCATGGAATTGAGATTTGATTTAGTTTGACATTTCACCATCTTTATAAGCTCTGATGTTTTGAAAAAATAGCTTTCCTTTTTTATGAAAATTGGCAAAGTTGTGTATAGTATGTCCACAAAACCATATAAATGTATTTTTTGTTCCATTACTAGGGGTATACTCCTAGAGACCCCTGGTGCAGGTGGGAGACAGAAGAGAACCTGAACCTTCCTCTGCTCCTCTTCCCTAAGCCACACTCTGCCCTAAAGCACAGTGCTGAAAAGCATCTAAGCTGGCAGATTTGCTGTGGTGCACTTCAACTTTACTACCAGGATCCATAGTCACAAACTGTGACCCTCTGCCATCTGCCAGGACACAACAATTGATAGCCCATCCTGATTTGTATAGCTATGTGTGCACATATATGTGTGTGTGTGTGCACATGTGTTATCTCCCAATTCAGATAAAGCATTCATGTCCAAGAAGTGTTCAGAAAAATAAAAATTGTATATGGAATCACACAGATTGGGAAAAGTTTAAATAAATGACATTTCAAGTGGATTTGCTGTTCTGTGGTAAGCACCACATGTTAAATAACCAACACCATTCTGTTTGCATTCAGTAGCTGCATAAAAACGGTGTTTTCTGTACTGTTGTTTAATTTTTACAAGTATTTCAGTGAAGCATACTGTTGTCATTTTCCATGCAGTGTCTTGAATACTTAAATCCTTAGAGAGCAGAAAGTTATTCTGGTCTTACAGTCTTGTAATCTTGGTTTTATAGGCTATATGCCTGTTGTTTCCCTTCCTCAGAACTTAATATCATGTTGATTAATTAAAACTAAATGAGTCAGGGTGGTAAAGCTTTCCAAGATATGCTTTCATTAAGAATATTGTGAACATAAGAAGCTAGATACAGAAAAGATCCCTTTAGTCCCTTCTGTTGAAGTGAAAGTTTGCAATATGAGTTTAGTCACATTGGTAGACCTGAGATAATCCACATGAGAAAGTTTTGCATCAAACTAGATTTTTCCAGTTTTCCTGCTCCCAAGAAATACTTGTCCTGCTATATCTGACTGCCATTCTACTTCCCGGATCAATGTAGAAAAACTCACTGCCATCATACACTTTGATTTATAAAGAAAATGAACTGGACAAATACATTTCTTTCTGGAATAAGAACACACCAAAGAAACCCCTTACTTGATGAGATCATGCCACACATACCAGTTCCTTTATAAATGAACATCTTTTGAGTAGAAGCCATCAAAAGAATTTAAAGACACTTCTGCAGAGAATTGAGATTATACTGTGCTCTTCACAGAATCATCTAGGTTGGAAAAGACCTTGAACATCATCTAGTCCAACCTAACATTGACAGTTCCAAACTACACCATATCCCCAAGCGCTATGTTGACCCTACTCTTAAACATCTCCAGGGATGGGGACTCCACCACCTCCCTGGGCAGCCCATTCCAACACCTAACAACCCGTTCTGTAAAGAAATGCTTCGTAATATCTAGTCTAAACCTTCCCTGGTGCAACTTGAGGCCATTCCCTCTTGTCCTATCACTTATTACTTGGTTAAAGAGACTCATCCCCAGCTCTCTGCAACCTCCTTTCAGGTAGTTGTAGAGGGCGATGAGGTCTCCCCTCAGCCTCCTCTTCTCCAGACTAAACAACCCCAGTTCCCTCAGCCGCTCCTCATACGACGGGTGCTCCAGACCCTTCACCAGCTTCGTTGCCCTTCTCTGGACACACTCGAGTAATTCAATGTCCTTTTTGTAGTGAGGGGCCCAAAACTGAACACAGTATTCGAGGTGCGGCCTCACCAGTGCCGAGTCCAGGGATAAGATCACTTCCCTGTCCCTGCTGGCCACGCTATTTCTGATGCAAGCCAGGATGCCATTGGCCTTCTTGGCCACCTGGGCACACTGCTGGCTCATGTTCAGCTGGTGATTTCACATAACAAAATAAATAAATATATAATTCAGAGGCAGGAGACGGAGGTGCTGCCTCATATTCAAATACTTGTTTTCATTAGTTACCTTAGATTCATTTTAATACAGCTCATTTCTTGTTTATTACAGTTCCAGCATAATTTTGGATGCATGAATGATGCTCAGAGAAGAAGCTGGTATTAGGACAGACACCATCAAATTGGCCAAGGTCCCTAATTTTGGATGGATGTGGTCAGTCCTCACCAAAGGCAAGCTAGACACTTGTGTTTTCAAAATCCTCCCATATGACCATATATCAATTTTGCTATCAAAGTCATTACAGGGAAGATCCTAAATGAGTCATACCTTGGTAAACCCCTCTTTATCTTTTAACAAAGTCAACAGGCTCTGCCTTTTCCTCAGGTGTACACAACCAAAAAACCCCATCTTGGTGTTCAAATAACTGTAGTAGTACATGATCTTCTTTGTTATCTGGACATACTCGAATAAAGATTACTAGAAACCTTCATTCAAGTCTAGTACACCTTTTCTTACTCATCAGCAAGCTAGATGAAAAAAAAAAAAAGGAAAAAGAAAAGCATTGATCAAAATATATAGAGCCCTGTACCTAGGATATGGATCTTAGAAGGTGGGGTCATTATTAGATTTCAGATCCTCCTTTGAAGTTGATGGGATCTGTCCTCCCATACTTGAGTAGGCAGAAAGTCAATCATCTCTTTTTATAATAGCAGCTTGTATTAATTCAGAGGGAAAGCAAGCACCTTCTTTCCACAAGGTTCCAGTATAATTATAGTGGAGCCTGATGACAAAGCTGTCTCTCATAAAACAGACCTCTCCAGAACCTGAAATGTTCTGTTAGTTCTGCAAAAGCTGGGATAATCAAGAGAAAATAAACAAGCATAAAGAAGAAATGGAAAAAATGCAGATTTCTGATGACTGTCCTGCCAGCCTTTCCAAGCTCCTCTCATTTAGAGAAAAATCACTCCCTGGGGACTCAGATCACATGCAAATAAATCAGTTGTTGAAGTCAACACTCTTGAAAAACATACTTATGTAAATGTAAAGTATATTTGATCACTTCTAGGAAAACAACACTTTCATCACTTTTGCCATATGAGAAGGGGAAGGTGTGGGTCTTCTCGTTTCCCATCAGAAGGAGCAGAACCAATATACAGTGTGGGTGTATTCATAGACCACAGATGCCTAATTTCCCATTGGAATAAAAATATTTTTGATTTAGAAACCTTAAAAAGAAAATTATTTTAATCCTACAATTCTGACTAGGGCACTGCCTGTATTCAGAACTGATCTACCACTCTTGAAAAGGACTCTCATAACCTTACATGTTATGAACAGAGCCCTTGTGAAAAGATCCATTATTAATGCCTATCATTACCACTAATTTGTTTTAAGAACAAACTAACTTCACTAGTCTTAGGATTTCTGGCATGGGCATTCAGGTTAAGGCTCAGGTGGCAAAAAAAGTAATTTATAAGCATATTGTGATTCTTTAATGCAGAGAGCTAGTATCTACTAGAAGGTCTTTACCTGTGAAAAAACTCAACCTGTATTTCCTTTTAAATAGGGGTCTGAGGAGTACTTCCAGCCTTTGGAGAACTGTGACTAAGCTGCTCAGGTGCAAGTATTTCCAGTCAATTCCCAATGAGTAGAATGACACTATTTGATTTAGAAAAATCCTGTGTTGGACCACATCTGTTTGAACAAAGAGCACTTCTAGAGAGGCATTTCTACTTCACTCCAGGTGGAACTCCAAAAGGAGGGCAACAAGCAACATGACAAATTACTGAGCATGAGATCAGGTGCAGCAGTTATGCACATGCTCATAGACTACAGCAAGGTGAAAGTAATTCAGTTTTCTTAATAGTCTCTTACTGTGTGGTAGAATGAGTCATATTGCTTTGTAATTGATTTATGACAAGAGCATACCCACTGCTAGTGGTCCTAGCTTGAATGGCGCTCAGCCATTACTACTTGCTCATGCTTTAACTGTTCATACTTCACTTTCTTTTGACAAAGGAAGGACTTTTGCTTCAAGCTCTGTAACCCATTGAGAATATGAGTCTGGAACAGATGTTTCAGAAGAGAAAGAAGACTTTGAAGTAAATACCAGTTCTATTTTTTTCCTGTCATTAGGCAAACATGATGTGCAGATTAAATTAGCTAATTCAGTAACAAAAACAATAGACCCTAAAAATGAATGCAATGAGATTCTAAAGGGAGATTCTAAAGGAATAAATTTAATTCAAAGTTAATGAACTCAGAACAAGAGCTCTAACTGTAGTGCCTGACTTAGAGCTGGGTACTGATGTCAGTTAGCCCAAAGGAGTAGGGTAGAATAAGACAGCAAAAGCTTTGTTATATTTGCTCTCAGACCATAAATCAAAGGATCACGTGGTTAATATTTTGAAAGGCTTCTTTGCCTTAAGCAGGACAAGCAACTTCTTCAGAAGGTATTTGCAGAGGCAGCGTCATGAAGGAGGACATTGTTACAGAAGGCACTAGAAGTGTGCAGCTCAGTCAAAAAAATGCTGGGAGGAGTCTACTGTATATATGAAATAAACCCAGCAACCACTATTTATGAAATATGTAAAGCTCCAAACTTGGGCACTCCAAGCAGCTTTATAGGAGAGAAAAAACTCATCCGATTATTTGTGGCACTCTGCAGACTAAAGTCATACTGTCCATTGGTAATGACTTGTTTTGTACTTATGATACTGGACTGCAACTTCTTAATACAGAAACTTTCAAATCTATAGTTGATGCAGACCTGTATGATGATGTAAGAAAATTCATTTTTAAGAAACATCATAGTAAAACAAATTGTGTTTCCACTTGCTCTCTCTCTAAAACATAACACTGCCATATTCAAGAACATCATAAATTGTAGATGTAATATAATAATATACAGAATCACAGAATCACAGAATTGTCTAGGTTGGAAAAGACCTTTAAGATCATCCAGTCCAACCATCAACTCAACATTAACAGTTCCCAACTACACCATATCCCTCAGCGCTAAGTGGACCCCACTCCCAAACACCTCCAGGGATGGGGACTCCACCACCTCCCTGGGCAGCCCATTCCAACACCTAACAACCAGTTCTGTAAAGAAATGCTTCCTAATATCCAGTCTAAACCTTCCCTGGTGCAACTTGAGGCCATTCCCTCTTGTCCTATCGCTCATCACTTGGTTAAAGAGACTCATCCCCAGCTCTCTGCAACCTCCTTTCAGGTAGTTGTAGAGGGCGATGAGGTCTCCCCTCAGCCTCCTCTTCTCCAGACTAAACAACCCCAGTTCCCTCAGCCGCTCCTCATATGACATGTGCTCCAGACCCTTGTTCCCCTAAAAGTTAAGAGCTATTTTCATAATGATCTCAATGATCAAGATGAGGTCCATTTATTCACTTTCTAGCAAAGCAAAGGTGGTATTTCTTCCAAAAGACTAATGCCTGGGAAGATAATTATATACATAGTGTATGTGATAGTGTGCATTCAACAAAGTTTAAGCATGCGCTTAAATGCTTTGCTGACTCAAGATAGAGTTAAAAATATGTTAAGTGCTTTGCTGAAATTGGGCCTAATTCTTGCCAAAAGTTCACTTAAATCACAAAATAGCTTCTGGGCTATGAAAGATTGCCAGCCTCAGAACAAAACACCTTAAAATGCCTTTTTCCAGAAAGAGTGGACAGTTAAATAATCATTTTAGCTCTGATTTGTATTTAAATAGCATTTAATTTTGACCCTCTTTTATTATTATTGTTACTTTCATGTATTAAATAATTTCTTTTTTGTAGTTAACTTGCTCCCCCTGCCTTACTCTTAAAGTAATGCCATCTTTTTGTTAGTAATAAAACAGTACTTTGCTACATTGCATAGACCAGACTGTGGTGTTTAATAATATCTGGTAATAAAAAAAGAAACAAGGCTACCTTTTTAGTACAAGTGTCTTCACAGTTCACTATGATGTGAAAGGAAGTATAGGAAATTATTTTAATTCTATATGATCCTGAAACAGAGGATACTTTATAGAATATATAAATGCACCAGCAGTATGCCAGGCTATGAGACTGGGCATTTCAACATCCTAACAAAAGTAGCAAAACCATCCTGAATTCTAGGCCATTTACTCAAAAAGATTTTAAAAATTGGTGAATAAAAACTGGCTTTCAGATTAGAAAGTTTAGAGTGAAATAACCTATTTCATGCTTCATTTAAATTAATCCTGTATGTAAAGATTTCAAGGTTGTAAAGTAAAATCTTCTAACATTGGAATTGTATATTGTGACATAAGAATTCATTTTTCCCATTCAGAGTTAGATAATGATCCAGATTACATAATCCTGTGGACAGTTTAAGACGTCCTAGCCTGCAATATTTTCTCAGACTTGAGCTAGGATGAAAATGTCAGTGATTGAAAATTCGTCTCCATCCACATAATACATTCCTGCAGATATTAAAAGGTGGCTGAGTGATGGACTGCTGCAATAGCAGCACGGTTTTAGCTGCTGAGAGTACAGTGCATTCCTGGCAGACCCGGGGCAGAGTCAGCTGTGAGGCTTCACTAAGCCTAGTGGAAACTCTCTGGGACAAACAGTTGAGGACCAAGACCCAGTTTCTCCTATCCTTCTGCAGGGTGTTGGGGACCGAGATCAGGTTATTTCCACCTACTGTGCAAAGACAGACAAACCTGTAGCTCTCCCTTTAAAACCAGAAAGAAACTGAATAAGTCAGAGAAGATAAGATGTTTATCTTCCCAAAGAGTTAAGGTGAATTAAAGAGAGGAAGAATTATTCTAACCTGGACCAAAAAGAAAGCCTCTGTTATTCAAAAGGACTACCGAATGATCCTGGATCTAAACCCAAGGACCCTGAGCAGCAGGATTAATACAGGTAGGGTTTCATTATTTTGTTTACCGCTGCATAAACACCTGCTACTTGAGTGAAGATTTATCTTGTCCAGAAATAAACTGCAAAGCCTGTCCTTATGCATGCAATAAGTTACTTCTATCATTTGTCCCTGAAGATCTAAACTGTAAACCCAGAAAATAAACCCTGAGAATGGCTGTGCTTACATTGCAAAAAAGTCTGAGAGGGTTAGCTTCAGGGACTAGAAAACTGAACAGACTATTCCAGCCACCAGAAGAATTTTCTTGGTAACACATGTACCACAGAAATACACACAGAGATGCTAACCGAGGGCAGTGGTTGCTTATAAAGAGAAATTTCAGGGCACATATAGGCACCCAGATATAAGATCCTGAAAAGATTGCAGGATGGCAAACTCTAATAGGGTTACGTCCATGTACAGTGAGAGAGAAAGAGAAAGAAACACTGCTCCCCTCTTTTTCCTCTTTCCCGTGGGGGTATATAACATAAAATTTTCACTCTTTTTTGATGTCTCTTTTCTTGAGCAATATATCTACACAAGAAGAGAATAAGTAGGTGGACAGATGATGTGGGGGGTGTAGCGTTGTAAGTAAAATACAACCCTGATGCGTGACTTGAGAGAACTACTTGACTGTGAGAAATCTGAAAGAGAATCCATGATAATTGTGCATGTTCCACTGCGTTGGTAAATTATTCAGTAGATGTGCTGATTTTTATTAATCTGTTGTAAGTTACATGGTTTTAGCATTCTTTCTATGTACTAGTGTACTGTTAAAAGAAACAAACAAGCCCAGCTCCTTAATAAACCTTTCCTCCATTTCAAAGCATACCTGCTGTCCCATAAACTTTGTGTTATTTCTTCCTTTTTAAGTACAATAACACTGGTTATACTATATGGCAAGTACAAAGATTCTCCCCTGCTGCCATTTTAGTTGCTGTTGTTCACCTTGAACCAAGAATTAAAATAATTTGTCTGTTAAGTAAATACTGCCCATTACCAGTAGAAACAGTAGTTCTTCCTGCATTAGGCAGAGCGATCTGAACCTCTTCAACTGATCCTCTGACTGTTTTTTTTCAGCATAGCCTGCATTCTATTATTCTGTACTTACCTCATGAACTAATTTCCTATACAATTTTCTATATAATGTCCTTTATTTTTTTTTTCTTTCTGCTTCTTACCAACAGTGGAAAAATCAGAGGCATAATAAAATAATAATAATTCTAGCACAACTGACAGAGTCAGTTTGAGAGGCTGGATGCAGCTGACATCTAAGCAACTAAAATTGGCTATTTATCTATCATACTTATTTTATTCTTTCTGAGTCCCAACTAAATTTCACTGATTTTCAAGGGGTGCTCAAAAAGAGTTTCTGTTATGAACCCAAAGGGAACAACGAGTAAGATTTTTTTTGCATGTGTGTGGAGAGGAAGATGGGAAAAATTAGGCATTAAAGATCAGTAATTAGGCAGTTAAGTGACAGTACAAACCCTGTTAAACATACTGTAAAATTGAATTAAAAATTGCAAGACCATTCCAGGGAGATTCTAAACTGCAATTAGGATTTAATTATTACAGTGTTGAAAAGAGTAAGATCTACTTTTTAAATCAGGGGAAAGCACTATCACTGGTGCTTAAAGAAGGTGCAGGAGTGTTACCTGTAATGTGAGGTTAACCCATGAGAGGGACACGCAGACTAGCTGTTCTGATCCCTGACCAGAGCTAAGGGAGTGTGCAGGTGACGCTCAGTGGCACTGAGACTTCTTGCTGCCTGCTGGGGAGCTAATTCGGCTGCAAATGCTCCCTGCGTGGTTTTTGAGCCTGTGCTCCCTTCCCTGCCCTGCACCACCATCTGTTCGCTTTCCTGAAGGTACCAAAAAAGACCCAGCAAATTTAGCAAGATGAGGCATGATGTATCTGTGTCCCACAGCTGACACATGGACCGCTGACCCGGCAGAGTTATTGATAACTGCGGGTGCAATACCCGACACGGTGCGGGAGCTCTTCCCAGGTGAGGCTCCGTGTGGATGGGGATGAGGGGCAGGTCTGACAGGACGAGGTAGGTGCTCAGCACCTACATCCCCGGCTCTGAGAAACCCTCCAGAAAACACCCTGGGCCCAGCACACACAGAGTGCCTGAAAAAATCCGGTGAAAGAAACCTGTGCCCCTCCTCAGGGAAAAACGAAAGACAGATATTTTGCAATGCTAGGTCACTCCCAGGCCTGTTCTGCTGGCACAGCTGGAGAGGCAATGCACTGCGGTGAAAGAGGAAAAGGCAGCAGTGTTTGGATTGTGGACATGGTAAAACAGTGTGGCTGAAGAAGACTAGTGTCATGAAATATCTTCAACTCTGGTTTCTCCCTTCAGAATAGCATCACTTGCACATATCTGTGAAACTATTCTGCTCTAAAGCCAAATACTCTGCTCTCCATCCCAGTTCCAGATGGTTGCCAGAGAGGTAATTTTTTCCTCTTAGAGATAACACTACATTTGAAAATACTCACATTGAAAATCAAGCAACAGATATTCATCAAGGCTGATTTCCTAGAGCAGCCATCAGTTTCCAGACACAGAAGCTCTCATAGACTTCCAGATTCCACATTCACTTCGTTTGCTTTCTCCGTACAAATATATGGAGATAAAAATCATGCAGAATGTATTAGGCAGGATTTTCTTCACCAATGACATTAAGACCAGGAACATATGTGATGTAGAAGCACTGGAAGATGACCAGCTGTGCTCTCAGTCTGTTCAGTCTGTTAACAGGACTAAACCTTCAGCTTTAGGCATTCTGGGGTACAGGGTGTGATGTAATAAGATATGCGGAAGAAAATGAAATATGAAATTGGATATGTAGTTAATTTACTGTGCTAATAGGCAGCAGTCTAGTTACAATGTTGCCAAACAAGCATATTTAATATTTTGCTATGGTGAGTTATTCTGGGGGTAAATTAATTTTCAGAGAACAGTGCCATTTGGGGAGGGGAAAGAAAAATGTAGAAGTCAAAGCCTACTGCTCTTTATCACTTTTAAGGCAAATTAGATATTTAGAAATGTGTCAGAACAGACAAACTAATTTTATTTTTCCATAAGAAGCCATGCCAGTTTTTCCCTTTATCTTAAGCAGATTACTGTCATCACCATTCTTGCCAACAAGCAGACTCGTTGGAATATTTTTCAAAAATGAACACAAATATTGGATGCAAGCAGGTGGAATGAATTAATTATAAGCATATGGTTCTAACATAACAATTTTTGCAGTGTACTGTCGAGACATCTAAGGGTCTAGCTATACAACACATTTTGGCAACAAAACTGCTTTAAGAAATTATCAATTACATGGATATAAATGTTTGTGGAGCCAGACTTACTGAAATGATCCAGACTGAACACCCTGCCACACACACACACATTTATTTCTAGGTCAGTTTTTATCTCTAAGCCATGGCAATGGTGTGGATTACGTAGTGTCAAACAAAGAGAGCAGGCAAGGACTGGGAGCTCTGGTGGGGAAATAGTGCTTTTTAGGCCAGTTTCACACAGTACCTTGTACATCTGTACAATATGTCCTATGGTAGCCTATATCAACTGCAATTCCAGACTGCAAGTCCTTTTGTGGTAGAGGCAACTGAAAATGTTCTTGGCTTGCACTGGTCCTTGACAAACTCCCAATCTACTCTATTGATGCAAGTTATTATTCCTGTATTTGGTGGAGATCTCTGAGATAGATCACGAAAGAGATCTGAATTAGAGAAAGACAGCAAGCAAACAAGCTTAAAGAAAAAAAAAAAAAAAAAAGCCCAGATCCACATAGACACATACAGTGGGATCAGATGGAGGCAAGATGAAGCAGAGGGAGTGAGCCTGCCACTCCTGTGATGCCAGCACCAGGCAAAGCTTAGCAGCATAGAGCCTGGTGCACTATTAGCTAACCTACTTTAAAGTAGAATAATATTATGGTTTTATGTTGATCACATTTTCACATGGGAATTCCTGTCTTTTTTGTTAGTTAATTTAAAATGTAGTAAAAGTACAAGTACCCTGAATATTTAGATCGTTATTCATTATATTGGGTTTTATTAAATTAAGCAGAAATGTCATGTGGCATTTTTGAAGATGGCTGTGAAGCAGAAGAGATCAGAAATCAATAAAAAGTAGTAGACTTTTACAATCCAATCTAAATTCAGATATGAATGTGCCATTATTTTGTTTAAAAAAGTTTGCTTGTCTTTTCTGTGCATATATATGATTATCTAAAAGCTCCATTTTTGAAAACCTACTGTGAGATCAGCACTTTGAAAAATCATATCCCCTTCTCAAAGGGCTTGAATACAGCTTCACATGGAAACTAATTTCTGTAGATATTGGGCTTTAAATCACTCTTTACATTCAGATTCATTTTTTGATCTCTAGGCCTGCAGAATAGCCCAGTGTGACACCTCATAGCTGCCATGAGACGACAAGAAGCAACCATAACGTTAGAGATCAATGCAAAATGATTTTGTTCTTAGCAAAGGTTACACATACAAATTATCACAATAATTTAGAACAACAAAACCCAAACCAGTGGCTTTTGTATAATCCAGCAGATGGTGCTATGATGCAATAAACTGATTCAAGAACACAAGAAATACACTGAATGTGAACATTTTACTCCTTTACCTGGTGCTGCTGCTTTTTTGGTGGCTGGTTTGGCTGCAGGAGTTTTTGCTGGCTCTTAAAAAAAGAGAACAAATTAAACCAATTACTACAAAGTATTATATCTTAAAAAAACAGAAATCTGAGGAAAGGTTTCCAATGAGGTATAGCCTGTAGCATTTTTTTTACTCAAGAGCTAGACAAAGAGATTACCCAAAGAGAAAAGCACTGAGTTGCCTTTAATAACCAGCTGAAGGGCTAACAAACTCTTGCCGTTAGGCACTGAATTGCTTCTTTTAGCTTTTTCTGTCTAGTAATTAAATATCTATTGGCAAAGCAGAGCAAAGCAGGTATCTAGGTGTTCAGGCACAGCCTCGCCGCTCAGGCAGCAGCTATGGTCTGGGAGCCTCTGCATTTGCTCTTGCAGCTATGAGAGCAGAAGGCCCTGAATCAGCCTATGGCAGCTGGCAAGGATTCACTGCTGTGAATTCAGCAGTGGTGCTTCTTGGGATCCCACAGCTATTCAGGTGGCATCCTTTCCCCTAATCTGAATCTCTCCCTGATGAGAAAAGCTGAAATCAGGCTACTTATGCAAAGTGCATTTGCAGACACAGCTATACCAGGAATCTCTCTCCATCTGAAGGGATGGAGGAGCATTAGGACAACAATTTCATGTTTGATCCTGCACTTGAAACAGCAACTGCTGGGTTCTCCTAGCAGAGAAACTGGCTCTCTTAGGCTGCTTAACTGTAGTTTTTATGTTCTTGCTGTTTCCTTGAAACATTTGCACTACCTTCTCTTTGCTGAGGTAGGACAATTCCTTGCAGAACGAAGGTCCAGATGATGAAGTGTATGTGCATCCCCAAGCAGACTTGGAGAATCTCAGCCCTGGATAAAAGAACCTAACTAGCCTACCGGATTTATTTACTCTTTATTCATATTTAGTTAATTGCTTTTATTCTCAGGAACTGCTAAAACAGACTGTACTTAAACCACAATAATTTAACAAATATCCATAAGCTAAACTCCACCAACTTTCATAATGGATTTTTTATATCAACTAGAAGATCCTCTAACTTAAAATTCACATTTCCATATTGTGAGAGGAAATAATTAATCATTTTAATCACAATCTGAATTACAGAATGCCAAAAAAATGTTAGTCAGTCCTTCACATCTGTCACTATGTTATTACAAAGAAAAAGAATATGGCTAAATCAGGAATGTAATTTCGAGTTCTTCTCCTTCAGTCTTTTGAGAAGTTCATAAAAGATGCTTCAGATTGTCTTGTGAAACAGAATGAAAAGAAAATATAGTTTGCATGTGTGGGATTGTTTTGTTTCCATCCATTTAAAAGCCTGCAACAGATAATTATATCCTAACTTAGTTATTATCACAGCATTGTAATTACTTGGGGTGCTTGTCCCTCCTTCGGGTAAATATGTAGAGGACCTTGAAGAAGAATATACTTAGTATTACTTTCCGGAGTGCCTGCTCTTGTAAAAGAAACGGGAGTTCCAACACACGTTTTCTACAAATGACAAGATGGACTTATACAAAACTGCAGGACTCCTACATGTATTCCCTTCTGAGCTCTCAGCTACAGTTTGCTGACCAACAAGACTGTTTTTTTACTTTTTGTTCTACCAAGACTTTTATTTTAATTTGAAATAGTTATTTTCTGGGCAACAAAAATAATTTCAGTTGAGGAAAAAATTTAAAATGAAGGATATGTTTGACCAAAAACTTGTGTAATTTATTTTTTTATTTAACTTTCAGTAGCATTGAAACAAAAGTGCCAAATGTTTTAAACTTTCTTTTGTAAGCGTATGCTTTTTAGTTTGTAATTCACAAATTATTTCAGTGCTTATGACTCTGCATCTTTATGTGAACACATTTCAGCTGAAAATGTCAGCCTGCAAATTTCACTCATGAGATGGACCTGGGAAGTTTTGCTGTGACAGCTACTGGGGAGTTCTCCCATGAGAGAAATCATATGCACAAATGAATATATCCTTTAAGACCTGGTTGCAAACAGGCAGTTCACTAACAGGACATTACTTGTAGAGTAAGTCTATTGAATCTTTTGTTCAATGTTTCTGCAAAACTTGAGTAGAAAACCAATGCATAAGCTTTTCTTGATTGCTAAAAGAAATATTTTAATAAATTCCTGCAAAATTGAGGATGACGGGAGTATTCTGCTATACAGGTTGGGAAAGATCATATATGGAGATGGTAGTCAGTGCATTCTTTAATCATGAATTTGAATTAGGTTTCAAAGCACCATAATTTTCCTAATTTTTCTTACAGTACTTTCAGAACGGAGATCTCAGCAGATGAAGTCTTACCAGTGAAACTGTCTTACTATCCTTATTGTGTTGAGGCATTGATGCTTGCAAATTTGTAGAAAATGAAGGCATAAGACTTCCCTTGTTAACAATACCATGTTCTCAGAGCATTTTTTGGTTATTTATGCAGAAGAGCCCAGCCCCTACATCTCTTCTACCTCTCTGAATCCAAAGTAACTAGATAGGCAGGGCCCATGTTTTGCATTTGTGAAGATAAATTTGGTGGCTCTCAACACGTTTGAGTCTCAGTCTTCTCAACCCATTTACCAAAATTGCTGCCGCTGAGAGAACATTCAGCTGACACCTCTTTTGACATTTCCTTCCCCATGAAACCTTTGTTTTTGAAGACAGTGATAGAAAAGAGAGAAAGGCAAAACTGTCAGTCACAAAAAGGAGTGTGGAATTAGAAGTGGGATAAGAATGGATTTAGAAAGTAAGAGGCAGCTGAAGTCTAAACATGTCATTTTTCAATTATAAACGGTGTAGCTACTTTATTCTTTGTATTTTCAACAATTCAATAGCTATTATTCTGGATTATTGAAACATGCTGTTTGAAACTACATGACATATAAACAGATCATAACCTATAGCACAGTAGTTTCTTACTTTTGAGTTCTTTGGTCACAGCAGCTTCTTTTTTATCTGTAAAATAAAAAAAAACACATATGCATAAAAACATAGGAAGGATACAGGTAGAAAACTGCAGTGTGTGCTTTACAGGTGAAACAGCTTATTTAATGCAATGTGTACTTGAATAATGCAGTGTATCTGTTTGTTTCATGGTACAGTTCCACTAATTTAACCTTAAGTGTAAATGCAACAGAACCTGTGTGAATATAAAAATTTTCGTTTAATTTCAGTATAGTAATCTGTGAGATTTGACATATGTGATTGAGTTACCATGGCTTACATGTAGTAGCTGAACCATGGTTGCTCACCATGTGCACATTTTCAGGTAGCAGAAATGCAAGGGAAGATGTGTTAAGAGCCTAAGTATAAACCCATGTAATGAAAAACATTATCTTCTTACAGTTGTTGACAACCATACAATTGAGGCCTAGTTTGGAAAGCTCCACATAACACCTAGCCACAACTCCAGCTGCCACCTATTTCCCACATGTCAAAACAAATGGAAGACTTACAGCTAAAGAGAAGAGAGAATCTGAAGCATGCCTCCAGCCCAGCCTGGAGGAAAGATCCCTGCTCCTCCAAACTTTTTCCAATGTTCAACTGAAGTTCAAGCTAATTAATTTCTTTCATGCTTGTGAAAAAGAGCACACATATGACACTTAACAAAACTGAGCCAACGTGGAATATCTTATGAACCTAAAGAAATACAGTCAGTCCTACGTATGGACCATGTAAGAGTAGGCAAAATCTGCCCCTGGTTGGTTTAAACAAAGTTAAAATAACACGGCTGTATCAAAATACAGCACAGCCAGGCAGTCTACCAGAGAGACTTAACTAAGATGTTCAGTCTCATCTTCAGTTAAGGTGTCATTTTTGTGCCAGTCTTTGTAGGACTTTTCTGATGGCTGAGAGAAGATTTGGAATCTTTACTGACCAGATATAAGTGAGCAGAAATACTCAGTGATAGCTTCTTTCTTCATTATAATTTTTGGTGGTATTCTACCTCAGGATTTTTAACTGGGTACAAAAATCAGTCATTTTTATAACCATACTTGGGGTCTTACGTACCTTTTTCACTAGTCTCACCTGTACAGCTAAGAAGTGGTTCATGTTGGTCCTCTGAGACAGGAAGCAAAGATGCATAGACTAGTGGTAGGAATTACTTCCCTGGGTGCCCATGAGGAAATGAACATCCTCTCTAATAATCTATAGTGTGCCTGGAATATAGGCAGGATAATGCTTATGTCCACAACATATATGAATGATAAACACTAATACAAGAAATATTTCAGGGCAGAAGCTGCCAAAATAAGTAGCTTGCAAAACAAAGACTATCCCATTACTGATAATAATACAACGTTACTTCAGTTTCTGTTGCTCTCTAAATTGCTGTGAAGAAGTTGATATGAGATAAGGTAATGAAAATGACTGCCAAGTAGTCTAATAAAAAGTCTTGAAAAATTGAGAGGGAAATACATTTCTATTTGGGTGATATGATGCTCTGAACTGAACTGTTTCTAGGTTAATCCTCAGCTTCCACTAACTCTCTGTGAAAGCGTGTTTTGCAGGCATTACTTCAAAGTATGATAATTACCACATTTAGATGAAATTAATCATGAGGCAGCTTTCAGCCACGTTATCTGGCCAAGGAGCCTATTGAAGCCTTCAAGAAGTGCCTATTAGTTGCCAGATATGGAAATTTTAAAAGGTGTATATTGCAGCGATATGAATCATTTATCACAATAATCTTCTATTGCTGGAGGTTATAAAAAACTAAATAAATTGGCAGCATCATTTACAATAACAGACTGGATCTAAATGAACCCCTCAAGTTCTTTCTTTCCTTTTTTCATATAAGTCATAATTTATTAGGGCAACATTCTTCTATATATTTTAGAGCCATAATTTATGTTGAAAGAATGAATGTATTTTTCCATCATCTGAAACACATAACATAGTAAATTCTGAGTATCTGGACAATTTTTGCAGTAAGAAAATCTTATCATTTAGGGTTTTTTGGTGTATTTTTGGTGTTTTGTTTTGTTTTTTAAGAGCAGAAAAATTACCAGGAGCTGATTCCAATAGCATATGTTGAAATGAAAATGTAGATATTTTTACTCTTAGGCTATTCTTTCCAAGCCAAGGTGCCTAAAGTTTGATTTCTAAAGCCATACTTATGCAACTAGGCTGGAATGATTTACAGAAAATTGTCCAAAGGAGTTTTTGTAGGACCTTGAACCATGGAGGTTCCTGTGAATGTATATAGCATTTACACCTAGTCACCTCACGCTTGACTAAAATAAATGACCTAATTGAAAAGAACTGAACAATTGGTAGATATCACAGAAGAAGAGAAAACTGATCAGAACTTCTGAAGTCTCTACATGTAGTTACCTGCTATAAGGCACAAATAGTATGTAACTAAGCAACTCAAATGAAAATAATACCAAAAATGAATCAAACAATGAGTTATATTAGTGTAATTTAAGTCAAGGAGCATTTTCTTTATTCATTTTTGTTTTGCACCGGTCTAGGTTTTAACTATTAAATTATGGGAGTGTGGTTGGGGAATGCAGTTTATATTACCTCAGGTTTTTATAGTCATTATGTCTTCTTCTTAAAAACAACAACAACAAGATCCCTGGCCTCTTGGTGTGTCTGTTTTTTTGGGTTAGTTAAGAAGAGGAATTTCCAGAAGAAATTAACATTTTTTCAAACACCAGTGTTAGACAACCTATGAACATTATCTTAAACACATCTTTGCCAATCAGCCTAGGAAGTATAATCTCTGGAGCTTTAGGTTATTTTCTCTTTAAAACTTTATATCTGAAGTCTGGCAGCAGGAAAGGTAAGTGTATGACATGAGAATGATGCCTACATTTCTTGGAAGCCATGTAACTTCATTAGGACCTATATAACACATGAACATCAGTCTGGGTGCTCTAGCAGCCTTGTGTGGTATGGTCAAAAGCACTGTGACTGTCCTTGGTATTGGTGACAAAACTATTTGATATCCACAACAAGTAATGCATTTTATTTTCAAGAAAAGCTCCATTTCTACAACACTGTGAAGCAATAAAAAAACCCCAAACAAACCCTTTAGTAGACTTACTATAGGAGATAAGACTTCAAGATCTGATGCTTTTGGTAATTTGGTGCCCAATCTGAAGCAGTCAATTTTTTGGAAGTTGTTAAGGATAGGTTTGATATTCAATTCTTAAAGGTCTTATGTAAAACACCCAAATACTGAGCAATCCAAAGTTTTAGGATACTTCTGACAACCCTAGCCATGGGCTTTTATGAAAGCACCTGCAACAGGCTTTAAAAGGCTAAGCACCATAGCTAACAAAATAATTTAACAGCTGTGGAGGACTGTGAAGCACCCTTTCCTTTTTACACATATTCTCAGGAGATATTTGAAGACAGTTGTATTCTGGTCTGTATTCTCAAAAAGCAAACATGGTTGTACAAGCTCCCCTCTTCCCAGGTGAATGAACAGGTTTTCCTTTTACTGACTCTTGAAAAAGATTAAAGTACAGTAAAACATTTTTTTAATTATTTTATTAAAAACCACCAAATATTTAAACAAACATGATCTGACTTTCTTCTTATCTGTACAGGCTAAAAGGATAAATTTTGAATTCAAACTAGGAATGAGCATTTGGCAGCCCGCACAGATGTATCTCAGTAGAACAGCAAAGCAATACTTTATTCTTTTGCCTCTTCTTAGCACATAGCTCAATCTTTTCCTCAGGCCTCGATCAGCATTCTTTTGAAGTAAACTAGCAGTACACAGTAACTGCAAGTGACATATAAACTACACATGGGGCAAGAAAAAAAAATCCCTTTAAGCTTATATAGTGCCTTTCATGCCAGTGAGTCCCTAGGAGGTTGGTAATAAGCCATTAGACAAGGATGCCCCAGTGTTCTAGTACAGAATGTGGTTGAGTTTAAACAAACTTCCAAAATGGAATATTTCAAACATTGCTCTGCAGTGAATTCTAGATCTGGGGTTCACAAAACATTTACACCTTTTTTAGCAATGGATCTATAATACAGTGTACATTTGAGAACAGACGATCTTCAGCAGCTCCATACAATCTATAATTTTTATATATAAAAAGAAGTTGAGGGAAGTAAATGGGTCTCAAATTCCACTCTCTTGAAAGGCTTCTCTTCCTAGAAATATCTCACTCAAATATATATAAGTGTATAAAAAATCTTAAACTAAAAGTGTTATTCAGATAAATGAATATTTCAGAGACAGTATATTGATAGCTCTGCTAATGATGCACTGTTTAAAATCACTGCCTTAAACCACTTTTACTACTGGAAGCATTATTTTATATGTTGTATCTAAAACAACCTTTTCTTTTGGAAGATTACCAAAGAACATGACAGTACTATCAAATTTATAAACAAACTAATTTCAGCATCAGCAACCACAGTGTCTGAACTGAACGGTAGCTAATATCCTAATCAAACACTGTGTAACCCAATGACTAAGGTTAAGGATGCTAAGGATGCAAGGATTCCTCTGTACTGGCTGATGTGGATTAAGCACCAAGATCCTGGGGAACTGCTAGATGCCTCCAAAAGACACGATTCACTGAATCAAAACTAAAGAGAAATTTAAAATGTTAAGCAGTTATTAAAAGAGGAATTCTTATCCCAAACCTCAACTAGCACTGACCACCTACCTTCTCTATCTTTTAGCTGATGATAACATACTAGAATGGACTTAATCAAACCCCACTGATTGACTAATGCTCTACTTAAACCCACAGAAAATAAGTTGTGTGATGAGGATGCCTCATGCAACATGACCATAGATCTACCAGCTGACTCAAGAATGTTTCTAATAAGACTTACACAAATCTTGCATCATTGCTTGGCTCTTACCATTTATTTTGACTTAGGTATTCAATATTTTTTGCGATTAAAAGTAGGAGAAGAAAAAGAAATGAAGGCTGAAAAATGAATAGAAACTTAAAGAATCAAAGAGAATTGTGGTGAAAATTGAAATTATATTTTCCGATGTTTTGAAGTCAAATTTGTGCTGGTTCTCCAGAAAAAAAAAAAAGTCTTCTGGCTGCTTTTACCCACCAAAGAACAATCAAGAGCATGCTTTGGGAGCTGGGTTCTGGCTTTGCAAATGCAATACAACAGCAGAGCTTTTAAGACAATGCACCTTACAAGTATGACAGCTAATGTTGCCTTTGCTGCCCTGAGCAAGAGTTCACAAGAGTGGAAATAAAAATGATAGCAGGTGGCATCTAATGGCTGAGAATTTCCATCATGTGAATGAAAAACATAATTAAAGTCGCCTAGAGACTAGTCTCAGTAGTCTGCTCCCAAGCTAGCAGATGTACCAGAATTTAAAAACAATTTATTAAGTAGCAAGATTTGCAGTTAAAGTGATTTGTAGTTGTAAAGGAACAAGACACCCCAGATAGCTGAGCATTATGAAAAATAAACTGCTATTGAACATATAGTAATTAAACAAGCATTTTCAAATTTCCTATTGAAATATACTGAGTTCTAGCATTTCTTTTTTCATTTACTTGAAGTTCTTAAAACTTATTTCTACAAAATAGTATTGATTTCAATTAATATTCCAACATTCTGAAAAGTGTTCAATTCTGAACTGTCTTTAAAAATTTGTTACTCAGTTGTTTTTTAATTTATACTATTTTTGATGATTTTACACTAATTGTATGACATTAATGAAGTAATTGTCATCTTACCACATCTCAAAGCTTTGGGGAGTATTTTTTATTTTGATTTCAGTCACTTCTAACACAGCAGATGCCCACATACAGGGGCATTTTATCAGTGTGCCTATATTTTCTATTGTAATATGTCCATTTTGCAATTAAGATTTTAAATATTTCATATTACAGGGAATTAAAACAATATCGTTTCTTGTTTTCAGTGGGCTTAAAATCTAGGAAGGCTGTATCAAAAATCCATACTAATGTAAATTCATTTTTTAACATACTTCTCCCAAACCCTAAAATTTGACATAGGCATAAAAGAGCTGTTCAGAAATACTAACATTCCTCCCACATGGAAAATTCTGTGTTTGGACCAACACTTGATTTTGTTCCCCATCTTAATCACTGAGCATGATATCGCCATATGCTCTGTGACAACTACTGACAAAAACTCCTCTTGCTTTTCCAAAATATAATTTCTTTGTGAGCGTAAGAAAGGCACCTCACTGCACTGATGATGCTGAAGATGTGCACAAGGAAAAGCAAGGTACTGCGCCACTGCTGCATCAGAGCTATTCCCTGACCCATTCAGTGACAACAGTAAACTCCCTGACCAGAGTTTAACTAGCTTCCTTTGAGAATAACTTGGGAATAACAGGGAAATTTATTGGCAGAGACCAATAAACCTTGAATCCCAGATTGCAGGTTTCATGTTTAAATCTCTCCAGGCTGTAGCACACAATATGAGGAGAAACTGCATATGATGTTACTATTGCTGGGTGAAAATGGGAGACAGTGGAGGTTCTGGAAGGTAAAATGAAGTTTCCTCAAGCAACATGAGACTGGACTATAAGAAACAATTCTCAAAATGTACTAATAAACAATGTGGGATATAAAGGGGTTTGAAGAATTTAGGACTATGAAAAACTAGCTAACTAACATTCTTCTGTTGTTGATTACAATAGAAAATTGGTGATAGTACTCTAACATATTGACAGATCATTTTCCATTGCAGCAGGAAATTTATTCAAGCTCTTCCTTCCACTCTCTGTGAAGGGTGCCCTCCCTCCTCACCATTGTCTCTATTTCCTTCTCACTTACAATAGTAGGCTTTTTGATAATTTCTTAATTTCTTTGGTGTCTCCAAGTCCCTTCTGATCACCATCCCTTGCATGTGTTGCTTCCCCATTGCACTGTCTCCTCACACCACTATGTCCATCACCATTTACAAAGAAGGTCTATATTCTGCACAGCCACCGAGTGCCTGCAAGCCCTGATTAGCACAGCACCAGAGGCAGGTAGTAGCCTAAAGCCCACAGAGCTTTACGGAAATTTGTGTGGCAATGCACATGGCTGAAATACTAAATGCTACCTTGGACAGATTTCCCAAGATCATTAGAAGAGTTCACTCAATAGAGTAAAAAATAAAGCAAGTGGAGAGGGATGTGAGCAAAGAAGTGATTCAGCTACACTTGTAGTCCAAAATAGCCTGCACTTTGGGAATGGCCAATTTCAACTGTACCAATGATTCATGGTTCCACTAATTAGTGATTTCTCCTTTATACTTTGTAATTGCTGAAATGGATTCATTCTCCCCCACTGCAGAGCAGGTGGAAACATGTTCTATTGCCTTCTGCATTCATGAGGAATGGTTTAAAAAAGCAAAACTCGAGCACAATGTGAGATCACAGTCATCCACACACAGGAAGCTGTAAGTGCAGTTAATTATACAAGCTGCAGTCATTTAAGGAAAAAATAATGCTTTTTGTGTAGCAAATGCAGGTAATAACATTAATTCCTAAAGTTTAAGAACCAGATCTTTTCCTGCAATAAACTCTCATTTGAATTATTGTAAATATTATAACAGCTGAAAATTTTCTTCAGCATTTTTTACTTTTTCTTGAAACAGCATGGGGGATATACTCTCTACATTTTTCTTAAGAAAGCTCAGCACAAATATTTTTCGAATGATTCACAAGAGGATTTTTTTTTACAGTCAAAATAGACTTTAAGTGTATATATGTTATGCATCCTTGTGATATCTTTCTGTACTTCTCACCACATTTAAATATCTCTCTGTTGGATAGATGGATGTACAGATGGAATCTGTAGACATTATCACTAGGACGAAGATATTTTTTGTACTTCTGAACAGAGATGCAGTCAGCATTCTCACTCTCTGAAAAGGGAGATCTTGAATAATGTAATGTCCATCCGTTCATCTTTATAGGTGACACACTACTCTAATTACACTCTTGTAAGTGAAGCAAAATCTATGAGAAAGCAACCTCAAGCAGAACCTACTGCAATCAAGCTAAAAATCAATACACTGATAACCACAGCTTTGTATGGCTCTTCCGCTTAAGAACATCTGCCCATTCTATTATCCTAATCATTCAATAATACTTCATCCAACTTAGTCTCTCAGAGTTACGTATAGCAAAGCCACAAAGTTGGCTCTGCTTCTTGAAAAACAGATCAAGAGAACAAGCATGGCCACTGGGAATATTTACTGAAAGGTTAAACAATTCTAACTAAGAGTGAAGTGTAAAGGATGTCTTATTATAAGCCAGGAATACCTCTGGTCTATGAACCTTTCTAGGGAAAAGGCATCCAAGAGACTGAAGTATACTCTCAAATAAGTGACATGAAAGTCTTTATCAAATATGTGTTTCTTAAAACTTAGTAAAAACTTTTAAAACTTTATTTCAAGGTCAAGGAATTTTTTTTTTTCTTTTTAAGTGTAAAGCAAAACAAAAGAAAGAAAATCAGCCTCATCCCAAACTCTGAAGATTCCTACTGACTTTGTTTAGCTGTGGATTCAAGCCTTCAACTTGTCCATTGAGTGACAGCAGAAAATAGGTAGCACTACATAGGTATGTCATTGCAACCTAGCTGATGTGTCTGTGCATGGATGTTTCACATAGAATAATTATCCTAAATATCAGGTCTGCTGACTCAGATGTACATCTTATTTTGAGGACAGAACTGTTTTCCTTCATTAAAAAGATTAACTTTGCATTGTTTGAAGCATAGTCGTAGTCTAATCCCATTATTTCTGGATGTGACTGGAAAAATAAACATTACATTAAACCCCAGACCAACATAAACAGGGTTGATGCAATAAATTAGATTCCTTAATTAAAGCTATGCCACCCATCTGCTTGCGCAGCATGGGTACTTCATTCTACACACCTGAAAATCCAAAGGCAAACTGATTATTTAGTTACCTGTGTGGACTTTAGATTGAATATGTATCATCTTCAAACTTTATTATTTATAATATCCCCAAAAAATTCTTTACAAGACTGACAATGCAGCATCAGAAGAGATTGCCTGTCAGACATCAAAATGATGCCTATGCTTTGCTCAAGGAGGTTTCTCTTGCCAAGACATCAAAAAGTGCGTTTGTAGTACAAGCCCAAGCCTCCGCCATTTTCTCTTTATTTATTAAAGGGTTGACATTTCTAATTCTTTGCCAACCAGATCTCACCACCATCATTCACCATTTGCCTTTCTCACGTGACTCCCTGCTTTGTGCAGTCAAAGATGGAAAAGAACATACACAAATCAACAGGTCTGGGCTGAGCAATACTCAGCGTAGCCCTGAAAATGCTCAACTCACAATAGTTAGCACAGAGGCCACTGAAAGGTGCTTAAGCTTAATTCTCTGCTGTTAACATTTCATGAATGGAGCAGGCACCTCAGTGAATATTTACATTCTTCTTTTCTAGAACTTTCTTTGCACAAGACATGGAGATGGGCAAGAATGGGAAGGGAGACTTGAGTTTCCTCTAAAGCTGATACATACTAAATGAAAGACAAGGAGAGTCTTCCACCTCAGAATTGCCACATCAATTGCAATGAAGAGGCAGTCTTACATTGAACCAATTGTTACTACAAGGTGAGGGAGAGACAAGAGGAAGGCAGGACAAACTTGTTTCTAACTCTTTACCTCTTTGCATTTCACCTTATTTCTTGCTGCTGAACACCGAACCCTAACCATGTCCTGGAAGGGCTTAAGTGTTTGGTTTGGTCTTGGTATAAACAATGTTACCATTTGTGGCTGAAGAACTCTTTCAACAGGCAATAAGAGACAATATTTTCAAAAACACCACAATGACCTTGCAACCTCTGTACTTTTTTCAAAAGTGGTAGAGGTATTTAGGAGCTCAGTTCTCACAGAAAATCAATGGGAATTATGTGCCTGGCCTACTTTGACGTGCTTGTAAATCCTACCAGGTGCCATGCTACGTCTTTAGGCACCTAAATATCTTTGAAATCATGTTGTCAATCACTGCTGATAATGAAGTATAGAATTCAAAGTCCACTGAGTGCTTTGAAACTTTCAGTGTAGGACATATTTGAGCTGCCTTTTTTCTTGTTTCAGAAGCAGACTCCCTTAACAGCCAGTCACACAGAGACCATGGGAATTGCTTTTCTGCTGTGTTTGCATCTCTGCTCTGCTGGATTTTTTGCCTTGTCCCTCACTGTGACCCCATTTTTATTCTGTTTTTATCTGTTTGAGGACATATAATTTGATTTTTACTAAATAGCCATATCTGTGTCTTGATGATTTCTGCAAATATCAATTAGAAAAGCAGGCTTTCCTATTTTCCATGGAAGACTGAATACTTAGAGGATGACTACCAGTTGTGTTCAGTTTACAAAAGCTTATACAAATAATGCAGGGAGGAATTTCCATTTTTCCAATGAACCTGCAAGAAAGATTTTTCCAGCCGCATTCCTGCACTGACTCTCCACTGCATTCTTTTAGCTTATCATGCGTATCTCTGAGGATATACCTCCATAATATTCAAGGCTAGAACACACCGTCAGGTTATCTAGTCTGACACTTTGTTGTCAGACTCCTATATTTCAGCTAGACACCTTTTCAGCTGATGTGTATCTTCCATTAGGTAAACAATCATCTTCTGCAGACATCAGGGAAAGCAATATCCACCCTATGCTGTGGTAGTTTATCACTCTTAGTGTTAAGAACATGTACCTCATTTTCAGTCTGGATTCAGTTAGCTTCAGCTCCCAGTCATTCATTCTTGTTAAACTCTTCCTTCTAGATTAAAGGGAGCTATAGTAGCCTGAATCTTTTATTTTTCTGTGAATGTACTTAGTATCCACAATAACAAAGTCACCTCTTCCTGAAGAGATGAATAGAATACTTTAATCTTCTCTGTGAAGAATATCCTTAGTTTGTAAATAACTTGAGTGACTTTTTTACGTTCTTTCTCCAATTTGGACACTCTATCGATATTCACGTTCCAGTCTCTCCAGTGCCATGTACACAGGTGATGTGTGACTATGGTCGATGTTCCCTGTTGCAAGGTTTATAATTTCATGGCTGTATGAAAAAATATCAATCTCAGCTTGCCATTCACCTTGTCAGTTTTAAAGCTACTTTCCAGATGTAAATGTAATGGCAATATAACACATGAAGTAGTAGGGAATTGGGCCCTGAGGTTAGAAAGACTATATTTGGGTGTCACAAGAGAATATAACTCTGACTAATGGGATAAAATTAAGCAAGGGAAAATTTAGGCAGACTGGAATGAAATACTTCTTAACTGTGAGATCTATTAGGTTGTAGAATAATCTTCTGTGGGAATTGATGGAGACCTAGTTGCTTCAGACATTTAAAACTAAACTGGATAAAACACTTGAAGATATTCTGTAAGGAATTATCCTGCATTGCCAGAGGGGAGGATTAGATGACCTAGTAGGTCATTTCCATGTCCACTTTCTGTGATTTTGTTGTACAAAGCCCCACAAACAGGAAATTGTTATCAAAGTCAAGAGATGCCTCTAAATCCTGTCTGTGTCGGAAAAAGAAGAGTGAATAACATCACCCGCTGGTAACTGTGCAGGAATCCTAATCCAGTATTTCTGCAGGTTAGTAATGCAACCAGTGCTGAGGGCTGGGTGTATAGCTTATGTCTGAAAGCAGAAGCCTCTACTAATGCAAAAATGCCAGGAAACAGCAGGTGAGTTATGAATAGGATCCAGGAGAGGAGGAGTAGGAAAGAAAAAATCAGGATGGGCCTGACATGCATAATAGTGTCATGAGCAAGTTATTAGTCAGGAATTAATCAGCCTGTAGTACAAGACATGAAACCTGAAGCTCCAGTCAGCCAGCTGGGAAAATAGATGTTTTTTATAGGCTTTGGTGTACGGGCATTGATTCATATAATGATATTACCAATTGAAATCATAGTTAAGATGAGACCCGAGCCAGGGTCTTTGCTAAAGGTTGTACAAACACACAGCAAGCCAAGTCACGGCCCCTGCAGAAATGTACAAGTGGATGAACAGTCTAGCAGAGAAAGGTCTCAAAAGAATATTGATAAGCAATACCCTAGAGAAGGATCACACAGTGCTAAGGTCCATAACTTGATTGTTCTTTTTTCGTGTGTGTGCTTTAACATGATTTGTTCCTAAATTTGCTCTCAACTCATAACACACTGTGCTTCCTTAATTATTGCTTTTATACATTCATTTGTCTGCATGAGGAATCACTAGGCAACCCATTGCTTATTATTTCTCTTCCTTAATTTTTACATTTGTCTCTCCTCCTAATCTCTCTAAACCTAGCTGCAAATAAACATGAATTTTAGGTTCCTGTACTGGGTCTGGCTGGGATGGAGTTAATTTTCTTCATAGCAGCCTGTATGGTACCATGTTTTGGATTTGTGGCTCAATCATTTTTAACACACAAGTGTTTTGGCTATTGCTGAACAGGGCTTGCACCAGCATCAAGGCTTTCTCTTTTTTCCACTCTGCCCACCCCCACCAAGATGGGAAGAGGTTGAGAGGGGACACATCTGGGACAGTTAACCCAAATTCATGAAAGGATATTCCCTACCATATAATGTCATGGTCATCAATAAAAACAGGGTAGAGGAAGAACAGGGGGAAGGGTGACCATTGCTCAGACTGGCTGGGCATTGGTCTGCTTGTGGGAGGTGGTGAGCGATTGCCATTGCATCACTGGTTTTTTTTCCTCTTTCTTTTGCTTATTAAGCTGGCTTTGTCTCAACCCATGAGTTTTCTCACTTTTGCTCTTCCTATTCTCTCTCCCATCCTGTTGGTGGGTGGGGAGTGAGTGAGCAGCTGTGTGGGTGTTTAGCTGCTGGCCAGGCTCAAACCACTACAGTTTGTTTTTTTCATTAAAAAGAAAATAAAGCAAAGAAAGAGTCAGACAGGGTTCTAACCCTCAAAACTCCTACCTTCTACATGTTGTAACAGCCACTCTGAAAACAGGCCTGACCAATCCAAAATGCACAATGACAGGTATACGTGCACCCCAGTTACTCACCACTGCAGCTTATAACTTTTCCTCATACTTTGTCTTATAAGCCACAAGAAAATTCATGAATAAATGTGTTTTGTTTTCTGTATGTGACCAGCCACTTTCAAAATACATTGGGCTCTCTTGGCCTGGCTTCACAACTCCATTTTGCCCTTCTAAGCAGCCTAAATTAAGACAGCCTCTACACTTCACTTGCCCTTGCAGATTTGACATCAGAGTTCTTCTGAAAGCCCCCATTATACCTCCCAACGTCTATCATGTGACATCTATCACATTAGGGAACATGAGACACATGGCAGTGCGCAAGCTGGGCTGCTGAAAGCTGTCAGCACTTCACTTGTCTCCTATCTGGAAATACAGTCCTGGGGGTGGGCAGGGAAGAATAAGGAGGTTCAAACCCTGCTCTTGAGAGACAACAGAGATGTCTTCCTACAAATGTGTGCAAGCACATCCCATTTGCTTATCAGAAAAAATCTGGGATCCACATTTCTATCCAGATGAAGCGTTCAATCCATTGCAGATGGATCAACCCAAAACATTTCAAAGAGTGTGGTGTGCATCTATTCCTCTACATCAGTGGGTGTGCCAAGCATGTTTTTTTTTCTAAACTTATGTCATAAGGTATGTTTTAATCAATTTTTACTTTTCTGGCAGTGCTGAAGGTACTGTCATTCCAAAATGT
Source organism: Strix uralensis (assembly GCF_047716275.1). NCBI lineage: Eukaryota > Metazoa > Chordata > Aves > Strigiformes > Strigidae > Strix > Strix uralensis. The sequence continues at coordinate 58,875,442 of NC_133974.1, forward strand.
TTCTTCTGATAAGTGTCACATTTGGATGACATTCTAACATCTTTCTAGCCATGAAAGCAATAGGATAAAGATCATAGGGAAATAAGGAATGGGTTTATCATTTCATCAGCAAACTCTTTCAATAGCCACATTTGAAAGCAAACAAAAAAACCCCAGGCATATAGAATGAAAGAAAAAGATAATTTGCCACCAGGTGTCAGTAGTTCTCTTATTACTGCAAGAGTAACTGTTGAGCCAAAAAAGTCATAAAATTAAACAGATTTTTTGTTGTTGTTCAGATCAGGAATTTAAAAATGATCAGAGGAATTTGTCTTCCTGTCTGTATAGAGCACAATAACAAAGAACACACTGTTGCTATATAAAACGGTCTTTTCCCTCCATTTCCTATTAAATCACTGCTTTTTTGCAAATTATAAAGACTGGCCTTTAAAACAAAGAACGTACAGTTCACGAAAATGCATCTGTGGTCAACCCATGCAAAAAAGCTCTGGGACCTGGTAGGTCTTGTTTGCTCTTGCCTGATTACCTCCACTCTGCGCTGCCTACCTACTACTATAATATCCCTCCTTTAAAACATGATTAAACACAGACTTTCCCCGCCCCCCCCAGCTCCATGATCTCACTGGATGACAGGGTAGCAAGAATAACCTGGTTAACTGGGTTCTGTGGCAGTTATAAGGTAATGTTTTCAATTTTTACGTCTAAGATTAACCTTTAGTTTATTTTTTCATTACTTCAGAGCAAGCTTGCTTGATTGTTACAGTGACATCAGTAAAATGTACTTCAGTGTTTGTAACTTTAGACCCCTGAAAACTTTTCCTTTTCAGGAGGCAAAGATTTACTTTGGTAGCTAGAGAGACATCACCACTCCCCTCCTCTGCTAATACTGCCTGATGTGACATATGACACAGTATCGTGCATCATAGATATATCTTTATCAAAGTCATATCTTTATGAATGATCTGGATGAGGGGATCGAGTGCAGCCTCAGTCAGTTTGTACACAACACCAAGCGGGGCAGGAATGTTCTGCTTGAGAGTAGAAAGGCTCTACAGTGGGGTCTGGACAGGCTGGATAGATGGTCTGAGGCCAACTGTATGAGATTCAACAAGACTGAGTGCTGGGTCCCAAACTTGGGTCACATCAATCCCAGGCAAAGCTACAGGCTTGGGGATGAGTGGCTGGAAATCTGCCTGGCAGAAAAGGACTTGGGTGTATTGGTCGACAGCTGGCTGAATATGAGCCATCAGTGTGCCATGGTGGCCAAGAAGACCAATAGCATCCTAGCCTGTATCAGAAATAGTGTGGCCGGCAGGACCAGAGAAGTGATCCTCGGCCCTGGTGAGACTGCGCCTCAAATACTGTGTTCAGTTTTGAGCTTCTCACTACAAGAAAGACATTGCGGTGCTGGACTGTGTCCAAAGAAGAGCAATGAAGCTGGTGAAGGGTCTAGAGAACAAGTCTTATGAGGAGCAGCTGAGGGAACTGGGGTTGTTTAGTGTGCAGAAAAGGAGGCTGAGAGGAGACCTTATTGCTCTCTACAACCACCTGAAAGAACATTGTAGCAAGGTGGGTGTTGGTCTCTTCTCCCAAGTAACAAGCAACAGGATGAGAGGAAGTAGCCTCAAGTTGTGCCAGGGGAGGCTTAGATTGGATATTAGGAAAAATTTATTCTCTGGAAGTGTTGTCAAGCATTGGAACAGGCTGCTGAGGGAAGTGGTTGAGTCACCATCCATGGAGGTATATAAAAGACTTGTATATGTGGCACTTAGGGACATGGTTTAGCAGGACTTGGCAGTGTTAGGTTTACAGTTGGACTCTGATCTTAAAGGTCTTTTCCAACCTAAATGATTCTATGATTCTATGGCAGATGCGTCCACAGCACTGGATGTGCAACCACTTCAACCTAGCTCCCTGATTTAGGTTGGGGCTGCAATGGTCCTTAGTAAGGGCTTGGACGTTCTGTTGAGAGCATGCATGTATCAACATGACAAAATACAAGTCTGATCATGGTCCCTGATCTGGGGTGAGTGGATCTGCATACTTTGACTTGTTTTATCTCTGCTAAGCAGAACTGCTCAGGGAGGTACCTGGCTTTGACACCTTTAAAACCTTTGTGACTGAGGGTCAGAGCCTAGGGATTCTTGAACACTTGTCCAGCTGATCAGGCCTTATGTTTTTAACCAAAAAACATTTTCTTCCTAAACATCATTTTTTCATTAGGGAAATAATGAAAGTGTATAAAAGTTTGGGATCTCTAATCCAGCTAGCATTGGTTTGGCGTTCAGAAGATATATATTATAAACCCCATGGACAACTGGCCTGGGTGACATGTCTATACCTGAATTTCTCTGTGTGGAAAGTGGAGGAAAAGGCACTGACAATCCTTCTAAAGTGGTTCTAAGATTTAATATCAAAAAACGCTGCACAAGACCCAGGTATTTTTATTACCATTATTATTTGAAATTATGCAGTGATAACAGGAAGGCGAGATCACCAATGACAGCTGAGCAGAGCTTTAGTTAGGAAATGGTGTGATGATCCAGGCTGACATTTTCATTGCTTTATAAGCTTGTTTATTACCTATGTTATTTGTTGTGAGAACCAAAACAAAGTGGGAAAGGAGTTTGCAGCAATCAAATATAAAGAAAAAGTCTGCATGTGACATGAATTTTTAGGAAATCTGATATAAGAAGGAACAGAGAACCTCCAGACTGTTGAGACTCCGAGAAAGGACCATCAGGAAACACTCTGCAAGGGAACTATGAGAACCTGAAAACACCAATCTTTGGATATACATTTTCTTGTAGGTCTGGGCACCAAAGCTTTAACAGAGAGGGTCCCTTTTCTCAGTCAGATTACAGGCTGGACCCCTCTGAGCTGATGTGTCCCAAACACCGGGGGCTTTGGGATAGCTTGGCAAAGGCTTGTCTTTGCCGAGGCTCAGCAAGGGCCTTCGTGGGGATTTGGAGATGTGACTCCTTCTTTATCCAGAGTAGCACTAGATAGATTTTTGTTAAATGTTTTGAAGTGTGACTGTGCCAGACCCTTGCGTCTGACAATTATGTTTGTTTAAGCAAGACCTCTGAGTTTGTAACAATGGAATTATCTATTTTTCAGGACAATTAGCACAATGTTTTTGTACGAGCTGAAGGTCAGAGGATTAATGTGGTTTTATCTACAATGCATTTTTAAAAGCTAATTAAGAATCATTCAGTTCACTTTGTACTAAAGACTGAGAACATTTCACATTAGATGACTCTTGCTCCTCTGCAGCAGCAGAAAGAGAGAGAGGGAGACAGAGCGAGGGAGGAATGGATGAAGAGAGGAACAGAGAAAGAGTGAGCTGACATGCAAATAAACAAATATGTCACAGGGATGCAGTTAATGGAGAGCAATAAAAAACTCCATTCTGGTAAGACTAGAGATAAAATTGTTTCCTGAACAAAAGAGCTAATCTAAAATATTAATCAGCAAAAATATTCAGTATTTGTTAGAGGAAGAGATGGAGAGGAATAGAGGGAAGTGCTGCTCTCAGAGCATTATTTTAGAGATGTTTTTATCACCTAGTGCTTAGTGAGCATCTCCTCCTCTCTTGCACCTGACAGCCTGTACACACCACTGTTCCTCTGTGGGGAAAGCCTGGTGAATGGGCCTCCTATCAGAGGTGAGTCTTATGGAAAGAGGTATGCGAGGGTGAAGAGCAGAGGTGGGGTCGGGGTATCAGCCATGGGGAGGGGTGTGGGTGGTGGTGAGGGGGCAGCGTGCCCTGCAAGCACCTCAGCTTCAGGGATTGCAGAGGTTGGGGGAAGCAAAATGAGACACAAAATTAGGGACATCCAGAGGTAACATGAGGATTTGAAAACCAGGGCAAGGAGTTTATTTTTAATGCAGTGGCCTCTGCCTAGCCTTTTAATGGGAAAAGGTAAGAAAATTGGAAGATGTTCCTGCACTCTTGCTTTTGGATGCTTATCTATGCTGCTGATTGAAGCGCTCTGTGGCTCATTTGCTGTGTCTGCCCAAAGCATGTAAATACTATCAGACATTGAGGTGACTCATTTCAAAACTGGGCTATGCACTACTATTCTGTTGATCAAATGTGGCAATTATTTCAGGCTTAAAACCTTTTAGGGATAACAATAGGTGCTGCCAGTCAAAGCTGGAAAGTACACATGTATTCAAAGAGCAAGCTGAATGAGGAATAACAGCAACATGTGTAGCTAGAATATATTATGGATTACCATCCTCTTACACAAAGGCTAGTAAACTCTTCAAAATGCAGCAACCTACGGAGCTAATAAAAGGGACAGATATGTGCGGATGTCTCGGTTTGTCTAATTTGTGTCTTTCTAGCATTGGTAGGATGACTCACTGGATTTAGCAACAGCTTGTGAAGATGAACATTTTAATAACTTTATGCTGCAGCTCTGCCATAAAATGTAATCTTTTACAATTCTGTATTCTCAAGTGAAATACAAGCTTAGAACCTGAATAAAATTAGAAAAGATATTTGAATTGTCAGCTTATTTTCTTTTTAAATCTGTATTTCTACATTTAAATATGGAACTTAACTTGTAAAAGAGTATTCCCTTTCATCCCCATTCCTTCCCAGTGTGCCACTCCTTACTATAAAAGACTGCTATATTTAAATACAGGGCTACCAGGATAGTACTCCAAGGTGTTCTGTGTCATTCTGTGTATTTTTATATTGTTCTAAACATAAATTAGTATTTTTCTTCCCATCCATAAACACTTGAATAAGAAAGCTTATGTAGACCATGTACAACTCAATGGCAAAGAAGCCAGTTGCATATTGGAATTTGCATACGTAATCCACAATGTTAGTAAACAATGGGATATATATCCTTTCAGTTTTTGATAAAATTCAACAGATTTGAATAATTAGATAACAGAGCACAAAGCTTGCCTTGAGGACATAGTAACTATAGCCCTGAATCTTTCAATCCTCTTTTAAACCTTTCTCCATGGTTTTAGGCATTACTTTGGTCTACAGAAAGGTTCATCTGAGTACTTGATGGCTTGCAGAAGGTTATATATAAAGTGTCTGACAAAGCAGCAAGTAGAACCTGTGTTTCTAGGTATTAAGATAATGATGAAACCACTAGACTGACATTTTGTTTCTCCTTTTAATGAGACTTGATTTTAATGAGACAGTTTCAGACTGTCACTTACTGAAGATATGTTTACATTTGTGCCTTAAACATCCTTACAAATTTATAGAAATAATGTGAAAGAAAAGTTGCAACAATTTTAGTGTAGACAAACCCCAAATTTTAATTTCTAATCTTATTGAAAAAATTATCTTTTTACGATAAATAGCATGAAACAATATTGATTAGGTTCAGGTCATTCACTGACTTTATTTTTAACTTTTGAAAACATATTTTCTGGGCATGGGTAAAGCCTCAGAAAGAGATCTATTTTCTAAGTGTTTTGATATGAAGATGTTTCTATTTATTACTTAAAATGAGCTGAAGTTTTGAAATAATTCATGCAAAAATTTATTTGCTCCATTCAGTCTTTCCACATCATGCATCCTTTGAAATTACTTATGCCCTTGATTGATTTAGTGTATAAGAGAAAGCAGTGTTTCTAATGTTTTTGCAAAATTCCAAAGCTCACGGAATTGAAAATTACATGTACTATATATACACATATGTATATGTGTATATATCATATGTATGAGACTACATATATAATATAATGGGAACACATTACACACACACATGAATATAAAAATATACTGTGAGCTCGCTCTCTCTCTCTCTTTCTCCATCCAGCTTGGATTATTAAGTGATAATGAATTACATATACTCCTATCTCAAATGTGTAAAATCTGAAAGTGCTTACACCAAGTAGTCAGATATCTACTGCGGAGAAAGACAGACTTCAATTTCTTACCTGCTTTTTTAATTTTAGGGGCAGCTGTCTTCTCATGAGTTTTCTCTTTTTTTCCTTCTTTTTCTAAGATTTAATTAAAGAAAGTCATTTGATATGCTAGAACTCTGAATCATACACTCAAATATGCAGTCAGCCAAGTCCTGGTGGGCACATGCTGAAAAAAATGTGACTTATTTGGGAGTTTAGTTCAGATTATTCCCTTATAGCACTTGCACCCAACTAACCACAGAGAAATCAGCTGAAAATGAAAATTAATCAGTATGCATCAGCTATGGATGATTTGGACCCTTAATAATTCATCAAAGGCTAGGCGACAAGCATCAGTGCATGAATGTGGTACCTTTTAACTTAAGCTCCAGCAGCAATGAGATCATTAAAAAATGATGAATGACATAAATATTTTCCAATGAAAGAAAGACCTTAGTGGATTTTAGATGTTTCGTGAGAATGAATGTTATTTAGATGGATATTAAGGCTTTGCAGTTTGGTCACTGCAAGTTTTGGTTGTGATTCTATAAAATATTTAAATCTATCCCACCTTCAGAAAGTGGTGTACCATGAACCAAGTGATATCTTCCATGAGTTTTGTGTATGGCAGTATCACTATGTCCTGCTATATATAGGGACTCCATTGAATTGTTTAACAAGCCCATAGATGGCCACCAAACAGGACTTTTTATTTGTCAGAGAAAGAGATTAGAAAACTTCCAGGCACTGAATACATCAGACATCAGATACTGAAGAAGCGGTAACATGCAAATAGTGATTAAGCAACTAAGAGAAGGACAATACAGAGTCAGAAGCGTAAGTTTAACCTAAGAAAAAACAGTGGGATTTGAGCCAGGAGTGGGAGTAAAAGCTGAATGAGGCCAGTAAGAAACATTCCCAGACCATACCTTTCTTCTTAGTTTCAGTCATAGCCTTCTTTACATCAGTCTTTTTCTTTTCCTCTCTTCTCTCTAAAAAAGAAAATAGAAGTTCAGCTGACTATATTTACATAGAGAGAGATATATACACATACATATGTATGTACATATATGTATTTGGGAGGAGAATCCTTGACTAACTGCAGTAGGTTCTAGATTTGATAAGCTGGTGAGTTTCTCAGGAGTTTGCTATCAGCAGCTCAGAAATACAGCTTAATACTCAGAGAGTGAATGTGACTCTAAGGATAGAACTGGAACCAGTATGTACAACAGATAATTGCTTAAGTAAGTACTAATTCAAGATATTATGCCCATTAACCTGGTGTAACTGACTTTATTGTGGTGATTCAGTAGACATGCACCTGTTCTGCTTGTTTTATAAAATTTGACTGAATGGCGGCAAAACTTGCAAGTGGTACTGGGGAATAAATGCAGAATGCCATGAAAAGTCTGTGTACATAATATATCTTTATGACACTTTTTATGAATTGAACCTTTGAAACTGTCATTACAGGACATATGTTATTCATGGAGAATTGCAGTTAAAGCATCATCTACAAAAGAACATAACTTGTTCTTTTAAAAGCATCTGCCTCTTTTATATATTAATTGGACAACAGTAGAAATAAGGATAATGTTTTGGTTTTTTTTTTTTTTTTTTACAAAAAGCTACAACAATTTAATTACTTATTCCATGAATGCTATTAATTAGAAAATTGAGAGTTCAGTAGAAGAAATGAGGAAGCTATAATTCTTATTTTTCCTTTGGGAAATTAATCCCCATTTTGATGGGGAAAAATACAAGGGTATAAGAATAGCTAATCTAAATGACTTTTTAACTGCTCATCCACAAAGAGCCAAATGTGTTGCCTTCAGTTTGTGCTGCAAGGCTTTGGATGTTGATGTAGTTAGTGGAACAACGGTTTTCTTTTTGTGATGTTTTACTGTTATGAATGTGGATAAGAAACCAAGTTTTATTACCATACAAAACAGCACAAACACAGGACCACAAGCCTTTAAGTGAGAATCTTTTCTTTACTTGAAAAATATTTAAGGTATAGGAATATTTTCTGAAGCCAGCAGATCCAAGAAACAAATACGCTATTATCACTTGCATAAATTAGCATGAAGATAAAGGAAAAATGAAGAAAATTTCAGTTCTCTAGCTACCACAATAGACTTTTCTTCTGCATGAAAAAGTATATACAAAGAGTTAATGAAAAAAATTAATTGAAATCTGCACAGCATGCTTCCTAAACCAAAACAAAATACATGTATATTTGGTAGAAGAATTGTTATTTTCATAGAGTGCATGAATGCAACAGTCTGTCCATGGTGGTTTCATAAATTAAGATACTTTGCCTATCATGGAGGCAATGTATTTAGCAGTACTCAGGGTCTCCCCAAACCATACTTATTCTGATTTTCTGACAATAGTGTTTAATGTTAAGCATCATCTTGACATGTTCCAGTTCTTTCTTATTTTAAACAGATTTGTTCAATGTGTTTCCCTTGTTGTCATCTTGACAAAATGAAGCAGAAAATCCCTGCATGTGTTTTACAGAATGTTTTGCCTGGTGTTTTGTGTGCTTAATTCTCCCTGCTGAAACTCTCAGCATACTGGACTTCAAACTACAAATTCCTTTGTGTTGAGAGCATGCTTTATGATACTCAGTTTTGTTAAGCATGTACAGAACATCAGAGTAGTGCTCATCCTCCACAAGCTTGTTTGGAGCTTCATTTTCTTGTATATTTTAGTATTCTTGTTATTGTCTATCTCTAGAGTTCTCAGGAGTCTCTCTCTCTCATTCTGACATGCTGTTCCAGAGACTCATGTTAGGGACTGTGGCTCTCTCCTCAAAATAGAAGACTCTTCAGCCTGAGATTACACACAAGCTGTTGCACGGCTCCCCTTTCCCGTGCCACCTATGACTTTTCAGTGTTTCATTTCCACACACAATATACAACGCTTCTGATTTCTAAAATGTGGTTAAATTGTTTGCTTACTCTGCCTAATTTAAATGAAACTGTTAAATATATCTAGTCTATCAGTTACTGTCAGAAAAAAGCTTCCTTTTAACTGTCTTCCTTCCACTAGCCTTTACTCTTAGTAACTAGAGACTGAAGTGCTGCTGGTACTTCTGTGATTTCCATTTTTTTCTGAGTGAACCTCAGTTCTGGTGAAGCTGTTAATAACACTTCCTTAAATTTCTACTGTTAAGTGATGCACAGGAATAATTTGTAAGCCCAAGTCCTTAAAACCAACAAGATTCTCTTTAATCAGAGACCATTTCTGCCTTTGAATTTGTAGAATATTGCATGTGTCTGGAGCCCAGCTAAGCCACATGAAATCTGCTCCAAGTTTTGTAGCAAGGTTCAGAGCCATATGTGTCTTGAGAGCCATGAGCTGAGACATGGAGCTTTGAGAAGTGAAGCTTTGTATAGAGGATGTACAGAAAGCAGGATTTTTTACTGCAAATAACGTAAAGCACAAGGTGACTACACCCCTAGCTTCAGAGTTTTTATTGGTAAGTCATTCCACCAATTAATTCCACTGACATGATTTTCTTCCATCAAGCTCTCAAGCTGCAATATTCAGAGTATCTAGGGGGCCTAGAGACCTCGATATTCATTATGAATTTTCTAGAGGATGATTACATAGAGGTTTTAAGGGACCGTGGCCCCTATTTCGCACTAGCACTGCCTAATGCAAGATATACATCTTGGTCAAGTCTGAGAAAAAAAGTCACAGGACTTTCATTCACATCTCAGCTGCATCTAGCTCCATTATGTCCCTCACAGCTACTACTGACCAACGTTTAAGTAAATGAGAATGATGGACTTGGTAAATGGATATTATGAAAGAGCTATTTCTGATTTAAGAAAACAATCCTATTTCTTGAATAAATTAATTTCCTCTCAATTTGAGTAGCTCACATTTAGATTGTTGAATATTAAGTGTATATTTAACACCAACAAATATTGTCATTTCTGAAGCAGTAAATGCAGTGGGTTTTCTCCAGATATGTACACAGATAAGAGGCAGAGCAAATAATTAAATAGAAACTTATGCAGGTGTTTTGCACTGTGAAATATGAACCTCATTGAAAGTACTAATTTTTTTAGCTAGGAACAGTAACAGGACTACAAATGTCTGTGGATCAGATGCATAAAGAGGTATCATAATATGTGTCAACAGTGGGTTACACAAGGAAACACAAGGTGGTTTTGATGATTCAGGGTTGACTACAATGTGGAATTCAAGTGCAATTGACTATTGAAAAAAATCTATTGTTATTGTTTCTTGATAATGTAATTAATACTATTTTTTCACCAGGAACACTAGTCTTGAACCACATTTTATGTACAGGTTGTAAGATATTTTAGTACAAAAAGACCTCACCTTCAAAAGCCTGAAATGTCTATACAAGAATGAAATAAGGATATATGCACATAGCAGAGTACAAGATGACAGAATCAGTCACCAAGACAAGCAATGACTTTGCATTTAGTCAGGTGTTTTCTGTAGACTCTGTGCAGAAGTGGAGCTTTATGTAGTACAAGGAGGAATCCAGTGAGCATGAAAAGTGTGAATTCAAGCAGTTGATGTGCTACTGAATGGGAAATTCAGGTAAAATTTTTTTCCTGGGGGAAAAAAAAGAAGCAGTATAGAATAGTTTTCTTGGGAAGTGACTGGAGCAAATAAACATCTGAGAAGGATTTATTTATTTCTGAATAAGGGGTGAGGGACTGAGGACACTGGTGAAAATCCAAGTAAGATTCAACAGAGACCAAGAAAGAGGTGTTTCAATTTGAATTGCCTTTACCAGCTTTGACATGTCTTTGTGTTATTCTCATGGAACATCAACTAATTCTTAGACCATGGGGGGAGGGGAGATAACAGAAACATGCTAACAATGCAGCACTTGAAAACAGGTCTGGTAAGACCAGTGTGGTACTGTGGAAGTGCAGAGTGGAATCTAAATTTAGGGATGCACGTGAGCTACTGGGCATAGTATCATGGGAATGCCTCCAGGGAACTAGAAGAGGAAGGTGCTCTAAGAGTTTCTTCTCTGTGTTGCTCTAGATGCTCCATGTGCTTATGGAAACACTGACTCTGGAAGGAATTGTCAGCTCATCCCATCCCCTCTGAGAAACTGAGGTAAGGAGGGCAGCAAAATACAGCCACTGGTACCTTCTTGTGGAGACACATGTGTATAACAAACACTAAATAGTGGGACTGAATGACAGAAGTTTGGAGATGTTTTGGTTCAGATAAGCCTTCTAAAGTTCAGATACTTATACAAGGCTTATCTGCATTTATCTAAAACCCTGTTGTCAGGAAATCTCAGGAGAAAAGCTCTTGTGAGAGACTTTGGATATTGCCTGGCTTTGTGAAATACTCTTAACAGCTTTTCTTGCCTACTGATTCTGGTCCTGGCAGAAATGAGGAGCAGCAGAGATACGTGTATACTTACTTACATACAAAACAAAACAAAACAAACATTAATTTAACTTTTCCTGAGAAACTATAATTCAGACTGAATGCAATAACTTCATTCCAGGTAAAACTTAATTCCATCTCTCTGCAAGCATCTCTGTACAACTTAAGATGTCACCGGCATAATTTTAAAAGACCATTCAAAAAAACCCCAAGTTGTCATTTAAAAATTCTGTTTACTTATTAATTTTGAAGAGATTATGGTTGTTCTTTCTTTGTTTTATTTGGTGACTAAAATCCTTTCCCTGCTGAACTCAGTGAAAGTTTTGCTGTTGATTTCAGTGGGATCTGGATATCCTTTTAAATATTAAAATAACTCATTACCTTTCAGTTGTTGATGACATTTTTTTCCCCTTTTCATGTTGTTTAGAGTGGAAACTGACAATGACTGGTCAGTTGCACTTTTGATTCTAAACAATTTCACACCCATTCACACAATAAGACCCTTTTAGGGTTACAAACATTTTGGAGGAATTAAAAAAATTGTAAGGAAATACTTCTGCTTAGTTTAGGATGTCATGGAAACTCATACTTTTAAAATTAAATTTAAATTTCAAGTAAAAATTGACTTCAGCTGTCTCTTGGAAAAAAATCCCTTTCTGGGGTAAGAGTATCTGTGTTAGTCCAGTTATTTTCTCTATGAGAAATAACTCTGTCTTGTCTCAGCCAAACTACTGAAAAGTCAAGAAAGATCAAATAAACCTAATTAATATTAAAGTTCTTAGAATTGCTTCTTTTCACACACAAACACATATACATGTGTGCACACACACGAACATACACACACTCACATATTCTCTCTAATTTACAAGTGAGTCCTTAGGCCAAAAATAAGTGCATTTTTTGTAAAGCTATGTTTAAACTGCACCATTTCATTTCAGCAGAGTAATGTAATACAATTTGTTCTCATATTGAGCAAATGAAAGACTGATGGGGCATACAGGTCACTGGAGATATAGTACACCCTGAAGTCCTAGGCAATCTCTCCAGTCTGATTTTGCTTTTTGAAACTACTTCACTGTTTTCAAATCCCAATCTGAAACACTATTTGGCAGCTTTGAAGATTGCTTATGGAGATATTTTTGAGGTCTACAGAAAGTATGTAATAGCAATATAATGCTTGAAATTCCTAGTGCTTTCATGTGACCCACATAAGTGTTCCTCATTTCTTCCTGTAGTGATTATAGGCTCCTTTTTCATGGTTCTGTTGAATTAAGCACCAAAACTGTTCGTTAATAGCATGGGGCCATATGTTGCCCTTACTAAACAACACAGTGGGGAGCAAAGGAGTACAAATACTGGTGTAATGAAGCCAGAGTATGCATGCCAAGGGAAAAAAGAGAGGACATGCCAAGTTCCATGACAAGACCAGCACTAGAAACTCCATTGGACAATGGTCAATGGCAAATATAATGCAAATGTGATTATGATGAAGAATTAAATTCCCAGGGGAACACTGACTTCTTATGGTATGACCTTCCTCAGCAAGAGCCAGACCAACACAGCTAAAGCATCAGGGTTAGCCTTCTCCTTTCTTGTGACTGACATTCCTATTAAGCAACATGAATCAACAGCAGCACCATTTGTGTTACCAGTGTTGGGAAGGGTTTTGATGATGCTTTTTATGGGGCATGCTTTTGAGCAAGAATGTCTGAGGTTTAGGAAAACAGGATGACCAGGCTATGCAGGACCTCTTCTGCAAGGATTTCCCTTTTCTTTTCAAAGAAACATGGTATTTGTGCATTTGAAAGCCCAGAGAATCTTAATCCAAGTAAGTAATTTCCATTTGCAGGTGCAGTATGTGCAAAAGATTACTTCTTTTCTGTAACAGTTAAAAAACATTTTAAAAAGTTAAAATAATCCGAGTTATTTGGTTTTGTTTTATGGGTAGATTTTGGTGAACATCTATTTTAAAATGCATAATCTCATATTGTAAATTGAATGATTATTATTATTAATAATAATAATGAAAAAACTTAGTAATATGTCTAATCACAATATGCATATCTTTGTACATAATTTTCCTGCATTGTAGTAAGCTTTTTTCCCAAAGTCTGTTTAATTTTTTCTGTCTTATGCTAGAATAAAAGCAGTACAGAAGAGTCTCATGTCATTAAGCAAATGTCAAGGGCTTTCTGAAACAGTGAAGATTTAGGCTTTTTTCATCATAGCTAAATCACTAGAGTTTACTGCTTAAATGTCTAATCTAAATCATTAAATAACTCACTTTGAAACGTTGTGCATATTATTTCAAAGGTTTTGCTCTCTTCAGTACACACTCATGGAGATCTAGAGCCCATATTTCTCAAAAAACTTGTTTTTATGCTGAATATACAGTACCTTGTTAAAGATATCTAAACTGTTTCTTCTAATAAACTAGAATAAAACCTAGCTCATTGTGTTATGATATTTCTGGCAGAAACATTTTTCTTATTTCTTTTTATTCTCCCCTGGATTAAAATTTATCAGAAAATGGTTTTTCATCCACAAATCATGTCAGTATTATTAAAAATGTTCTAAATTTGGAGAAAACTTCAAAATTATGTATTTTTGAAAGATTTCTGTTGTATCTTGAAATACTGTCTTTCACTAGAAGGATTTTTTTTGGGGTGATTGATTTTATAGTATAAAAGAAAAGAAGTTTTTTTTAGAACAATCTGTGTACAGAAGAGAAGAAGGCCATTGACAGACTGTACAGAGGCAGATTGATTTGTGTAGAGTATACCCTTCTATACATCAAGGGAGCTTTGTTAAAATTGGTACTGGCTTTAGTAATTTAGATACTCTTGGTTATATCCCCTAATGTTATATTCATGAACTGAGGTATAGAATAGAAATTCTTCTTCAGATAGTCAGATAGTGTACATTCCATACAGCAACAAAGATAGATGTAGATTTCTATTTCAATGCCAATTTAGCCTCCGCAGGAGTTTTGGAGGAAGTTAAACATTTCACAGCAACTTACTTTACTGCATTATGCAAAATCTGTAATTAGAGGATTCAAACAGTGATCTAGAGAAAATACTTTTATTTCCTGAGAGATCCACCAAAGACATTACAGAGATTTTAAATTTTTCTTTTAACCTCATTTAATATCACAAATACCAGCAAGATGGCAAAGAACTGCCAGTATGCTTCAGTCAAAGGCAGGGGATATTTCAGAGTCCATCACAATCCATTAACAGATCAGAATGGTTATGCTGGTGACTGGATTTATGCTGGATTTATCCTGTATGATAAATACACTCCCACTTAAAGATGCAAGCACAGATTTCTAGGAAAATATAACCTGGAAAATCACACTCAGATACAATGCTGTTCAAATTTTTTTGTGCTACAATGCTCTTCAAAGTGGTACAAAGCATACTGTCTGTTTGAGATCATATGTAATATGCATTAAGATGCCTTCCACTGAGAGAAGGATTTTGATACAGGCTTCTTAAAAAGGTGCTGTGATCTTGTGAGAAAGAAAATACATGCTATTCTGGAACAATAATATGTAGCCTTACTAGTAACTAACTAAGCCTCTGAACTTAGTTTTGAGATTTCTTGTCTAACTGCAGCATCTTCCTGAGAAATGGCCCTGCCACATCAGAAAGCATAACATAGGACTATCAGAAAGGAGAGTCATTCTCAGGTGAATGGGGAAATGGAGGAAGCTATGTGAGCTGAGCACAAGATTCACAGTGAGAATCAGTGTATACTGCAGAGCATTTTTAGAATGTCATTGGATAACAAAATACAAGAAAGCTAGAATTAAAAGAGAGGGAGAAGACTACAGTCAAGGAAGAAGCATATGTTAAAGTCAAAGTTCAGACAGCCATGGGGAACAGATCTGTTCAAGTTACAGCCAGCAGCAGTCTCCTCCCTAGATGGCAGCATCAGAGCGTCAGCCAAGCTGAGAGCACTGCTTCCAAGTCCTTGTGAAAGCTCCAGAAGAAGATAAGATAAAGAATTTAAAATTAGTTATTTTACTTCATGGTTTGCCAAACAAGGTTTCCAAGCTTGGAACACGAGTAGAAGTTATGTATCAATGTCTTTATCTTCACAAACTCCCTTTCCCTCTTTCTCTTGTTTATTGTTACAGGATCTTTTCTTTTGTTTTGTTATTCTCTTCTGTTGGTGACCTGAGACTTCAAACTCTTCATTGAACTTTGAGTGTAAGATCTTAAGGCAGCAGTGCTTTTTGAAAAGAGCCAAACCATCATGAAACAGGAGAGTAATGAGTACAAAGCATTTTGCTTTCCAAGCAGGATATATCTGAAAAGTTTAATTCACATGCACATATTTCAATGCAATTTATTGCATACTACTAGAATATAGTGTACAAATTGGGATTGTCTTACATAATCGCCCCTTTTCCAAAAGATTTACTGTGGATGTGCAAGGAAGGTGTAAGGAAGAGAAAATGGCAATGACAAGGAGAGAAATGTTGAGATCTAATACATAATAACAATATCCTGTTTTTCTAAGACCTCATGAATTCAACAGAGAATAGTCTCTACTGGGCGTTGGATACTATCCAGGAAAAGCTTTCTGTTTGAAAGCATCAAATCATCTAAAAATGTTAGAGACGTCTGGCACATATACTGCTTCTGTTTTCACTTTATCAAAAATCAAGAATGGTCCAAGATTACCTAAGAAGGCAGTGGCAAAACAGGGCAGTTGAGTAAACATCTCAATCTAGAAAAAGATTAAAACCTTTTCAGCCTTTACCAGCTGCATGGTTTTGTATCTAGTGTCTGAATATCACTGAGTTGGAAAGCCTAGGTTCTAAATAGATTGGTTTCATAAATTTTCTGTGTAACAACCATTCTGATACTCCCTATGGTTTTACCTTTTTTTCAGAGCTGGTTGCTTCTGTCAAAGCCTGGGCCAGTCCTTCCATGTACATTTCTCAATTAACAAATGCTTGTACTTATTCCCTTTTCTGACAACTTATCATGCTATCTTCAACTATTGTTATGATAAAAAGACTCTCTTGTTCCAATCTGTCCCTACACCTGATCAATGGTATTTAGTGATGTACCAGTCATAAGGTACGTAAGCATTAAGAAGTCACAGACAGATGCCTCTTCAACTATTTCAGAGACTTAAATTTCTCTGCCTACTCCTCTTTTTCTTTTCTGACATTGTGCCAAATATACCCATAAATTACTTAATTATTTTCCCCAGGGCTGAAATAAAGCTTCAGGGTCTAGGGTTCCTAAAGGCACTGCGGCATATTTTCTCATATATGGAAACCACACAATAGCATAATATAACAGCTTTTCACAGCAGCATTTTGCAAGTAATTCTTCCTTCTTCATTTCCTCCAAAACTCTTGCATGAACATTATTGTAGCCTAGTGACTGGCCTTGAGCCTTAAAGGGAATTTAGTTGCATGATACTGAGCAGATAATCTGCCCCCCAATTTGTTTGCCAAATGGATGTCTAATTTACATTCACAATTACCTCAACTGCATGCATAAATGAGCTAATGAAACACACAAATGTGTAACTGGTCATAAATAGTCATTTCCATGTGCAATTGCAGTAATTGCATGCTCCTCATGATTTTGAAAATCAAGAACTTAATGTTAATTTGATGTTAGTTCATGTTGTCTAACAGTTATATTTAAAGATCAACTTTATCACTCAGCAAATGCAGCCATCTTTTTCTATTATGTCTTTTTTCCATTATGGTTAATTGGTGGATAACAGTGTTTAACATTGCAGGGACTTCTTTTTGCTGATAAGCAGGGTTCAAACATTTCCCTAAAATAAGCAGGACTGCAAATATATTTATATACAATATTGTGTCACAATAACCACAATTTTATACTTCTTTAAACAGTGTGTTTATAAAGAAATATTCATTTGAGATAAAAGAGATTTTGGGAAAAGAGATAATAAGTCACGCAACTTTTTATGCAAACATTCTGATTCACAATAATAACATTACAGATATATCTAATTAATTTAACTCTTTGTTTTAGTCATAGGTCCTGCCAAAACCCAACTCTCATTTTCCATTTCCAAATGCAGGCAAATCTTGTAGCTTTTGTTCCTTATTCTGCTGCCATCCCATCTGTTTTTCCCTTAGATTGCAACTGCTTTCTGGATAACATAGAATTAAGACCTCTGTGAGAGACATTATCAAGTGCCATGGTGTGACTGACTGACTCTGAAGTATTATATGAATACTGCTATATAATTGCATGAAAAGACTCATGTGTTTTGTACTATTAAACCATATGGTGTAGTGACCAAGACTGTATATTGCAGTAGTAGTTTTAAGTCATCGGTCATAGCCCATATTAAAATTAAAATGCATATTTCAACCATTTTGCTGATATGATTAGACTGTAAACAATATAATTCAATTTCGAGGGTTATGTTTTAATCTTCTGATGGTAAGATCTGATTTTGTATTTTTCTTTCAGTGATTTTAACAATAGGGATAGGGTTCATAAATGCAGAGTCAGAAATATTATGTTCATTATTGAAGATAATACAGAAATATTAGTGAATAACAATAGCTGAAAGAATAATCCAAAGTATATTAAGAGGATAATGTTGATTATGTTTAAAGTTACATGACAACTTATGACTGAACACCATCCAAAGCATTTTACAAATTAAACCTTGATCCTGTAATCTATTTCACTCAGGAAAATATCTGAACTATCTGTGGCACTACTATAAGGAATATTTAGGTCTTGTCATGCGAATATGATTGTGCCATTCATGTCCCAAGCCTAATTGTTTGATCAGTTTTGTAATATAGGTCATATTTATAAACAAAATCCATTAGAACAGAGGGTTAAGTTAATGAGTAGAAGCCAATTAAGAAGGAAAAAAACAAACTTACCTTCAATAGCTGCCGGTTTCTTTCTTGGACTATGTTCTAGAAGAAGAGGAGGTGGTACCATTTCCTTATGTCCTGCACACGAGCATACAGGTTAAGAAGCATAGAAAATGTATTCACTAACAGGCTGAGCAGATTCACTGGGAGGTTGAGCTCCCTTCAGAATTGTTCATGTTAAAAATATTACACTGTGCATAAAAGCTATTATCTTCCAGACACCATAGGAAGGAAATCTATTTCTCAACAAATAAAGTAATTTATTTTTAAGAGGCACATTTTAAATCAGTGAAGTCCAAGTGACTCAAGTATATGCTGAAATGCTTACAGTTCTATTTTTCTTCATTAGACTAAAAAAACTGAAGAATAATACTGTGATAATAAGGTTACATATTCATGATGCCTCTTCTACAGTAAAAGCTTATTTTCTTCTGTCAAACAAATGATCTTCAGTTGTTCCCTCAAGTCCACTTATTATGAACTTCTTGAAACACCAGAAAAAATTATTATTTTTTCTCATCCTTAAGGATTATTCTTAATTAGCCTGTAACAATCAGGTCACGCATGGTAAACACTGACAAGGTTCTGATTCCAGTTGCTGACTGAAACACCTCTACTCTCTCAGAGTGTTAACTATATTCTCTCATAGTATTGAACTGGGACTTTCTGTCCTGTTTTAGCCTATGTGCAAATACCATGCTTTATCCAAAATATTTTTCACTTCATTTCCCCAAAGATTCACAAACAGATCTATTGCATCATATTACTAATGCTTCTTTTCTGGTTTATAACACCTGTTTGCAGTCTCCTGAATTCCTTTTCATTTATTTCTCTGATGTTTGTGCTCACTAGCTATCATGTCACTGTCATTTGGAAAGCACAACTTGTTGTGACCTGGGAAATAAAATTAAGTAGTTAAATATAATATCAATTCAGTCACATGCACCAGCATACGTTCACTGCACCAGAGTCCACATGCAATCAGGCTGTTAAATCTCAGCTCCACCTCCACATCAGAAAATCAAAGCCATGCCTCATGCTTGGTGATAGACTCAGAAGAGAAATTAAGATCTTAATGAGACTTGGAAACTGCAGTATCATACTTACCCCTCTCATTTTACAAAGGTGTGTATACTCATGGGGAATGCATGAGAAAAACATCATCTTGAAGACAGCAGTGGGATTCGAGTAACATGGTCTTAATGTTATTGCATCTCATCAGCATATGTACGATTGCAGGCAAATAATTTGCAAACATATACTTTAGTTCATCCAGTAATTTGTATAAAATATCACGCACAGAGTGGCTCAAACTTGACCCACATACCAGAGCCACTGACAAAATGTCAACACATTGAAAAAATCAATGCATTGAAAGCGTTGTGCAACAAATGGTAAAAATTTAGGTTTTATGTGTATTTCTTGTCTTGGCAATAATCACAAGTGGATATTTACCAATCTCATCACAGAATGACTCTAGCCTTAAAATGAACGGTAGGCAAACTTCAGGAATCCAGATGTCTAGCTGTGATTTTCTAAACACTTTGTGTCTTAAAAAAAATCATCCTGAAATTGCAGACTGAGCTAATGAGATGCTGAACACCATTTGTTGCCAACCAGAATAGAAAAGTTATATCCATAACTTCTGTCAACATACAGGAACTTCATTAATTGAATTCCTAGTTCAGAATGAAACCAAAACCAGTATAAAAATTAATAGAGGAAGGGTAAATAATCTTATTCTTCCTGCTAGTTTTGATAAAGTTTTTGCCTAAACTAGATTATGTATCTCTAGAAGGAAAAAGTGGTAACTTGGACTAATTGCTTTGTGTGAAAGATGATAAAGGGCAGTGGCTCAGAATGTTGAGTAGATCAGTAATGAAGAAGGAGAGTCAATAATTTGGACTGCAGTGTGGTATCTACTGTGTGGAGCAATGATCTAACACCTCTAGGTCAAAGTATAGGCTGGCCCCATTATCTTCATGTTCTTTGCTGTAGCAGCAGTTTTCTAATGATTTCACCAGTGTTAGTATAATGCCAGTGCGATACCACTTATTGCTAATGACTTGTCAAGTTCTATTTTATATTTTTACAAGTTTTAAGCAAATCATTTATTTCATGCAAATCAACCACATGATCCAATATGAGAGTGTTTTAAGCACCAAAAGCTTAAGCTTCACAGATCAAAAACTTTCCCTTAGGCCAGCATGTTTGTTCTGAGCAGGTTCCCATCCACTCTGATAAAAAGCTTCTTTAAAGTTTCCATGTGTTATTAAATTCTCTCTATTCACTTTGATGGGAATGCAAAGGACAGTAGCTGAATAAATATTTTATCCATTCTTTTGATGAAATATGTTAAAGGGGATATCCTAAGTCAAATTTCTTTTCTCTTCCTTTTTCTCTCCTATGTAAGTTATAAAGCACGAGTGGTTTTCTGCAGTACAGAGAACTCATAAATAGAAATGAGGAACTGACCTCAGCAGATCAGACCATTAGGATTAATGGTGTCTACTATCTTGACTCCTGCAGTAGCCAGTTGGACACGTATCCATGATGTAAATGAGAGGAAGGCAGGATGTTTTTAATGATCCCAGTGGACAATCAGATTAGTCCATGAATCATGAGAAATCATTATCCAGATTACCACTACTATTATTTGACATCATCTCACTATTTTAAAAATACAGCCATAAAGAGCACTGAAATTTAATGTCTGCATATTTATTTGTTTCTCATTTCAAATGTAGACTTTATTTTTCTACTATGATATAAGCTGAATTCATTTGACTTGATTTTTTTTGTTTATTTGGTTGGGGTTTTTTGGTTTTTTTATTAGGGTTTGATTGCTCCAAAAGATGTGATTGCAAACACAAAAATGTGCATACATTTCTCTGCCTAATCTGTCCATGCAGTTGTGCTACAGCTACCTCCTTCATATATGACATTGTAAACAGCTATTTGACAACAACATACAGACAATAGAAACCAAATTAGTGAAATGTTTTGACTTTAAGCTCATGGGAATGTGCTCACCAAGAGAAAAACTGTCAAGACGTGAGTAGCTTCCTCCACTGCCTGAAAATGTGCTGCAAACATGAGTAGAAGGTTTAAGACACTAGATGGTAACATGAATACTTCACTGAAAATAAGCTACAATCCTCAAGCTCTGTGAAACTTCTGTTATCAGTGTTTATTAAATCACTTATGTCATGAAGAAATTCATTCTGACTTGGTTTATGAATATTTTAGGTTTTATATTACATGATAAGTAATACAAGACAAACTTTAATTACCTTACTTTTCTCAATCTAGGAAGTGCCTTTCTACATGTGTCAAAAATGTCATGTCCGAGCATTGAGGATAAATTGATTTCTTGTGATAACAGCAAATCATGTGGGTGTTCTTTCTTCCCTGTCTGCCCAGTTCAATTTGTCTGCAGTGACCTTAATTGACATAGATAAAGTTTCTATATTTATCTTTCTAAATCAAAAGATCATGGAATAAAAGAAAATACTTCTAAAATTATTACTATTATTATTATTATTATTAAACAACTAAAAGCATTGTAGAAGGCTGTATATTCCAACTGGATATGGGGAGGAAAAATGCCACCACAGGAAGCAGTATGTGGAAACACCGTGCCTATGACTGTGCACTTCCTTATATCCACATACCAGTTATCTTATGGGAATCCTACAACCCAACAGCACCAACACTTTGTTTCAAATGTGTGTCCCAAACAACACAACAAAATGTCTTCAGATAAATTTCATTCTGCCCAGATGTGACATCTTTTCCTTATGATAGTAGTGATAATTGAAATAGAGTAAGTGTTCTCTTTGTAGAGTCATTTCTTATGAAAAGTAAATTCAAATCAAATGTTTCATGAAGCTTGGAACAAGACATGGATCAGAAGAATGAGGTAAGACTGACAAATATGTTTTTAGAGGACTGAAATCTTCATGGGAGTCCCACCATTCTGTCCAGGCTTCCAGTTTCGACGTGTAAGTTGCTTGAAGTTAAAGATGAGCCTCTCCCTTGTTATCAGTCATTACTCTTCAGAAATTAGACTGTCACTGTTGTGAGGGATTCTCCACTTAGTACATGTGCATGAAATACTATGAGCAAACTCTTTTTCATTAAAAAGGAATAGCTGAGGATCAAGATGTAAGATTATGTAACTGTTTTGAACAACGCAAATGCTCATTTTGGGGAAGGAATGAACTGAAATACAGGTGCCCAAACAGGCAGTCTTTCTAAGGAACACATCGTTACACGATGGTTTTATGTACACAGTAAATTAAATGGTGCCTGGAACATTACTGGAATCTGGAATTTAGATATACGCATCCTGCAGCATTTTTTTTTAACAGCCTCTGACAGTTTTGATCTGTACCAAGTAACAATGTCTCAAACAATTCACTGGCTCTGTTCAGAAGTTAACAAGGGCCAGGTACCACTCCCAATATCAACCAGGATGCAGCTGGCCCATTTTGACCTTGAGGAAGTGTAATGGATGAGGATCACTAACAGAAGGAATCACATTCAGAGAACAGTTGAGTTTGATATATTAATCTAGATGTAGTCCACAAGTCTTAAAAGTGATAACAAAATTATGTCAAATGGAATAAAATAGTTTAAACAGAGTCTTAATGACTCATTTGACCTAATGACCTAATGACTCAAACCTGATCTCTGTCTATGACAAAATGACCCAACTATGGATGAGGGAAAAGCTGTGGATATTGTCTACCTGGATTTTTGAAAAGCATTCGACACAGTTCCCCATAGAATTCTCATAGAAAAACTGGCTGCCCATGGCCTGGATGAGCCAACGGTCTGCTGGGTCAAGCACTGGCTGGATGGATGGTCCTAGAGAGTGGTGATCAATGGAGTTAAATCCAGCTGGCGGCCGGTCACAAGTGGTGTTCCTCAGGGCTCGGTGTTGGGTCCATTTCTGTTTAACATCTTTATTGATGATCTTGATAAGGACATAGAGTGTATCATGAGTAAATTCGCAGATGACACCAAGTTAAGCAGGAGTGTCGATCTGCGTGAGGATAGGGAGGCTCTACAGAGAGACTTGGATAGATTGGATCGGTGGGCCAACGTTAACGGGATGAGCTTCAACAAGGCCAAGTGCCAGGTCCTGCACTTGGGCCACAACAACCCCATGCATCATTACAGGCTTGGGAAGGTGTGGCTGGAGAGCTGTGAGGAAGAAAAGGATCTGAGGGTTCTAACTGACAAACAACTGAACATGAGCCGGCAGAGTGCCTGCGTGAAAGAAAGCCAACGGCATCCTGGCTTGTATTAGAAATAGTGTGACCAGCAGAAGTAGGGAGGTGATAGTCCCCCTGTACTCTGCACTGGTGAGGCCACACCTGGAGTATTGTGTCCAGTTTTGGGCACCTCAATACAAAAGAGATATCGAGGTGCTGGAACGAGTGCAGAGGAGGGCAAGGAAGCCGGTGAAGGGCCTGGAGAATAAATCCTATGAGGAGCAATTGAAGGAGCTGGGACTGTTTAGTTTGAGGAGGAGAAGGCTAAGGGGAGACCTCATCACTCTCTACAACTACATGAAAGGACATTGTAGAGAGGTTGGTGCTGGTCTCTTCTCACAGGTAATTAGTGATAGAACAAGAGGGAATGGCTTTAAACTGCAACAGAGGAGGTTCAGACTGGACATTAGGAAAAAATTTTTCACAGAAAGAGTGGTCAGACAGTGGAATAGGCTGCCCAGGGAGGTGGTGGAGTCACCATCCCTGGATGTGTTTAAGGGTCATTTAGATGAGATATTGGGAGATATGGTGTAGGGGAGAACTTTCTAGAGTAGGGCTGATGGTTGGACTCGATGATCCCAAGGGTCTTTTCCAACCTGAATGATTCTGTGATTCTATTTGGAACTCAATTTTTAACAATGGCAAATGGAATTAATGGATGATAAAATGAGGCTTTTAAGGAGGTCTACCCTAGTAGTGAAAATATATTTCAGTGTTTCAATTACACTCAGGATCTGGCCCTTTATTAAATGGATAATTGTCCAACATACAGTGAAACTCTCACTTTGCATGAGGTTGATATTACTTAAGGAAAAATGTTGCCACAGTATGTGCAGGGATTACCAGTAACAATACAATCCTTTAAATGTTCATATTCTGTTACACTGGCTATTAGCCAGTTACTATTATGATGCATAAGAAAAGGAGAGATTACATGGATAATGCCCGATCTATCTATATGTTCTACTTGGGTTTAAAATAGATTAAAATAATCACAGATAAAAATGGTGCTCTGCATAGTGTCTAATTTAAGTGTAAAGCCTGTTATTGAGAGATACTCCTCTGTCAACACACAGACAACAAAATCAAGCCTATTATAAATAACCTAACAGCCTTGGGAGGCCATCCATTGATTAAGCTAAAAGCAAGGACCAAGTAGGTTAACAGTGAAGGTGTAGGAAGGATGGATGCTGGCTGATAATCTAAATGTTCTTTTGAATGGAGTAGGGGAAAGGATTAAATTTCCCTTCTAAGGCACCAAGCAAAAAGTAGCAACAACTTGATAGTCTTCTATTTTTAATACATAGAGATTTGAGTTAATCCTTTCTTTTTGATGATGCATTCTTATATTTATATACATTTATACCTATATAAAATATACCATATGTCTGTGCATGCACAAGCATGTGTGTACATATGCATGCACACATATACACAAATACATATAGATATTTTTTATTGTTGTGCTTTTTCTAGCCCTACTTGATTTGGTAACTGAACAGGTGTGAGATTCCATTGGCGCAGATTCCTGGAGGTTGTGTGAACATCAGTTAGTTGGTACATTTTCACTCAGCCACCAAACACAATTAAAGTCACAGCTGGGAATTTGTTTGATATTTTTCTCTTCCTGTGGGTTTGTAAACACAATGCAAGTGTGCATAACAAGTGTATAAATTAGGCAGGAAAGAGAGGCATGGGTAGACCTATGAGTAGGGGTTTTTTTACTATTTTAACCTATAGCTGCTGCTATTGTTCTCAACCAGAAATGTATGCAACGCATCTTAGTTGCACAACAGATCTGTGCAGTTAAATCCATTTACAACAATATATCTGTTGAGAATTCTTTTGCAGAGATTTTTACCACATTGAGGTTCTAAAATTCCTCTTTAGCTCAATCCATATCATGTGAAAGCTGTTCCAACTTGTGTTCAGAAGATGGAAGTCATTAAGGAGTTAAAAGTTAAGTTTTAACAGTTTACATTAAGTAAGAAGTCACACAGCCTTTCCTGACATTAAAAGAAAATTGAATAGGAAAAACTGAAAATGGAATTGAATTGTCTCCACTTCCTCCCATTATTTATCATGTGCATTTAGCAGGTAAAAATAATCCTGCACGTTATGTTTAGAAATAGTGAAAGACTAATCTCAAAGAACTAAGTCCTAGGACAGTGAAAATGATGGGTTATTGTGTGGAAATGATGGGTTATTATAGTTATTGCTACATACTGGAGTGAGAAAGGACTGTAAAAGCAGATAATAAAATGAAAAGACATATTCACCCTTCCTCTCTCTCCCCAAATAACCTTTAATAAATTGGTATCATATACAGTGATCCCTAGTATAATTAACATGAATGTCAGGAGTTGGAATAGATGTATACTTTTCACAATATGAAGTATCCACAGGAAAATAATTAAAACAGAGAAAAGAAAACACTGCAATTAAACACTTGCTGCTAACAATTAAACAGAATGGAGGGGACTGATAAGCTGTTATGATGAAAGGTAATAGACACTGACTATGCCATGGGATCACTGCTCAGTAATCTATGAGTTATTTGTATTTGGTTTATCTGTACATAGCATCATTTCAACCGTCATTAGTCCAACTACATCTCAGAAACATTCAGTGCTAAAGTCAGAAAAGTTATCTAGACATGACTTCAAGAATGTTAAAACTTTATGTTGTCTTCAAGAAAGAGTACATATGCCAGGTCTTGCTAAACAGAAACAATTTTGTTAAAAATTGATAAAATCAAATTACAGATACTATAATGTTTCACAATTAAAGGTATTTGTACATAATTAATATGTTTAATATAGAAATCCCTGGAAGTGCAACTGAATCCAAATAGCTGTGATGACAAGCCAATAAGTTTTTCACTTCTCTGAATCTTTTTGCCAGAATGAGAGAAACAAGAAGCTGATGATTATGTTACCTGTCTTGTCTATACTTGACAATCACCTAAGAGAGGGAATCTATAACCATTTTTCTGAAGTTAGAATTTCAGTAATGCGGTTTGAAGTTACAGGAAAAGAACTGAGAGATTTTATTAGATCAAATATCATGAGTAGTGCCTGAAAGTGCAGAGGTGTTGGCTACTAACTTGTGTTTCTCACTCCCACTGAAATCAATGAGAGCTAAGTATTAGGTAGGCGTTAAGTATCTAATACCATTGAAGGTTAGGCTCTGTGTAATTAAGAAACTCAGTGAGCTTTCTGTTTCTTCTAAAAATGCCATGGCTGTAATATTTTTGGGAATTACAAGATTGTGACATAGTGATAGCAAAAATATAAATATTGACATTTGAGGCTAAAATTTAGACCCTTTAAAACATATGGTGATGTTAGGTTTGATGCAATACTCCTCAGCAGCTGTGGTTTCTATAGCAAGACAGAATACATGGCCTGAACTGTTTCAGGCTGAAGCAGTTTAAACTAAAGCTGCTGGTTTTGTGTAAAGGGTAGGAAGAATTATGAGAAATACTGTAACAAAAAAAATATAATAATGGAGATAATAATTACTTTAAACCAATCACATTTTGGTAACTTCTGATTCTTCTTCCTTTTCCTTTTCCCAGGAAAGATCCTCTTTCTTATAAAGAGATTATTTTTAGGACAGAGTCCTGGGATCATGAATTCCAACACTTGTGCTCAAGTCCTACTGTATGTTTTTTGGGAAACTGACTTAACTTACCATGCCTTTCTATTCCACCTATGAACAGATATAACAGGAATTTTCTTAAAAAAACATAAATTGAATGTTGTAAGCATGCTGCAACTAAAAATTCCAAAGCTTAAATTCTGGGAAAGTGGAAGCTGTAAAGACTGGAACTTTGTTCTGATGCTGAAATTATTTAGGCTTCTTTTGTTTGGCACACTTGGTCAGGGAACAGCCTCCATATTAATTCAGGAAAATATTTCCCTCTGTATTTCTTCCTTTTCCCCTTCTCTCACTCCCAAAATGCTATCGCCATGCTAGTACTGTTATTCATACTTTTCAGAGTGGCACTTCTGGTTTCTGGTCTGAGTCAACAGCTGCTCCTGATAATACCATTTGAAAGCTTACAGAAAATTTGGCATTTCAAGTCTTCATTTGAGCAAAATCCTTGCTTGCACTTTTTTTTTGTATACTTCTTGAATGTATGTAGCTCTTTCTCAACAGACATTTAAGAGTTAAGTTTTAGACAGTTACATCTAGTTAGGTCACCTGAATGCTAAAGTCAGAAAAGTTATCTAGACATTACTTCAAGAATGTTAAAACTTTATGTTGTCTTCAAGAAAGAGTCCACTATTTATAGTCAATGGAAAGAAATTGGTACCTTCGAAGTGTGATTAATCTTTTCTATCTTAGGCATCTTTTTTAGGATGAAATTGTCCTCTGGAAGTCTCCATTTTATACCATTTGCTGTAAAGACAGCTAAAGGTTAAAGTTTGGCAATTAACTTCTGGGTATCTAAGTGAGGTACAATGAATTGCAAACATCTCATTTTGCTGTTCTACATAAAGATGACACTACATGCCACCAAAATATTCCAGGACTAAAATCAAGAACTGTGCATGGTTTTTCACACTGTAGCTGCTGCCTAGTAACACAGTGCTCCCCAAATCCCCAGCAATTATACAAATGAATATCACATATAGAGAAAGGATTTTGTTGTCAAGCTTAACTAAAAAAAAGATAAAAGCATTGTTTAGGTTTAATGTGTGGGCATCGAATGCTTTTTGAACTCTATGTGCTGTTTATGTTGTCAGATAATACTGACTGTATTGAAGGACAAAGTGAATCAAGAGGAAGGGAAGTGAAGTACCAGAGGGAAGAATAACATTTCTTGATGAAGAGAAAATAAATTAGTCTTGACTCATTCTATGTATATGTCAGTAAATTGCATGTCTTTTTTGACAAAGCAGATACATGCAGAAAAAAAGTGGATGGCAAAAGAAAGAAGCACCTGAACAGAGAATGGTGAAAGGAATGGACTTGCCACAGGTAACTGTCAGTGCCTGCAAACTAGATGCAGAAGAAAGTAGACGTGAGCAAGGCAGGGAGAGCACATGATGCTTAGTCCACAGATGAACGCTATTCTGTCCTCTGCATTGCATGTTCTCATAGCAGAAGAGGTGAGGAAATACCACTAAGCTGAAAATGCCTCATGATGGAATGTATCTTGTCAAAGCATTTGTAGGTCCTGTCTACGCTCTTCTTATCTGTGCAGTATGGCGACTGGGCACTGTTTCTGTTGTTAAAACTGAGCTTCATCATTTTCCAGAAAAGACAACAGAGAATCTATGCTTGGATGAGGAGAGTAACTTCTCTCAGTCCCACGATGTAGCTATAGGTTTTGCCTTGCTAATGAAAAATTCAGAAGAAAACTGGAAGCCCTTCAGTATACATTTTTCCTTCTTCATGATGGTTCAATGTATTCAGCATCAGGAGGTGTTTAAAGGCACATTTGCATAGATCTCAGCTATTTTCCTTTCTATCAAAGTTGAGAGAAACTCATTGTATGGTGGTTGACTTCCCCAAGACATTTTCAGGAGTATATTCTAAAGGTAATCTATTCATTAGCTCACTTATAATTTTGCATATATATATATTTTAGAGATATATAACCTGGGTTTACACAACTAAGTGAAGGAGAAGACTGTGAGTTGTCATATCTCATCAAAGACAGATGTTTGCTTGCAAATCGTGCAAAGTTCCTAGTTTCCTGAAATGGTTGGTATTTTTAGCTTGTCCCACTTTTAGCTAGTTTAGGAATACTTAGAACATTTGAAAAGGAAGGACTGAAGGAGACAAATTTTAAATGGTCAACACAAAATATCTTTCTATGTATTGGAAATGGCTGAAACATTTTGCCTTAACTAATAATCTTTACTGGAAGAATAATCTGTCATGGCAAGTTTTGAACCCTACCATCTGAACATTGGTGGAGCTAGATGTAGCTGACTTCTGTGACAGTCTTTTCTACCAACATACCTTATAATGCAATTTCAGCTCTATCAACAGTTGTATTCCATCCCTTTAAATAACTAATCCTATGTGTGTTCCAAATAGAAATACTCTCAGCAAAATCTGCAATATACATAATCATTATGTGAGTTCTTTGCAATATACTGATTTTTAAAAGCTAATAAATCTAGGCTTGAAAAGGAGGCTCTTTCTTTTAGGAATTGTGTTCTTCCCCATACTTGAAGCTATCCAAGCTCTATGAAAGAAACATATGCTCTTATAAGCTGACATTTGGAACTTATGGTTTTTAGGTTTCTGAGTTGTTTCCTTGCCAACTATGCCTCAAAAATATGGATAAAAATACTTTTGGCTTAAATAATGTTCTGCAAATATTTTTCATATTGAATTCACTTCTGACAATGATATTGAGCACTGAAGAAGGGTTATGTAGCTCTATAATGCTTCCATTTTTTAACCTACTTGAAATACCATCAGTATTTTTTGTAATAATTCTAACTAGAAATCAATGATGACAATGAATCATTAAATGTGATAACTATTTTACAAGGTCACTGCTTAAACTTATTTTTACCTTTTTAATATGAAACTCAGTTAGTTTATTATTAGCTCATTTGTTTTGGCATTTAACTTTTGCCTTTACTTTCTAAATAGCTTCTCAAAACTGAAGTGGTTGAGTTTTTTGATGATCCTCCACAACACAACTATATTTTTTCAGACATTGTTCATGAATGTTTTGAAATGACCCTTGATTTTGAAACTTGATTACTGAACTATATGAAATAGTTATAATATGAAATAATAGTAAACTATAATATGATGATGAGAATACTTTTTTTAATCTAGTCTCTGTGCCTTCACAGGTTAGATTGGTTTATTTCCATTAAAATCAAGGATTTAGACTTATTTACGCCAGCAAAGGGTTTGACTTTCTTTTGTATCACATAAATCTGACTCCTCAGAATGGCCTGCAGTAAACTATCAAAGAAAGAGATCCATTCCTCTCTACAGAAGCAGAATACCATGCATTCCCTGGGTAGCTCCTTCTGAGCGAGTGAAAGTCGTTTGAAATTTTTTTGGCGAAGTTACAATAAAGTGCCATAAGAATGTTGACAGATGCAGCTTTGTGTGCCAGCATCTGGCTCTGATTCACAGTGGGATGATATAAACAGGGAATAATGGATAGTTGTTTTGCTTCTGTGGGATGGTGTCAGGATTGTGTGCTGATAACGTCCCCATTAAGAGATCAATGTCCTTTCAGAGTTTGACCAAATAGACACAGCTTTTGGGGTGAGAGGGGAGTCATGGACAAGAACCTCATTAAAATTATTTCAGTGGATGTCTTCTCATAGTTTTACATAACTGAATAGAAATGTAAAGAAGCAATATTTAGACTCCAAATGACAGCTAAAACTATTGCAAGAATTGCACATTAATAAATTAGTTTAAAAATTTTCAATAATTAAAACTTAATTTTCAGTTTCTCATACATATATTTAAAATTGCTCTTCATTACTTCTTTCCTTTCAGACTGAAAAGTATTCAGAATTCTCCCAGGAGATTACTAGAGGAACAAAAGCTTCTGTCATTCAATCGTCTCCATTTATGTCATCAACAGAAAAAAATGTGTCGACAAGTGTTTCATCATATGAACAACTTTTTTATAAACTGATGGACAGTTAACTGTCAACTCTGAAGATTAATCCATATGAGTCTCTGGAAATTTTTGGGTACAGTACTACCATCAGAGGGAGAAGACATGTTAGTTCTTCGGTACCTTTTCTGTTTAAAAAGTAAACCTGGAAAAGTTTCACAGCTCCCAAACTCTCCCTTTAGCATTTCACTAAAACAAATTTCTGGTTTCCTTGTTTTGTACTGTAGGGGAGAGGGCTATTAAGTAGATAGCATCAGAAAGCATCTCTCCACAGAAAAAAAATAATATTCTATAGTTTTTGCTCTCAAATGTGAAAGCCTATAACTCAGTCCCCAGTTTTTCATGCTGAATTTCTCCAAACAAGAAACAAATAACATGTTACTTTCTTATTTATTATGACTGATTTTTTTATTGCATTGTATCAAATTTATCCTCAGAGAAACTACACTGGTATCAAAGTTGTCCCCCTGTAAATATAATGTTCTAACGTGAAAAGTTACATCCTGTCATTGATATATCCACAACACATCCTAGTCTTTAATCAAGTAGGAGTGACACTTCAAAATAGTTCAAGACCCCAAAGCGTTTTCTTATCTGAACAGCAGAGGGCAAGTATTTAACTCCAGAGCTACAGCCCACCCACAGCAAATACAGGCATTTTTACTTTCAAAATAAGGCACTTAATGCTCTCTTTTTTTTTTGGTTTTTTTTGTATCATACTGACAATGTCTTGGAATTCTCTTGACACATTGTGTAATAACAATGATCCTTATTCTTTGACTGAATACCTCCTGACAATATAAGAGAAGAGACAAGCCTTGGAAGACCATTGTAGACATGAAGGACATTCAGTCTGCTACTTCTTTCCAGGACCAAGCAGTCTGTAGGGTTCCCTAGGGACTATCACCACAATTTGCTCAAAATTTCTTAACTGCCTGTTATACTTTTTTTTTTTTTTTTTTTTTTTTCATGAGCATATGTGCAAAGGGTGAGGATTCAATGATTTTTCAATGAGAAGGTGGAATGATGGTTTTACTCTATAGGATACACTCTTGCCATGTAAATGTGCCAGAAATCCTGATTAATTTCTCCAAGGTAAATATTTTTTCAACAGTGTAAGATTAGTAAAATTGTCTACATCACTTTGGTTTTTAGACCGTGGCATGGAAATACACAGTAAACGTATGAGGGTGAATTGATGAAAGGAAATAGTATGGTTGCATTCCTGTGCAGTCTAGTTTTTATTGGAAACAGTCATGTAGTGGTACAAGCTCCATAGGGTTATTGGGTGCTTCAGTGCAAAGATCTTAGATAGGCTAAACTGACAGTAATATCACATCTGGTCTACCACTGTCTTTGTGTCAATTAGGTAACCGTAAATATCATCCAGTAGTAAGTCCAGTGTGCTGTGAAATGCAAGTTCCTTAACACAGTAAAATGAACACAAAATCTGACCATAAATATACAGTATGCCTGTGGGAAACAAGGGTGCCATGTTATGACCAAATACCCAAGAGATCCTTATCACTCTTAATTCACCAGTACACAGCATGCACAACCACATGCTGAAGTGGGCATGCAAAAAGACAGATACGCAAGAATCCATTTAAGGTAGATGCAAATTAAAAAAAGTATTTCATTGGAACAACTCCTTGATCTGCCAGAGTAGTTCAGCAAATGTAAGTGTAAAGCAAGCTGGCAAATGTTGCAGGGAGAGCAGGGGAGGAGTGGTAAAACAGGAGTATGACACAGGGGGAATAAAGTAGAGCAGATGCAGCTAACTTAGAGACGTATGTGCCACATACTAAAAGAGTGACCAAATACTGTCCCTAAAATCCATCCACATGGATAAGGATTTCAAGTTCTTTAAGGGCAAAAAAATAGTTATGAAAATCAAATTAAAGGTTTCTACTAAAATAGAACCTTTTCTCCTACCAATAAATATAAAAATATCAGTAAGAACACTAGAAATATTAACCAGAACAAAATTCAGACATATCAAATAAGTTCTCAAATACATGGAATAGACTATATCCATGAAACTAGACAACAGAAAGTCAGTGGCCTTCTGTATCAGAAAGGCTATCTTGGACCTTAGAAATACCAATGCCTGTCAGAAATACCAGTGCCAGAATAGAGGTTCCAGTCAGAACCAATGTGTCTCAGCATCTCCTAAAAAACAAGCTTTCCTCTTTAGGTTTTAAAGTTTTAGAAGTAAAACTTGGAAAATTAACCCTGGAAGAAGTATATATTAATTCTTCATTTACAAGCAGCCAAAAGGAGTACAAAACAATTTGGACTGAGTGGTTTGTTAATGCTGGGACAGTACTGCCTCTACTTGGCTGAGAAACTGTAGTCTGAGGATAAATAAGATCAGAAAATCTAGCCTTTGGAGGAAAGGTGGTTCAGCAGTCCCTCAGAGAGATTGTCACTTATCACATGCATGTTAGACAGAAAGTAAAAAATATTCTCAAGTTCCATACTTCATCTGATAAAATCAGGAAGCAATTTTTTATACTGTATACAGTAGAGCTCAAAAGGGCTATCTATAAACGCCTCAGTAGAATCCAGGGTAGGTCACTGTTG
The DNA here is from genome assembly GCF_047716275.1 of Strix uralensis. NCBI lineage: Eukaryota > Metazoa > Chordata > Aves > Strigiformes > Strigidae > Strix > Strix uralensis. The sequence goes on from NC_133974.1 coordinate 58,909,130, forward strand.
CAGTCATGATATTCATGAGATGGACTCCTGGTTTAACAAAACCTATCTGAGCTTATGGCTAAAACTCCACTGATATCTATTGTAAAGGGTTGAGAATATCAAATACTTTTCTTTTATAAAAAGTAAAATAGAAGCCTTGGAAGTTAATTGATATGGATGTAATTATTGCTATTTACAGGAGGATCTGCATGAAACCAGTCTGTTTCAGGGACAAATGCTGGGGAGAGAAACAAAATAACCAGCTAATGCTTCATGAAGCAGCTTAGCAAGAATTCTCCCTTCTATGGCTTCCTATGAATTCACTGTGTACAGTTTACATATATTTTACTCATTTTTTAAAGCTAACACTGCAGTAACATGACAAAACTTTGAGTAAATGAACAAATTTTCAGTCTCATTTGTTAAAATCAACACAAGAGCATTAACTGACCTCCAACAGATTGTTCAGGTGACTGTCAAAATATATTGATATATTTTGAAAAGTGTATCTAATGAGTGAAATCTAAGGACCTGAGTTTTACTTTTAATTATTTATCACTATAAAATGTAATCTTAAATGATATACTTTGCTATAAATTCTTGCATAAAATTTATATAAGCCTAAAATAATCTAATGTTGCCAGTAATGAATATGAAAAATACAAATAATTCCAAATATGAATATGAATAATACAAATAATTCCAAAAATACTACCAAAGAATAAATACTCAGTGGTATTGTTGTTATGATATTATAAATACATATATTGTGCCTAAGGAATCTAATGAGTGGGACACTGCTCTTCTAAAGTCAAGAAGACAGAAATTTATATTTGGTGTAAACAATCCTGCAAAAAACCAATATACTTATGTGAAGGAATTTTCTATGAGAAAAATGTGTTTTTTCTCCATCACAAATTCCAATATTGGGATTGATGGCAATGATTCCTGGTTTGAAAGTATAGCAGTGTCAGGGTGACTGTAATTAAATTCCTTAGCTGAATTGCACTCGGATCTCTTTGTTTGGACAGTGTAATTTACAATGAAATACATAAACTGATAAAAGGATAAAATATAGCAGATTTTGAAGCTAATTTGATATTATGGTTATTAAAGGGACTTAGTGTGCTGGTGTTTTCCCCGCATTTACCTTTTCAAGAAAATGAATTACAGTAATATTCCAGTTCACAAAGGTCAGTGTGAAATGAACATGTTGCCTGAGATGATGGGCAGTAACAAACACTAACTGAGCAGTGTTTGGTGACACTCTCCTCAATGATTTCTATAAAGAGCACAGAGATGGTCATACCTGGCCTTTATCTTGTTTTTCAGAGACATGGTCTGGATGTTTCAGAATTGTCTTTCACATCTTGTGGGTTGACTAAAGCTTGTTTTGAAGGTAATGTTTTATTTTACCTCCCACAAAAATGTATCAGGCTCCATCACAACGATCATTCACAGCATTTAACTTCAGATGTTGACAAATGATTTAGCAAGTCAAATAGTTGCTTTACAGATGGAGCCACAGGTGGACTTTTGCATACCCTAAGTTAAGGGGCTGTCCTCATCCTTTTTACCTACAAATCAGATGATTTAAACTGTTTTATGACTTGCTTCCACTTTCTGGGGTCTCAGCCTGTCGCCCTAGCTGTTCTCCTGTAAGGCCAGCTGACCACCCAATGACCATTACACATTTTTCAGCTGTTTAACCTGTGGTTTCTTAGTACAACTCTGTCATAACACACTGAAATGACACAAGGCAAACATTGGGAGGCAAGAGCAGTCAGTCATGTCTTTTATCTTCTGAAATTCAAGTGACTATAGACTTCCCTCTCTATCTCCCTTCTCCCTTTCATGGTCTTCCCAGCTTCCTCATAGCTGGAAAGGTCAAAACTGAAAAGCAAGACTCCCTTCCCACAGCACATCTGCTCTGCTTTAGGAGAGTGTCAATCAGCCCAGGGAATCATCTGGAAAAAAAGGCTCTAACATGTGTCAAAGCTGCTTGTAAATGTCAGGACAACTATAAGAGAGATCTTGAAGATCTCCATGGAAGTCTTTGTGTTGTGATTTATTAATGGTACAGCTGTGTAAAGCCAGAAACTGGGTGCATTACATCTGGTACAGGAGGTTATTTTTAAAATCAAAGCATAACTGAAGGTCTGTGGAAGGTTTTGCTAGCCTTTTCCCCACTCTGATCTAGACCAGTCCCTCTGTTTATAACTGGCTGTCTTTACAAATCTAGAGGTGATATAATACTTTACTCCCTTTTAATGGAACCCCCTATCTCTCCATGTCACCCACTGAGATCAGGCCATACAAACCCTCTCCCTCCAAAATTCCAAGCTTGTTCATTTTCTTGTGTCCTCTCTCTCCCCATTTTGAGAGCCTCTGTTTCTCAGTTATGTCCTTAGGACTTCCTAGCTCTGACTAGACCTGTGCATGTCAAGAGAGGACGTAGGCCACAACGCAGAGATTAGAAAACACATCCAATTCAGAGAAGTACCAGTAGAGAGCTTCTTGGGAAAATAACAGACTAAACAAAGCTTGTAAGGCTTAATGTGTTCTTAAATACTCTATACTTGACTCTTTTCATAAATATAATTGCTTATCATTCCTAGGATTATGTCCTCTCGCACTGGATTTCAGGAGGAAGAGTGTAGATTAAATAAGGTCAGGGTAGATTGATTTAATATTATGAGATGATGCTCAGTCATCATCAGTAGCTCTAGCTTCTTTTTTTGGCTAAGAATTAAGTGTCTGTGTTAGAATTGATGAGCATGGAGATGTGGGAAGAGAGAAGATAAAACACAGAAGTGATGGATCAGCTAAGATATTTTATATACTAAAAACAACAATGGCAGTTCTATTTTTGAAACATTCTGGGGTTAAAGCTTGCTATTTGTAGGGAAAAAAACCCCAATAAGCTATTAACAATAAGCTCCTTCCTCTTGCATCTCAGCCAAAAAAAGCATGGACAGTTTCACCAATTTCTATAACCTTAAATTAACTCTACTTTTAACATTACCTTAATTTTATTTCATGCATTGCAGACAAAAATTAAAAGCTTTAATAATACAGCCATTAGCTCTTATGCTTTATTAAAACTATTTGCACACTCTTTGTTGCACTTGTGAGACCTTTCAACAATACAAACCACACTTTTAATACATAAAGGAGCAGAAACTCTCAGGGAAACAGAAGAATATTAGAACAGAGTTCAGTGATGTAGGAAAGTACCTGGGTAAAAATCCCCTTGCGCAAACATGTCAATCACATAGCGACAGAATGCATATTGATCTAACAGAGCAAAAGGAAAAAAAAGAGTAATGAAGAAAGTAAATTTGAAATGTTGTTTCTATTTAACAGTGAAGATAAAACTTGGCAGTGCAAAGACACATTTCAAGGATAGTCTTACTTATATGTTTGGGATTTTTTTCCTGGCCTTCAATTCACATGTTCAAAAAGAGACAATTTATTGTCCAGATCTAATTCAAGCCTCCCAGCCAAGAACTTCAGAGCTACCAGTGCCTCAGCGCTACCAACTCTTCTGGGGGGCCAGGGTGCAGTCTGTGATGCAGGTCAGCAATGCACAGCCTTGGTTTTGGCAGAGATCCTGACCCCACACACAAGTACCGTGCAAACTGCTGCCTGGACACAGGTCCCAAAGACTTTTTCTTCTCCTTGAAGATCCATTTCAAATAGTCACAGCCAGGTTATACAAAAATTCAATAAAGTTTTATATCACAGTATTTTGTTAATATTGGTTTAACACTATAATCAATATGTACATTTAGTGAATGGGAATATAAAGAGAACTCTGTGTACTTACACTCCTGTAGCAATGAGATTTTCCCCCAAATTTTATCATTTTGCTACAGAATTATTTTCCAAACACTAATCTTTACAAATATATATATGTATGTATATATTACATTTGGATATATATATTAAAATTATGCTATTCAGAAATTAAGGCTTCTGAATCTAAATGAAACTGATTTCAGAAATGTTGACTGTCTATTGATTTCTCCTATACATAAGCAGAGTTGAAGACCTTAATAAAAATTTCTAACAGTAAGAATGATGAAGAAAATTTACCAGTTGTACTGAGTGTAAAAGAATCACAACATTATTGCTGGATTCTCCAGTTGGCCAGAAAAAAACATGTTGCCCCACTGGACTCTAAGGGACATTGACTTTGAAAATTAATGTTGATGACTAAATGCCAACTCTGGTTAGCTAAGTTAGCTCCCAAATCTCCTTGAGTTAAACATATTCATCCGTCTGTCCTAGACTGTTCTAGCCCAGTTCCTAGGCTACAGAAGTTACATCTTTTCCTCTTTCCATCTCCTGTTACATCTCCTACTCACCTACAAAGACACTTTGCCAACTTCAAAATAAAATTATGCTGACTTTGGAATACTTAAAATTTTAAAAATGGCATAACTCATATTTAAATGCAAAATGACATTCCCAAGTATATAACACTGATTGTATTATTTGCTTTCTTACATAGTTCACTGGAGCAACAGTATTAGTTGATGCTGAGGCATTTATGTGATTGCTGCTCTGTTATGTTGACTGTCATAGAAGTTCTTGGGTGGAGAACTGCAACTTTCAAGTCATGATTTCCTATGTAGTTGCAAAAATTAGGAAAGGGTTTACAAGCTCAGCAAATATCCAATTGTTTCTACTAATCAATAGGAGTCCATGCAGCTATTTCCTGTTACTGAGATGGTGAGGGTAACACTAATCAGAATTTCTACAATGGGGGAAACCTTTCAGGATGTATACAAAACTGTGGCTATAAACACTGCTTTTAAAACCTTTAATGACTATTCATAACAGTTTCTACTTTCATATTTAGGAATTCAAGTTTATCATTCTGGCTGGCTGCAGATTTGGATTCCACCCTTAAGGAATCTAAAGAATTTGGCTGCAATATGTGCTCTAAGTCTATGTGCTAGTTTTCTGAAAAAAGTAGCAGCGTATGTGTGAGAACATGTGTACAAATTTGTACTCTCAGTAAGCCCATCTAAAGCCACTGAAGTCAGCAAAGTGTTTGCACTGACTTCAATGGACTTGCAAATATGTCCTCAGTGAACATTAATAAATAAAATGGACCAACGTCTATTCTTTAGCCCAGAAAGCAAATAACAGGGCAAAGCTCTTGCCCACAGAGCTGCATTTTCCTTACCCCTCTTTTGCCAAAACAAGCTGCCCCCATCCATGCTACCCATTGGGAACCATTTGGGGACCATTGGGACCATTTTGAGGCATTGTACAAAGGGCTGGTAGATGGCATGGGACAGAACTATGTCAGGGGACATAAGCTGTCTGGACAACACAGAACAGAGAAGAAGCCTGTGCTGGTTCTATTTAGGTTATAACATAGACATAGCCTGAGGGCCTAGCAGCTCACACCATTTCATTGATATTAAAACAATCCAATTATTAATTGTCAATTATTATATCCAATCAGATCACATAATTTCATTGATATTAAAATAATCCAATTATTAATTATTAAAATAATTATTTAAATGCAGTAATATAGACCAGGATTAAAATAGACTGTGGGTGTTTGAGTTGAGGGTTTTGTTTGGTTTTTTGTTTGTTTTGGTGCTTTTGTTTGTTTGTTTTTTGGTGGAAATGTGATATGAATAAACTTTTTTCTACAAAACCTTAATCTTAATTGTACCTGAGAAGAAAGATTTTGTATTAATCTTCTCCTCATAGGATTTCTTTAGCAACTCAGCCCCGGAAAATCAGGGTTTATAAAAAAAATTGAAGGCAGAATGTTAAACTCTGAATAACAAAAATAACATTTCTACTGTCTATGAAATAATAAGGTACACTACAACATCCCATTGAAGTTCATGGAAATTCTGCTGATCAGCAAAGATTGAAACCCAAGGAATTTTAAATGAATATGATTTTCTAAATGTCTCTTCATGGCTAAAAATTCATTTTAATTTAAACTCTCTTGTTAAACAGAGAATTTCACACTATAGTTTTTACCTTATATCTCTGTAATAGTAGCACAAATATTCATCTGAGTACTAATAAATCATGTCAAATTTGGGGACTAGATTCTTATTGATAAAAACAGTCATAGATATGCTGTCATTGGACCTTACGTAATTTACCCTGGAAGATGACCTATCTTGTTTAATTTTGACTTGAGTAAGGAATGATGCAACAGCATGGAAATCTTAACAACTCTTCTGTGATTACTGTTATATTTTTTACATTGTTGCAGGAAAGCTGGCAGAACTACTCCCTTGAGCAAGAAAAAGTAAGGATTGAAAGAACAGGAAATCTTGGCAAAACCACATTGACTTCAAAATTATGTTCACCTTGAGTCACAGTGGGACTGAAATATAGAATTGAATTTTCTAAGAGTATCCAGCTGGGCAGCAGCGGCTTATGGTTGAAAAAGGAAGGATGAAAGTAGAAAAGGCAGCTTTCACTGAATGTGTGTAGCCCTAATTCCAGTGATAAGGGCAGTTGAAGAGGCTCCTTCCTTCCTCCACTCCAGCTGCTCATTCCCACTTTCACCTGCCAAGGTTCAGTGCACAGTCACTGGGGTCACACTCTAAAGTAGACTGACAAAGTGATCTGTTAATGTTTGATGTTAAGATGGATCATCTTGATAATATATATCAGCTAAAGGAGGGGAAAAATCTCACAAAAACCAAACCAACAAACAAAAAACCATCACCACTCTCTATTGCTCTCTGTAATCTTTGACCCTTACTTAAAATATTTTGCTGCCAGGGAGTAAAGTGTCTCATCTGCTTACCATTGCTTTTTAAGAGCCTTATCCTGAACAGTACAGAGTGGATCCCACTGTGCACTGAAACTCTGTAAGAGCAAAGAAAAACTGAACGAGATTTGCACCTCCCAAGAGGAGCTCAACAATTTGCTGAACTTTCTCCTTGGTCACTGCAATCAGCATGAAAGATGCTGCTTTGATTTTATGCCTCAAAGGCTCCAATATTTCAGGTAAAAACCAAAATTAACTAGAATACAAATAATGTTAAAAAATACTAGTTCAGCACACTATGCATGTCAGAAAGGGGGCTACGTCTCAAAATATTTCATATTTCTAGAAAGGTGTAATTTAGGCAACTCCTAAGGTGACCAGAGCTGATGGTTATGAAATTCTGAGAGAAACTGCCCAGGCATATTCAGATATCTAGGCAGGAATGGCTGCTTTGGTGCTCAGGCAAAATGATTTATCTGTGGTTATCAGCTGAAAGGATCAAATAGGTGTGCCACGCAATGCTGAGCTGCCTCTATTAATGTCAAAATAATCCTGTGCCTGCAGCATGGCAGTTCGTACAGAGAGTCAGGTCCTGCCACCTTCATTCATACAAAATCGTACCTAACTTCATGGAAGAGACACAGGGAAATCAGGGAACAAGTCAGTGCAACTTGGGAGTGGAAGAACACAGGCTGGCTCTGACAAAGAGGAGCATATAGTTAACACCTCCATTTGGTGTTGATCCATGTTGATTCTTTATTTTATCACTTAATTTCTTCCTTTCAACAGGGTAATGGCATTTATTTCCTTTTTAAGAGAAATTTGGAAGCTGTTCACATCAAATTATGAGGTAGGTATATCGCTGTGCCATACAATACCTGACAACATGACAATGCCTCATATAATCTGATGTAAAACAAATTATTACATTCCCTTTCCTCTGCTGCTAATTTCCTTATTGTTACAGAAGACATATGCAGATGTAGAAACAAAACAAAATTCCCAGCAGTTCATTGGATAGTCTATATTTTCCAAAATAACTCTGCTAGCAATCCACCACGTAAGATGCTACCGAGCAAATCCATGAAGACTCAAGCCTATCTGAAGAGATTGGTCCTTGGCAAAGAAGGGTTTAAACTAAAATGAATCTTTAGCCATGCCAAACAGTTGGAATATTCTAGTTATTAAGATTAAACTTATTTTGTTCTTGATACTCTACTCCTAGCACTGTGAGATTCATCTAGAATTTATTTGTACTGCACTTTTGTTTTTCATGGGTGGACTTTGGTCCTTGCCAGCTTTAATTCCATTCTCTCTGCTTCTTCTCTACTAGCTTTTTAAGATCTTCATCTGTTTCCTCCTCATTTTGTTTACCTTTCTTTTCCGATTTAGTTACAGTCTGAAGAGCTTTCTCCTCCTTAACTTTTGGTTTGGCCTTTATTAGCCCAACTTCTGTTGTTTTCGTCTCTGTCTGCTTGACCTTCTCAGTCGTCTTTGCTTCTCCTTTTCCATCCTTCACTTCCTTTTTAACTTTTATTTCCACTTTAGTGCTCTTTACTTTCTTCTCCTCTGCAGGTAATAAAGAAAAAACTTTCAGTGTCATTCTTTCCCCACAAAATAATAATACCATTTATTTTATCTTGTGCTATTACTAGTGGGTATTTCTCATTATTAACACCTTGCTCAGATCTGATGAAAACTATAATCCCCCCCCAAACCCAGACAGAATTAGAAGTATATATGAGATGCAAGCATGTTTTGCCTTCAGGCCTGTACCAAGTATTTGACTGATACTAAATATAGTAAGCTATGGCAAACAATATTAAATGCTTCTAATGACAATATGTTAGCTTTTATGATATAAACTAGGGAGACAAATGTTGGTCATTAAGGAAACAAATATGAAAGGTACTTCCAGGCTAAATCTGAGTAACTCCAGACTTCAGACATCGGAGCTAAACTCTGTTGTAAGTTCTAAAAGTAATTGGTTTAAAGTGTGGCTATTTGTAAAGGTCCCTTTTATGCACTGATTCTAGGTATCTGCACAAGAAGTCTTGAGTTCTTGAGTCTCTCTCTATACCGATTCCCAGGATGAAAGACTAGTCTGAAACAGGCCAATTCATGATTCGTCCTGCAGCAGAGTGAGGTGGTTTCCAAGGAGAATTACCAAATTGTAAATATCAGTGGCTGAAGCTACACAGAGGTTGGTGAGACCAAGAATATTCCTTCTGCTCGTATGTATCAGCAGCTTTTTCTCATCTGAGACATGGATGCTGACAATATGTGTGTTTCTAGTTCACTTCAGTGGAAAATCTAACACTAGTTTAAAATGCCACTGAATATGGTTTAAACTAATCTGTTTCATGTGATGTTCACACATCACATGTTTTCGTCATAGCTCTGTCTCCATCCTTGAGGCAAAGTTTTATGCTACAAAATCTGTGTCTCCTCTAAAGCTCTAGGTTTCTATTTCCATTAAACCACAGGGCTGACTGAAGTGATTTTATCAATATGTAAACTGAATAGTTCTACCTATTATAAAACAGAATACAGATATTTATATAAGGACATTCCTACTTCTAAATAAAGCCATGGCATGACCAAGTATTGCTGGCTAGTGAAGAAAGAATTTCCTTACCTAGTTAGAGTGAAAATGCATATGTCAAATCACTTACAGATAGGCCTACTTCTTTTTCAGGGAAATGGTGGTTCATACCTTTAATTTTAATCTTTGAAATTTCAACATGTTTTAAAAGGGATCATGCATAGAACTAACCCTTGAATGTTCTAGAGACATTTTAATTTGAATTATATATTAATTTCATTACAGTGTCATGTAGATGATTTTTCATACAGATTATATTCTCTGCTCCAATAATATAAAGTTTATGAATTTTAATGTAAATTAGGGTTAAAATGCAGTATAAATAAATAATTACCTTTGGGAGGAGGTTTCTTTTCAGCTTTTTCGTGTCTTTCGGGCTTGTCTTTTTGAATTACTAGAAATGAGTACAATTGTATATTAGAGAAAAAAAGTTCACAAAGAATGAGAAAATATTGTTAAAGCACAACATCATCCCTGGAAGTTTCACATTTCTTCATGATTCCTGTTTTTACAGTTTGCAAAATTCTTACTTCTTTTTCCCAAGTTCACGCACTGGGGTAAAAAGCTTCAAGATACCTATTGAAACTCACCTAACCAGAAGAGGAGTCAGTCACACAGATCTTAAGATTTGTAGGGAATATTTATAATGAATATTCCAGATGACACAAACCTGCTCAGCTCAAGCTCTGAGCAGACACAGGCTTGGTCTTGTGCTACAGCCAACAGGAAGCCATGCAGCTACATTCATCTTACAGAGAGGTGTTTTTCTTAACTTGGGCTTGCTGTCATACAAACACAGCCACAAGCCTGGTGCTCACTTCAGAGCCCAGCTTGAGTGAGTTCATGTCTGCACAGGATACACTGTGTAAACACACACTGCTATGTCCCAGAAAGGCTGTCAAAATTTTATGTGGAGACTTCTATCTTTCCTTTCTTGCTTGCCATCCAGACACATTGCTGGAACAAAACAGCCTTGAGAGTTAATTACACTTCTTTCAAGTGATAACTACATAATAGTAACATCCTCTCTAACTGAATTCCAGATTGGAATTGCTGCCTCTATGAGTCATGATTGATATTTAGGTTTGTTTTTCTTTTTTTAAGATAGCTGTTTTTCAGATGATGTGTTTCAATAACATTCATATCACTGAAGCTTTCTGGAGCCTTTAACAGGGGCTGAAAAAATACTCTAAGTCTTTTTATTGAGTGTAGAGAAAACCTGCTAGCCACTCAATTTTCAGTACGCCTGCTGTTGGCCTGGACCTGAGCATCCTCATTTCTTAGGGACTGCAACTGGTTGAAATGGCCCCTCAGCACTGCTGGTAGCTAATTCGGTTTACAGCAGACCCCAGACAAAAGGGAGGTGAACCTGGCAATGGCTAGATCAGCACACTGTCGGCAGAAATGTGCCTTAGGAAGTGCTGAAGGCAACGAGTGTCCTAGTGCACTGAGTCCACCCACAGGGACTCACATGCCATGGAAACTATTCAAAAGAAGGTGGCATGTCTATATGTTACACTGCAGCAACAAACCTCCCTAGCTACAAAGTGGCCAAATCCTTCCTAAAATTTTCCAGCCAGTGACTGGAGTCATGGCTGCTATTAAACACATTAAGGCTCTAAGTGATTATTTGGTTAGCTAGCAGAAGATAAATGGGTGAACAGGCTGGCTGCTCATTAGCAATATCTCAGTGACTCTTGGAAGTTATTTGCTTTTCAAATCTACAAAGACACCGTGGGCATTTATTTTCTCTGGATTACTTCAATGTGATTTCACTTTATTAAAAAAAATCCTACAGTTATACACTGAAAGTAAAAAAATGACCAAATATCCCTTTAAAAGAGAGACTGGACAATGGCTACCTTTCAAAGTCTTTTAAAGTTATAAATCTTCATTCCATGTTTTCTTCACTCCTACTTTCTGTTTTACATTTCTCCTTAGAGTAAGGTCGAGTCCAATAAAGACTGATTTGTACATTTGAATCTATATTGTATGAACAGATTCAAATTAAAACTAATTAATTTATGCATCCCATTATCATGAGATTAATCTGAATGCCATACCAGACTGATATTAAGATACATTGCATAGTATTTTTTTCAAGAGTTAACTGGGTAAAAGTAAGAAGAGGCAAAGGTTGAAACTCAACTTCAGTATAGAAATATCTGGCTTCCAAAAAGCAATGCATGTAAAAAAACCCAGACAACCTCAGAGTAAAAACATTCAAATGTCAAGCAATAATAAATGTTTGTCTTTAAACAACAGCATAACAGGGCAAGTTGATTGAATTTTTAAATCCCCCTATCCAAATCATGGCTAAAGATGGAATTAATCAGTCAAAAGAATACTGAAAATCACCTCTCATACACCATATTGCTTCAGAATATATACGATAATTAGCAGATATGTAAATCTTAACCAAGGCCCCTTCTCCCATGGAGGACAGTACAAATCATGTAGTGAAATGAAAATGTTATTGCAAAAAAATAAAGACAAGAAAATGAAAATCTATTTTTGGATGTGATGGAAGACCCAGACTGGGAGAAAGTAAACACTCTTGTATTAGGTCTATACCAGACTGAAAATTGATACACAAGAGAAAGCTTCCTTTACAGGCAAATTACTGAATCCCATTGTGGAGGAAAGGACATCAAGGAATGCAAATATAATAGTCATAGGCTTATTTCTTTAGCTGCATGAGAATGATTCATAATTACCTCTGAGCATCAAAACAAGAGAACTAAGCAAAAAATATATGCTGAGCAAGACCTCACCCAGGGGCTGATCAAGACCTGCTCAAGCAAAAGTGAGAGCACCCAAAAACATGGTGCATAGACTAGAAGAGCTTTCTTTATACTTTAAATGCTCATCTCCACACTCTCCAAAACTATATAAGCACTGAAAATCTAAAATTGTATAGCATCTAATAATAATCTGCATTACCTTTAGAAGGTACTTTCTTTTCATATTTTTCTGGCTTTTCAGGTTTCTCTTTGTGAATAGCTAGAAATAAATAACAGCATTAATGGTTACTTAAAAAGAGAAATGTTGCATTTTAAGTGAGAAAGAGGAGAAAGAAGATCAAGAAACACAACTATGCACCATGACTATCCATGCAGAACCAGAAAGATTGATTCAGCTGCTGCTGTCTTCTGTTGATATCAAAACACGTGATTCAAACTACCAAAAACTTGTCTACCATCCCTGAGGTCTCTGCCATCAGCTGGGGGAGGAATGGCCTTTCTGGCACAACTGCAATGCCATGAAAGAATTTAGTCAGGAAGAGTCATGCTTATTTATGTCATTTACTGGTTCATTTTGTTTGTTTTGTTTATATTGTCATTTATTGGTTTATTTTGGTTTATTGTTATTTTTGAGCTTTCGTGTTTATTACTGTGGTTCATTTCTGAAGGATTTTGTGAACTCCACATAACAACTAACAGTTTTGCCAGCTATGAATGATTAAACACTATAATTAATTACAAATCTAATTGCAATGGCATTATAACTAATGCTCTTTGGGGCTTTTTGTTTGCTTTTAATTTCCACTTTACAAATTGAAATAAAATACACTGTAGTGAGTAGATTTCTGGTTCAGGTTTCAGAATACACCTGAGTTGTGCAATAGTCACTGAGTGGTGGGTAATCTGGAATATTCTCCTCTGTGGACTCTGATATGCTAACTTTTTGAGATTAATGTTTACACAGTAACTTGTCCACAGGTGTGCAGAACTGATATTTGAATGTGTTCATATCCCCTACAGGGACCAGGCATGTGAAAACACTCCTCTGCCTACTTGACTTCAGCACATGAGTTTATACTAAGAACACAAAAATGTATGCATGAGCATTGCTATGTGCTCTCTAGTTTTGTGTTGGTGTTTCAAAAAATGTAAGACTTGTGGAAGATAAAGCACTGCTAGATACCTATTTATTTCAAGTAACTACTTAAAGAATTAGTCCTGCCTTATTCAATGCCTATGCCACAGCCCTACGCAGAATTGTATTTAAAACAATTTTTTCACATGGCCTGCCTCAATACCTTTGTTTACAGGCTGTCAGGTGTTTTTCCTGGATGACCGTATTCACTTAGTAACCATACTTACTGTGAGTGTTGGAAATACTCAGTGATTACTGGGAGATTATACTAATCCAGAGTATAAAATATATTATCTCCCTTCCTCAGAAAAAAACCCCTACAAACATGCAGAAGGAATACAAAATGCTACTCTGTATGTCTGCAAACCTTCATATGATCTCATGATCTTTCTTCATAAAGTTCCATAACATTTTTTCCAACCAAGGATATACATAAATGGAAATTGAGTAGACAATTAGCTCCGGGGTACCTCAAAATGTAAAATAAATTCTGACATTAAATCATTACCTGCACGCTTTTCCTTCTTTTCAGGTTTTTCTTGTCTTTCCAGCTTGTCTTTATGTGTCACTAGGAAAGAAGAAATGTGTTCATATATATTAAAAAAAATTGTGGAAAAGACTTAAGAATCAAAAATAATTATACCAAGAAAAGCCTTAGGAGACAAAATGACAAACTGTCTTATTCCTGAGCTATCCTGTGCATATCTGCACAGCATACATCACATTACATGGGTATGAGCAGACAACTCTGGGCAACAAGTTACTGCTTACCACTTAAGCCATGGTAATGTTCCTCAGCTGTTTACAACAGTAGCATCATTGCCTACAATTTTCTGTCCATTCAGGGAGAGAGATTTTCAGAAAACTGTCAAGGACCAAGGCAGAGCTAACAGTAAATGCTGCTGCCTGCACCAGAAAGAGGACATCACCTGGGCCACTCCATACTCTGTCAGGCAGAGGCTCGTAAAAACCCTGGAATCAGTCCTGAAGCATAAGAGCATCACATGCACAAATGACACATCTGTCACTTGCCAGCTGGCTTGGAATGGATAACCAGTAATGGATATGGATAGCCAGTAATGGGTACAGATAGCTAGTAATGGACACTAGCTGAGATCAGTCCCCCCAATGATGATCTCAGAGCCGTAGTTAGATATGTAAAGTGAAAATTAACATTATGACAGTGGAAATAGTATTATGCTATCCACTCATCCACATAACATTTTCCACTCACTTTTCTTAGGATTTTACACAAAAATTTTCCAGACAATGAGAAATAAGCATGTGGATTTTAGAGCACGTCAGAAAAATCAGCCATGAAACTGCAGGCTAGCTTTAACTCTAACTCCTGTGGAGATTTCATCCCAGCTTAGAAAAACTCCCTTTGTCAAACATGAGAAAATAAGGAAGTTCTTTTACAGTACCATGAATTCCATATCTAACTGGAAGCAAAAGAAGAAGGGTATGGAATATTCAGGCTGTCATATTTTTTTAACAATATAGTGATGAAACATATGAGAATGAGTTTCTGACATCGCTAAGTGACACTTCTAAGTTACCGAATCACTTCTAGGTGACTGCAATGCTTCTAATTATTCTTTGTGTCATTAGTTAACTTTCCTAAACTTCATCACAGAACTTGATTAGAAATTAAAATGGGTTTTTATTTATTCTCTCAGTTATCTCAATCTTGTAAAAGGAATGCATTTAAAGTAGAAAATAAGCAGTTAAAATACAGGGATGCAGTGAAAATTTGGAGTCTCCCAGTCACCCTGCAATGAAATGGGCCTTAGAAGGACACGTATCCATAGTCATAGTTTTAAAATATACAGTCTGAAAGCAATGTTTCTTAATACTGTAATTACAAAGAATCTCTACAGGCAGTAATGTTTTAGTAGCAACTGTAGAAATAACTCACTAAAGAAAACTAAGTAATACATTCACTTTAAGATAAAATACAGTTAGGTAGACAGATTATTAGTAGGAGTTACGAGAAGTTAAGGCAGTATAATAATTTTATTCTTCTTCATTTACTATCAGATTGGCTGGGATAATTTTTTCCTGTTCTAAGAAACTTTTAAAAACATTAAATATTGTTCTCCTATCAAATGAAATTGAAGAATTTCCCAAGTTTTCCACAAAATAAAGGAGAAGTCTTAATGACACATTCATGTTTTAATATGGGACATTATAGTCTTTGCTTTGTTATTTTTCCAAATCTCAGAAAAAATTTCTCGTTACCACCATTCCATTTTCTAATAATAAATATTCATTCTAACAGAAACCTGAACTCATGTGTCTGCCGTTAACCTCTAGAATCAGTCTTGCTAAGTCAATGTATTTTGAATTATTTATATAAAGTGGAAAAGCCCCAATCAGAGACCATTATAAAGGCCTAGACAAACACAGATTTCAGGAAGGTGCATGTTCACTTGGGTTGTGAGACCTATGTTCTTGGTTTGAAATAAATCAGCCATGGCGGGATATTGGGTCTTCCTTTTTTTGGGTGATTTATTATGATCATTGGCCTATTTGCTCTTCCAGAATGGGTTTCTTCCTCCAGCATGAGACTTCATTAATCACATTTTTATGTAAAGGACATGTTCTCAGAAGGCTTAAAGTGTTTTGACAAGTAGGTATGTTCCAACAAAATTCCATTTTGCCAAAAAATCTCTCACAAGAGGCAAACTCTTGGAGCCCAGAGCTAACTCATGAGTTGTGGGTGGAGAGGAAGCAGTCTCCCGATTCAGACTCCTACAACAGGCGGATCTGTAATTTACTGTTGGCATACACCAACAGCAAATTAGTAAATCCTCTCTAACACCCTCTCCCTAATGTCTCTGAAATGAGTCTGGTGAAATTTTTTTTCTAAGGCAGGTCTCTGAAACAGAATGCCTCCAGGGACTGTGCCCTGTATGTTATAATTTACTCATGTTTTGCTCAGAAGTATTCCCAAAGACAAATATTATGCTTGGAGTTATTCAAGAAGAATAAAAAAGGCACCTATTTATGCTCTGGGCATCTTTTACATAAGTTAATAATACAGTAAAAACTTATTCATTAATCTCTGAATATAATTTTAGCCCCTCTGCAGAGTGATGAATTCAAAGCGCTTTTAAAATCCTCATTCTCCTTCCAGCTGGCTTTCACACCTCCTCCATCCTTAAACGTAATTGGGATTTACAAGAAGGGTCTAAGAGTCAATAGATTAGACTGTTCTGAACTACTGGTAAAAAGACAAAGAACATCAAATGCTGAAAACATACCTTTTAGGGCTTCCTTTCTCTCAATTTTTTCTTCTTTTTCAGGTTTGTCTCTGTGGATTACTAGAAACAATTAAAAAACCCCACAATAAAACTATAATCTGGAGATATGATGTACAGTTGTTTTTTCACCGAAGTGATCGAGGAAAAATGTTTGTAAATTCAAATAACGGATTTTAGCTCTGAGTCACAGGTACTAGATGATGTATAGATCTTCTTAATGTCAATATTTAATTCCAGGTACAAGAGAAATATTTTTCCTTAAATAAGTCTTCAGATGTGACACCATATTTTTGCAAAATAAGTGAACATTCAGCAACCTCAATCTAATCTGTGGGATCTCTTTTGGTCCCATTACACAAGCACCCTGACTCTAAGATTTCTGACAGAGGAAATTATTTTCGGTCCCTGACAGCATTGCTTTCTATTCTTAACAAAAACTGGCTAGCATATTACTTTCCATGCTCTTTTTTATTTATTTTTACCTGTTACTTCATCCACAAGATGGATTAACAAGAAAACATCTTTTTTAATCAGAGCGTAACTTCAGGAAGAGCAGCTGTTCAAAACACAACCAACTACACGTCCTGCTAGAAGCAGGCAAACTTGAGTCCTTATGACTCTATTAGTCACCCAACTTTCAGACCATGTTTTTGGATGTGATTGTATTCCACATCCTAATGATTTAGATAGACAAAAATAGTCCTTGTCAACCTCTACTACTAAAAGACTAGCATTTTGCAATTTCAGGGAAAAATATTTTCTTTGCAATACTCAAGCTTCTGTCAAGTAAACCTCAGAAAATACAACTCTGATTAGAAGACAACCGTGAGCTTTATACACAAGCACGGTAATGTTTTTGCATACATTCAGTTCACCAACTTTGCAGCAAATGTCATTTCAGAGAGGTGCAAGCATTATTTTGGTGGTTAAATATATCCTCATTAAAAAATTGGTCCATGTCTTTAAGAAAAATCATTCCAAACATGCAGTAATTTCATTATGTCTTGCGTGTGTTTGCATTATCCCAATACATTTCCAGTAATAATAGGTAAACAATTAACAGTACAGTGGAAAGAGATTGAAGGGAGATTTTTCAAAACATTAAGGAATGTGGACAGCAAATTTACACTAAAAAAGCAGGCTGTGAAGAATGCAGCGGCATCAGCAATGTATTATTGAATGATTTACAGACTGCAACTCATTCAACTGGTTTAGGACATCTAGTAACATACCAAGGAAAAGCAGTTTCCTCTCTCTATATACCATGTAGAACGTAGACTGAATATTTTTTGCAGAAACTGTAGCATGCTTTTACATCTTATATTTGTATTAGCAGCTGCTAGCTCTGTGCAAAATATTTCGGGCCACCTTGTTGTCAGTTTTGGGTGGGGCAACAACACAGTTTTGTAAACAGTAGTTCTGTGATGGTCAATGGCAGTGAAACATGTTTCTGCACATTGGACAAAAGCCGTTGTAGTCTCTAAGCCAGAGAATATAGTCGAACTATGCAGAACAGACTGGCGATCAGAAAGCTTGTTTTTAGCCACAGAACATCTTACTTGTGTAAGGAAGACTGTTGTGGGTTTTTTAAAATTTATTCTAGTTTCTCCACAGCATTTCCCTATTTCATGCTTGGGGAAAAAAAAAAAAAAGAACAAAAACAAACCCAAAACGAGCCTTGCACAACATTTACTGTATTTACTGTGTCAATAGACCTTAAAGTGGACAGAAAAATGTAATTTAAGGCTCCTTCACATCATCAGAATGGTATAAAGGGCTAAAATGCAAGGAAATGTTAATATTTGTGTGGACTCCAAGCTTAAACATGGAGAAGGGATCAGTTAGCTCCTTCTTAAGAAATAAAAGTAACTTGATGTATCTGGGCAGGGAGCCTGGAATGTGGATAAGCAGAGACCAGGCTGGCATAAGCTATTTTTCTCTTCCCAATGATAGGCTGAAGGTGATCTCTGGTTAGTTCAAGAGCCCTATCCTGTGTGTTGGTATCCCCATAGCCTCAGAGTTTGCTAATCTCAGACTGTAATGTTTACCATTACCTCTAATGGACACTGTCAGAGTTATGGCTTCTGGGTAGAACCTTATCGGGGAAGGGCAGGTGTTGCCAAAAATTAAAGGGTTCATGTTTCAAGGCTGTGATGAGAGGCCATTTTTGACTCTTCAATCACAGTGCACTAGGGACACCAAAGTCCATGGAAGCTTTTGATCTGACAAACTGAAATATGATTTTTCTTTTGTATATTAACTCTGTTTTTTCCCCCAAAATGTTTTCACGTTCAGCTTCATATGTAGTCCTAAAGGCTTTGCCATAGAAAATACTTCTATTTCTACAGATCTTTCCCAGATTTAGTCACCTGGGTACCTATTTGTTTGTAAAGGGCTTAACACATGCCCTTTTTCAAGCCTGCAGCACTTAGGTGAAAGCATTAAGTTTTAGAAATAAACCTGGCTGGCCATACTGCCATGTTTCTGTGAAACAAATTAGAGTTAATAAGATTTTCCTTTGCATCTAAAAAACAAAGAGAAAGCACATAAAACCTTTTAAGAGTGCTAAGTCAAGCACTCTTCAGCTGAATAATGCTGGAACTAAAACTACTCATTCAACTTTAATTCAACCATTTTATTTGCTTTATGACACACTTTGCAATGAAAAGATCACCTCTTTTCTTCTTTTAGTAGGGTGCTGGATTCATCCAGAAAAAATAAGAAAAATAACTAAAACTAGTTTTATGACAATTGTATAAGCTAAAATTTTTCCACAACTTAAAGAAATTATCTTGGACTTCCTTGCAAATACCAAAAAAGCATAAACTCAGAATGAACTGTTATTAGCACTGGAAAAAAATATAACACCCCAACCTAATTTTCACTAACCTAGATTTTGGAAATTGCTGAAACATTTTTATATGACTTTGAATGAAAATTCAGCCTGAGGCAAAATAATGAGCATGAAAAATTTCATCCTCAGTGACTGGAGTGTGGTAAATTTATAAATAATCTAAAATAGGAGCTCATAATGGAAAATTTTAAGGTAATTTAACAATATATTCCAAACTTAATCATATAAGAATATTGTTATTTGCTTCACATAAAATTAAAAACAAGGAGTATAGCATATATATGAGAGATTTTTTCCAAATTTCCATCATCTAATAGTATATTTGCATCAAGTGGAAGACATAGTGAAAGGGGTGTCATTTAGTTTTTCTTCATTAAAGTGTTTGAGACAGAGACATTCCCTATCCCAAAAAAGCAAGTGCAAAAAGAAGAGATGTAATAAGGAGGCACTAATTCCATATGTAAGGGAAGTAAAAATAGTTTCCAGCTGAGTAAGTCTTAAGTGTGCTGCTTAGTATAAAGCTAGGTGATGAGTGCAGTAAGCATGAAGCAGAGATTGCTTGCTCCAGCTAACTGATTAAGCGCTTGTCTACAAAGCAACACTCAGGAAAGTTAAGATAAATGAACTAATACAACAAAGTTAGAGTGCATTATTCAGAGAGCATTAAATCTTTGTGTAGATGCTTTTATTCAGAAGTAAAGTAACCTTAGATGGCTATAACTTAATTCTTCTTGAAGGAACACTAAAAAAAAAAAAAAAGGAAAAGGTTTGATTTGGAGAGGGGCACAGGCTTCCAGGTCCAAACAATAATCTAAGGAAATCTCAGCAATTCATGAACTGTGGAGTCACCTGCACTCATTACAAACTGCCTCAGTTACCTGTGAAGAGGGAAGAGGCTTGCCTCTGAGTTTGCTCAGATCTTCCCCAAGAGGCACCAGACATGCCTACGCTGCTCACTGCAGTGCCTAACCCTGTGCTGGATTTAGCCCTCAACACTGAATGTAAATGCCAATATAGGATTGAGACAATGTCTCATGATTTACATGTTTGTGCAATTTAAAATTAGATTTAATTGCAACAGTCAGACAGTGTTACATCCATCTGAACTAAGATTTAGGTTTGACAGCTACAGGTGGTAGTCAAACTGCCCATGGCATTGGATTCACCCTGGGCTGCTGTAAACCCATAGAGCTAAATAAATACTTGACAGCTGTACCTGAGCCACTACAGCTATGTTGCTATCTGCACCATGTTACCTAGTTTAAAATTAACTCAGGTACATCTGTAGCCATACCTCCAGAAATCAGGGTAGACAGCCCCTGTATCAAATATAAATACACTGTTTAACTTGCTAATTTTGTGAATTTATGTGGGTTTCTAGTATATACTGTGGATTTGTGTAGTGCAACTCTATCTGTTTAGCTGTCTCAAATACTTGCCTTCCAATTACAGCAAATTAAATTTTGGGGACACATTATATTTGTCTTTATAATCTCATAATTTATCCATATGCTAAAATACAGACAGCTTTATTCTGTGGTGTTTAATATTTGCATTATCAGTACGGCCCCATTAACAACTCAATAGGGGTAGGAGGGGCAGATATGTGCTGTCCATAGTAAATGAAAAGGTTTTGAAGGGCCTGGAATCTATTTGTCAAATCAGACTGAACTCAAAGATACTTTCTGCAAAAAAAAGAGAGGCTAGTGTTAATTCAGAGGAACACAAGTGTCTATCCTAAAATCATTGTGATTTAATGTATGGCTGTCAGAAGTAGCATTTCATCATGACATTGTCTTCTTCCATCCCTCACTCCAACCGCAATGTATTAGTGAAGTGTATTTGGGAAAAGCCACACAGTAGAGCAACCTTTTCACATGTCTTCTCAATGCCTGTTGTAATAAAACATATTTCCCGGCAATGGGGGACAATTCATTTCACTGCTAATATCAGTTTTTCATAAAAATCAGAAATGATCAGTTCATTTGGATTATCATTGGACCTTCCATTAGACACAAATTATATACTTATATATACTTTTATCTAGATAGATTTTGTTGCCAAAGTATTGCATAGTTATATCTTATTCATTGATAGTAACAGTAATAACAATTATAACACCTACTTCTTAAGCAGCCTTCAGCAGCAACTCAGAGTCTTGCAATGTGTATGTCACAAAATGACAGACTCACAGGACAGCTGCCCCAGGCTGAGACAGCTCCATCACCCAGCCTCTCCCCTTAGGATAACTGCTCCAATCCTGACCATTGCAGTGGCCCCACACTTAACTCGCCCCAGTTTATGGATGGCTTTCCTGAACTGGGAAGTACAGAACTGGACACAGTATCTAGATGTGGTCTCACAAGAGCTGAGTACAGGGGGTTAATTAATCCCTTACCTGCACTGACTGGCTGAGCTCCTGCTCATACAGTCCAGGGTGCTGTTGAGCCTTGTGAAAGTACATCAACTGGAAAGACCCTATTTTATAGTGAATTTGTGCTTATGTGTACATGTAATCATGAAATAACTTAATTTCAGGGCTCTTAAGCATGAGCAAATGCTTTGTTTAATAATTTCTCAGAGTATTTCTTCTTTTCAAGATTAAATTGACTAAGTACAGTAATCGAAATGGACTTTATTACTAGTAGTTTATCAAAATAACTAAAACCAAATTTTAGGGCACAGGCTTGCCTGGCTCTTAATACTGTAACTCTTTCTTATAATTTCAGCCTCTTCCATCTGGGATTTCCATTCATTATATCTATTCCTCATATTTTGGTACAGTCTTTTCAAAGTGAGGTTTATGGATGGAACTCCCTTTTAAATCTTGGGACTTAGATTCAGGGGTTTTGACTATCCAAAATATACTTAAAATTATTTTTAAAACTCTAGTGTCCCATATTTTTGTGCGGAGGACTGAAATTCATTTGGAGTGTTTGCTTCTATTAAAAACATTCCTTTTACCTCCAGATATGTCCTATTAAAAACAATAAAATATTGTATTTGCACATGTTTCCTTGGAGGTACTTTAGAAGGTAACAGTAAAACTCCCTAAAGATTCACGCTTTTATCATGCTCTAGCTTGAGGCCAGACACAATGTTTTCTTGTAATTGTTACTCCTATGTACAAGATGCATTTTTGGGACTAAATATAAAAATGAAAAATAGAAAAAAAAATTGTCTTGTGCTTCAGTAAGTGATTGTATAATTAAAGACCGCATTATCAGGCATATGCACAAAGGGACTTAACTAATGACACCTGAATGTTTTTTTTCTGGCATCTTATAACTTCTTAGTAATTATTTCTGCAATGTTAATGCTCTTCTATGTAAAGCAGTGCACTTCTGTATAGATGAAATGGTACATAAGAGGCTGTTTTGGTCAAGACTGCAACTTCATTTGTGTTTTTAGAATACTGTGCTTGAAAAGACCTTAACTGGGATCCATTGCTAATGGATCTGAGTTCATTATTGCTTGGCTAGCCCACTGATACTCTAAAAAAATCATTTTCATACAACATGATTTATTAAGTAGTTGGGAAGCAGTTCTAGGCACTCCAGATGACCCTGATTAGCACAGAACTGGAAAGCTACCACTAGTAAAATACTATAAAATTGTATAAAGAATATATACAGAACTGAATATAATTGTGTGAGGGAGGGGGTATATATATATATACACACTATTTTTAATAAGCTTCCTTCTTGCTTCCTCCTGCCATTACTAAGCACAGCACTCATGCATCAGAGAGATGCTCATCAAATTTTATGTGGCCTAACCTTTACAGAGGAGGCTTTCTTAAGCAAAAAATCTGCACATAGCCCAGGAAACTTCTTTGTGTACATGACCTCTGAAAACCAGTCCAAACCAGTTCCTCTGTGAATTTTTGGAAAGTGCCAGTTAGAGGAGATTAAACAGTCTGAAAAAGAGTAGGTTCTTAAAATGGAGGCTTTTCTTATCTCTGATACACACCTGGCTCACTGTTAACTATGACTTCCTAACTTGGATGGCACCCACTGGCCTATAAATTTGCTTTCTTCCTTGCCCAACTCACTTCACGCCTTTTGCACCAGAGGAAGTTCATCAGCACTCTACTTACTTGCACTTTTGCTACAAAAAAGATTTCTGGATAAGTTTGGGCAGGAGAATCTTATTATAAATGTGCATTTATGATATAGCCACACAAACATAAAATGACACTATTCGTTAATGCTAAAGTATATATTCATTTTTGATCATTTCCAGTCTGTGCCAACTGATCTTTGAATGTTTTTATAATACAACAGTGGTAACACATGTAGTTAACAAACACTGTATATTACATACATATATTAAGTAAACAGACTAAAAAAATAAAGTTACCCTTCGGTGGTGTTTGTTTTTCATGTCTCTCCAGTTTCTGTTTATGAATTTCTGAAAACAATGCAATGTAGATTTATCAACATTGAAATAATTTTCACACACAAAAATATCAGATGCATTCTCATAATAAAAAATAAATAAGTGCTTCAAATATTATAGCAGAGCCATGGTTTTATCATTTACATATTCAGAATTATATACAATAAAGTTCAATTCTATATATATACGCAGACATATATGGACAAAAATCATAACATTAAGTGATTTTAATAATTATTCTGTTTTTAATTGAGCAATACAGCTAGTTTTAAAGTCAAGAATAGGTTTTACTGATCTGTAACAGCTATACAGTAATATATGCTGGTTATGAATCAGAAAAAACATGCTTTTACTAAACATTTTTCTGTATGTATCTTGAGCTGTTTACCAGGATTAGTATTTTATGTTTTCCAAATTACCTTTGGATGGAAAAAATTGTTCATTTTATAACATTTTCTAAATTTTTTAAAGCACACATGCTGAATTGGTAGCTCTAACACACAATAAAAGGTAGACTCAGTGCTGTATACAAATTACAGAGATAAAAGTTCCCAGGTTAGGGATTGTTGTCTTGGAGAATGACTCATTTTAATCATGCTGTATACCAAAGCACTGAGAACTGCCTTGTTAGAAGAGGAAGTGGTACAGCATTTACCTGCCCTTGCCATGCCATGTCTTTTGAACAAAATTCCTCACCTGTGACACTGATATGAAATTACTGATTTATACCTTTGTAACTGATTTTTTCCTACTGTCCTTATTGTGCCAAAACCTGGATAATATTGAAACTGCAAAATGTTGAATTTGAGAAAAAAAAAAAAACAGAACTAAATCAAGTTGGACAGCACTGTTTGCATACAGTGGTAGAAATTTAAAGGCTGTTAATTATAGTTGTGCAATAAAGTCATTAATACTATGCAGAGTGACAGGTTTATGGTAATGTGCGCCCATTTCCTGCAGCAGGTATAAAATAGTGGATCAAATTCACCTTTGACAAAAGCACATGTAAATCTCACTCGACACTATGGGAAATGCCTCCTTGTATTTTAGGGTTAGATTTGGTCTGAAGGGTCTAAATATCAATAACACTGACACCAAAATTAATCCAACAGAGAAAAAGTTATGCATATTACATCTCAACTTTAAAGAGCTACTTTAATGCCTATTGAAGACAACTGTATTCTTCCACTGATACCCTCAGTTATTTGCTCAGGTTGTAACAGGATACACATTGCCAGAGACATCCAGTAGAAAATGGTATTTTCCCTTCCAAGACTCTGATCTTTGCATAGGTCCTTGAAAATAAATACAGAATGTTTTTATTGGATAGTATTTTCAATCTGAAATAATGATTGTGTCTGGTTTGCAAGAAACATAACTCTTCTATGGCATCAGTCTACATTGTCTTCAGATAGAAGGAATATTATTTCACCGAGATAAAGGGTAACAAAGGCCAAAATATATATCACTGTTAGCCACTAATGTATGGCAGCATAACTGAGCTAATTGTACGATGTCATTAAGCTAAAAGGACTTTTTATTCCGTTTTCATCTTTTTCTTTGCAGCCTGGGTATGTAGCTCATTTATCACAACCTCAAAGGCTGTGATTAGGGAGAAATCAT
The DNA here is from genome assembly GCF_047716275.1 of Strix uralensis. Lineage (NCBI taxonomy): Eukaryota > Metazoa > Chordata > Aves > Strigiformes > Strigidae > Strix > Strix uralensis. The sequence goes on from NC_133974.1 coordinate 58,934,506, forward strand.
GCCATATTGATTTACTGTATTTCAGCTGAGCCTGGATTATTTTTCTTTCTGCAACTATGTGAGAATTTTTTTTCTATCAACTGAGAGAATCCAGTTTCTGGATTTTCAGACTTTTCCTGCCTGTTCTGCTTAAAGGGATGCATAAACTAATTTAGGTGGCATAACCGGTAAAAATGGTGCAAGACAAGAATGGCCAGAGGATTTCTCCTTGATTCTGAGCACATCTGAGTGGTTCTCCATGCTGCTGCTCCAGACTAGCTCCACATGCTGATTTAGTGCATTCAAAGAAAGCTGAGTCACTTCCTCTGCATTGCAACATACAGGGAGACATATCTTGCCCAGATCAAGAGGTCATCCTACACACAGAGATGAATATGGCCCACTAAGTGATAAATCACATTCTTCAGACAGAGTCATCTACACGGACACATATTTCTTGCTTGCCTTAAGATGCTTCAGCTCTGCTGGGTTCCCACCATCTATTATGTCTCACTACAGAAAATAGACCTTTCTTTCTTGAAAAAATAAGTATAAACCTTTCTTATTTCAAAGAAATGTTTTAAAAATTACTGTGGTTTTAGGGAATTTCTTATTGCTAGTTTGACTGCAAAATATGTATGGAGCACAGACTGTAGGGCTGGCCATTCAAGTCAGCCTCACATTTTATCAGCAGTGAAGCTTACTTGACACAAATACTTCAGTAAGGTGCAAAAAAACCCCAACTTTCTAGACAGCTGCACTGACAATCTCATCTAACTTGCTGTTACAGTTAGGATACCACACATCACAAAAAACCCTACACAAATTCCTTGAAGTGAAATACATCTTCATAATCCATAAGTGTGTGTATATATGCTTTTATATATTGAAAAGTATGCTATCATTAAATTCTCTTCACAAGCTCCCCATTACAGTTTGAATCATCATAAAAAATTGCAGCCTGGAACACATCAGTTCTGATACATTACAGCCTAAATTTTCCCAGCACAAATAAATCTCGTCTCAATATATGTTGATCTTGATCAGTTTACAAGATGGAAAATAGTGACTCTTTGCTAACTCCAAAATATTTAAAGTAAGGAAATACATTAGATTATTGGAGTGGGTTTTTTTTTCGTTCTGAGAGTTTTGATACTCTCTGCTTCATTTTTCATGACAAATAACTTTAATTTTCTAGTAATCACATCATATCTTATTGCTGAGTTGACAAAGTGGCTATAATATCATGGAAGACTTACATGGCCAGTTTAAAGCATGTAATTTATCTCTATCAGTGTGACACATTGTTAATAAATCCTAAATATTATGAATTCATGTTTAGAAAAATGACAGAATCAAGCAGCAGCAAGGATAATCTTTGTCACCACGGCAACCATCCCGATTCTTTATGAAATGACAGCACAGTTTATTAAATTATTGTAAGGGAGTATGTATTTTAAAAGCTGTATTTCATTGTTTGTTTTCTTTGGTTATCAAGCAGACATGAAAAATTATCTTTCCCCTCATGTTTCTTGGGTTTTGAATGGATAAGTACTTTATTTCCTTAAATATGGATTCTGCTTGACACTGACTTCTCTAGATCTCAGGTCTTGTGCAGATATACAGAACATGCAGGGTGATTATTTTAAATAACTCCAAAAAGGGAAGCTCTTAGTTCTCTCACTGACCATTTCAAGATGCTGAAAGGAGATATATTCGACTATATTGTTAGCAGGCCAACATATCTAGGTACTGATGACCCAAAGGCCCTCACAGTGATCTGAGGATCATATTGCAGGCAGCTTTACTGAAAATCCGTGCTGAACATGCAGTTTGGGCACTTGCTTCCCCCATCCCTCACCCAGCTAATTTTTGTTAACAGCAGTTCACAGTGTTTAATGACAGCCCCGCACTGGCTGTGCACTACAAAGCACCAACTCCAGGCAGGAAGAGCACAGCCCCTCATGGTAGAGCACAAGGAGAGTCTCCTGCTTCCTGAAACAGAGTTCTTCATCTGCTCTCATGTTTCTCATTTTGATTTTTTGTTATCTCCTTTTTTAACATGGTAAAATATACAGCATTATTCTTAGTTATTTTAATTGTATTGTATTATGATAGCACCTATGGGCCTCAGCCCTCATGAATTGTTTTAAGTAATGCATGGAGTTATAACTCCATGTTGTTGGTTGACGAGAAGCTCAACATAACTCAGCAATGTGTGCTTGCAGCATAGAAAGCTAACCATATCCTAGGCTGCGTCACTCCCCACCAGGAGTACTGTGTTCAGCTCTGGGGCCCCCAGCTTATCCATGAAGGACATGGACCTGTTGGAGCCGGTCCAGAGAAGGGCCATGAAGATAATCAGAAGGCTGGAGCACCTCTTGTATTAGGACAGGCTGAGAAAGTTGGAGTTGTTCAGCCTGGAGAAGAAAAGGCTCCAGGGAGACCTTACAGTGGCCTTCCAGTACCTAAAGGGGGCCTACAGGAAAGATGAGGAAGGACTTTTTACAAGGGCACATCATGATAGGACAAGGGGCAATAGCTTTAAACCAAAAGAGAGTAGATTTAGATTAGATGTAGGGAAGAAGTTCTTTACTGTGAGGTTGCTGAGACACTGGAACAAGTTGCCCAGAGAAGCTGTGGATGTCCCCTCCCTCGTAATGTTCAAGGCCAGCTTGGACGGGGCTTTGGGCAACCTTATCTAGTGGAAGGTGTCGCTGCCCATGGCAGGGGAGTTGCAACTAGATGATATTTAAGGTCCCTTCCAGCCCAAATCATTCTATGATTCTATGATAACATGATATAATATGCCATCTCTGTAAGGAGTTCAAATGTTAAGAGGGCTACATTTCTTCTCTTAGTGGGAAAACACAGCTGAGCATCTTGCTTCATTAGAGGATGAAGTGGTGAGTAGCTGTCTGGCATTGCTACAACAACTCCTAGATCTCACCCTCTGCTGAGTTTCTCTCTTACAGATGAAATATGCCTTAAAGAAATCAACAAACCAAATAAAAAATGTCAATGATATGAGAGGAAAAGTGAGAAAAAACAGGTTTATTGTCCTCATCTGAAACACAAGAACGTTTTACTCAGTAACCCAGAAATTTAGCAAAAGAACTGGGAATTTAACTCCAATCCCTGACATTCAATATTATCCCCTCATGCTTAAAGCCATCCTGTTTCTACTTAAATACTGTAGTGAGGATGGAACATAGGTTTAAAGTATCTACTGTTTTAAAGGTATAATTGGACAGATGGAATTTCACTTGAAATGATAGCACATTGCTCTTTGTAAGCAAATTTCACCAGTTGGTCGTCTTTTTTATAATCTCTTACAGGTAACACAGCAATATACATCTTCAGTGCTATGAAAATGAGTCCTATTCAAAGTCCTGGTGAACCAGAGGTTAACAATTTGCTTTTGAGCCCTTACAGCTATTGCCAGCAATTTAATGGGGCTATATACTTGCTAGTTTATCAAGACTAATTGGTAGCAGGCAGCTGATTATCCTGAAGAGTGGTAGAAATAGATACTGAGGGCAAGTCAAGAGTGAGTGGTGTTAAGAGCTTTAGAAGATGAGAGGGATGTCATTTCTAATGTGTTTCTAGATGTTTTCTGTATGAAGAATTGTACTGAACTCTCTTGCTGCTGGTATCCTCAGGAGAAATTTGCAATTGTGCAACTGATGACTATTTTTAATCTAGATAGTACCAGCTGGTGAGGGTGACAGTTATCCTTGTGGGGCTAGGAAGAGAATGAGGAAGTTGTGCATTAAATCAACTTCCAGCTAACTACGAATACATCGTATAGCTGTACCCTAGAGGAAAAAAACCCCAAATTTTACAACAGGAAAAAAACCACAGGGGAAAAAAAAAATTTAATTGGGGAATTAAATTGGTGTATTGTGCCTATATCCAGGATCCAAAGACAGTGTAACAGAAGGCTTTAAGTACCAGCATTCAGTGTTGGAAAGTCTGAGTGACACATATGACTAATTTTGGTGACTTCACTACTAGCTTGTTAGTAGCACAGTCTTATCTCCAGTGTTTTCGTAGATCTTACACTTTTTTGAGGACTCATAGCAACTTCAGGTTTGGGTACAGAACAACTTTTCCTGAAGTCATGTGTTGTAAGATCTTTCTTGAAAATGTGACAGGAGAAGAATTGCCTCTTACCGATGAAGATGCTGAACAGTTTGTGTGCTCATCCACTGCGTGAGATACTAGACCACCAGTACCTATTAAGAATGTTTTCATACCTATTAAGAATGTTTATCCATCTCTTTGGAAACCACAACTACAATTTAGAGTGAGAATGAAGGTTTCTTTTTTATTTTCTTTTTTTTTTTTCTTTCATATTTTGTAGAATTATACAGCATCTCTTTCACTTGCTCTATTAGACTACTTTTGACAGAGGTCACAGAAGACCATTTCTCATTCTTTTTGGTGCAAACCCTCTGCTCTGGTGTATATTTATCCAAAACAACCTGTTGTTCTAAACTGTAAATGTTGTTGTGAAGCGATGTTGATGAGTCCTAAATCTATTTAGCAGAGCTCAGCTACTTCACCTCAGTTGCCTTTATTCTCTCCACTTGATACTTTGTTTGGCATCACTAAACAGTTATCAGAAATACAGAGAACGTGACCTTCAAATATTTCTAGACAATTTACCTATGTTGAGTAGCAAAAAAGTAGGCTTTGTGTTCCTCCAAGAATACAGGGATTTAACATGGCCTTCCAGATATATGTTAAGCCTTCTTTATAAAGCCAGAACAGGACAAAAATAAATAGATTAAATTCCAGTTCAACAGATATTCAATTGTTTCCACACTATTGCAGTTTCACTGGTCTATAATAGAAATTCACAGTAGATGACCTGCTGACATCTTAATCATCATACTGAGGAATGTTTTCATTCCAGGGTGATGTTTTATCTTATTTTTATTTTTACAAGGCTATACAGCAGAAATGTACTGTGAGGAAGGCATTTTCAGAACTGTGGGCATGTTATTTTATAACAGCAAAATATCCCAGCCTGTGTAAAGATTTTATTATAAGCCACTCTTTCATATAACTTTCTAAACTGAATTTATTCCACTCCTTTTGTCATTATGTTAAAGGCAATTAAATATGTACATATTTTTCCATATTGCTATGTTTGAAATAACGTTCCTTTTGCTATAGAATAAAATAGCTTTAGCAATTAATGGTGAGTAGAAGTGTATCATTATATTACTATGAATTTATTATAACAGTGTTATCACAGAATCACTGAGCGGTGTTGTTGACCTTTCCTCTTTGATTTTTTATGTTTGGGCATTTTCGTGTATCTGCCAGGACTGCTTAAAATCTTAATCCCACAAACTCTTTCAATACAAAATTGTCTTTTAGGAAAAGAGCAAAATATTTATTTTTCCTGAAAAGCTGAGATGAAGGGAAAGTTTGATAGAAGTTCCCAAGGCTGGACTATTAGCTGTAAACATGGGAGCTCTTACATAGCTCTTGTAAGATTTGTTTCTTTGAGATAAATCCAAAAGTTGTACTATGTTCTCCAAAAAAAAGAAAGACATGGTTGTGGTTAATTTGAGATTGAAAGTCTCAGTTTACCAAGGCAAGTGGAACTTCAGACAGTGCACAAGCTTTTATTTTCTTTTTTTTTCTTTTCTTTTTCTTTTTCTTTTCTTCTTTTCTTTTCTTTTCTTTTCTTTTCTTTTCTTTTCTTTTCTTTTCTTTTCTTTTCTTTTCTTTTCTTTTCTTTTCTTTTCTTTTCTTTTCTTTTCTTTTCTTTTCTTTTCTTTTCTTTTCTTTTCTTTTCTTTTCTTTTCTTTTCTTTTCTTTTCTTTTCTTCTCTTTTCTTTTCTTCTCTTTTCTTTTCTTCTCTTTTCTTTTCTTCTCTTTTCTTTTCTTCTCTTTTCTTTTCTTCTCTTTTCTTTTCTTTTCTTCTCTTTTCTTCTCTTTTCTTTTCTTTTCTTCTCTTTTCTTCTCTTTTCTTCTCTTTTCTTCTCTTTTCTTCCCTTTTCTTTTCTTTTCTTTTCTTTTCTTTTCTTTTCTTTTCTTTTCTTTTCTTTTCTTTTCTTTTCTTTTCTTTTCTTTTCTTTTCTTTTCTTTTCTTTTCTTTTCTTTTCTTTTCTTTTCTTTTCTTTTCTTTTCTTTTCTTTTCTTTTCTTTTCTTTTCTTTCTAAAGCCTAACTGATTTTTTGTTTTCTATGTCCTTTTGTTTCTAGTAAGGTTTCTATTTTCAGGAGAAAAGCAATATCTTAACAGAAAGGTTTTTAAGGAGAGTAGGGTACTTGCAATTATCTTTGACTAATTATCTTGTGAACAGTACTGGCATCCTTCAGGAAGACCATATGCAGACTGTTTTATATGGAAGAATTTTAATGACTGGGCTTTTGAAAGAATTAAAATTGGAAGATATTAAAAGATCTTCAACCGTAAACATTTTTTACATAAAATTAATTTTTATTCTAAGTACATAAATATGATAAGACTGGTTTTTTCTTTCCTGGACTGCAGTTCTGTACCTTGGTTCTGAAATGTAAAAGGAATGCTAATTGCACTTTGATTAAAAAAACCAAAACAACCAAACAACAAACCACAAAACCTCCTAACCCAAACAAATCAGAGAGAGAGTCATGTGATCAAAACCAGGCTTTTCTTTTCCTTTTGTGGAAAGTAAAATTGTGTTGACATGCTTCTCTTTATGCATTCCAGCCTGCAAAGATGTTATTGGACCAGTTTTAAATTATGTTTTTCATAATCAATTTTGTCAGTCTGAATTTAATTGAATGTAATTTTATGCAGAAAAAATGAAGGCAAAACTTGTAGACCTCTAAGTAGAGCAAAATGATATATACAGTAATACATAAAATCTGTAATCTTGATTAGCATCAAAAAAATCCTTCCCCATATAAATCTATTCAATAAGGGTTTTTTTGTGAAAGAAGGAAAAAATAGAAAAAAGAAATCACAAGACTAACCACAGTTCCTCCGCTCAGCTTTAAAAAATGTCAACTCTGCAGATCCTACCTTAATATATTAGTCTGCAAATATATATTCTTGTAAGTTAAATCACTTCTAGATCTACTTTTTTTTAGGAGTCTGTCATGCAGAATATAGATTCTGTTTCTGTGGGTCATGAGCATGGAACTCCACTTGCTATATCCTCTCCTTAGCACAGCAGTAGCTGTGAGGGGATCTGAGTTCACTCAGAAACACACAGGACCCCCAGCTTTGGTGCTGTTGATTTAACTGAGTTTTGGAAGACCCTCTCACTTCCCAGGTCAGCCATTTATTGTGTTTCAGGCACAGTAGGTTCCCAGCCAGTGGGGCATCTGCCTAATGCTTCCCTCTTCCCTTAGAGTGAAAACCTCTCCAATGCTCCATTGCTGGGGCACAAATGAAGATTTCTGTGAGGGTAACATGGACAACTTTTCTTAAGGTTTTCCCTGATTTAAGAGGATAACTTAAACAGCTGCAAACCTCTGTGCTGCTACACTTCTGCCCAGGATTCTTACTAGCCTTGTGGCTGAAAGTTCTCTCTGTGTCTTTTAAAAGACAGCTGGCAAGTTTGGATTAAAATGTTTCAACTCAAGTTGAAACCCAATCACTATTCTTGAACAGGTAAAAGAACTATAATTAAACACCCCTGTTCCCTAGTGGTAAATACTTTGTTTCATCTGGATAATATGGAAAATATTTTCTTTACATTATAAAATGCTATTTTATAGTGGATATGCCATTACTGTATTGATCAGAGTAAGCAAACCAAGATGAGATTGTTAAAAGAACATTAATAACAGAAATGGATGCCACAAAAATGCAAAATGCAAAAAATATGTATCTAGAAAAGCAGTTTAACATCTGAGAATTGAATCAATCAATGATTTTCATCTTTTAACACAGGGTGTACTTTACACAAAGATATGCAAAATGCTTTGTAGTAAAGTGTAGCCTAGGGAGACAGTGAAAGCCTTTTAGAGAGATCTATAATAGCAACTCATACACAGAAAAGTGAACATTACCATATGGCAACATAAAAGAAACTGAATTCAGAAGGCATTACCAGTACAAATAGATATATACTTTAGGGATGAATGGAACTGCATAAGTAATTTCTAAAACACACATATAACAACCATACCGGCAACTCAGTTTTCAGGTTATATCTATGGTATTCTGAATTTCTTTTCTCTAGTCCATTTCCATTTTTTTGGTTGGAAACTCTTTTCTGAACATGAATATTACCCCAAGAAAACCCACTTGTTTTCCTTATTTTTCCAGATTTGTTCCTGTAGAAGAAAAGGACTTCTAAATGATAAAAGACATGTTCTAATTTCAGTATTCTGCCCAGAAATAAAGTTAGTTGCCAAGTTAACATTCTCAGATATTCTTCTGATATAAACTATAGTAATAACAAATTATTATTTACATATAACTTGTAGTTCTTTTAAACTTTAGAAAACCCTTTTCATAAAAAATTTTAAATGTAAGAATCTTAATAAGCACCTGGTGGCATTTTAAACATCCTAAGGTACTCTGGTAGTCATCAGCTACCCTATAAGGGTGCACTTCTTCCATAGGTCCTGTGTCATTTCTGCTAGTCCCATGTTACGTCTGAGATACCGTGTGGTATCTAAGATGGCACCAGCCAGTTTGGTTTATTCACCTGAATCCTGCGCAATATATTTCTAGTGTGTGAAAAGGTTGATGCTCAATTATAAAGAGTTAAAAGTAAAGCTTCTTAAAGTATATAGGACTTTAAGATAACAGATGAGTGGAACTACCTGCTGTTTAAGTAATCATGTGGGAATTTGGGAAAGAAAAATGTTTTCTTCAAAATCTTGTTATGAAACCTAACTGGTTCCAGCAACTTACTGCATGCGTGTTTTGCTTCCTGATGTTAATGTTCATCCCTTCTGTATTCTTGGGTTCATAGAAAGCAGTAGATAGATGACAGCCATGCAAGAACTGTGTCCCTGTTGAATTCAGTGACACCATGGCTCAGGGAGTCCCTGACTGGGGCAAATGTCTAGAGTAGGAAGAATTGTTTTGGGAAATTATCACTATATTTTTAACAGTTCTTATATCCTTCCTGAGGCATCTGCACTGGTCACTCTTGGGCAGCAATAAGGACTTCTGTCCCATCCACTGGGTGAGCTGGACTTTTGGTCTGATCATATATAACCATTCTTATATAACTTAATAGATAAAAACAATCTGGCACACATCATAAATTGCAAGACTGAAATCTTAAGTATTTGTTGATATGTTTTTCTCTACCCTGCCTGAATATCCAAAACAGTTCCTTTAGGCTTATACAGGCCATGACATCAAACCCACTTTCAAATTCAAATTAGCAAAGCCCTTACCAGCCTTCTCGAAGCAGGTTATTCCCACCTCTCCCCTTTCCCAGGAAAAGCTGTCATAGATGTTTTCTTGGTCACTCTTAAAAGGAGGTGTAGGAAATTATTTGGTCTGAGAACCTTCTTTTTTGGGAGCATTTTGTATGTTGTTAGTGCAGAATAATACCCAGATCTGAACGAACAAATAGTTTGTGCTAAATAAATTCTGACTGTCTTAACCCTGGGGTGGAGAGGGGGTTAATGGGAGTGAGTGTCTGGAGTCAGGTCTGGAGGAACTGCACCTTGACCAGAGCAGCTGAGGGTAAGTCAGTGTAACCAACTGTACCCTTAGAAGTTGCCATGTCTTTTAAGAAGAGCATGACGTGTATGTCTTCAGCATATTAATAACCACCCTAATACTCAGGCAACAATATTCTCATTTGAACTGAAGACAGAAGGATAAGGTGCTTTGCCAAAAAGTTTATTTGTAATCAACAAAATTTATTGCAGCCTTTAACAGAAATTTCTGTTGTTTGTGGCCTCTTGTTTTAATCTATGATTTTTTAACTGCTTTTTTCTGAAAAAAATTTTATAACCAAGTAATGAGAATAAGATCATTTCATATAACTATTGTATACATCTTTCTGTCTCATACATAGGCTAACTCACAGAAATTGAGAGATCCATCTCTACCCCGAGGAAATCAAGTTTCTTTTGATTGTTTGTATAGAATAATTTTATGCCAATAATGCATTGGCTGCTTTGAAACAGAAGAAGATGCTACTTTAACATTCAAAACCCACTGCTACGTGTGCACAGCTTGTCAGGTGTACCCTGGCTGGCTAAATGAGGAGTCCATGTTCAGATTTTAAATTTTCAGTTACCCATATGTAAACTGGAGTGAAGTTCCAGAACAGTTTAATAATGACGTTTTTAGCCATGGATGACAATGCTGAACTGTCGGCACTTGCTTATATTTTACAGATCATTATTTCCAATTTTGTGCACCAGGTTTCTCAAGTTTTTTCCAAACTCATAACTCTTGCTGCTAATGTCCACCAAAAAATAATAAATATTTTTTTTCTATAACAATAATTTCTAGTAGAAAGGACTAAAATATGAGAAAACATACAGCTGTCAAATAATTAAATTTGTCTCTAAAGGTTAAACTAACCCTGAAAAATTAAACATTATCAGTCATAGCCATTGTTCTAGAAAGAAATGAAGCCAAAAACATAACAAACTCACGTGAAACAGGTATTAGGCTTTTCAATATCTTTTTGTGAAAATTGTCTGCAGTTTTAGCATGTTGAGAATATGCATTGTTAAAGACTGAGAAGTCCTCTACAGAGTAATCTTTCACTACCTCCTGTTCACTAAAGAACACTTTTTTCCAGACAATATCAAATGTTCACTCTTTTCCAATTATTAAAGATAAATATTACTGATAAGACTTGGACTGGCAAAAATAGTTGCAATAAAAATGACACTCGAGAGGCATTTTCATCCTTTCTAAAGGATTCCAAAACTGGTATTAGTCCTTTTGCATGTACAAGCCTATTGTCATTACTTGTACTTTTATTGTCATTGCTTTCAATTTACATCTCTAGGAAGGTGATCTTTGCTTTCTTTGAGTTCGCAGTTATCATTACACTTTCCTCTTCTTTCTTCATCTACACAGTATCTTTACCACTCCCCTTGTATTTTGGTACCAGCAATCTTATTTTTTCAGTCACTATATTCCATTATAAAGTAAATTTTTTGCTAACATTTTGGCATTCATAAAATCTGCTAGTCAACAAAGCAAAAGACTGAAAGCTTGCCCATACACCAAAAATAGATATGGAGATTTCTCAACAACTCTCAGCCTATTCATGAATACCACAGTAAGTGTGGGTTAGATCCAACACAAATACTTAAAAAAAAAAAGGCACAGCAACCATAATGCACATTTCCAGAGTGAAATTTGAGAGAGGTTTCATGTGAATATGTACAAAAAGTCAAACTGTTCATCTTCTGGAGACAGTAGTAGTGTAATGCACCATCTCACTGGGTCATTTTTTTTTAGAATGTTCAAAAGCCACAAGCATAAGAAACACCTAAAGAAGGATCATTCACAAAGCTTTAGATAACAATGCTGCACAGAGTGGAAGGGACTTTGACGCAGAAATGGTCCTTTATATGAAAACAGAGAATACTCCATAACCTAAAAATTTGGTTCTGATTTTGTGGATCTAACTACTAACATTTTGATACCCAAGAAGTCTCCAAATTAACTTGTATAGCTGGTCCTCCTTTGTGTCCAGCCCTACAGCAGTCACGTGAAAAATACACAGATGCAATGTTTTGTTTCATTTTGGAAAGGTTTTTCTCTGGAGCTTTATATTTCTAGAGCATAGACATGACAACACACATTAGTTAGGCAAAGCTACTCAAAGAGATCTGCACCTTATGCTCAGAGGAACAGATTGTGATGTTTGTGAGAGTGCTACATGCACGAGCTCATCTGAGCCCTTGCCTCACCTCCCAGGGCTTTTCCTTCTGTGCTCATGAGCTTTAGCCCTGGGAGTGAATTTCACTGTGCCTAAGCAGAAAAGCTGTTGACTAGACTTTATCACAGAGCTCTCAGAAAACTTCTGTATAGGGTTAGACCCCAGCAATTCAGCTCCTTGATGTTTACACAATTTTAAGAGAAGTTGGCAAAGAGACGCAGCTCTGAGGAGGTCACAGCTGCCTGTCACTGAGCAGACATGCGCAATACTCTGCACTGGCATTTCTAGGGGACTGGTGGCATCAGGGCACATATATTGTGTTTCTGTAGCACAGAAGGCCATATCCTAGCTGCCAGAATGAAATGGAGACCTCTAGTCATCTGGAGATGATAACAAGTTATTTGAGGATGTTGCTATGTGAAAGTTTACAGCTATACCCAGGAAGGGCCTTAGACCACTTTCTTCATCAGTCCTAGTCAAGAAACAGTTTCTTGCAGGGAGACAGGAATGGGACTCCTTATCCTCTGAAAGATGGAGGTAGAGATCTTGAGCATACATCTGGGAAGTGGAAGAGCCCACTCAAAAGCTACTTTACTGCCCAGGCAGATGAAGTGTGTTTGAGTTTGGACCTTTTCACATCTATGTGGCTGAGTTATCCTGTAAGATACCAGCTCCAGAGGAATCACCAGCTCCTTGTCCATTTCCTTCACACCAAAGATAGAAGACTTTCTCAGGCATTTATCTCCAGAGCAGGGTTGTGAGCTTTGAATACTGAGGAAAACATTTCAATCTGGCAGTTAGATAGTCTGCTCCTTGAATGGAGGACTTCTAGATACAAACAATCATCTCATCACTTCCAACTGACTAATTTAAGTGGCTTCCAACTTATTTTGATGGCTTCTCTGAATTCTATTTCTACAGCCTAATGTCCCAATGCAAATTGTAAGACATGAACATGTCACTGATTATAAAGAAGCAGACATTGCAATGCTGAGCATGGTGTTGTCCATAATGTTTTTATGGATTAAGCCTTCCCAGCAGTGAAGTATCTCCACAGTACTCCCAGCCTGGTCAGCTACATTGGCCTGTGGTGAGTAGACAGCTTCCACCCATGTACCCAGCAACCCTGCCAACAATGTCCTAGAGCTTCAGACTCTGCACCCACTGTAAAATTAACAATGCATTTCTTTCTTTGGGAGAATAGACAGGGCAATGCTGAAACTTTTGCAATTCTTACTGACAGAATAGAGATGTAATGTTTTCCTACACTGTCTATAAGTTTTCTTCAGTCCTAACATGAAGGATTGTCCGCAGAAAGATGAATGGTCCTGATCTTCAAGCCTGTTAATACTTTGGATGCCCTATTAAGACTGACAAAACATGTCATTAAATAAAAGCCTGATCCAGTTCCAGTTAACTTCAGAGAAAACTGAACTGTAATCTCAGCACCAACTGGGGTGATAGATTCCTCATTATGGGCATTTACCTACAGAGAATTTGATGAAAACCAAATTCAGATCGCATAGGTTGGGTTACACATCTTGTTATTATCAAGCTGTGCTCAATCTGGAGAAAAAAACACACCTTACTTTTGAAAAGCTTTATATCCTATCACCAATATCTCAAGCCTTCTAATATAATTTAATTTTGATTTAATAGAAGTTGAACTTAAGTTTTATGTTTCAGCATAACAATTTTAATATTTGAAAAGATTTATATTATAAAACCTACTGGCTTCACTTGTCTGCTTTAAAAACTCAATGATTAATTTTTTTCAGAAGATTTAGAAGTAGTCCTCATTTTAGGGTTCTGTGTTGGCACAAGGTAAAATGTTTTTACAACACCTCACCATTATTTGTCAATAAATATTCTTTCTAAATATTTATATCAATATTATTATTTCTAAAAATTATTTCTATCCAGGAATACACATAACTTATATTGGCATTAATAAGAGTCCCACATGCAGGGCAAGGGCACAAATAATATTTCTGTAATTCTATTGGGTTTTTATGAACATTTTTCAGATTTTCTGGATAATAATGAAACAGTCAAGAATTCTCACAGAGCAACAAACAGTACAGCAACTATTATAACTTGAATTTCTTATTTAATGAGTTTGCTAAAGCACAATTTACAAGATTAGTAGACTGACATGTAACTAATGACAGAATCTATATCACAGATATACTAGTTAATTCTTAAAACAGTTGCAAAATATTTGTTCTCTATAGAAAGGCAACTGACCAACCTTTTTTCAGGGAAGGTTCCACTTCACCTAAACCAGGAGAAAAGAACAAACATCAGAGAAGGGACATCATAATAAAAAAAAAAACAAAACTGGTTTTCTCAAGTTGGCTAGTTTTAATTTAAAAAAATAATCTATTCTTTATATGCTCAATGAAAAGCACTCTATTCTGAGATTCTGGATTTTTCATAACGTATCTCTCTTACCATAGAGGTTTTCCTGGGTCTGGGTTAGATAAATTCAGTGTGCAGTAGTAACCAAGGAAACGTCCAAATCTGTGTTTGTGCTTCTGAATATTAACTTGTGACTACAATTTAAAATTTGCTTGATTTTATGGATGTTTCCATGTTTTGAGGAAAGGCCCAGCAGTTCTGTTTTATCTCCAAATGATAAAAAGTATATGCAGGTTAGCAAGGTTGTAAATCTAGCAATGATTCCAGTGAAATCCAAGGCAAAAAATACTCAATTTCAGTGCAACTATGAGCTCCTGATTGCTGCAGTGTGTCATCCCACCTCCTTGTAGGACATGAAATTTAAAGAAGTTAGCCTGAATGACTGTGGTGAGTGTGCAGCCTCATCTGCACTGACTGCAGTGCACAGTGGGCAGGGAGTTCACATGCACTTAATTTTTATGATATAGCACAGTAAGTTGCATACTGCCTTTTCACACTCCTGGTAGATATTGATGAAATTCCACTTGGGCCAAAGGCTGGTTTCCCAATATTTAGTGACCATTCAGATCTTGAATTTTTGTATGTCAGGTAATTCATGACCTTTCCTACTTGCATTAACACTTACACACTCAAGTATTTGACAGTTTGCAGGTGCTTTGGGAGCTCTGAAGTGATAAAAATGAACACTGTTCAAATTTTAGCAAGCTCTCCATATTTCACCTTTTCTGTTTCTCAACCATATGAGAGACTGGCTTTCTGATAGTTGTAAATCATATCTCAGAATAGGATGCTCAGTTCACAGACTCACATATAACAGCATACCTATCGGTGATAATATAAAAAACTCATGCACACTTTTAAAAGGTAGAAACTTTATAATATTTCAAGTTTATGAACAAACAGGTAGAATTCAGTTTCAGTACATGTTGTTTTTTAATTATATTCTGATATAGCCAAATGGAATATAAAATAAACTACCGTGAAATGAAGTTGTCACTCCTACATTCATCGCTTGTCAAAATGACCAATATGATGTGACATGATGATCCACTACTGCTCTGCTCATATCAAGGAACTACTTTTTTTATAACAGAAGGACAGTAATTTCAAAACTTGAAATGTTAGCAATTTATTTTTCTTTATCATATTATCTCATATTAAGAATGTTACTATAATGGCAGAACCATAATTTCTAGTAAAGGGAATTATTTGCAATATGTCACTGAAAATCCCCTTAGTTCAGCCAAAATGCTATTTTTTCTTTCTTCTTTTTTGTTTCAATATATTGTTCTGTCATCAATATATAAAATAAAAAAGTTTTAAGTTTCTGGGTCTATCTTGTATATTTACCGGGCTTCTTTAGATTCTTGCTGATTAAAAGAAAATAGCTATTGCCACTGTCTGAAGCAATACCCTGATGCATATTTTGGTTGTGGCTTTGAAGTCTTGTATAAATTAGTTCTCTTTACTTCAAGACGTACTAATGGTAATATTTAATTGTGACAGCTTTTCTGTAATGGTACATTAAACATGAGATGAAAGCTAACAAAGAGACCAATTTACTGATTGGAAGAGCCAGTAGATGCTTTATTAACAACAACGTTCACTTTTCATTTTGTTTGACCTTTTTGTCTGTAAGGTTAAAAGCTGAGTAAGCCAACATAATGCATGTAAAACAGCAGTTAGAGCAGTTACAGAAGTCTTTACATTACAAATACCTTCATCACTGTCATCATCATCACTCCATACGATGTCAGACAGTAAAGAAATAAAGCCATAAAGCCAATCAGTGGATTCTTCCAATGTCTCATGAATGATTCTCAGTGGTTCTGTGCTGAGCTTGTTAACAGATCTTCCTGAGTGCAGAGTTTAAAACAAAAACGATTTGAAAAAAATAATACTCCTTCAACGATTAAAGTTAATCTTCATTTTATACAGGAGTAATTATACTACCTCCTTTAACAGAAACAAAGATAGTGAATGTTAATTTTTATTATTCAAGGGTTTGAGGACACGTCTCCTTCCTGTGCAAGTCTGGCATAAACTGTATCCTACTGTACTTGTTCACAGAGTGATTACGGACCCAGTGGATAATTTGGTCTAATACTGCGCTCCAAGTTCTGGCTCTTCTTCTGAGGCTTGGTTGGGCAATGTATAAATATAGATTTGTTTCTACCAAATATTCATCTTTTTAGATAATCTCTTCCTTTGAGCCCATTTTTTTTGTCTGGCTCAAGTCCTCTGCCTATTGATGCCTGATTAAGATTCACTGCTGTCTGTGTCCCACTCCTCCTGTCACAGCTCCTCTTGAGTGCCCTCCTTTACAGAAGTTCTGGCTGAGGAAATTGCTGAGCCTGGCTTAACCACATGCAGGTCATATCATTGCCATGGCGTACATGTAATGGATGGGAAGAAGAAAGCTGAGCATACTCAGGCCAAAATAAGCCTGAGTCCAGAATGAAGGGGAATGCAAATCCAAATTGTGGCACAGAGACAGATACTTTCAAACATGTACTCCTGCGTATCTGGTTCTTCTCTTAAAACTTTTCTAGAGTTTCTTTCACATACACTTGTGCACATCTGCATACTTAACTAGTTCTGGTCTTACTGCTCCTGTAGGCAAGTAATCTAGCAAACAAGGAAGTTGCGCAGTTTAAAGTGATCCACCTTCCTGGGACCTCTAATGGACATGAGGTCCCTGCTCCTCACTGTATCCCCACCCAGGGAGAGGAACCATCAGTGGGTAATACAAGTATACACTTAAAGGCTTTTCCAGTTGTGATTTCACCAGATTTCTCCCTACCCTCTTTATGCTGGCATAGTAGTTCGGAGAAACTTTCTGGCCTCTGACAGAATATTTCTTCTGACTTTTCTATCCAGTAAACTTTTATTTTCTTGAAATCTGTACTAAACACTGCTTAGGAATAGGGACAACTGTCATTCAGTCTATGTTACTGTACTTGAAATGGTGGACTGAATGATTGTCCTTTGTGTGTGAAGGTTTCCCACAAATGTAGACAATTGAAGGTAGATCACAAATATGATTTGAGTTGTTGGCCTAGTCTTGTTCATAGGAATTTCAATAGACATATGTACACTGAATTTAAGAGTATAAAGATGGGAGCCATATCTCTGTTTATCACTATTTTTCTGTATGCAAATATTTTAATAGGAAGTTAAACACAAGTCTCTTCAGAACTACTTCTGGTTGCAGTGTTCTGAGACACAAACCAAATCTTAGCAGTAATCAGAAGTAGTCTCACATGGACTTGCAGGTTACAGACAGGCAAAGTGCAGGTTTGAAGCAACTTCTTTGATGGCAGCAGTATGAACAGTTATTTTCTAAAAGTGCTGTAATGAAATATACAAGTAACTTTATATGAAATATAAATGTATCACTGAATAATTCTTTTTATTTCTAATTAATTGATCTGAAACAGAAAAGTCCAGGCTGATTTTCTATTATTTTACATCTGCTTACTAATAATGTAGACCAAAGAAATATTTTGGTTAGTGTTTTTTTGAAGATTGCATTAGATAGATATATATTACTGAACAATCAGGCACATCAAATAAATTAATCGTGTGCCATGATGAAATGACATAATTGCAAAGAAATATGCATGATCTCTTCATTTAGTGTATTATTGTGTGCACTATTCAGAAAGATTGAGCAGTATAACAGGGAATATTTAAGGCATTTATTTATTTACATCGGTGTCATGCATTGTGATGTAAAGATTTTATTTTTTCATCTGATTTGCCACAAATGCTCTTCTGAAGTGTTTACCAGAAGAATTAATATCTATATTTAGGCTATTAAAAAATAAATGTGCAATCTGAGACCTGATGTCATTTGTACTTTATTCTAATCTAGAGGTGCTAAGGAGTCCAAACAGACTAATAGAATGGACATGGCCAGAGGGGTCTTAGCATAACTGAGGTTTTGATTCACAATCAGGGATGGTTTAACTTTGGACAGCTGCCTTGATTTCCACTCTGGCTATCCTTTCCCCCCTGGTTGGTTAGGGATGGCTCAGTTGCTTTTACAGCCACAGGCTTTTCAGCTGCAGGGACTACAGCTGTAAACTAAACAAGAATTGGTGTCAATTTATTTTAATATACTGGTCTATCAACTAGCAGTTCAAGAACTGCTTCACAGGTAGCAGAGCTGTCCCCCCAGGCAGGCAAGGGAAATGCTCAGAGAAGAGCAAGATCAAGAGCAGAGGAAATTATTTCAACCACCCCAAGGCAAGCCATCTTTGCTGATGAATCAGACCCCTCAACATCATATCCTGGTCTTTAATTCGTAACATCTTCATAGCAAACTATGAAAAGGGATTAGAAATTTTAAGTGTCCAAAGGCGAAATTCTCCAGTCATGCCTACACTAACAGACCTATGTTTCAAATCTTGTTTAACATAGAAAGTTTAGAAAAATCAGTTTGGGGCTGTGTAGAGGACACTTTAGTGGTATTTTCAAAATTAAAATTTGTGTATAAACAGATACTGTGAGATCCACTTGCAGTCTGATGCAAGTGACACAGGCCTGGAAAGTTGTCTCCCTGTGCATAGATCTTCTGATTAACTTCTGCTGTATTTCCTACATTTTTAAAAAGTAGTGCTAACAGTAAGGATGTGTCCTAAAATGTTTAAGAACAGCACACCAGGTAATGCTGAAGTGAAAATTACTACTGATCAAATCCATGCTTTTAGCTCTCCCCACAACTTTGACAATAGCAGGTTCTTTCCCTAGTAGAACAAAACACATAAGAAACAATGGAAATAAAGCAGTTCAGGGGGTAACAAGTGGAGAGAAAGATGTCATTTATCTCACACATATGCAAAGAAAGATAACCATATCCAGAGGATTTTAATACTCTTGCTTCAAGAGTGAAGCTGAGAGAATGCAAATTTTCATAACAAAGTTTGAGCTTGATATTTTGATGTAATATAGATTTTTTTTTCCTATTTACAGATGTCCAGTAAGGGTACAGTATGATGAATTTTTTTACAATACTCTTAGATTCAACACATTCAGACTGGATTAGCTGTCCTTTGTCCAACTTTTCATTTCTTAGCAGACCTTAGAACACAAATTATTTTAAAACTAAGCTCACAATATACATCTCTTGAAAGCATATGTTATGTAGTATGTAATATCTAATTTGTAACTAATATACAAGTATAAAATATAATGAATATATGATATATCTTATAGCATCTATTGTGTTGGAAGTAGAAGAAGCAGGATCTTGAATTTAAACTGTAAAGAGTCTTTATGAATACAGAATATTTCTCAGATAGAGAAGTCTGTGAAGTTCTACCTTTTTCTGAATTTGTAAACAGAGACTGAGTCAATTGTTCCTCTGAGATAATGTAGAAAAATACTAAATGTCTGTCAAAGGAGGAAGGAGGAGAAAGGAAGTGAATGGTTACGCAGCAGGTTAAGATCAGGGAAGAAACATGCAATTAATATTGAAGAATTTTGTTGACAGTATGTAATTTCATTTAATCACAGCTTAAATTCAGATTGTCCTATCTAGCCAAATGTACCTGAAAGCCAGGTGTTGAATCCCTGGTGGTTTTTAGACTCCCTCAAAAGCCAAAGCAGAAAGACATATTGTGACCTTCAGAAGGCAAGTCTCTTGCTTTCCTCTGCATATTTTTTAGGGTTATATGAATAAATTTCCAAAGATGCCCAGCTCTTTCCATTGACTAGGAAGGAAAGGAAGCCTGAAATATTAGTGTGGACATGACACCTTATCTTCATATGACTGAGGTATGTGACATGAATCCTATTAGTGGTGCTGTTTCATATTTAAATCCTTCTTGTCATTGTACACTTTGGCTAAGCACTTGAATTTGTAACTTTACATTCATAATTAATTCCAGGTCAATATGACTATTCACCTCAATAAATTACTTGCATTCCAAAACAGCACTGATACCACCAACAATGCTTTGCTATACATTTTGTCATGGTCTTTTATTACTTGGTAAAGTATAAGAGATATTTTTCAGTTCAGTAAAAGTTCAGCTCTACTTGTGCTTACACTTTCACTCCTGTGAGAATAATTAACAGTTTTGCCTTTTTTTTTTTTTTAGTGAAGTCTTCAAAATTTTAATTCTGAAGTCTCTGGAAAGTGCTGAAAATTGAAAGAGTTAAAGCTGACAGAGAAAGAATCCCAGTCAAATTGAAGGACTTTGTATACTACCTTTCAGCAAAACCTAATTGTAGTAAAACAGCTGAATTTAGTTGGAGAATGTCTGTTACCTGTTGTAGATATCTGCAAGAAAATTTGGAAGCTTGTTTGGATTTTCTTTACTAAACATATGCAAACTTGGTTAAAAAAAATCTTCAATAAATAATTTCAGATGTACTGTAGGTATTAAATACTTCTGAGAACCCCCTGTGTATTTTAAAACTGTCTTTCATGATCATTACATCAAAATTAAACTGCTACAATTCTTTCTAGCTCTCCAGCATTACTGGTACAGAAAGAGTAATTTGATTCAAAATGTCCGAACAAGAATTCTGATGAACTAATTTCTTCAGTTTTGAACTCTCCTTGGCTCGCAATTTTAACTCCAATTGATTTGAAAATAGAATTCATACGTTTAATGGTAATTAATAACTCACACTTAACACAATTCTTTGAAGTCAACCAATGACAGACTTCCAAAGTCCTTCAATCAGTGTTGGGTACATTCTTGGGACAGAAGATAATTTCCATAAACTGACAAAGTCACTTCAACTTCAGTAAAACTGTGGTATTTTGCAAACAGAAAAACCTTTTTTTCATCAGGAATAATAATGGGTCCTTTAACAGTGGCTTTTGGAAATAGGAATTGATTAATCACATGGTATGATTTGTTGTAGCATCTCAAGCAAATCAGGTTATGTTTCATGGTCTGCATCATTTATTCCTGTGAAGTGCACAACAAAAAGTGACTAATTGATTTATCTGTGCAAATCACTTCAGTCATTATTCCAGTCTTAATAATTCTGCCAAGAATGTAGTCTCCTATCAATCATTTTTGCTTGTCAAGTAGTTAAATATATATTGGGAGTTCAATCTACTTTAAAGGGTTTTTTTTTTAATGAATTGAAGTGAATTACTTAATAATTGTTGGATTTTCATCAATTACATATTTTGACTCCAGTGAATTGAATGCAATTAAATTACAAATGATGGTAATTATCTGGAGTAAAGATTGATCTATGAGATATAATCTAATTCATTGATACTGACAAGGTACAGCTGATGAAGACAGAGAATTTCTGTCACGTTTGATAAAATACAAAAGCCTAACTCTAGTTTGTGATAATAAAACATATCCTAGTTATAGTAAAATATTATTTTATAAATGTAGAGATCTGTATTTTAATTTGAAAGTTTATATATTTTTAAGATTTGTTATTAATAATAGTATTTTACTCTGTGGTCTTCTGAATAGTAGAATCTAACAAATAAAACTCAATACACACATAAATCTTTATTGATATTCCAGTTTATCAGCACAGGTGTGCTTAGGTCTTTTCTTCCTATTTCATAGACTAACATTTTTTGTCATGCTTACAGCACTAAGCTTTGGGACAAACTGTGGTGGGTATCACTGAATTATAAGTATAAAAATAATAACTTAATTTTGAATTATATTTAATTAAAAGTATAAAAAAAATGCCAAAGAAAACTCAGACTCAACATTACCCAGTAATTTCCATTTTATAGGTACTTAAATTGTAAATATGAAGATTACAGTCTGCAGTATAAAGCTTCTCTGTCTCTTTCTAATATCAGCCTTAGATAATTATACTGAAGTCAAGTTCATAGATAAAACATCACCTGAAAGTGGACAAATGCATTTTACCCAAAATGAGAACAAAGTAGTTAGAAATTTAGAAAGCCAAATTTAGAAAGCTAAATTTAGTAGCCAAAATTTCGAAAGATATTCACAAAGTCCCACAAAGTGTCAAGTAATTTCAGGTACTTTTGATATAGCCATACACATGGGCAGGAATGTAGGTTTAGGATGGGCTTTACATGTAATTTATATGACTTGATTTGATATCAGCTGAATGATTTGATGGATCAGACCCTAGTTAGGTGATGTTTTCTGAAACATCGAGGTATTTTATTGAAAATAATTTGAAGTTTTGTTTTTTTCCCATTCTAAGGATTCAATTCTCTGACTAAGAACACAGATCTTAACTTCAGATTAAAAAGGCAATGTTGTTAAATAATTGTACAACAGAATTTTTAAAGGGCATTTATGAGGGTAAAATGAGCATCTGTCATCTTGCCACCATTTCCTGTGAATCTCCTGGCTGAAGGCATCTCTTAGCTGACAGATCTATTTCAAGCAAGATGTGGAAATGGGGAGGATGCTATTGCAATGAACGTTGCAGCCCCGGCCAGCCGGAGCTGGGGTTAGCAGAGAAGCAGTGCTGCGGCATCCTGGCACACTGCTCGTGCCCATGCTTTGCTATCACCACCCAGCAGACCGCGGGCACACACGCGTAGTCAGAACACTGCAGGCAGAATGTCTTTACCAGGTGGTAAACAGGGATCATCACAATGTTGTGAATAGGTGGCTATAGCGGATGGTAACAGGATGGACCCCAGAAAGGCCAATGAAAAAAAGGAAGAAACACCATTATTAATAATGAACATCCTCAGCTGTTGCTTGACTAAAGGAAGCAGCTAAGAAGTGAAGTGAGGAGTTATTTAAACTTTGTGAGGCTGCTGTTATGAAGCAGAAATCGGAGTTCATTAAAAAGAAAAACAATATGTTGTAGGTGTGAGATAATACAGTACGAATCAGAGCAATGTAAAAACATGGTTAAATAAGGCACAGGTATTTTCACAAGTTACAAACACATTCTATTGCTGAAAAGAATATATTACATCTAGTTGATTCTAGTAGAATTATTTAGATTTCTTCAACAGAAAATAACCAATGAATTACATTACTGCAATTGTTACTGAAATGAATTACTGGTTTTGTTTGTTTGTTTAAAATTAGAAATTTCACAGACACAATTATGGGCTGGAAATTTGGTTTGTGTTTTGTATCCCATGAAGTGTATTTAAGCATGCAAGACATTTCTCTTCTTAGATCCTTCCCTATTCACTGAGTCAGTTTCTGAAATTTTGTATTTTCAACTTCATGACCTCATGAAGTTTGATCTATCACAGTTTATCATCTTGTATATGCTAGACCATTTGGGATGAATGCAGTACTTGCAACACTGCAGTACTTTATAGACTGTCTTTCTTTCCACTATAAACTCATTTTCTAGGGGTTTATGTCAGCTGTGAGATTTGCTGCAGAGTGAAAAATGGGAAATAAGATGTCATCTGGACAGCCCTTCTTTAAACTGGAACTGGGTTTAAATCCCTTTAATTGTTTTTATTATGGAAAACTGAAAAAAATTGGTTTGTAGGTTTTGAGTATATTAATGGAAATTCCACATAATTTAACTAAGAATTTCATTAAGAAGTTTGAAATGGGTAAGCTGTTTACTCATGCTCTGGATTGACACTTGTAAATACAGTAAAAATTGTATTTCTAAAGACTATAGAACTGTTTTGATAAATTCCAAGGTGAGCACAGCAAGGACCATCACCTTTCCCACATCCCACTCTTTTGTTCTGTGGGAGATATTTCTAGGGCTTTACATGTATGGAAAAACTTTTACCAATTATTTCAATTTGGTGGGACTTTGAAACCCCTCTTGCAACAGGAGACAAAATTATTTGTTCCATTAAGTTTGCTGGTGCTTCAACCTAAGCCAGAAGTGTATTCTTTTTCCTGAAGAAGCGCAAAGGTATTATCAGTTTTAATACTAGTGCATATACTGTCATAAAATACAGTAATAAATATAAGTACACTCTTCTTTTTCAGTTCTTAAAAGTTTCCAGTGAACATGAGCCCAACAGAATGACTATAGTGTGATGATATTCCAGGAGAAAAATGGATGTATATATTCCAAATAATGCTTATCTCACCATGAAAAAAAAAGAAAATAAACCCAGTAGAAAAGACATATGTTGCTGACTTCCATTTCTCTTAACAATGAAACAATCACTCTGCACCTAACAGGTTTTGCACCTTCAGAAGACTGGGAAAAAAATGTCCATGTGTTAATTGTTTGGAGTCCTGTTCTTTACTTTCATGTGTCTTTTTTCTCCAAAATACAGATGTTCATGTGAATATATGGTTCTTAATTTTTTGTTTGTTTGCTTTCCTCTACTGGAGAATATTAATAGGTATATCATCTTGACTACCCAGGACCAGCCAAAAGCTTTCTGTGACCTGAAGACGGTAATAGAAGTGACCACAAGATAAGGCAGGGAAATGGTGAATTCAGACTGTGTTAGTCAGAAGCTGGTGTGGAAGACCCCACAAGAATTTGACCAGATGTTTTGCTATTAACTTAAGGAAAAAAAAATCGTTAAAGAAAATATCTGACTGTAATCTCTGCTGCTTCTTGTGGAGCTGGGAGCTCCGTGCTTCCATGCCTTGTTAGTTCCCCATTCCTGTCATTGACAGGCATTACCTCCACAGAGATCTGTCTTTGCTGCAAGTCTCTAAAAATCCTCTTTAATGGTTGAGCAAAATGAATTATCCACAACAAAGAGTTTGCTCTTTTTTTTTTTTTTAATGAAAGCAGGCATGATAAAATGGCAAGCTCATTGTGCTCTGTGTGTGTTTTGTGTTTTCACTTAGATTATTTTGTGTATAGTTTTGCTTTTCACAGATTTGGTGAGGTTTCATTAGGTTTGATTTAGTCTAGCCTTTAGGTGATGGGCTAAATCACTATCAGTTTACTCTGAATATTGAACACTCTGGATCTGAAATTAAGGTGGTGTTAATTAGCTGTAATTGGTCACAGAGATGGCAGAGAATTCTGAACACTTTATTAGCCCATTAGCAAATGTGGATTCCCGGGCAATCAATCTTTAGGACTAAAATAATCTTAAATTATTTAGTTACATTTACCAATTAAAATATATAATCCAGCTATGTGTACAAGAAATGCATGAAATGCATTAATGAATTATGAAGCCAATTAACAAGGTGTATTTTCTAACACAAAGGGTGGTAGTAAAAACAAACTGTTGCAAGGCACACATCAAAACAAAATCAATCTTCTTCTGCATTTCTGAAAATACTGAGAATGTATAAGAGACCTTCCAAGGCAGTATGCTACTTATTGCATATTCATATGCACTACATACTGCATGAGATTCATAGTTTCTTATCTCAGGCTTTTGTAATGCATGTCACCTTCATACCACATTAGAAATATTTCAGTCTTGTTTATTGTTGTATAATACAACATGATAGGAATGTAAGCTTTCATTTCTTTCCTCAAAGGAAAGAACATAACACACTAAGGCAAAACACTGCAAAATTTAATTTCCTTCTTCTGGGTAGATAGAACAGGGGCGAATCTTTCAGCACTGATCTAATTCTTGTCTAATGCTTTCGTCAAAATCCACTGCCAAAGCTGACTTGCAGATCCTGTGTCTGTCCTAACCTCTGAACAAACTGACACATAACCACCAAGGAGGCACAGCTTTATGCTGTGTGCAACTCATAACACAGGATCCTCCTGTGATATTTTATATCAAAACCAGCACCTCCTGAATACTACAAAGAACTATAGAATTTACAGTAATCATGTTCTGGATGTGTAAAATTACACAAAATATATCTTAAATCTTTCTATGAGTGGAGCTTGAATTTATGTAATCTAACTTCAGCTACCTAAAACCTAAGTGTAATCCACCCTCAGGCTTCCTTGGTTTTAAACGTTCCTTTTCAAACACTGAATAGAGACAGCCCTCCAAAAAGTAATTTACCACATCTGTTTTAGGATGAAACCAAACACCTCATTTTCCTATAGCTACTTCTGGGACAAATTCCATCTTATATAAGTTGTCAAAATGCTCAAACTTGATAGTTTACTTCTAAAAGAGCATGAAACCATAGTAATCAAGAAGAAAAATCTACAGAGGCAACGTGAAGTTTATACTGATAAAACAATACATAAGAGCTAAAATATATATACTCATTATGCCTTTTTGGAATTATTTGCCTTTAAGATAATGAGACCAAAATTGTTAATTATTGAAATAAGAAAACAACGCTTGAGTTCAAGTCTAAATTTAATTCCTACTGTGCTGATGTGTTGTACTTCTACTGAGCTCCATGAATCTCTGTGTAATATAGGTAACTCTTAATTTAGGGCATTACACTTTATTGGCCAGAGGCTAGTAGCTCAGTAGTGTAATCAGGGGGACCAAATCCATGTATATTCCTCAGTCACACAGTTCCCAGTCTGGTTTACTATGTGAAACTGCTCCTGTTTTCTGCTGCAATTGTCCTGTGTGGTACAGTCACTACTATTGACTGTGCTATGGAGACAGTAATTTCTGGCACAGAAACATAGTGGAAGTCTCTGGTGGGAGACTGTAGGTCAGATTCCTCTGTCATCTTTGTAACTGCCCTTCAAAAAACTGCAGGTTGCTCCTAGGTCACCCTTCAGTTTCCTCTTCTCTAGAGTAACTGATTTCAGCTCTCTCATCTTGCCTCATTCATATGCCATGCATACTTTCTAAACTTGAACTTCATGGAACTTCAGGTAAAGAAATGGGAAAGAAATTGAATGCACTGACTTATGAAAGTCAAGTGCTTAAGGAAAATACACTGAATATTCTGTGGTTTATAGATTAAAAAATATACAGTTGAATATAACTTCTTAGGAATCTTTCATTTACATTTGAAAATTAGGAAAATAATTTTAATCACGCTTGCAAAACTAAATTTACAGTCCTGAAAATAAATATTCACTTTTTTTATGCAGGTCTGGTTGTTCAAAGAAGTGTCAAACCCAAGAGAAAATATCACTGGGTTTTAGATTTAAGGAGTCACTTAAAAATATGTTCCAAATTCTACTTTCTATAGGAAAAGATGGCATTTGCCTCCACTGGAGACAAAGGGCCAAACTGTCATCTGGTGGTCCTATGCAAAATCTTCAACTATTTCCATATAAATCATATAAATCCATATAAATCAGTGGGTTTAACCTGGAAAAATCAAGCTGAGTAGGAATTCAGGAGTTGAAACCCAAGGGTCATGATAAGAGCTATGTAGTCTTTGTCATATTTATGTAAATACAGTGAACAGTCTAATAAATCCTGGTGTGAAGGAGCACAACAGTTCCTTCTCTTAACATTTCACCATTGAGATCTGATTTAAATGTTGGCTTAATTAATCACTTAGGAACAGAAATATCATTGGAAAGGAAAAGAAGCAAAAGCATGAACTCAAAATACTAAAGTATCATCTCTCAGAGATCTCCACAAAATACAAACTCACTCTGCAGATTAAATTTTACATTATTTTATTTCTACAGCCTGGTCTGAAAATGTCAGTTTCCGTCAACACTTGTGGGATTTAAGCTCATTTAACCAATACAACATGAACATCAGATTTCCATCTACTTAGAAAGTTTCCTTCAGTCTCCAGTAAAAATACAGATTCTTGTTGCTTAGCATTATCCTGACTAGTATATTGAACATGTGTGAGTTGACAGGCAGTTCAGGAATTGCTTAGTTTAAGAGTTTAGTCTGAGTTATGCCCTGTTTCTTGACTGGTTATTGAAAACATATTAAGAACTCGACTGATTGGTGATAGTTAATATGAAAAATTAAAAGCAGAATATTGTGGTTTCTCTCTCTTGGTTTATATCTATCTTGTAGCATTAAGTGTGTAGTGTCCAAACTGAAATCTGATGCCTGTTTTAGGATGATGACTTAAAAGTAACTTTATGTTTTGCTGGGACTCAAGTGGCTTCTTTCTGAAAACAAAGACAGATGAGAAGCAAAAAATTTAAGAGAGGTTTGTGATATGTTTTCTCCACATTTCAAGTATCCATGTCATCCATTGATCCTGGATTGGTCAGTTTTTTTCAAGATGTATCTATGTCTCAAAAGCTTTTTAAGTAAATCTTGAGGTCAATATTGATATATAGCAGGACAAAAATCTATGGATTTATCAGTAAACTAATAAAGTCCAGGAAATTAACTTTGAGACATCAAGTCAATTTGTTTTGAATTAAAAGGCTGAAGTCTGAATTTCAATTCCTAGTTAATTATTGTGACAGATGTGATAACTTTAGAGCTGGAGTTCTTATTTAAGAAAGAAAAGGATCTTAATAATTTGTTTTCTGTTTCACATACATGTTTCCCAGTCATTATAGGCTGTGTACCTCACAAAAGTTTTACTGCTAAAGTGGCTCGCTGAACGTTACTCATCCTTTACAAACATAGGTGGTTAATTTATTTTATTTTTCATTATATATCATTGCCAGATACAAGGCATAAAAATCAACTAGCAGTGAGGTAATTTCTATTCCCCATTCCTTTCTTCCCATTTCTCAACCACGATCACAGTCCTTGTACCACTCACTTCATTTTCACCTTTGCCCTCAGTAACCAATATGTACCCCAGAATTTGATCTTGTTCAGTCAGTTTGCCAAGTCTTGAACTAGGCTAGAATTATTGCCTTGTTGAACACAAGGTGTGACCTACCTAATATTAAGAATCTGGTCCTCTGTGCACATGGTTTTTGAAGACTAATTTAGGGTTAGCGTGTTTAGAAATGATCTTTTGCATTTTTCTTGTCATTGAGCTCTGTAAGCCAATGTCAATACGCAAGGCAACTATGAAAGACTTTATATTTCAGAAAATGTGAATTAATAATTAATTTTATTTTTCTTGAAATAATTTTATATAGAAATTGCAAAACAGAAATCTGACCATATATGCTCATATACATACGATATTACTGTCAACATACACATTTTCCAAGATGAGGATGGGCTGCAAAATGGAGAGATTTAAATTATAAAGATGTATGAACTGTAAACTAATATGTTCTGACATTTCTCACAGTATCTCCTCTCCTGGTAAACTCAGCAGAGACACTGTACTGTCTCTAAGAAGGTGAGAGACATGCATATTTACATAATACATATTCCTTAATAAATTTTTAAACTTTAATATACAAGATGTCAAACAGAATATGCTGAATTTTACCTGCAAAGGCTTTGTAATCCACCAAGTCAAACATTACAATAGCTACTGCTGACCAGGTAACAATCAGAGCAACAACAAGAAGCCATGCTGCTGGTGAGCTGAACGTTGTCACGAGGTCTTCCGTAACTGATTTCTTGCCCACTTTCATGGATGATGAGGGAACGGATCCGTTCTTACCATCTATTATTGTTGTGGTTGTAGACATACGTCCTAGGAAAATAGTCAAAGCAGAGGAAATAGAATGTAACACTTGCAGCCTAAAAATCAAGAATATGAGTGTTTTGAAATTGCTCTGTAATCAGAATATATAAAATAAGTGTAAATATTGCATTATTAAAGACAGGCTGTTGTGGTTTCTGGAAGGAGTTTTTCCTGAACTGGAGCCACTTTTAGTAAACTTAATTTAGGAGCAAACCTGGTGAAACAGCCACAACCAGTCTTTTTGATTATAATATGACATTTTTTAGTCTGCCACAAACAGCTACAGACCTAGGAGAGTGATTGATGAAAGCATAAAATATTATTACTCTCCAAAGGACTGTCTTGTTACGGGCTGTAGGCCAGATTCTCAGGTGATGTGATTAAGTGTACTTCCATTGAATGCAATGGAGTTAATGCGTCTATGCCACTTGAGGTTTGACTGGATTCTGCTGTCAAGGACATGCATCAACGGCAATAGGAACGTATATACTCCATTTCATCTAACAGAAACACAATTTATTTACATGTCCAGTAGCCTTAAAAGTTGCAAAGAGGATTGTAGCAGATTTTTAAATATCTTTGTAGCATTTTTTACTTAATGAGAACATCTCCTGAGAAACAAGACTTACAGTTACAGAGCAGACTTAATTCCAGAAAGCACAGACTTGGTACTAGAAAGGTGAGTACGTATGTTAACTAAGTAAACAGTTGATACACATTAACTGTTTAACAGACAGTTAACGGTAGTGACTTAATCTACTTTTTCCTGGAGTATTAAGAAATGTTAATTCTGGACACAAACCAAAACGTGGTATCTGAAACCTGACCACTTTTGAAAGTTCTCAGGTTACACTTCTTCACAAAAGAAAGTAATAACCTAAACAATCTTGGTTGGTGTTTGTTTTCCAATATATACAATAACAATAGTAAAAATATTCATAGCTTCCCAGTCAAAAACAGTAGAAGAGCACAGTGTCTCCACTTAGCTTACTTTACAATATTTGTTTGTATGCTACTGTTAAAATATTCAACAATATGTTACATATGTTCCTGGTCTGGGTGATGTCACCAACTCTCCTAAATTAATGTCAGTGATTTCAGGGACCCTTGCCCACACAAAGGTCTGACATTTCAAAGAATCAGATGATGCCTGGTTTGCTCATACCTTTGCTTCTCACCCTGAGATCACCTATAATCTGCCACAGCAGACACGACCTATAAAACTGATAATTTTCTAGGATGACAGAGGTAAGGAAAGTGATGGAGCTACTTTATACAAAGATAAACAAATTTAGGTTCACTTTTCACATGGAAAATGCAAATATGCATTTGGAAACTATGAGTAGAGCTAAGGTACAATGTTGTTGAAGACTTTCAGATATTTGCCATTACAACACATATGTAACCTCTATTTGAAAATCATTATATTGATATCGTTAAAGATATAAATGAAGAAAGGATTAGATCCTTGATATTACCCATAGGTACCTATATTTATCCCTAAAAAAATATGGTATAACAGGTCTTCCAATCTTTATACTAATGAATATTGGTTTCATTCCTTTTTCTGTAGAAAGTGAGATCAATACTCTAAAGTGATACTGAAATGACCTTTATGTATCTCACACATATCTGTAGAGCTGGGAAGGACAATATTGGTATCAGAACTTCCCAAATTCTTAATCTGTCATATCCATAGGGTGTTCAGATTCATATCCTTAAACATTCTACATTTGTGTACTTCCTTTAGCTCTACCTTTTAAGCTTGCTTCTGCACAAGCATCCTGACACTGATCAGTGCCTTTCTTCGAACCCTGAAAAGCAGCTCTGCTACAGAGTAGTGCTGTATAAGCAGAACAAGATTGGCATATCACATGCGTTTTTTTACTTATTTGAAATTGAGTGTTATTTATAGAATGTTTATTCTGCTTATGAATAATGTTTATCCACTAAGATAGAATTTATATACTTTTTTAAAATATTATGAAAACATCACCACTTACATTTCTCCAAACATAAATTTTAGATCAAATATTTCACAGCAGGAGGAAAAATCTGCCAAGTAATAACTAGCAATAAAGATCAGCTACCTAAAGTCAAATTCAAAATCAATAGCATTTTGTTATCGTACTACATACAAAATGCAAATAATTTGTATATGCAACAGGTCATAAATGACATATTACTCATTTTTTTCCCCTGGGGATATCAGTCAGAGTTTATGATGCGTAAGAGAATAGAAAGATACTGTCTCATCTTGACAAATCTGATTAGAACCACAGCATATCTCCAAGGACATACTAATGACAGATATTTGCACAGTTATAATACAAGCAGTTAAAACATTATGTGTGTATATAGATATAGACTTATACATATAATTACCATTCAAAGGATCATTCCTGTAGGTCCGTGCTATGTGAAAATAGTTCCTTCCTACTTAGTATACCTATCTTTTCAAATTCAGGCTGCTGTGTGCCTTCTTTGGTGAAGAAAATAGTTTCCCACAATTTATCAATCTGAGCAACACTGCAGAGACAAAGCTCAAATATGCTAAAAGGTTATCTATTGCATGCTTTTGGCTGCTGATATAGCCGAGTCAGATTTCCCCTTAAAAACTCAGGATGTTACACAATAAAATCACCACCGTTACATTCATTGAAGTGGGAGTCAACAGATATTGACTCAAATTTGACTGGAAATCAAGCTAAGAAAAATGCTGTTATATTGCTAGAGGTTCCACATGCAGGTGCTTGCAGTATGATTCAGGGGCCTTTTATTATCTTCAACAGTTGTAGCCAGGTTGAGCCAAAGCGCAGCTAGAGTTCAACCTGGCTACAGCTGTTAAAGACAATAAAAAATGTTTCTATAAATCCATTAACAACAAAAGGAGGATTAGGGAAAATCTCCCTCCTTTATTGGATGCAGAGGGAAACATAGTAACAAAGGATGAGGGAAAGGATGAGGTGCTCAACTCCTGCTTTGCCTCAGTCTTTAGCAGTGGAACTGGCTGTTCCCTGGACACCCAGCCTCATGAGCTGGGAGATGGGGAGGGGAAGCAGAATAAGGTCATCACAATTAAAGAGGAAGTGGTCAGAGACCTGCTACACCACTTGGAGGCACACAAGACTGTGGGACCGGATGGGTTACACCCAAGGGTGCTGAAAGAGTTGGCAGATGTGCTCACCAAGCCGCTTTCCATGATTTACCTGAAATCATGTCTAACTGGGGAGGTCCCATTGGACTGGAGAGTAGCAAATATAACACCCATCTACGAGAGAGGCAGAAAGGACGATCCAGGAAACTATAGACCTGTCAGTCTGACCTCAGTGCCAGGGAAGGTCATGGAGCAGATCATCTCGAGTACCATTAAAAGTCATATAATGGACAACCATGGGATCAGGCCTAGTCAGCATGGGTTTATGAAAGGCAGGTCCTGCCTGACAAACATGATCTCCTTCTATGACAAAATGACCCAACTATTGGACAAGGGAAAGGCTGTGGATATTGTCTACCTGAATTTTCAAAAAGCATTCAGCACAGTTCCCCATAGAATTCTCATAGAAGAACTGGCTGCTCACGGCCTGGATGAGCCAACGGTCTGCTGGGTCAAGCACTGGCTGGATGGACGGTCCTAGAGAGTGGTGATCAATGGAGTTAAATCCAGCTGGTGGCCGGTCACAAGTGGTGTTCCTCAGGGCTCAGTGTTGGGTCCATTTCTGTTTAACATCTTTATTGATGATCTTGATAAGGACATAGAGTGTATCATGAGTAAATTCGCAGATGACACCAAGTTAAGCAGGAGTGTTCATCTGCATGAGGATAGGGAGGCACTACAGAGAGACTTGGATAGATTGGATTGGTGGGCCAACGTTAACGGGATGAGCTTCAACAAGGCCAAGGGCCAGGTCCTGCACTTGGGCCACAACAACCCCATGAATCACTGCAGGCTTGGGAAGGTGTGGCTGGAGAGCTGTGAAGAAGAAAAGGATCTGGGGGTTCTAACTGACAAACAACTGAACATGAGCCGGCAGTGTGCCCAGGTGGCCAAGAAAGCCAACGGCATCCTGGCTTGTATTAGAAATAGTGCGACCAGCAGAAGTAAGGAGGTGATAGTCCCCCTGTACTCTGCACTGGTGAGGCCACACCTGGAGTATTGTGTCCAGTTTTGGGCACCTCAATACAAGAGAGATATCGAGGTGCTGGAACGAGTGCAGAGGAGGGCAACGAAGCCGGTGAAGGACCTGGAGAACAAATCCTATGAGGAGAGATTGAAGGAGCTGGGACTGTTTAGTTTGAGGAGGAGAAGGCTGAGGGGAGACCTCATCACTTTCTACAGCTACCTGAAAGGACATTGTAGAGAGGTTGGTGCTGGTCTCTTCTCACAGGTAATTAGTGATAGAACAAGAGGGAATGGCTTTAAACTGCAACAGAGGAGGTTCAGACTGGACATTAGGAAAAAAATTTCACCGAAAGAGTGGTCAGACAGTGGAATAGGCTGCCCAGGGAGGTGGTGGAGTCACCATCCCTGGATGTGTTTAAGGGTCATTTAGATGAGATGTTGGGAGATATGGTGTAGGGGAGAACTTTGTAGAGTAAGGCTGATGGTTGGACTCGATGATCCCAAGGGTCTTTTCCAACCTGAATGATTCTGTGATTCTGTGAAAGGTCTCCAGTGTTGTTATAGATGCTTTATGATATCAGACACATCCTCATAGGACTGGCAGCATCATCTACAGGACAGTAACTTCTGGAAGAACCCAGACAGGATGTCCTAAACCACTGAAAATAGAGATTAGATTTTTATGTGCCAAGATACTAATATAATCTAAATTGTCTGAAGGAGTTTAGCTGAGGACTCCTGAGGAAGACATTTTTTGCTACTACATAATCTCATGTGGGGTGGATTGTGTATTGATACCGCTGTAATTTCATGACTCCAAAAAGAAGAGGCAATAACACCAAGATGATTGCCTTTCCCCCTACAACCATTCTGTTACTGCAGTACCCATGGTGATATCCTGATGCTTTTCCCTGCCTGTTCCTTGCTTTGCGGTGCCCAGGTGTTGTGTGCATTTCTGTCCATGTCCTACCAGTGCTACCCTCCTCTCCAAACCTGCAGTGATGCTATTTAAACAGCTAGACCAGTAGAGAAAGAGGGGACCTACACACGTGCAATGTTTCCATCATTTCAGCCAGCACCAATTCTCCTTTTTCTCAGAAATGTGCCAAAGTTACGCAGAGCTCCTGCTCAACAGGTCAGTGGGACTTCAGGTGTCCAGTGGGGGAGTAAGAAAGGCATTTTTATTGCTTTGATATCACCTGATGGAGCCTACTGAGTTTTACAATTGACAGGGGCCAATCAACAACAGGTTAAAATCAGTCTCCTGAATTTCAGACATCCTTGCCACCCATATAATACACATATTCTCTCCCAAGACAAACTTAACTGTCTGTATTATAGCCAACCAGAATCCAAGTCAGTTTACTTTAGATGAACACTGCAGTGGATCAGAAGATTCATGATCAGCTCAGTTGTCCCTGTTTTGGAGGAGGCGACATCTATCAAAGGAGTGGAGGGTGCAACTGAAGGCTGTTACAATTTCAGCCATCCAATTTTAATCCACCACCAAATGTCTGCTAGCACCTCCTGGCACTTTGGGTTGTGATTGCTATTGATTTTCAATGAGGATGGGAATGTTAAAAAAGTTATATATATACTTCTATAAAAAGATTACTCTGGGGATATTTACCTCTGACTCCACATCACAATTTCTCATGCACACAGAACTACCCCATCAGGTCACAAATGTCACCTTTACATCAACAGATTGATTTGCTAAATTCCAAACAGCTAAAACTCTGAGATTTTTACTATTCCTCTGGTTTCAGAGTTGTCACTTAGGATACAATCTGAAGACCTATAGGGTCTCGTAAATATAAATAAACCTTGACAATTGGTGACAACTTTGAGGAGAACACTGTGCGATTTTCAGAGTCCAGATTGAGCTTGTAGTCCTGGCATCTTAGACAAAATACCCTTTGTATTTGTGAGCTGAGCTCTCCTTAAGGCATAATAAGTATAGTAGTCCATGGTTAAGGATGGACAGGTGATTTTACAGTTTAGCAGCTATAACTTCCACTACCCCAGAAGGAAAACAAAACCAAACAAAAAATCCAAGCCAAAACAAAAAATACCCCTTCTCCATTCAGACTCATTCAAATGTAAAATAGTAATTTTCTGTATTTATGTTATTCCATAGTTATTTTATGTATAACAGTCCTTGTTCTGTCAATAGTACAAAAAAAAAAAAGTAAAATATTTAATGTGCAATGCCTTTTTAAGCTGGCCATATTAAAAACAGAGGGCTAGTCATGCTACTAAAAAAAAAGAGGTTGTTCCCTTTTAAATAATAATATTGTTGCTAGGGTAATTCAGTTGGGATGTTAGAAGCCTCTGTGCAGTCTGCTCTAAATGAAAGAGCTGGAAGGTTTTGACTTGTCTGTTCCACTCCCCAGACAAACACTCCAATAAATAGGCTATAGAGTATTCCGGATTCAGATCATTAATGGCTCCTGTTCGACCTATTCCACTTCACTTGGAATATTTAAATACTAATTAAGGGAGTAGAAAAGAAAAAGAATGACTGTTTAAATCAACACTGTATGCTAAGCACCAGCTTGAGCCTTGGGCTTTAACCTGGTGACCTTATCAATCCACGACTGTTGCGATCATGCAGGCAGGAGTCTCAGCCTCTGGTAAGGAGGGTACTGCAGGGAAAAGAGGACAAGGGATTAGAACCCTTCAGTGAAGGAATGGGCAATGTATATATGATAATCTTCTACATTTTTCCAGGCCCAGCACATCACCCTTAGCAAGTCCACAAACCTCTGCAGCTCTCACAATAATCACCCTTTTCTCATGTGGGGAAAATGCTTTCTACCTCAGGAAAAGACTATACCTATGCCTGCTGTTCAGGAGATACTTATGCCTGACTGTGGCATCCTCCTCTTTTCATGTCTCTGCTATGGTTTCTGCAGCCTTGGCTTATACAAATGGAAAGTAGAAGACAGAATTTCTGCTGTGGTTAATAGTAGCTTGCAATAAGATATCAGTAA
Organism: Strix uralensis; assembly: GCF_047716275.1. Lineage (NCBI taxonomy): Eukaryota > Metazoa > Chordata > Aves > Strigiformes > Strigidae > Strix > Strix uralensis. Next base: position 58,971,178 of record NC_133974.1, read on the forward strand.
CAATATGCTTTCCTGATGCGCTCTGCTGACTTTTGTCCAGAAAACTTTTCCTTCATCATAAATATGTAACCAATTTCCTAAGACTTCCATAGGCACGTGGAGTTGAAAACCCTTCACTGGACTCAAGTTTTTTGTCTCCTTTATACATGTATGTGGAAACGAAATGCTGAGCAGAGAGAAGAGAGACCCTCAGAAACCACTGTACACACCTGAACAGAGAACACCATCTTATCTGGCCAGCACCAGAGGCTGGGAGATACGGGTACCGGATGATGAGTAACAGAGTGCAGAACAGCTCAGAAAAGGAAAAGCAAGAGGAATTCAGCTGGGTAAAACCTTTTGCTCTCCTCCAAGTGCTGCTAAAGCATGTGATTACAGTAATTTAAAACTACTTACTATGGAGGATCTGTAGTCCTGGTAACCTTCAATAGGTTAGGAACCTAGTTAGATCCACTAATATGGATCATGTTTTCTATTGGTAATACAAAGGCAAGACTCTTCCTAACACTGAAAGAAAAAGAGATGGAAGCAGTGAAAGACAAGTTAAATAGGCAAATTCAATTTATCTTTGAAAGCTCCTCTCCCTCATCATTATCTGCAACAGACTCTGAGTAGGACAGTGATCTACAGTTCAGCCCAGAAATACATGGCGAGCACCTAGTGTAGGTCTTCTAAGCATGAAGGAGCTTCTGCAAGCTGTTGAGCAGAAATGTGACAATTTTTAGGAAAGCTAATTTATTTATAGTTGCAACATAAATCTCTTGAGATGGCTGACATTCAGCTATTTCTTTTCTTTTGTATCATATTACATGCCCATACGTATGAATGAATGAATGTAACTAACTAAAAGGGAATAATATATAAAAGGAGTTTCTGAAACCAGAATTTACAGACTTCTAAATTCATTGCACAGAGTACTGACGTGTTGCTCTATAGTTTATGTAATTAAAGTGCAAAGAGAAAAAACCTCTCAATACATATCATGCATGTATTGGCAAACTTCTCAAAATTAAAAGGTAGTCTTTCTGAGGACCAAAGGCTTAGAAAGCTGTGACTGGGATTGTCTGTGAGGGAACATTTGCAGATTTATTGGTGACTGATAGTTATAAAAATGTAATATTCTTTATGAAATGTGGAAAATAGGGTTGGAGATTATACAGCAACCAATTCTACATGACAAAAGAAATATAATAGAGATTATGGAGTATGGAGAGGATGGTGCATGAAAATTAACTGAACAATTGAAATCAGAAAAGCACTTATAATTACATATGGTGCTGTGCACTTTTTTAATTTCCTTTTCTGTTATTATATCTGTATTGGTTTTATTTTTGATCAATAGAGAGCATCTGATAATTTAAAGAAGTAAATCGTATTAATCTTTTTCATGCATTCTCTAAGAAATTATGTACACCATTCTTTTGATCTCATCGATTTCAATAAGAAGTTTGTAGAATAAAAGATACATCCTATCAAGACATTTCATTATTTACTTCAAAGAAAATGTGTACTTAATATAGCATCAGTAAATAATATTAATAGCAACACTACTACTAATAAATACTATGAGGTGAAAACTAGAAGTTATTAATGCTGTTTTCTAAGGTATGATATATATTTTGGGATTGTAATAATCACTGTTTCTTAAGATACTGTGGTGGGTTGACCCTGGCTGGATGCCAGATGCCCACCAAAGCTGCTCCCCTCCTCAAGTGGACAGAAGAGGGAAAATATAATGAAAGGCTCACGGGTTGAGATAAGGACAGAGACATCACTCACCAATTACTGTCACTGGCAAAACAGACTCAGTTTGGGGAAATTAGCTGAATTTATTACCAATGAAATCAGAGTAGGATAATGAGAAATAAAATCAAATCTTAAAAACACCTCCCCCCCACCCCTCCCTTATTCCTGGGCTTAACTTTACCTCCAACTTCTGTAACTCTTCCCCCTGAGTAGTGCAGGGGTATGGGCAATAGGGGTTGCAGTCAGTTCATCATGCATTGTTTCTGCTGCTCCTTCCTCCTCAGGGGGAGGACTCCTCACAGTGTTTCCCTGCTCCAATATGGGATCCTTCCCATGGGAGACAGTCCTTCACCAATGTGAGTCCTTATCACAGGCTGCATTTCTTCAGAAACTGCTTTCATGTGGGTCCCTCCCACAGGGTGCAGTCCTTCAGGAACAGACTGCTCCAGTGTGGGTCCCCCATGGGGTCCTGCCAGCAAACCTGCTCCAGCATGGGCTCCTCTCTCCACGGGTCCACAGGTCCTGTCAGGAGCCTGCTCCAGGGTGGGCTTCCCACGGGGTCACAGCCTCCTTCAGGCACATCCACCTGCTCCAGCATGGGGCCCTCCATGGGCTGCAGGTGGAGATCTGCTCCACTGCTAACCTCCATGGGCTGCAGGGGCACAGCCTGCCTCATCATGGTCTGCACCACAGGCTGCAGAGGAACCTCTGCTCTGGAGCCTGGAGCACCTCCTTCTCCTCCTTCTTCACTGACCTTGGTGTCAGCAAAGTTTTTTCTCTAACACATTCCCACTCTTATTTCTGGTTGCAGTTCTGCAGGGTTTTTTTTCACCCCTTAAATACATTATCACAGAGGTGCTACCATGGTCACTGATGGGCTTGGCCTTGGCCAGCAGGAGATCCAACTTGGAGCCAGCTGGCATTGGCTCCATCAGGCACAGGGGATGCTTCTAACAGGTTCTCACAGAAGCCACCCATGTAGCCTCCCCCACTAACAAAACCTTGTCATGTAAACAATGCAGGTACAGTACACTACCATATGTTATGTAGTAAAGAATCTCTGAAGAAAATAGTTTAACTAATTAGAAAAACCCCATAACTCTATGAACAGAAAATTACTTTCCAATCATGTACAACCATATTATGATAGGGACTGGGCAACTGCATGAAAGAAAAAAGGACTTTTGAATACAAAAACATAATCTCTGACTCAGGAATTTCCTTTATTTCGTATCCCTAAATGCTGAGCCAGTATTCTGGCAGGGCAGGAGTTAAGCATTTAATGCCTGAGCTGATAGTTTTTTCCTCAGCCAGTGGCTGCTGCTGAAGACAAGATAATGCACCAGCTGGACCAATTCTCTAACATGTTGGCTGTTCTCATGTTCTTGCTGACCTTATTTTTGTCAAATAATACCAAATAAACATCAAAGTCAAAGAAAAATCCATTTTTAACAATATTTTATTTCTGTTATTTCTTCCCTCTTGCTTTTTATTTGCCATGCTACTTGTATGGAAACAGAATCTTTTCATTTTGAGAACCTGCTGCTTATACCCTAGTCACAATCATAATTCTTCCATTCTGACATGACAACCATTTCCATGTCAATCTATTGTGAGGATTATGATGATTCTAAATGGGAGGGGAGCAGCAAGAACTTTTAAGAAACAAATCGACTATTTTTATGCAAATGGCCTTTATAATAAAAAGGAAAAATAGAGAACGAATGGCAGGATTTTTTTTGCACATGGTACGATTTTTCAAAACCTGCTGTGAAGTGCTAGTGACTCTAAACAAAAGAAATATGGAAAACTCAAAAACTAAGATCCAATGTTTTAAAATAAGTTTCTTACTATATTTTGCTCTTTCTTATATAATGCATTGTATACCTGGTTTATATCACTTTTTGAAATAATTAAACAGCTGAAGCACAGCAGTTCATCATACTCCAAGAATATCAAATCAAAATACTTCCAAACCCCACATTTTTCCATCTAGCTACAATAATTTGAATACATGGATCTGATTTTGTTTTTTCTGAGAACAGCTACAAAGATTACTTTAAAGATACTTTTATGTCTGTAAGAAATTGGTTGTATCTCATGTAACAAGCTGGCATACGTGGTTAACACCTTGCCATGCAGATTCAAATGATGGATCAGAATCCTCTGAGGGCAATCTGGACTTCACCCTCACAAAAGCCCTCCTGATCAAGGGGAGAAATCCAAGTCGTAGCAATTAAGGATGGTTTGTCTAGAAAACTTAGAATTAAAATTATGGAATGGGATACTAGGGAAGGAAGTCTTCTATAGTCAGGAAATTCAATTTGCTCTAGCAACAAATGTAAATGACGAAAAAGATCTACAGAAAATTTTGAAAAGGAGTAAGGATATATAACTGAGGAAAGGTCTCTTTATTCCAGATAGATTTCCCCTGCAGTGAAGAGTGGGAACAAAAATCTCACCAAACACTCCCTGGCACCACCACCACAAAAAAAAAAAAAAAGTTGATGTTTGTGAACCTAATAGAGGTAACATCTGCATTTTGGGTAATGCATCTTTGGATCCTGTTGAAGAAATACTAATATTAGCTATTACTTGTTCTTGAATAGGCCAAGGTATGAACTGTATTATTAGATAAATTACATATGAAGAAGAAGAATTCTACCTATTTGTACAGAACTTTAAGGAGGGGAAGTCGAATACAGTTTTAGTCATATCTCAATTACACTGTATTTTAAAATATGATCAGCAGTAAAATAAGTTAACTCCTCTCATCTAACATACTAACTGTTGACTTCAGAGAGCCCAGTTAGGTCAGCAGATGTCTGCAGGATCTAGGAGCCCATATCTGATTGAAAATTCATGCAAGGAGTCCTAAATCCCTTGAAAAGTTGTACTTCAGTGATTTGGAGCCAAATTTCCATCTTTCCTTACATGTTTGAATTTCATAGTCTAGTAGAGCATTGGTCGATACTTCAAATTAAGTGGAGGAAAATTTGTCTCATATACTGTTGCAAGGAAGTGTAAAAAATGCCTTCATTTCTTTCCAAAATTGCTTCTAAAGAACATTATGCCCATACAACCTTTAACCTTCTCTCTCTGTATGGTTGTTTCTTGTGTGCTCATGTATTTCAAAGAACTTTTACGTTATTTTGAATATTCAAGTACAACAGACACAGAAGGGATTAGTGGTTCGGTAGTAGTTAAAAGACCTTTGTTGTTGAGCCTGCTTAAATAGTCTTATATGGCTGATTGTATTGCAGACATTTTTGCAATAATTCATATGTGAAACGACTTTAGAAAGAAAAGTAAGGGAAGCCCTAAGGACCAGGTTTAAAAGATAACAGGTTTTACTGGGAAATTTTATAGATCATTTTACTTACAGCTATATCACTTTGTGTAGCAATTTCTTGGGAACATAGCAGACCACAGGGGTTAACAATAATCAACACAGAAGAAATTACTTCTATAAAATCAAAACTGCAGGAAGTACAGTTGATAAGAACAAGAAAAGTGTCATTTACTGCAGTTTAAAGCAGTGACCAAGCATGTCAAAGGCACATTGAGCTGCTCCCTTTCCAAGAGGCAGTAGACTTCGCCTTTTCATGATCTGGAAGTTGGACTTTTAGATTTTTCTCTTTGAAATAACTCTTCAGTTTGATATGTTTTTTACATTTTCTTTTAGAAATGCTGAGATTTGTTGAAAAATCTAATGCTTCATTTGCAGCTTCTCAGAATGCAGATGAGATACAATGTAACTGAATTTGTAACACTCAATCCTAAACTATCAGCACACTGAAAAATGCATTATTTATTTGGTTCCACACCTGAATTTGTTTACTGATCAGTGTTAATACCTTCCCTTCTTTGTAATCAAATTGGTGCTCTAAAACAGTAAAAAGTTTTACCTTCCTGTTCATCTTAGAAATCTGACATTTCAGAAAGAGATGCCAAAGGGATATTTAGACGTACTGTTAGTTGATATAAGCTGAGGGGTACATCTTATCTTTTAAAATGTCAAAATGAAGGCTGGAGGAAAATGGTTGTCATTTATCTTTAAATAGTATGAAACCTTCTGAAGCAAGAGCACTGTATGTGTTCCTCTTGTTACTTGTTTTTGGAAACTCAACTCTACACATCCCTGAAACCTTCAGAGGGGATTAGAGAAAAACTGACTTTTTTTTTTTTATTATGGAAAAAAAGAAAAAAATTCTGTTCCCATCTGTAAAATAATGATAGTCTAATAAATATTGAAAGTCAGTAGAATAAACAGTAGGTTACAAATATCTCTGTCTTCACTCTGGACAAGTATACCACCTCTGGTGGAACTACCATTATCTCTCAAATATATGTATCTAGGAATGATTAATAAGATTATTTGCTTGATGTCATTTATTCCAAGCTAACCTGACAGTGGAGGTAGGACCAACTTTACATGTCTTAATGGACTGATATCTACAGACTCTAAAAAAGTAGTTCTAGCAATAATTCGTTCTACTCTCCACAACTTATGGTGCAAGCAGTGTCTCACATTGCAAGTCTGCCAAGTCTTCCATATGGAGCTATCCAGTCATTACAGCACTTAAATATGGAGATCACCTCATGCATAGTTTGCATGTATATATGCATAAGTCATATTGAAGAGACTTGGTCCCAGCTGTCGTCTTACCAGAAACAGAAGAAAAAGGCATTTTTAGCCAACAAGAATACAGAAACTGCTATACTAAGAGTTATGCAGTAAATATATATATATATTGAAAAGACTTTGCTAAAAAGTGGAGAGACAAAATTCCTCATCTGACAAAAGGGAAAAACTAAAACAAGTGCTCATGGCAATTCAGTCATCTATGTCACCGATATATCTCATCTGTAAATGACAATTTACTATGAAACTTCATTACAGGTTGTGCTGTCTGGGAGACAGAAAACAAAGGGATCCACTGAAGAAAACTATTATGTGACTTGCAAAGTAGTATAACCAATTTAATGAGAGATAGTAGTTAGCTATAGTAAACAGGAACAGATGAACTAAGATCTATCTTCTGTCAGGGAGTTATTTTCTAATAAATATAATAGTACTCCATCTGTATAGTTACAGAATAACTAAAGGCAATTCCACTACATAGGCACCTAAAATACTAGGGAAACAAGGCTTTCTGAGGCTTACTTTGAAACTTATGGGGCTATGAAAATATACCCTCAGAATGGTTTCTGACATATTATTCTCATTCAGTGTATGATCCCATAAGAAAAGCATTCTAGGAAGTAGTGGCAGTCATGATAGAAACAGTTCCTCTGAAAGTTTTGGTTTGTTTTTTCTTTTCCTCTTTTTTGCTCTGGAAGAATCCTTTGGAAAATATCCATTCAGTTTTAGAGTATGAGAAGGCTCTTGAACTGACACTCAGGAATAGAATTCAGTGTGTAGGTAAAAGTTAATGGTGTGTTTTATCATTTTCTTTTTGCAGTACTGATTCCAAAAATGGTAATCTGAAGTTGAGTTTTAACCTTGATAGACTAAATTAATATTATCAGTCATCTCTGATTTTTATTTGGAAATAGGTGTGATATCTATGGGCAGCTGAGACACATAGGATATGCTTTCATGTAAGAACAGTTGATCTTTGTTGAGGGTACATATTCACAATACATCTGTCATCTAAAATGTGTTCTGAGATTCTCAAGAACTGGGAAATCTTTACATTACCTTACAAAGGTTTCTTTAATAGAAGCTTATGCCAGATACTCACATCTTAGAAGAAAAATTTATTTCAAATGAGTATTAAGTATCTGGAGAAAATGGGATATTTATGAGACTACTGAGACCCATTCTAAGTAGCAAAATCTTTGACCAATTAGGAAAAAGTCCCTGTGCGTGCCCTTACCCACAGTCATTCCTAAAAAAGTTATCATCACTTACCCATGCCTTAAACCTTTTTATTCAGGATTATACCCTGGTTAACTTTTGGAATGTGTGAAAAACTTGTCAATTCAAGTTTGATGAGGAAATATCTCTACATAGTATTCATGTACAGGTATAGAGTCATAGGTATCTTTTTTTCTTTTCTCTTTTTCTCCCTATGCAGATATTTTTATGGCACCTCATCTACACACTGAAAAGAAGGAAAACCAAGAAGATGTAGGATTCCTTGAAGGTTACCTGAGGAAAAAACAAAATCACTTCAGTAATCATATCCATTCTCTGCATCCTTCCTCCTGTCAGCCCAAATCAATCACCACTTGTAAGTAGAACAAGGTTGTGACCAGATTTTAGAAATTGTTAGTGATACCTGACTTTTATCCACAGGTAAATTATCAGTAAATGAGACTATTAGTGAGTCTGTCTGGTACCCATCCTTAAGTCTGGAGGACTTTTAATGTTGCTAATTTTCACACTCCCACATGCTGAACAAAGAAGAGTTGCTCAACAACACAATGAACCACTACAGATTGGTTTAGGGACTCTTGCTTCTGTGACTTGGAAATCAAGTCCCAAACCCTCCTTATCTATTATAAGGGACTGGAGACTGACCTACAATTTAAATCTTCCTATCACACCTCTTCAGATCTCTGCAGAGTAGATGAGATGATAAAATAATAAAGACCTCAGATGACCACACAGATATGAGATTCTGAGTGTTCTCTAATTTAACCTAGTGATAAATGCCAAGAGGTTGTTACCTGGCTATGTTATTTAACTCCAGAAATTAAATCATTCTCTTTAATAATTCCTAGAAATATCCCTCACTAGACACTGAGATATCCATGTGGCATATAAAATAAAACTTGCAATTATGGGCAAGTCAGGATTAAAAGATGTGCACGGGTAAGTACAGTTCCGTACCTCTCCACTGCTACTTGTTCTAAGAAATTATGGAATCCAAGTTTGGCTTTTGGGGGTCAGCTATGACTCTTTTCTTGCAAAAATGAGTGCATGAAAAACAATGCTTTGATGTGTGCACGTAAAAATGTTATTTATTCCCAAACTCTGAGTGAAGTTACAATTTCTATATCAACTCTAACTTGAAATGTCATGTAAATTGTATGATAGCCATGGAAATATGCATGGAAGATACCAAGAAGTGCAAGATTATTAAAGTAAATTTTTTTGGTGGGTATTATATTAATGTTATTATATGGGCAGGATATTTTCTTTGCTTAGTCTTTTCTGGTGTATAATAATGACATTATATAACTTTTGTGATTTACAGAGAAAGAATTGGCAGTATTATTAACTGATGAATGTAGCTCAAGATTTTTCTTTCCTACAAAAGATGCTAGCTTATCTTCCCACCTGACACAGTAAATCCAATTCCAAAATTAATTATTTTTTCAAGTATATATGGCACATTCTGTATTAATGATTTCCACATAAAGCAATAGTGACATAATTTTAAAGCAAATTTTTTTTCGCTGAGCACAAAATTGCCAACATCAGTACAGAACAAGTTCCTAATGTTGTGAACATAGTTTTTGTCAAAATTAATTTGCTGAATCATAAAATTTAAAATGGCTTTTTCCCTACCTCCTTGAAAATGAAAATATTTATCCATATAAAATCTATAATGCCTGAGGAGGATGTTTTTGGTATAGGATTCAGGCCTTAGAAAGGGAAAAATAATTTTGATCCATGGTTTAATTGTTAAAAGACTAGAGAAGTGACATCTTAATCTTGAAAATTATTCATATGAAAGATTTAAGGAGGTGACTGGTGACAGCTAACATGGCTTCACAAAGGGTAAATCATGCCAGAAGAATTTGGTGGCCTTCTATGACAGGATTGCAGCGTTGGTGGATAAAGGAAGAGCAACTGATGTGAAGTGCTAAGGCTTGGACAACTGGCCTAAGCCAGAGTTGACCTATAGATGAATCCTGTATATTTTATAACTGATAGCCATTGTGCTAATAGGTATTACACTAAGTTATAACAAACTACCTATCTGATGTGTATTGAAGCCTGAACGACAGGCCCTGAGCCGAAACTGCTCAGTATGTAATCATTAATGAAATATGCATGGAAGATGTAGCTATCTTGAATGTATCTTTATCTTTCTTTGTGTGTGGATAAGATAACAGGGTCATGGACACAGTTGTCTGGCCCTGTGACCTGATGTGTGACCTTGCTCATAATCCCATTAGATAAGGAGGGAAACTCCCTTAGCTTCTCCCTTGAGCCCTGGCCAGGCTCTGGGGGAATCTAATGTGAGATTGAAACCAGATATTTGCACTTAAAACAAAGGTGCCAGCTATTCTGGCTTGCTGATTTTTGGTATATAGGGCTGGACCCGCTTGCAGCGACTTGGGATGCCTCACCTACGGGTGGACGCACCGCGTAGGATTTCCCACTTGCCGGGACAGGCTCTCCAAATCCTCGCTGTAACCGGGGCTTCCCAGCGACCGCGGATCTGGATGATGGTAACGTATGCAAGTGGTGATGTATCTTTCTTAATCACTATTCTCTCTCTCGTAGTAATGATTTGATGCATTACCCTGTGTTTTCCTATTTAAGTGCACTATTCTGTCTTTTCTTACTGTATGTTTTCTGTATTATTCTGTTACATTATTTAGTTATTTCCAGTAAAATACACCTGCTCTTTTCACTCTGGTGTCTGAGTTTAATTGGTATCCCTAATCAGCAAAACACTGATGTCATTCACCTGGACTTGTGAAAAGCATTTGACACTGTCCTGCACAATATCCTTGACTATAAATTGGAAAGACATGGATTTGATGGATGGACCATTTGATGGATAAGGAATTGGCTGGATGGTTGCACTCAGAGTTGCGGTCAACAGCTCAATGTCCAAATGGAAAGCAGTGACAAGTCGTGTTCCTCAGGGATCGGTATTGGGACCAGCGCTGTTTAACATCTTTGTTGGAGACATGGACAATGGATTGAGTGCACCCTCAGTAAGTTTGCTGACAACACCAAGCTGTGTGGTGCAGTTAACACGCTGGAGGGAAGGGAGATGCCATCCAGAGGGACCCTGACAAGCTTGAGATGTTGGCCTGTGCAAACATCATGAAGTTCAACAAGGCCAAGTGCAAGGTCCTGCACATGGGTCAGGGCAATCCTGGGCTGCATCAGGAGGAATGTGACCATCAGGTTGCAGGAGGTGATTCTGCCCCTCTACTCTACCTTTGTGAAATCCCACCTGGAGTACTGTGTCCAGATCTGGTGTCCTCAGCATAAGGACATGAACCTGCTCAAGCAGGTCCAGAGGAGGCCATGAAGATGATCAGAGGGTTGGAGCACCTCCCTTATGAAGACAGGTTGAGAAAGCTGGGGTTGTTCAACATGGAGAAGAGAAGGCTCCGGGGAGACTTTATAGCAGCCTTCCAGTACCTAAAGGGGGCCTCCAACAAAGCTGGAAAGGGACATTTTACAAGGGCATGTCATGACAGGAAATGGCTTTAAACTGGAAGAGGATAGATTTAGATTAGATGTAAGGAAGAAATTCTTTCCTGTGAGGGTGTTGAGACACTGGAACAGGTTGCCCAGAGAAGTTGTGGCTGCTCCCTCCCTGGAAGTGTTCAAGGCCAGGTTGGATGGGGCTTTGAGCAGCTTCTTCTAGTGGAAGGTGTCCTTGCCCATGGCAGGGGGGTTGGAACTAGATGATCTTTAAGGTCCTTTCCAACCCAAACCATTCTATGATTCTATGATTCTATGATTTAATTGTAGGCTAACAGTCCTTTAAACTTATTCAGTGGCAGGTAAGACAAAAATCTTCTCTGAATTCAAAGATATCTAAAAGAGAAGATGATTTATTTTTAATATCTATCTATATATTGGAGTATGTCTAAAATATCTATCCTACTTACATTAAGCTTCTAAGCATATTACACAAAACAGGAAGAATACCTGTTTTGATAAACCTATGTGCAATATACATGAACTAAATATAATCTCTATTGAGAGACATATTTGTGAAATTTTTTAAACAATATAAGATTCCAAACTCTAAAAAACAAATTCAAACTACACATGATTATGCAGAACATAGAATTTTGCAAAATTGTAATTAATTTTAAATCACTCTCATTGCATTTTTCTAACCAGCACTGGCATAGAAATGGAAGAAAAGTGCTGAAACATCTCTGAGCTGCCCTTTCTAGTCACCTCTCTGGCCTACACATGGATGGTGCATCCATTTACTTACATTTGATATAACATTTCTGAAATTCACAGCCTCTTTCAATTCCCATGTCTGTATTAAAACAGTAGACTGGGACAAAATAGGGGTCCACCTTATCTGATTATGGAAGACTAATTAACATATAAGTAGCAGAGCAGTCCTCAAATCTCAGGGATACATCTTAGAACATAAGAAAACCTTTCCACCTTTTTAATGGCATAATCAGTCCAAAAAGCATTCATAATGTTGAAGTCTCGCCTCAGTGCAGTTTAAAAGATTTTATTCTGAGTTTAAAAAAGCCTCCATCTTGAGGTGGCCCCTCCATGTTTTTATTGCTAACTGGAACAGAAAGTGAGCTACACCAGGGAAAAATTTTGACCTGGTTGGAATGAGTTTCCTTATTTTCTCCATAGATTCTAAATCAAATAATCTTTACCATCTTCTGTAAACATGCACAAAGTCATCGCAAAACCATTCAGCTCTCATTTGCAAGCTGTAACACCTCCCCACAGTCTCTGTAATAGCAGATCCATATAGTAGGAGATCCAGTAATCCTAGCAACAGCAGGTGCTACAAAATTTCCACCCAGCTCAAGTGCCTTCTATGAACATCAGACACTTGCAGGACCTCTGTAACGTTCCTGGCATCCTGCCCCAACCTTAGCTGTTTTGTGCTTCACTCCCTGACTCTCATGGTGATAGGAAAAGAGAACAAAGTTTCATACCTGTGCCTGAAGTTCAACGATGATGACTGAAAAGGATATTTATACATATTTGTCCTGATTACATCCCATTCTCTTTCATCTGACAGAAAAAACCTTTTGTTCCATATCAATGAAACAGAGACAGCAGATGAAAGGACATTTTTCAGCCTGGTATTGCTTTCCAAACTGCCTGTGCTATATTCACAAATCTTCTAGTGATGCTCAAACATGTCCATATAAACACAATGTTTTCCTATTTACTAAACCTTCACATAGTCTCAAGTCATATTCAAAATGTGCAATTCTATTCTGGGTATTTTTATAGATCCCCAAATCCAGATTTATTTGCTCCTAGTCTTCTAACATTTATCTTCCCTCCAGCTCACACTCTGATTTAAGGCCATACTATTTTCATTTGAAGGAGAAGAAGTGAGGGACCAATTAAGTGAGGAGTGAAGGATGTACAGGAAGTCTGGCAGGAGACAGAGCTGAACCCGCGTCTTCTGTTTTCACTTCTGGCTCATTGCTCCTCTACATTGTGTAATGTTTAAGCTAAATATATGATAGGCCCTCTGACTGTAGTTGTCAACTTCTTTACCCATCTTTTCAAGCGATTTATACACATTCAGCACGTATAAAAGTTTCTTGAAATCTTTCCATCTTGGATTTTGAGAGTACCAAAGCTACTGCTACTTTCTAATTTCAGGAAACTTTAAAGCAATTCTCTGATGTTTATTTAATATTAATACAGTAGTCTCAACTCATAAATTTGTCAGTATAATGAAAAGAGATAGAGATGTCCTCTGCAGATGTAGAAGTTGATAGTTTTTTTCTAAATTTTTAAGAAAGCTTTCGAGACCTACTTAGTTATTCTCTATACATCTTTGCAAGAATTTGCCGGCTGCTATATTCTGGTCAAAAACCTATTCATCATCTAACCTTTCTTTATTAATTTCCTTTTCTATTATATCAATAGAGTGCAGCTTCAGTTGTAATTAGATAAGTGTTAATAAATAAAAAATGCATACTTTCACATTTATTGAAGATGAACATTTACATTACAGTCGATATTTCAGCCTTACAGCTTACATTGACTGTATTCTTATGGTCGTGTAACTGATAATCTTTCACTCATGAACACAATTCATCCCAAAAAAAGTACAATACATTCAGAATGTTATTAAAGTGTTATGGTGGAAGGCAAGAATAGACACAAAATGTATCTAAAATAATTGAATGACTACTAATGAATATCATTCACAACATGAAATAGAAGTAGGCCATAAGACATTGTACTATACTTGCTATAACTTTTCTTGGCTTTTTATTTAAGGCAGTGCTTTATTTAAACCTTAGGCCAGTTGCCACATAGGAAGTGTGAAAGAATGTATAGGATGATGTTCTTAAAGAACTCTACTACATACTGTAGAGAATCCTGTGTGCTCCCCAGGACCTGTGCAGTCAGGTTACTTTTGAACAGGTAAGTGGAGAGAAAATAAAGTGTCTTTATGGTTCTCCACCACTAGGAACTGTAACAAAAGGTTTGCACCACCTAACCAGGCAAATAAGACTTAAATAAGACATCAGTCTTATTTTACAGCTGAGCCTGTTTCCAAGTCCAGATCAACAGTTCATTCCTGCTCATCCTGCTGATCAGGGCAGGAGGGGTATTGTTGACTTTTAAGGGACATTCATGAGATATCTGTTGTGAGAGAGAGCTGGAACATTTTCTTTGTCACTGAATGGGCAGGTACAGGTTAGATCTTCTTCCCTCCATTTCCAGAAATTCTCAGACCTGGCTACAGACTATGACCTGACAGAGTCCCTTGGGTATTCATTCCTCAGAGAGAGTTATTCCCTAGAAAACCAGTACACAAATGGCCTTGGAAGACCATTAAACATCAGGGGCTTGTTAAAGTCACCATTTCTGTGATCAAGTGCTGAAAATGTTGATAACAAGTCTGCAATTATAAGTGTAAGATCTACTTGTCATGGGAAAGTACTGTCAGGATTTATATCATGTGCAGTGTAGTTCTGTCCCAGCTGATACTTCAATTCACATCACCTTTAGTCAGGAGCTACTTCTCTGCAGAAAGAAGTATAAATTAAAAAGAGTTAGAGTGCTGAAGCACTTGCAGATTCATATAGTGGAAGTCTGGGCAGGTAACTTTTATACAGAATAAATTCAGATGATACCTTTGGAAGTGCACAAGCCATGAAAATGGTATTTGTACAAGAGATCTACTGAAAATTAATAGTCCATGTGTTGGGAAGTTCATGTTATTCATATCTATGTTAAAAATTGTTCATGAAATGCTAGTTATAACAAAATACAGAATAATTTATGATTTCCTTATCTCCCCACTTTGTCATCCTAGGATCTAAGCAAGTTGGAAACACAAAACACAAGAAATGTTTCTGCTACCAAAAGTGAATCAGCAACTTAGTAACAGAATCACAGAATCACAGAATAATCAAGGTTGAAAAAGACCTTGAAGATCATCTAGCCCAACCATTAACTTAACACTGACAGTTCCCAATTACACCATATCACTAAGTGCTATGTCAACATGACTCTTCAACATCTCCATTTCTCTGTCTGCAGAATGCACAGAATATTCTAAAGTACATTAATGATGTATCTCATGTTTAATTTATATTTACTTAAATACAGCACACTCTAAAAGACAATGTACATACTTTTGGTATTGCTTACATTCAGAGATGAGAACTGAGAACAGAAAGAGGAACACTAGAACACAACAAGGACTTCACAGGCTTTTGTAACCACTCATTTTTTTTAGCACACTTTATGCATTTTTGTCTGTTTTGATACCTATTCTTTTGAAAAAAAAAAAAAGTATTTGGTTGGTTGGTTGGTTGGTTGGTTGTTTTTCAGGTTAGAGATTGATCTCCATATTACATAGTGAACTACAGGCCGTTCACCATGTATCTGAGAAAATGAGTAGTGCAGGGTGGGAAGAAGTTCTAGGAAATTTTCTAGGGAATTACTAATACAAGTTTCATTTCACCGTTCCTTTCTAATTCTTAAAACAGGGACCTAATATTAATGATAATAATTTGTTATGTCCTGTGTGCTTATATGACCAGGAATTTAGACTTCTGCACAATATTTTACAGACATCCTACAGGACAAGAGGAAAGGTTTCCCTTCCTGCTTATTCATATAAACATAGAAAAACAGAGAGGTAGAATTGGCTGAAAATGAGATTTCTGGCCTAGAGAACAAACACATAATGGCATAATAAAGTGGTTTTTGTTGCTAGTTAAATAGTTTCACCTGGAAAACAACTGTCTCCTCCAGTGGGATACGTCTGACACTGGAATTGCTCCACTGTAAGTGATATACAACTATTTTCAAGAGAAGATGCAATCCATATCTGTCTACCTGGGCATTTTCATGGAAAGAAGGAACATCTGGAAGGTAAAATTGTGTTCACATTTGAGAAATGCCAAGAAAATGTAAACAGCTTAATGAAAGAATAAAGGGGAAAGTGGCTGAGTCTGCAGATACAGGGAATCAGTGGTTACAACTTGATGATGTTTGTAAATAAGCATTATGTTGCATTCAGCATCTCCTAGAGTATCTCAGGGCCATAGAGAGAAGAATGGACATGGGTCAGTTGAAATTTTACATAATGTTTGCAATATCTAAGGAAAAGTCTTATTATGAAAGACATCTTGGGCCTTAGGCCTGCAAAGATACTTGTCTAGTTTTAAATTTAGGCCCCTATATTTCAGGGTCTGAAGCCTTATTTTTAAAACTTATTAAAGATGAGCATTTATTTAAACACCAGTTTCTGCTATCGTGAAAAATTCTTTCAGAACAAGAAGATTTCTGAGACGTGAGAATAGACTCAAAATCACTGTAAGTACAAGAAGTGAGAGGTACTATTGCTGCCTGTCCTGCTTGGAGTAGCGGTGATTTGAGACAGTGGAACTAAGAATTTAATAGATGGGATGATTAGAGGAAGGACCAAAGATGGGGAAAGGGAGGAATGAAGGTGGGTTGCAGAGGTGTGTGCCTATGGGGAGCACGGGCTTAGCTGCTCTCCTCCCTGCAAATGGGGACATGGGACCACCACAGCCATCTAGCACTGGGAGAAGAGGCATCCCACTACAAATGGCTCTGGCGGGGAGCGGTGAGGAAGCTCATAGGTCCCAAAGCCCACTAGATCTCCAGCAGAATGGAGAGTGGAGTAACTTCTTTTCTTCTTGTTTGGGTTACTCACAAAAAAAAAATCCAGTCAGCAAGCAGAAAACATAACGCATGATTTATATACCTAAATAACACAGGTAAGTATGAAAAATATTGTCAAGAATTTCAATGTTAACTTTTGGAGAGTTGTATAGTTTAGTATTTACTTTACTAGAACATTAAAGTTTAAAATTATTGCCGAGAGGACTTTATTCTCTAAAATATTAAGGAAACCAAAGAATCTTTACAAGTTAGAACTATTGTAAGATTCTAGTGTAGAGACTGTTTCTTGCTACAGGAAGTAAAGTGATTAGTCCAATGCAGTCCTGACCTCTAGGCACTACCACAGTAAATAAATTTAAAAAAAGAGATCTAACGTCACTTTATAGTTCTGACAAACTGCAGATGCAGTATTATTTCTGTTTTTCTATGCTTAGCATGACACACTGAAGAGTGGATAGCAACCATCTTGTAAAACTAACTTAGTTATTTGTATCTCTTTTGTGAAACTGCCTTTAGCACTTCAAAGTGTGAAACACGTTAGCCTATACCGGGCAACAAATGAAATGATGGCAAATATATTGTTAAAAGAAACTTCCTGTTAATTGCTTTTTAAGACAAAAACCTAGCCCTCATCATTGTTTTGTCTGTATAGCCGAAATTATCTTAATTCATTAACTCGGGCAAAATTGCACATTGCCCCCTGATGCATTAATGTATGCATATGCACGTTTAATTCACATTTCATTTCAATTTTAAGTGTGTGCTGAAGCCTCATCAATATTTGTAGCTAACCTTGCAAAGCAAAAAGGCTTTCCTGAGATTGCATTCTCACATATTTGTAGACGTTTTCTCCATAATTTCCAACGTTACTACATTCCCTTCTTTCCAGAGTAACAGACACCTAGCAAAGTTTCCCTTATGATCTTTCTTACATGAGCTCTGTATTCATCACTAAAAGAAGAAACAACAGATCACTGGAAACTTCTGGTTCAAGAGCAACTTGCAGGCAAAATATAATAAAGTTATATTACAAAATGTATGGATGTCTCACTTGTGAAGAAGGGAGTGAAGGGAATAGGCATGGAGGTGTGTCTCTGGGCAGAGGGCCCTGCTGCACTCATTTCTGGAAGGGGAAGGAAGAGAGAGTAGATTGGGAAAGAAGAGTTTTGGTTATTACTGACCTGGAAACTTGTAATTTCATCTGGTTTACTGACAGCAGAGTAGAGCATTACATTCTCCAGAGCATTTCAGGCAGCTTTTATGTAATCAATACAAAATTATGATGTCTAGAACAAGAGATGTATTTTAGGATAAATGTATCTCACATGGATTATTTCTGCTTGGGTGTCTGGTAACAAGGCTACTCTTGCTATGAAAAAAATGCTTGTATCTAGTTCTGAGTTGACATGGCTCTTACTAAAGTAATAATTTTATCAAATATATTTATAGATTAAAAACTGAAAAGAAAAAAAAAAGCTTTGTGAGTCCTTCTTTTTTTTGAAGCAGGAGAAAACCTTGTATCCTCAGAATTCACTCTCTACTACCAAAATAACGTCTTCATTGACTTTATAGGTTGTGACACAAGTTAAGAGCAGAGTATGTAGTGGTTCTGTTCCAAGTGATAGCATGTAGTGAGACATCTAGTCATGTAGCTGTCCCAGGCAGACAGGGGTCACATTCAACCTCTATCATGGATCTTTTGCTAGAATGAATGTTATAATAATACTCCTGGTAAAAGAAAATAAAAAAAATAATTAAAAAAACCCCAACAGTAAATATTTAAAGGGGTGAGTCTAACTTTGTATCTGCTTGAGAAATGCTCACATTTTTTAATCCTATCATGAATGGTGATGCAACAAAATCTCTAGGAAGAAGAGCATTTGAAGTTTTCCCTTAGAAAAAGAAAACTAATTGAAACTATACAAAATTCATGTTACAATTACAGTTTAAATATTGGGATTATAAATCTATGAAGCATCTATAGACTGAATTGTATGGTATACACGTGATATTGCCTCTTTGGGATGTTAAATTCTATCCTGCATCATATATGTTTATGTACCAATTCAGTTGACTTTGGAAGAGGTTACATAGATAGGGCTGAAGCCAAAATTAAGCTCCTAGCTGTTATAGGAGGAAAAGGTCAAAGCAAAATTAGGATCTTAACATTTGAATAGATGCATTAAATTATGCCTCTAAAAACAGTAAAATAGTTACCAGAAAACTGTATTTATGGTAATTGTGTCAATTGTGAATAACCTCTTAGAGAAGACTGAAACAAGATTTAGCCTTCCTGACATGCATAAAGAACCACAACTTAAATCTACATACGGAATATAGGAAAAAAATGAGTTCATTTACACACCAAAGGAGGCTACAAAGGCTTAAAGTCATTGTGCCTTTGACAATTTGACTCCAGGCAAAGGTACAGAGATACTTTTGAAGTTGTGAGAACATAAGCATGTACAGGGAGTAGCAGGTCTTTACTCATTACATATTTGTAAAGGATTTTTGAAAACTATCTTTGAAGATAGAAAGAGACTTCTCCAGTGAGAAAGTTTTTCTGTGCCTGGCATTTTATATTTTCCTTTCTTATGGTAAATGCCTTCATATGGCACCAAGCAGAACTTTTAGGCCAGAGACTAAGATCATACTGTGCTGTAGGGCTGATTCTAAAGAAAGCTCAAATCAACCACAAGACTCAAGTGAGGCTTATTCAGGATCTAAAGCCACAGCTTTTTCATTCTGATTTCTAAGGGCAAAACCCAGCACTGACTATGACTTTGAGCAACTGAACTGATTTGACTGAAAATGTAACATAGGTGAGTTTTAGCATATGAGACAGTTTGGGATTTAAAAAAAATCAGCATCTTCTACAGTTTTTTTGTTTAGCCTCCTGTACATTATATGGTCTGTTTTGTTAGCTCAGCTCTTTTCCTCAAAATCTAATGAGTCTGAAGAATAATGTAGTTGCTTACTGTGTGCTTCATCATGTTCTGATTATGTTTTGCATTTAGTGAAGGGACCAGAGTTGCATCTCCTGCATATTACCTAAAGTATTGTCTCTCAGATATTGGAAGAAGGAGGAGAAGAGAAAGACAATAAGGAAAACTATTACAGAGCAAAAGTATCGCAGGCTATAAAGAAACGAACAGAATGTGGGACAGGACGAGATCCGTTGGCAGTCATCTGGTATCTTTGCTACCCGTTGGTGTCCCTATCTCTACCGTTTGTCAAATATTTGGTAGCCATGTACTTGTTTCATAATTCCTGAAGTAGACTTACTTACATAAATCAACTGTTCTTAGACACATATTAGGAAAAAAACTAGAAGTTAAAACTTGCTTGTCCCTTTTGACCATATACTGCTTAAACACATTCCCACTCAGGGCTCTAAAGTCTGAATGGGCATGTTACAATTCACCAAAGCAAGATTTATATAAAGACACAAGGCTAAGACTAAAATATGAGATAACCATAATTTCCAATAAAAATGTTTAAAGTTGACAAGAGAACATGACAGTGGATTTACATGGATAAGAAGCATAGCTAGTTGTCCATAGCTTTAAGTTAAGTCTTTAGTTGCAGTGGCTTTACAGTTCAGATCTTATCTACTTCATGTTCCCTGTTATCAGCGTGATCTGTCAATGTAAAGCAGTAAGGGTACTAATCCTGCAAGTCTTTGTAAAGTTCTCTTTGACCAAATGTTTGAACTGGTTTTAAATTACTGTGAAAGCACTGTAGGAAAAAAAAATGTTGTTGCTGTTTTACACCTATCTAGACATCTGCAACTACTGAAGACATTTCAATATTAATCTTTGATAATTCTCCTTTTTAAGGCCCACTCAAATGGTGCTGCAGTGGGGGAAGGCAGGGAATATAATTGTGGTGTTTTTTGAATCACAGACTGAAGTTTTCTTTAAATGCTTTTAAAAATACACTTTTAAAAAATTAAATATGAAATTAAGGAAACCTGTGCTAAGGACTATACTTTTACCTTACTATACACTTTTACAATACTATCTATAGAAATTACTTTTATTTAAACAAAAAGCTATGACCAAGTCATTACAGTTGTGAAGAAAGTTAAAGAAATCACTCAGCTGTTGGAAATCATTGGCTAAGCAGATGGAGTCAAATTAAGCTAGCCTTTATTTGAGAGTATAACCTGTTTGTAAATGCAAAGAATATGTTCTTAATTTCAATTTATTTTACTATTTGAACTCAATTATTATCTTATTCTATGTCAAAAAGTAATTAGGATTTTTTTTTTAAAAGTATAAAATATGTTTTCTTTCTCTAACCTTTGAATAAACGTTACATGACAGAAAATGAGCTCTATCAGTTATATATTCTTGTGGGGTGCCATGGCCAGAAACTAAATTACAAACAGTATTATATTTGTTTAATAAATCACTTAGCTTATCAAAACAGGTTCTATTTAAAATTGACTTTTCCTATATATCCAGTACATTTACAGTACACAAATAAACAATTTAAAAATGCTGGCTTTGTACCATTTTAATTGAATTCCAATTTCCAACCTGATGAAGCTTGACAGAAATCACAATTAAAAATGAAATAATTATCTAACAAAAAAAAAAATGCACCATTCACCACTCTCTATCATAAAAAACCCAACATGTAAAGACTAAGAATCTGGATAAATGACTCCTGAACTATAGAATTGTTTAATAGACAGATATTTAGGTTATCTTTCTCTCTAGGAGTAAAAGGCACAAATTTAGTGAGAAAGTCTGTATTCAGTCACCATATTAGTAATCAGCCAACAGGAATCAGTGTCTCTTTTCCATTCTTTTGAGGAAAAAAATGATAGAAGATATATGCAAAAAATTTTAAAATTGCGGTTTTGAAATGCAGGTTTCTTGTTTGCTGATTTAAATCATGATTAAAGTTTGTGATTTAAAAGGTTTTTCAATCATTTTGATTTAAAGTAATCCACCCTCTACTACTTTAAATGTGGTTTATGCTGGCAAAATGAGCACTGTCCATAGTTCAATCTTCCTAAATAGAGCAGAAACCAGGGAATATCAGCATCAGAAAGAAAAGGAAAGCTTCTCCATTTCTGTAAGCAGCTGACCTGCCACAATGAGGGCAACTCAGATTTCTCTGTCCTCAGTGTGTCCTGGACTGAAGCCAGACCTATATTATGAAACACTTTTTAAACTAAACCAGTTTCTGCTTTCCAGAGCAGAGCAGAAAAAACAGCATGAATCCATCTCTTACTCAGTGTTTACATTGTAGGCAATGGGTAAAAGTACTCCAAATATTTATAGACTAGATTTTTTTCAAGGATTAGATACCTGAAAGTGTAGATTGGGACTTCTGAGAATCAAAATAGTTGCACAGATTTCATTTTTAAATCAGTGGGAACTGATTACCCCAATAACTTGAAAATGCTACTAGGCTTTTACACATATTTCTCATTATATAAGTAACCTTAAAATATGTTCCAAATACTTATGAGCACAAGGTTCTTTTGAATAAATGATCAGACATACAGTCCAGCTGTTTGTACACAAGTAAACTGCACACACACACTTTTAGCCCATCATGGACCAGCAACACGATGCATTCACTTAAACCTCTGGTTTACAGGTTTTAAGGCTTCCTGCTGTCCATAGCTAGCTTATTTTCTAAGGGGTTACCTAAGGTAACAATAGAGTTTCTTTGTGCCAACTGAACATGCATAGATACCATACCAGCTGTGAGTAACACTGCCCATAAATTCTTAAACATAAAACTTAAGCTGACGAATTTGGCCTCACACTTGTTTGCCTCAATAGGCTATGAGAGAGCACCGAGGCCACAGTCAAACTAAGCAGCTCAGTAGTTCAGACCCACAGACACAAGGGAATCCAAGTTTTAAGGAATTTCAGTGAGAATTTGGACCTTCTGTTCCACTCAAAGTCTTACTTTTTTACAGGCAGTCCTGTGTTTTCTGACTTTTTGTCTCTCCAGGTAATTAGGCTGTTGACTTTGCCTGGTACTTATGAACAAGAGCAGACTGGTTCCTTCAAAAAATCATTGCCAAAACTTATATTTTCCTTACCCCGCTGCAAAAGGTGTACTATCTGCTTCCTCATCAACACTGAAAACCAGAAAAAGAAGACATCTTTTCATTTTGCAAATTTGCAAAATAAATTCTATAGAAATGTCCTAACTCAGTGCTTAAACAGCATCTAACTGAAGCTAGGAAACACCTCACATGCCTTTAGTCATCCAAATGAATTATCTAATCTAATTTATTCATCTAGGCCCCTTTTGCAGTCGGCACAACTCGCACCTCTAGCAGCAACTCATGAATTACCATGAGAAGTAGCTATCTCCCTCTTGCCTGTAGTGTGACTTTGCTAAACTTTTTGCCAACTGGAGACTGTTGTTAGCTTCTGGCCATCACACTCATGAAGTCATTATGATTTTACCCTCTGGCTCTTGTGTGTTATTTCTCATACATTATCAGTTTCACATATATTAATCTTCAAGCATACAGATCTTGTGAAATCTGCCTTTTGAAATGGTTTACATCTTAAAACTATTTTGTAGTTATCAGATAGCCCGAGAAAAGGACTGAAATCCAGAAGCTAATTTTGATTTTGTCACTGACAAGTTGTGTGTGGCCTCGGGGCTAGCCTGTCTCCTTGCAGCCTGCTCCAAGACAGAGGAAATATGTAGTTGCACACTCTCAGCAGCAAAATAAGGACTGAATTGTGACTCATTGTCACATTTCTGTTTGACTCCTGCTTCTCTCTTGCTCCGCTGGGGAAATAAGTTGTGGCAGACAAACAGCTGGCATAGAAACCTTGTGTTTCTCCTCTCCTCACCTCCCTGGATTAGATCAGTGCACAGTCTCCAGTGCATTGCAGCAGGCAGAGCTGAGTCTCTGTTCATTCTTCCGTGCGGGGGAGGATAAAGTGCCAGGGGACAGCCATCAACCTTGCAGTGTGACCTGCAGTAGATTGGACTAGAAAGGACTAACTATGGGCTGCTGCTGGAGCTACTGTGCACATACAGATTAAGCTGTACATTGGTAGAAGCAGTTTCTCAGAGGTGCCAGGCTTTTTGTATTCGTATCTCAGCAGTGGCAGCTCTAACTACATCTGCCATTGAGTTCAGTCCAACCCTTGTGTTCATAATCACAACAGAGTAGCATAGTTAGATACCCATGGCTTTCTAGGCAAGCTCTTAAATGGATCACAGTAAAGTCTCTGGCCATTACAGAATACTCAATAACAGCTGAAATGTGATAATTAATAATAATAAATTATTATTATTATTATTGTTAATAATAATAATAAAAATCCCAAGAGTGTTGCAAAGACAGAGTACTTAGTATTTGTACTGAGATTTTTTTGTTTTAAGACTTCCACTTTTTAATAGTACATTTCTGTGGTTGCAATTACATGTAATATGAGGATGCTGAAGATAATCCTTCGGAATCTTCTCCTAAACATTTGCCAGCAGGAGACCTAGGTCCTGCCAACTTTCTAAGGACATATATAAATTGCTCTTTTCAGAGATCTCCTTTTGTCTTTCACTGGGCACGCTTCACCAGCATTTCCACAACTAACAATTTGTACCCGTGGAAATGAATAGGCAGCCCTTGTAGCCTGCCATGCAGGTAGACAGGCCAGGGTCTTTGCTTGGCTACATTTTTAAGCTACTTAGTCTCACTGTCATTACAGTGATGTTGACCTGACAGAGCACCCCATCAGCCCTGTGCATCTGTCTCTGAATAGATCAAGGTATTGACATGGGCTGTCAGAAGAAGATACCTTGAGATGTGCACCAACAGCATTACTCTGCCAGGGCTGGACCATCTCTCTAAACCAGCAGGCACACTGGACATGGCCGTGTCGAAACCTGCATCACTGTTGTGCTGTTGTGCCGTGCTCTCTAACACGTCAGCATTGTACCCCAAAAGTCAGAGGAGCCTGACAGTCTGATGTGTGGCTGCCAGTGTAAAATAGTTAAGAATACCTATCACAAGGAGCAAGTACTTTAATCCTAATAATAATAGCAATGTCACGAAGACCCCAGCAAATCATGGGCCAGGATGTAGCATGAAACAAAATAAAATCAAAAAGGAATTGTGTGAAGCAAGAGGTATTTTAATTGTTTTTTATTTGTCCAGACTATATGTTGCTGAAGTTTAGATCTGAACTTTCATATTGTCTTGTGAGTGCCAGTAGTAGCCCCAGAGGAAAATAAACTGCAGTGAAACATTAGCCCCAGGCTGAATTCTTAATTTTGTGCCATAAGTAAAATTTCCATCCCATGGATCCAGAGTTTAAAAATCAGCCAATCAACATAAGTCCACCCAAAATATAAGAAAACAAAACAAAACTAAACTAAACTAGTTATATGGCTTATTTACCTGTCATGCTGAATGTCAGATTTCTGTGGAGCTGATGTCCCTTATCATCTGAAATCTATTGCTTTACACAGAAAAAACACAGAAGACACACAGTATTGCTTATAGTGTAAAAACACTATAAAATCACTATAAAAACATTTTCTGATTCTTTGTTATATTTTTATTTTATTTTAAGGTCTTTTATTTTCTTATTTAATAAGCTAAATGACTGAAAAGTCACTTCCAGATTGATTGAAAAGTCTTCTATTTTTGCTATTAATTTTGGACTAAAAATCTTGTTAATTTGGAGGGGTTTTTTTGCTTGGAGAAACTTGCAAGAGGTACTTCCATACCGCTCCTCTGACACTAATGGTATTAATGCAGAAATTTTGGAAGACAAATTTAATTTCACAGATTTCCCTGATAGCAGTTACAAAATAACCAATATTTCCAACCAACCTGGTTAAGAATATCCAGATAAACTAGTGCTAGCATTTGGATCAGGGCTGTCAGGCCAAGCCACCTGTTTTGGTAGTGTTTGCTGCCAGAAGCAAATTATAGATCCGTCCAACTGCTGATTAAAAAATCATACGCACATCATCTCCTTGCTGTAGCTAACCAGACATAAGGCAAGTATTGTACAGTTTGACACAGGTCTAACATCAATCCTTTAGAAGACAAAAGGCTCACTTTCTAATAGTGCTTAATGCAGATCATCTTACAAATATTAACAATGAAAAATGGAAGGTGAAAAGTACAACTTTCATGCACTGAAATGCCACATAACCTTGACAAGAACAATAAAAATAGCTTTCAGAAGACTGCTTAAAAACATTTTTTTTTGCATTGTCATTATTAAATTTGGATAAACAGTAGAATAATCCACACTGGAAAAAAAAAGGCTGGAATGAAATTCCACTAAAATATTCAGTATTAAATTTAAAGAAGGTTGCATTTTAAATATATCCCCTGTCTGACTGTGGTTGATAAAATATTGTTATGCATCTAAAATGTTATTTAAATATGAATGGTCAGGAAATATTAAAGTACATGAAATATTCATATTTTAGAATATGTATTTATTGGTTAATACAATTGGCTTTCATTATTGCAGGCCTAGCTCTGGCATACTTATTTCAGCATAATTTTCACTGACTCCTTTAGAAGTTTACCTGAATAAGGATTGCAGAGTGGATAGCTTTTACCCTTCAGTAACTTCATGTACAGTTCACAAATACTCTGTGCTCTTTATAGAAAAATCAGGGCCACCAAACCAAGCTATTTTGACTCTGGCAAATCTCTGGTTATAAGGAACTACCAAAGCTTTACCTGAGCAAAGGCTTGAGTGTGGAACCACCTGATATTCAGACATTCCCCTTCTTGTATCACTCTAATGGAGCTGCCTAAGCAGCGTTCTGCAAATGAGACTAACGCTATTTTTAGAGGTGAACAGAGATCTAGCTTCAGTAACTGGTACAAACTCTGGCTACAGGAGTGAAAAAGAGAAAAGAAAAAACAGGTAAGAAAAGTACAAAACAATCTGACAAACAAAATTAAATGATCCTGGAGTGAAAATGGTATTTGCTAAGAGCAACAAATCATATTGACATGCTAGCTCAATTACACTGTCAAAGTACATATCATTTTTGGTTAATTATATTTGAAAATAGTTACTGTACCTTCTGCTGCAATCTCGGCCATGGTGGTGATGGTAAGAGATACTCTGTTAAAAAGGTCAAGATCTACTGTGGCAGCTTAGATAATACTTCTGGGTTTCTGGCTCTTGCAGGAGCTGAAGAGTGAGAATGAGGGAGGTCCTCTGCTTTTTCTAATTCTGTTCCTTCTTCTTTTGCACCCCTCTGAACTTTCTGTTTCCTCTGCAGACTCCTGCCCTTCCAGAGCAACCTAAGGCCTTCCAGAGGCAACACTTAAAGCTCAGTCTTAAGTATCAGCTTCTAACAGAAATAGCCATGCCCAACAGTGAATCTCCAGCGTGTTTTTCCTAATATCTGAAGAACCATGCACACTACAAATAAAAAGTATAAAAGACCAGCTCTAAACAGGATAGGAACACATGGAAAGGCAGCAAAAAACAAAATAACTGGGAAAGAGCTGTTTAATGCTCCTGCAGCCTTGCTAGCATAATTGTAGTTCTTTGGGGGGTATGTCAGGAAACATGAAATATAGAGTTCAAAGTAACCTTATCCATCCCAGCTCAACTTTATTCTTAGCACACTCAGTGCTTAGCACATTCTTCCTGGCCTTATTTGGTTTGGGGAGGGTCCTATGAGGCTTACCGCTGACTAAGGGGGAGGGTAAATTTAGGTGATTTTCTCCACTTTGATTCTTAGACACAGTTCAGACCCAACTAAGACACCACTTTAAACCTGTGAAACTGGTAACTTCTTCAGTTTGGATTTTTTTGGTACTCTTCTGATTTGCTGCAATTATCACACATACCTGTGAAGTTCATCTGAGTATTACAGAACACTGTTAAAAATGTAAATAGTAGTAGTTTATGTAGATGAAATGCATGAAGGTAATATGAAAAAATATTAAGCAGATCAGATTTTTTCTATGTCTGATTCATGGAAACAAAAAGCTCAAAAAATCTGTGATTTTAAACGAGATTTTATAAAACTGAAAACAAATACCCTTTTAAAACCATTTAGAGGAACAAAAATATTAACAATTTAAATAAGAATAATGATTTAAAAACCTGAGCAATCTTTTCATTGCATTGTTTGCAATTTCACAGCTGTGGAATTATGTATGTGGGCAAGAGCTTGAAAATGAAATTAGCAAAAAAGTACCCTCAAGCCAGCATACCTCTACATAAATGTCATCATCACATGAAATCAGAAACCATCTTAAACAGTTCTTACTAGGGAACCTATAGTCACCTCATCTCCACTACATGGGCTGGCATTTGCTCTTCTCATCTTCCCCCCAGGAGATATAAGCACCTGGCTCTGTGGCAAAGTATAAGAAAAGAAACCTATCCAGTGCACAAGATGCAGAAGTGAAGGTTCACTGAACAGTTTACAGTCACAAACAGGATTTTTCTCTTCCCTCTAGTCCAACACACTTCAAACCCGCCACATGTTTGAAAATGTTAGCCTTTTCTAGACAAAGCTTACAATCAGCGCTCCATCCCCTTTCTTCTTCATCTCTACTGACGAAATCTTTTGCACTGGCAAGTTTTGATTCTGATCATCCTCCTAACCCTCCGTTTGCTCCTTTAGCCTGTCTTTCAGAACATCCTCCTTGCTAAGGCTGATGAAAAGATTTTAAAGAAAACCTGATTTCTTCAAAAATACTCTTTCATGAATACCAAAATGTTCTGTGGAATCACATTCTCATCAACAAAATAGCTGCCCACAATAGCTCAGTGGTTAGTAAAGGGTGCTAGGATGTGTGATAATATGGCAAAACCCTTGTTCTTCTTCATTACTTCTTTCTCTTTTGCTGGAGCAGTTCTATGTTACATGAACAGTTAAATATTTTGGGTTATCTGTATTTTGACAGCTATGCGACTTGCTTGAGATGTGGGAGGTATCATCTCAGCTGAATACCCGAAGCACAGAGCTAATCAATATTGCGAAGTCAGGATTGCTTTTGCTTGTCTTGCTATTCAAATTGAAATAAAATAATAAAGGCTCAGTTTAGGTATATAAGAAGAGAGAACTGGGGAAAATATAAATGTCTGAATTTTGTTCTTGTTTTATGTAGCAAGATCCTGAGACTGTGGACTCTGCACAGACATATCTGTTTGTGTAACTGTATGTGTGTGGTTGCCTGTCCCTCACTATTTCCATTTCAGCTCCTACCACCTGCCCTCTCGCCTCCATGCCTTACTTCCTTTGCTGCTATTTATGCTCACCCTCAATCATAGGCTCATCTTCTGAAAGCAAAATATAAAAGCAGAGGAAGTGAGAGAATCCAACTGGAAATCAATTTTCCACAACAACAACCCAGTGGCCAGAAAGAGAACTGCTTGGTAGTCTCTGCATCCCTTGTATATGCAAAACATTCATTCTGGAAAGCAGGCAAAAGCTGTCATATGCACAAATATCTTACAGCAAGTATAGCTCTAGGCAACTATTGGAAGTTACACAGTCGCTCACTCTAAGGGGGGCAAAGTCAAGGGAGCTGGCTGTCACCTTTGCTGAAGATAATCATGGCTTTTGTAAAAATACACAGAACTGAGGTAAACCAGGTTCTGCTTATGTGTATGTACATTTATTCTGAAAAACAAACATTACCATCTGAAGATTATACAGAATATCATATTTCTTCTTTAGGAGTCTAAGCAAGGCAATTCTCAAAATTTTGTTTAAGGCTCATTAGAAATCTTGTTAAAATCTGAAGTTTAGCACCTGACTCAAGTTTAGGAGTTTCTTCTACACTAATCTGTGAAATCACACTATGCAGAACGCTGTCACAAAATCTATAATCTTCATCCAACAAAGTAAACATTAATTTCCTGACCTAGCTTATATATTGAACCTGATCCAGAATGTGTTTTGGTGGGAGCGTTCTCTGTCTAACCTCATAGGAATTCTTCTTTTGTAACATGTCCTTTCTCTCTCCTTATTCATATTTCAAAGAATAACAAGACTGAAAAATTTAAAACTACTTTGGTTCTTGCAAGAGATATCCAAGCCTGGACATACACAGTTTCTCCTAATTTTCTTCCCATCAGGTCTCAGGCACAATGTAAAAATGCTCTTGGCTCAAGTTAGCAATAGGTACTCCCTTCCCACTTACAGGGGCTACATGGTAAACAAACTTTCCTGGGATCAGATCTCATATTCAGTGGAGATGGAGAGAGTTGTAGCAGCAGGCTGTGTCCCTCCTCACACCAGATTCCTGAGATATACAAGTCTGTGTTAAAGAAAATAAAATGAAGATTGTCTTTACTCTATAGTTGCCTGTAACAATCTTATGAAGAGGGGGGAAGGAAGTACTGTATGCTGCTACAGATGTCTGTGTGTGACCATGTACCTTGATCTCAGATAATGTGTATTTCAGTGAGAATCGTAACTGATGAATCAAAGAAAAGCAATTATTTGAACATCTTATTTTAGGAAAATGTCAGAGGTTTACTATTTGACAAACTCTAATACAAACTCCTGCTTTTAGATGAAAAGTTGCGTTGTTCATATAATCAAAGTAAGACCATATGAATACTTTATGAGCTGATTTCTGGATTGCCTTGATGATATTATTAAAAAGGGAATAGGGAAAGACAATAGATCACATTGAATTACTAGGTAATGAGAAGAGAGACTTTCATACCAATACAAGGAAGGATTTGAGGAATTGAGTAAAACCGTCAGTCAACAAGAAAATGCAGAACAATATTTGAGCTTGTCTGTTAACACATTACTGAGGAATTCTCAGAGTTCAGGCATACAAAATCAAACTAAGCAAAATAAAACTGTTTTGTATCTCAGTGCATGCACAGTAGCACAGCAGGGTCAAGGAAAGGAAACTTAACCTTAACTCCAATATATCTGATGAATCCTTGGAGTATGTTGTCATCAGAAACAGCCAGTAATCAACTGATAAGAACTAAATATAGGATGCAAGTATAATGTTAGGAAGAGGGTGGATGGTACTGAATCCAGTGAATAGTAGACACATGCAGAAGCAAATATAGGATTAGAGTGATGTCTGTCACTGTGCTTTGATGTGCATATGAAGAAAAATACTGATATTTGTTTGAGGCATCAGCTAGTTTCCACTGAAACAGACATTTCCACTCCTTTTTTTTTTTTTTATTATTTTTGTTTAGGAATGTTGTTACTTATAGATGAGAATTTCATTCAGTCTCAGTGGTAATATCCTGTGTTTTTCAGTATGAATAGGAGCACACATTCATATTCTGATGTCCTTGAAGTCCAGATCAGTCAGAGATGTCAGAAATGGTCTATGGACCATTACACGACTCTAAAGTAATTGTTTTCCATTTGTGATTGATATTTCATGAATAACAGTTGCACGTTTTTAGAATCAACATGACCAAAGTGTAGACTTATTTTGGATAAAGTACAGAACTAAACAAGACCTAGGTATCATATCTGATCTAGGTTAAAGCTTGGTATATGTTTTAACTTTCTCATAAATCAGTCTGCTTTATTTTTCAATTAGAGAGTTGTATACATATTACCTTTAAACAATTTCTTCTTTAATATGTAGGAGACAGTTGAACTCCATAGTAGATCTGTCCTACATTTAATGTGAGCAACTGACAGACAGTTAAGAAGACCTGTCTCTGTAGGCAGACTGGTCTGAATGCAAATCAGCCTCTGCCTGGGGACAGCTGACAAGCACACTGGGGTCACATCACCTTGGCACTCTGAGCTCATTAAGGGGCATTTGGTAGGTTAGGTTACACAAAAAGAAATTACTCCAAAGCTACATGATAGAAACTCAGCAGGCACAAAAGAAATGAGTAGAAATGAAAAGAAATGACAATGAGTATTTCACTTTACCATAGACAACACTCCCAATTAGGCATCATAATGCAAAACTGCTGATGTAACCTCAGTCTGAGTGTGTAACTGAATAATTAACCATTTCTAACATTCAAAAAGGTCCACTAATTATGAAACTACTTCCAGGAAACAAGGATGTTACAAGATATCCTACTTGGTCTTCTTGTAAGCTGACTGAGTAGATGGTCAGTGGAGGGAAATCAGGCTAAAACAGCCCCTTTAGGAGAGTGGGGTTTTTTTCAGTGTTCTTTGCTCTAACTGTACCAAGTATTACTATGAGCTAGGTTCAGGGAGGGCATCTATTACAGCATGTCAAGGTGGACTGCATTTGGATGAGCTTTAGCAGTTCCATATTACATGCTTTTTCTTTTCCTTTGATCTACTTTATTCTTGATATTTTAATGACCATTGTTTTGTTAGTACCCTGTGGCTTTACTTTCACATCTGGGAAATTTCTCAGAAGCTGTCTCACAGATAAGACAACCTCCATGGTAGTGAAGAAGGGATATCTGGAACTGACCCTTTATAAGAAGCAATGACAAAAAGCCCACCTTAGTTGCCCTTTTCTTCAGGACAAACTGCATCCAAGGTTGATGGTGTACAGAACATAAAAAGTAGCCAACCAATTAGTAGAGATGGGGGTTGGCTCTGACATAACAAGAATTATCCTTGTCATAAACACTGAGAACTGTTCTAATATCCTAATGGGCTTCGTGTGCTGGCTGGTCAAAAAAGTTCTTTCAAAGCAAGATGACTTCACTTCTGATGATTTTTTCCTTGAGAATAGAATTTATTTTTTTTAAATGACTGCTTTTTCGACATTTTATTTTAAATCAAGTTTCTATGCTGACTCACCAATATATCACACAGTTATGTGTAATAAAAGAACAAAATCATTCCTGAACTTCAAATTTCAGACCCAGCTCCAAATTTCCACTGATACATTTCAAGTTTGTTTTTGGACCTTTCTCTTAAAAAAAGTTTCAATAGAAATCAGCATATAAATTTTGGTTTCTTTTCTAGATAAGATCATAGTTGAGCACACTGCCAAAAACAGATGAAAAGAAAGACAATTTTGGACAAAATTCTTATGTGAAAAGACAAAGACTAGTATATGTTCTCAAGCCAAGTAATTGCAAAAACTATGGAGTAAAACTAGCACTTAAGTATCTTCACTAATGTAACCCCTTTGGGGATGCTTGAAACTATCTGCTCAGACTGACCTTCACAACCAAGGGGAAATCTCACCTTCTTTTCTATTTAATGACTTATTCTTCTGCTTGATATGTTACGTTATGTACCACATGTTCTTAGACACTCAGACTTGACTGGACTTCCCATAGTCACATTAGCAAAGGATTCCCCTTGTAAATAACTCTAGTCAAAACCTCAGGAGGCCCATATGGATTTTGACTCTTTCATAGCTTTTCTGAAAGCAGACGCTTGGGCACAGTGAATTAAAAGCCACTTCCAAGCTAAGCTCCATTTATTTGATTAGAAATGCAACAGTAGTGTGGAAATAGGCTTGGATAATAGAAGGTTATACATCCTAGACCTTTCTTGCAAATTTAAGTAGGCCTTTTTGTCCTGGACGTCCCCGTGCATGTGATACAGTTGCATCTCTAGGAGTGGTCCTGCAGACAGTGTGTGTCTCCTGTGAGGTTTTTTTAACAGTGGGTTTTCCTGTTATTCCCAGGTCCCTCTTTGCCCTGGGACATTAAGACCTGCTTGAGCTATACATTTCCACAGATGGGATAGATATCAGCTCCTGGCAATGGATAAATCATTCTTTGGCTCCTGAAATACAAAAGTCTGCATCTGGAATTAACCTTTTTTGTGCCACAAAGTCAGTCACCCAGCCAGCAATACAAAAACCTACAATGCAATATACTTAAGAAAAACTGACATCTGTTATGTGTCACAAGTATGCATAGAGACAGAGACAGAAGAAAGGAGAAAAAAATATAAAGGAGGCAAAATATTTCAGCAATTATCAGCTATAAGAAAGAAATTACGTGAGAGAAACCAGATTTATAAAAAAATGTTTGCTTCAACAATAGCTATAATTTTTCTTTGTGTTTCCTCTTTCTTTCCTCCATATTCTAGCCACAGTCTTGGACAGATCAAAGTCAGAACTTCAGATGAAGAACCCACTTTATTATTATTATCATCACTATTTAAAAAGAAAATCTAAACGGGGAGCTTTTTCATTAGGCAATTTAGCTTCTTTACAGAGTGCAAGTGGAAGATATGAATTAGTAAATTCAACCTTGTCAGTGTTGACAGCTGCAACTGCACTGAAAAAAGTATATCTAAAAAATAAAGGATCACTTAAAAGGAGAAATAAGTTTGAGCATTAATGTCTTTATCACTCATCATAGTGGATATATACTGATTTTCCTTGAATAGTACGTCACCATTTGTCACTGTCAGTCACATCAGATTCCTGTCCAAGCTCCAACATATGTCCAAAGTCAACTTCTTAATGCAAACCATAAAGAATATTTGCCTGCAAAGCGTTTACTGAAGAGAATTGCTACTTCTTCTTTATTCCTCCCCCTGTTTCCCTGAAAGAGCAGAACACAGACGAAATGTAGAGGAATACAGTGGTCCTTAAGGGACAGTTAAACCATTTCTTTTTCCAAATTCACAGTTTAAATGAAAATAAAAGTGTTACCCCAGAGACACAGAGTAGAAGATCCTCAGCTGCGTCCCCAGAGCTCGGAAGGCAAGGCAAGGACATTGGGGACTTTTGGAAGTTCCCGGCTGCATTCCTGGGGCCTGAGGAAACCGTGCAGCTCTGGTACAACTGGCACAAACCGCAGCTGCCAAGGAGCTGTTGGCAGTTGTTCCCTGTGGGGTGAAGGGGCCGTGCAGCCAGATTCAGTAGTGAAGGACACCGAGCCGTTGTGCCACTGTAAAGAAATCCAGACTGGGACACAAGTATTTTCTGCATCAGGGGGATTTGGCTTCCAGTGTAAAGGTTTGTGCTTGAGATTATCTTGTGAGTCTTGGAAATTATAACTGTAGTTGTATATTTTAAATTCATAGACAATTTTTGAAGTGGGCATTTGGCTATAAAATCCCATTTTTATATCCCTAGTGCCTTAAAAATTTTCCTCTCTGATCACTTGTGGTTCTTCCTCTTTCCTGAGCTACCTGGACAGTTCAAACTTTTGTTCATATGCATGTCTGGTGAAAGGTTTTGTGAAGCAAACGTAACCTGGATATTTGGATTCTGCTTCACTTAACAATGCTACCTTATAATGAACTAGAAGAAACCATGTTTCTTGTTACTTAGGTAACAGACAATTGAGAGGGGAGTTTGGGGATTTTTTTTGTTAGGATTTTTTTTTTTTGTCTGAGAGAGGGAAGGTAGCTAGGGTTTTACTTAATCTCTGCGGAAGACAGATATAACAATACTCTTATTCCCCACATTTCAGAGTAACAGCAAAAAATGTTATCTGTTCTACAAATAA
Source organism: Strix uralensis (assembly GCF_047716275.1). NCBI lineage: Eukaryota > Metazoa > Chordata > Aves > Strigiformes > Strigidae > Strix > Strix uralensis. The sequence continues at coordinate 59,006,341 of NC_133974.1, forward strand.
GAAACAGCATGACAGCTGGGTAAAGCAACCCTATGGTTCAACTGCACTAATAACAAAGGTCAGACAGCACCAAAACTTGACAAATGCAGGACTGGAAGTACAACCAACCAGAACGTGCACTTTTCACACATCACCAAATTTAAGCTGATGTTCATGACCATGTTTATGTCCCATATGCTGCAAAGAGGTGCATGACAGAAATTTGGGTGCTGTGCAGTCCTGGGGGGGGGGGGGGGGGGGGGTATGCACAGAGACAGAAGACTGCAAGCAGTGAGAGGTGCATGCCACAAGCAGGGTTATGTACCCAATCCCCCTCCTTTGTTACCCGACTTGACAGACTTGCTCTAAAAATCACACTATCCAGCTTCCTTTACAGCATTTGTCAAATGAGTCCTTCTTACCCCACTGTCCCTATTGGTACATTTCTTTTCTTAGTTAAAAACAACTCTTTATTAGTCACAGCAATGCCCTGACAGTGACCAGCAAATGCTACTAGCAGACTAAATCCTAATGGTCTTTTTAAACTACTCAGAGTAAGTTACCAGTTCTTCCACTCCATAGTAACACAAATAGGATGGGAAATAAATTTGCTCTTGATATTTTCCTCCTAAAAGACTGCCATCAACGCATATTGAGAAGACAACAAAGGCTCTTTTCCCTTGTCTGGCCATACAAGGTCTATCAACACTTTCATTGCAGTCAAAAGGAGTGGAGGATCAGGCACTTAAAGCTGGTGGTCCTGAAGTAAATGCATGTCTTGAATAGTTCGGGTGTTTTTTTGAGAGGTTAATTTAAGCACACCTGTCACTCTTAAGTACAAGGCAGTTGGAGGATATTAATATTCTTTTGAATTATTTAAAAGATATGACTAATGCTTCATGTACCATAAGACTGTTATCTGCAAAAATAACGTCTGTGTCAGTCATTGCTGGGCGGTTAGGATTTCATCACTAGCATTTATCAGTATTTCTGAGTCTTGAGTTTCTGGATTCTGCTAGGTTACTGGCTCTCCTTCACCTTCAAGTGTCAAACTCAACCTGCAGATTCCTTCACATTGTTCGTTTTGATCAGAGATGAATCAAACAAAGGTATGGAGTCTCCTTCCTGAGCAGAATCTCATATAAAAAGATCAGAAATATTTCAGAAAGATTTCTGATAAACTATTTATTTTTACTACCAAAGACTGCGGCGTAGATAAGTTAGTCTGGTGTGATAGAAGACTTCTTTCAAGAAAGTAGAATTTGATCCTACAACATTTTTGTGTGAGTTCTGAAGAAGAGCAGTAGTATCTAATGCAATAACTCAGGGAACTGAATTGAATACAGCCTACTAACTAAAACAAAGTTCTCATAGTTTATGATAATAAATCCCTCCAGTGACCAGGTATGTATAAAACACAGTCTTCTCTTGCACACTAGCAATGAACCATCACTGGGAGGAAAAATGAAAGGGAATTAAAAAGTATGGAAAGCAAATTTTAGTTCCTTTATTTATGGACCAGCATACCTATCTCCCATGATATGTGTCTGATGCCAGATGAAGAACATTTGGTTATGGAAGTTATTTCTGATAGTTATATGATTCTGTGTGAAAGAGTTCATGAAGGACACTGTTTCTGCATTCTGCTGCTTCCAAATGTAACAGCACCACCACAGCAAACCATGCACCCCTTTAAAAGTGTAGCTGTCTCAGTGGTTCATCAGTCAGAAGTCATGCATGAAGCACAAGAACATTTCAAGGAAAGAAGTTCCTTTCCTGTTATAGCATGGATGGAAGTAGCTTATTGTCACCTGTTGCTCGTGCATCACAGTAGAGATCCTGGCACTAAAGAACCTCTTCCTCACCCAACTGGATCAATTACAGCCCAATCCTCAGGATGTCAAAGATCTCTGTTAAAGCAAGAGAGAACTGTGGGAAACTTCAAAAACAGAATGCAGGCTATGTACCTGTATTGCTTGTATACTTGCATTGCATATGAAATAAACAACTGTAAACATAAGTATTTAATTGAAAGCGTGTATATGCTATGATCACACTGAAAGACAATCATTTTATTAAGTTATTCAAAGTTTTGCAGTCACTTCACCAACTGTCTTTCATTAAATGCACAACATAGCAGAGAATTTGAGTCAGGTTATAGAAAGAATGTATGAATGAATGAATAAATGAATGAATGAATGGATAGCCACACATTTTAAAGGTCTAGTCCTTTCTTAATTGATATTCTCAATGTAAAAGAACATGTAATATCTGCTACATTTCTTTGCAAACCTTGCTGTCCTCTTTTATTTACTCCTAAAATAATATTGTCCTACACTCCACTGAATTGAAACTTTATTTCCATAACTGAGAATATCAAGACATTCGCACTTCCTTGGACCATTACAGATATACTGTACAAAATCCTGTAGTTCATCAATAGAGTGTTAGCTAGCAGCCTCACACAGTCACAGTAGCTTACCTCATCACAGTCACTGATAGGAAGAAAGTGAACTTTACTGTGGAAAATATATTCCACACACACACACATCAAATGCTTTTCCAGAAAATTTTTAAGGATTCAATTTTCATAGTAATGCTACACTAAAAATTTTCATTTAGGTCTTGGCTAGATCCTGAAGTGTTGCATGTAGCCTATGCACAAGACTTGTGTTATTGTGGGGATAGGAACTGTTACATTGTTCCAAATCAGCCCAAACATCTAATCAGAGCTTTATGATTGGGTCTGCTGTTAAAATCCAGGCTGAGACTATGCTTAAAAATTTCTGCGGGCACTTTCTAGATGTGTTCTGGGAGAGGCTGTGATGGCTAGCTAGCTGTGTGGGATTCTGGTTATGTAAGTTCCAAGTCAAAATATTGGAAAAATTTGGGACTTAAAAGTTCAAGCAGGGGCCCAGATGTGTAAGTATATATAACCCCAGGCTGAACAGTAGCAGTGCTGTGGTTCCAGGGTCTAGGCGTGCTTGAAAGCACAGGGTCTACTGCTACAGCAGAGTTGGGAAAGGCACAGTGAGGATCAAGAGCTGAACATCTCACTCTCTAGATTTGTGCTAACCTTCACCAGAGGAGGTATTTCAAATAAATACACCTTTGGGACAGTAAACAGATATGGGTATATCAAATAATTTATGAATGAAAAGTTCTGATCCAAATGGGTTCCCATGCACTGGTCTTAAGAACTGTTTTCTACCATATTTTCAGAGTAGACAGCAATTTATGTCCACAACTCTAGAGAGGTCAAGTGCCTCTTTTGAATGTGTCTCACTTAGTTGATACACTTTTTGCATTTCCATTAGGATAATTTCTATTGTACCATAAGCATCTTAAATGAAACATTAAGATGTGAAATCTAGATGCTTATTTTACAAACCTTTGCAAGAATCTGGAACCCAGTGTAAGAGGTTTACACCTGTGACCACCTACTGTGTCTGTTGCTCAACACCAAAATAACATAGGGAGTATTCGTCTGTCACTGTTAAAAAGAAACAAAACAGAACTACTAAAATGTAAGCTCACCATGAGAATTTTAAATACTTTGACACATTTTTATATAAAAAAAACCACTTAAAAGCTATTTTTCAAGTGATTAACATTGATTAATTCACTACTAAAAAGCCTATTTGCATAATTTTTAGGATATATAATTAACACAGTGATTTGTGTGAACACTTTAGTCTTGAAAGCAGTTTTAAATGTTCTCCTTTCAAATCAAGCTGCTATTTTTGCATTCACAACCAGTAGGCCCAAATTAAATATATATGCCTTGCTCTTTATACTGTTCATGCTTATGTTACATGAAGAACAAGAGAGCGTATTTTGAGGCTGATCAGAAGGAGCTGATGCTGCTGGAAATACCGTCCCTGAGCTTTCTGACAGCCACACAATATAACATCATTAAGGTGAAGGAATTCCAGTGGCAATTGCAATTTTACTGGTTGTTACAGCAGATGACTGCTGCTCACACCTGATCATTGCTGAAAGTCCAGCATTTTTTACCTGTTAAATTCAGAATGAAAGAACCAAACTTTGTTGTATGGGAAAGAATGTTTAGAAAGGATGAATGCCAAAATGCAAAACCAAAAGGACATGATATACCAGTATATTCAAGATAAAGGCAATACACTTAGTTTTCTCCTATCCTTTCTGACTTGGAAAAAGACAAAAAAAATACAGAATTTGAAATTTCTGTGTTATCCACTCACCCCTTTTAAGATAATCTAGCATTAGAGTCCTTGCTATCCCAATGGCCCAAGGCAAGATTGTAACAGAAAAAAACACACCTCCTTTGTTTATTGAATCTTTGGCTGCTGTGAAGCTTATACACTAATTTCGCAAAGAGAGAATATATTCTCAAGAATACCCTAACAAAAAGGGGAGCAAATCTACCACATGAATTCAGCACAGTATAGAAACAAATTGTCTGGCCATATCTGCCAAGGAAATACCAAAGAACGGCAGAAAAAATATACTTGATATGAGCAGACTGGTGTTTTTCCACTGCTGCTAGAAAAATAATTCTGTAGCCAGTGACAGTTCATTGGTCAGATTGTATCAATAAACCCCAGCTACTTCACAGATCAATATCTAATCTACATTCTTTTCCTGGCAAATTTTAAAATCTTCACCATATTTTGGAGGAACAGAAAGTCTACTATCACTACACTTGATGACTTGTCAGCAGAAGGATTTGCCTTTTTATTGCAAAATCAGGGACACACATACTTGATCGCAAAGATTTCCTTTAAAAGTTATTTGTAAAATGACAGCCTCTTTTTTCTCTCATTTCCCTCTGGAAAACTTAGTATTCACAAATTTGATCTTTTGTCTTCCAGATTTTCAAACGTCAGATTGATTCTGTCATTGAGTTTGCGATGAAGTTAGTCTCTTCTTGATCACCTTATTTCACTATTCTATCTCAAAGTCTTTATTAAAAATCCCTTGAATTTATCATTTATTCTTTTAGATTTAGAAATCATCTGACATGAAATACTGGAACAAAACATTCCCCCACACTACCACTGTCCTCCTCTGGCAGTTTGAGTCCGCTGCAAGGATGTATAGACCAGAGCAGACTGATTCTACAGACCTGATGCCATCAGGTTTTGCCCTTACTCAACTGGGAGCACCAGTACTGGTGGCAGTTGATACCTGTGAAGACTATCAGACTGCTACCATTTTGAGCCCCTTGCTCCAGTGCAAGCCCTCCACTACCCAAACAAATCTATTTCTTATCTGTATGGAAATGAGGTGGATTCCCATATATGCAGGCTGATGAATAACAATGGATTGCTTTGTTTTGCAAGGGTCATCAGAAATAGGCTGTACAATTACCCTTGGCATGGTTGTTTAGGGAGAAGATGATCAGCACAACACAAAGTATCTCCAAGTACATCGATAGTTAGACTAAGCTAACATTTTCTCGATAGCAGAAGAAATTAATTAATTTCTTGCACTTCATTCAGTCTGTATCAGCAAACCTCCTGCTACAAGCATTCATCAGACACAGACAACACTAGCTACAGGCCTGTTTGCCCCTTGTAAGTCTCCAGATACTGTTTCTTACCACGCAGAGCCTCCACCTGTCACTTGAGGCAGGCTTTTTTTAACAAAAACTTTGATACACTGTCAGGGAATACAGAGCCAATTGCCAAAAAGCAGCTTCTCTTTGGATGAACACAGCACCAAGAAGGGAGCTGGCAGCTCCACTGCACTGTCTTTATGTTTAGAGTGTTCTCAGATAGAGACCATAGTTTCCTTAGTGACTGTGGAATCTCCAGTAACAGTTGGAGGTGTAAGGCTGAGTGTAAGAAACAGCCAAAATCAGAGGCCACAAAATAATAGTTTCCTCAATTTCCAGGTTTGTCTCTTTTTTAAAAGAGAAAATTATGGGGCTAGTAATCCCACCCACCCTTTGAGACCTTCACTATCTTCTCATACCTACCTGCTTCCAGCTGATTTGACAGCTTGCCTAATTTATGAGACAGTTGCATCAGTGTTTGTACTCTTTCCATTTTAGTGATTCAGCACATTCACCTCAGTGCTCCCTATCAAATCTCCTTAAGGATCAGATCTAAGATCTAAGATAGATCTAAGGATCTATCCTTAAGGATAGATTTATTATTCTGAACCAAGTGTTGGAACACTGATGGTCAGTGGTGGGGACTAGCAAAAAATTCCATGGAAAAGTTTCGTTATAACACCACTAGTTGGCTGTACATGCTGGTCTTTCATTGCAAAGACTAAAACACAGTCTAGTAACAAAACATATAACACTGCATATCAAGACAAAAGGGACCTATGAACCTACTCCTGCTCTCATTGTAAGGAGCTGAAATGTACGATGTTTTAACTTTAATGTGGATGGGCACACGCTTTGATGGGTAAAAAAATGGCTGGATGGCCGGGCCCAAAGAGTTGTGGTGAATGGAATTAAATCCAGTTGGTGGCCGGTCACGAGTGGTGTCCCCCAGGGCTCGGTTTTGGGGCCACTCCTGTCTAATATCTTTATTGATGATCTAGATGAGGGGATCGAGTGCACCCTCAGTAAGTTTGCAGATGACACCAAGTTGGGTGGGAGTGTTGATCTGCTCGAGGGTAGGGAGGCTCTGCAGAGAAATCTGCACAGGCTGGAGCGATGGGCTAAGGCCAACTGCATGAGTTTCAATAAGGCCAAATGCCGGGTGCTGCACTTGGGCCACAACAACCCCCAGCAGCGCTACAGGCTTGGGGAGGAGTGGCTGGAGAGCTGCCAGTCAGAGAGGGACCTGGGGCTGTTGATTGACAGCCAGCTGAACAGGAGCCAGCAGTGTGCCCAGGTGGCCGAGAAGGCCAATGGTATCCTGGCTTTTATCAGAAATAGCGTGGCCATCAGGGACAGGGAAGTGATCTTACACCTGTACTCGGCACTGGTGAGGTCGCACCTCGAATAATGTGTTCAGTTTTGGGCCCCTCACAACAAAAAGGACATCGAATTACTCGAGCGTGTCCAAAGAAGGGCAACTAAGCTGGTGAAGGGTCTGGAGCACAGGTCTTATGAGGAGCGGCTGAGGGAACTGGGGTTGTTTCGTCTGGAGAAGAGGAGGCTGAGGGGAGACCTCATTGCCCTCTACAACTACCTGAAAGGAGGTTGCAGAGAGCTGGGGATGAGTCTCTTTAACCAAGTAACAAGCGATAGGACAAGAGGGAATGGCCTCAAGTTGTGCCAGGGAAGGTTTAGACTAGATAGTAGGGAGCATTTCTTTACAGGACGGGCTGTTAGGCGTTGGAATGGGCTGCCCAGGGCAGTGATGGAGTCCCCATCCCTGGAGGTGTTCAAGAGTCGAATTGACATAGCGCTGAGGGATATGGTGTAGTTGAGAACAGTCAGTGTTAATGGTTGGACTAGATGATCTTCAAGGTCTTTTCCAACCTTGATGATTCTGTGATTCTGGATGAGTAGTGCCATTAATTGCAGTCTAACACTTGTTTAGAAAGAGGTAAAAGAGCTTTCATGAGAACTGTAATAAATAGAAATATTACCTTCAAACACAGTCTTGTGGCTTTGTCCTTCATTTAAGCCTTCTGTCAGGACTCCAGATTCGTACATGTACTTTACCCCGACTCAAATAATCCTTACAACTCAGAGCATACTGAAGATGTCTCTGGTATTGACAAGGCTCCTTTTTTAAGTTGTATTGATTATTTTGATAATTTGTCTATTGCTAAAATCACTGAAGAGTTCAACTTGACATGCATTTCTTTGCACCAAGATAGAATGAGTTGCTGAATGGATTTATTTCTGCTGTATTTATTCCTAAAATAAAAATATGTAATCTCTCTCTCTGTGCTTTAAATATGCACAGACCACTTGGCTGAAACCGTCTTGGGATATCTGAGAACTGAATATAAATAATTCTATTCATTTTCACTGACTACAGACTAAATCATAGGGTTCTCCTCCCACCCACTATCCACATTAGTCTTTGGTGGTTAGAAGCTGGCTGAATGTATAGATAATATATCATTACCTTTTTCTTTTTTTTTAATTGTAACTATTAGTGCAACTAAAAAGGCACTAAAAAGTTACATGGAATGAAAAGGAAAGTTTGAAGGCAAAGGAGTAGTTTTTAACAGTCTCCTGTCAGGTAACTGTTGAATAGCTCAAACTTAAACACCATCAAGGGATTTAGAGTTTTGTTATCTTTGTACTGCTGCAAACCTAAATCCAGAAGAACAGTGCTTAGTGTTTTGCTGAAAGGTGGGTTTCACCACCCTGCAACAGAGCCCCCATTTCTGTACCTGACCTCTCAGAGAATATGAGAGAATTACAGAGGGAATAGACAGTTCCCCAGCAAAGGAGAAAATAGGGAAAATAACATACGCCTGTAAAATTTACTCAGAAAAAAATAAAATGTAACTTTAAGATGTGTTTCATTGGAGCAATCTCCAAGGCTACAATCCTATTTTAGGGGAGAATTTCTAAACTTGCCTCTGGACAAGGATAGCAGAAGAAAATTATCTTGAAAGATCTGAGCAAGGAGGCGTTGCAAGGTACTAGGCTGGTGCTAAAATACTGTCCTCCTTACATGCCCACATTTTCTTGAAAAGTCTGGTATTCTTGTATTTGGAGGCTAGTTTTTGTGATCATTCACTAGTGAAAGAAAACACACTTGTATCCTTATTCAAATGGCTTGCCTGAAACTGTGAACACCAATTGTTTTTCTGTAGCAAAGGATGATGTGGCTCTCTGGCCGCTGTTGGCTGATCAATTAATTTTAAATGGCACACACCAGTTTTCACTTTACCCTAACAGGAGTTAGTTACAGATCAAGAGGAATAGACTTTCCCTGACCTCATTAAAGTTTAGAGTTGTAGAGCATATTATCAAGCTGTGCTCCACAACTAGACTTCTGTGGGTATAAAGAAAGACTTCAAAGAGGTTATAAACCATTTATTTCAATCTATCTGGACTGGCATCATACTTTCTAATCATTAGAAAAAATAAAGCAGCAGCACCATCACATGCATTTCATGGCATTTATTGTTGGGAAAGACCCCAAGAAAAGAGCAAATAAATATGATTTCTTGAAAGTTGTTAGATTGTATTAAAATGCAGTTTTAGAAAGCAGTGGGAGATATCAACAGGAAATGTGATAACAGGGAGCAAAGGAAATAATTTTGGAGGTAAGCTGCTGTATCCTGCATCTTCACTGTCATTAGTGAAAACAATCTTCAAGTTTTTTACTAAGGCACCCTGTGTTACAAGGTTCAGTGAACACTGGCTAAGAAAGATGGGTTAGAACTTGTTAGAGTCCATAAAGGGTGAAGGGTTTACAGTGCCTGAAATACAGTAGGAGCGTCTGAATGTCATTTTTAAAGTCAACCCTTTTGCATCCTGAATTAGACTGTAATTTTTTTTTCCATTAGGCATTTCTTATGATATTTTTAGATTTTCTAGTAACAGAAGATAACAGCTTGAGTAATAAGAAATTCATTTCTCATGTGTTAGTGACAACCAGATGTTCAGTTCTAAGCAGCTAGAAAAAAAAAAAAGCAATGGCAGACATGAAAAAAAATCTCCTTAGAACTTCAAGCACCCTGATTCCTGTTGTTCTGCATGAGTGTCACTATTCCATGTAGAGACTTTTATGATATATTACTTAGGCAGCAAAGAATAGGAAATAGCTTATGTCACATTCACTAAAATATATTACATATGTATTTGAGCCTGGCAACTTCGAAAGAGTGATTGTTTTTTGAGTATGCAAGCACAACAGAGATAAAATAATGAATTTTTGTTATCTTTTCTCCCCAAATATTAAATAACCACACCAGAACTGCATTCTTTTGCTATTTCTTGCACAGATAATGTTTGATCTATCATTTTTCAGTAATAACTATAGCTTCAAGTCTATAAGAACCTTGTCCTTACATCCCAAAGGAACAGAATCCGTCTAAAGAAAAGGTAAAACATGAAAAAGAGAGAATGAATATTTTGCTATGAATGAGACAAATATCTTTACTAGGTCTTTTCAGTGCTCCAAACTCTGCTAATATTTCAGTACTGAACATTTCCTCCATGTTAGATTAAAGTTGTACACATTTTCCATTTGCTGCTCAAGGCTAGAATATTGAAGATACATTAGTTTTAAGTAAGTGACTGTGTTTATTCACTCACACTGGACAATAGATTGTACTGCTCACTATTCTCCCTGCCAACTCATTTTGCAATGCACTGGTACAAAGAGTTTGTTGGCGGAGATGGAGTTTTGCCAAAGTGGTCATTACTGGCCATCAGCATCTGTTCACTGTCCTAGAGAAAACAGGCTAGAGAAAACAAGGGAGGAATTTCCAACTCGCTGTTGCAGATATGCAGTGCAGCTTGCGACTGAGCCCTTCACAAAGCATCAGCCTATATTAGACATGTTAAAAGATCCTCAGTGAATGGGGGAACTAGGGAAAAACAGGCATAAGTCACTTTATTTCTCTGTTTTGAGCCAAGGGTAGGACAAAGTGCAACTTAGAGTGGTAATTCTCAAGTAGGAGGTTCAGTATTATGGAACCATGGCAGGTAGCTTGATACTGAGTGGTCCTTGTCAGCCCCATTAACATAGAATAAATCGTAGAATGGTTTGGGTTGGAAGGGACCTTAAAGATCATCTAGTTCCAACCTCCCTGTCATGGGCAGGGGCACATTTCACTAGACCAGGTTGCTCAAAGACCCGTCCAACCTGGCCTTGAACACTTCCAGGGAGGGAGCAGCCACAGCCTCTCTGGGCAACCTGTTCCAGCGTCTCACCAACCTCACAGTAAAGAACTTCTTCCTATATCTTAGCTAAATCTACTCTTTTCCAGTTTAAAACTGTTACCCCTCATCCTATCACTACACTCCCTGATAGAGTCCCTTGCCATCTTTCCTGTAGGTCCCCTTTAAGTACCAAGAGGCCACTATAACAGAAGAAACTGACTGTCCCCTGACCTCCCGGTTGGAATAAGGATCAGGATTCAGGGAGTGCTACAGGAGCCTGAGAAGGGACGATTTCTCTCCTCAGCAATTGTATTATGCACTGTAAAAAAACAGCACTAGTATATACGTTCTGAAAGTCTTTCCAAGGACTGTTAGAAATGGTATGGAATTAATGACTGAATGCCAAATTCTGAAGAAGACTAAAAATCTTTATAGAGATGCATGACAACTTTATTTCCAGTTACATACTAATTTGGGGATTTGTAATAGCTAATAATAAACCCCTGAATACCTTTGACACTCCTAGAAGGTAGCCAAATATTATGCCCTCCCAACTCCAGTGATGCCCACCATGGGTAGTAGGATGGCCCAGATCAATCACATGCCTGCCATACTCTGTCTGCCTGCCATCCTCATGCCTGCCAACATACCTCGGGACTGCTGTAAAGTTTGTAAAAAGCCTGCCTGCTTGCTTCTGTTTTCCTTAGTTTCTGAGTCACAGGAATTCTCTTCAACTTGGACATGGGGTTTTCATAGTCCTCTGTCACGGTTTAACCCTTATATATGACTAATCTCAGTCTTTACCTTTAAATCATGGATCCAGTCAGGGTAAGCTCATCCCAAATAGCCAAGATTTACTTTTCTTCTCTCTTGTTTTAATTGATTGTCTTTTTCTCATTTAATACGTAAAGGAAATAATATTCACAGACTGGAATATGCCATTTTTGTCATCATTATTTGTGTTAGATTAGCAGACTCATGTTATTTCCTATATATTCATGTATTGACCATTCTCATAATCAATTAACATTAAATCAAACCAAGTAAAATACAAGGTAAAATAGATATAAATCTCCAAAAGTATACAGAAATGTCTAAATAAGAATGTAAGAAAATAAAATGAAAAATAACTTTTAGGAAACTTTCTTAAATTTAAATATCAAAAAAGGAAAAATAATTAATCAATGACACACAACAGGGAGTTCGATTATCCCATGATAATAATTCCCCCAGGGCTTCCCAGCAGTTTTCAATCCAAGATATAAATAGCGTCACAGTAAATGCTGATGGCTGAATTTCACATTCATTTTCCATGTTATCACTGTGCAGATCTTGAGGGATGCATTCCTGACAATGTCCATCATGCCCTTCTGCAAAATGAGCAGAATTTCAGATGGGGATCTGAACAATAGGGTTTAGAGAGAAAAATATTCAGAATATTTTTTTAACAAACCTTGAAATAGAGGGAGTTGTTATTATGGAAAACCTCACACCTTCTTTCATATGCAAAGTGTAAAAATGTATTTCCACCTCTGAATCATATTTATGAGAATACCAGAACTCTAATAATAATTATCATATTTCCATTAGTGTTTATATTTTGTACTCAGATTGCAAAGGAATATTGTGTGGCAGTTGGAAAGAGTATAGATTAAAAATGTGTTAAAGAGTAACTCACCAGGCTATCTATAAGCTTTGGGAATTCTTAATTCAAGAAAAATTAGTGAGTTTTCAACCAATTTGAAAAAACTGATAGGAGGAGGTAAAGGTTTTTAATAGCTGGAAGGATAGGAAACATTTGCCATCAGATAAGCAGATTTCAGAAAGTGTTTTATATACAAACTGTGTTTTAGTACTTTTCACCAGTGTTTATTTCCACCCTCAAATTCAGTGCTCTCAATTTAAATAACAAGGTAAGGCAGCCATAAATGCATGCTGAGAAGTCATCATGATAAACTGGAACTCCTTAGAGGCACAGTTTATCATGTGTGATCAAACTCGACATATCCTAATTAATATACAGTCTCAGTAGCATTCAGAGACAATGTTTGACAGGGTCCAGTGGTCCTGTTATTATTTTTCAACTTGTATCTCATGCATGGAGATATGAAAGGTAGCCCCACTTACTTGCTTGAAGTTTCTTCTTTCAGCAAAGATGCCAGAAAAGACTACTTCTTCCTATTCTAAAATTATAATTTTTTACTGGAACAGAAGTCCACACAGAAAAAATGCTCCTATATAGCTGTATATAGGTTATGAAGACACTTTTCATATTCTCAGCCAACACATAACACTGAACATTCATGATTAACAAAAACTAAAGTGTAGAAAATATGCAAAATTTGATCATAATTTACATGTCTCTTGCAGGTTGCTTTTCACTGGTGGTTCTCAAAGCTCTGTATCATGAGACAACATTACTGACTGCCATTTTCAGGCATGAGAAACAAAACCACAGAGAGGAATATATATTTACTAAGACCATCAATTACTAAACAACAGAATTTGGAATACAAACCCGATTTCTTCAGTCTCAAGCCATCACACTGTTTCCAGTTATTTCTTTGATCACCTCTATACTCTTCAATAAACATTTAATAGAAATACTTTATCGTCTATGGTTCAGATTGTCCAAGAAGAGCTAGGTGCATTTCATATTTCATTGCAGTTCTAAGCTTGTCACAGGATCAAATCCACTTACAAATTATTGCCATTTCTGTTTTTCCTCAAAACACATGCTTACTTTGCTTTATAAGTTTTAAAGAAAAACAATTCAAAAATATTCAGAAAATAAATTTAAATAATCACAGGAGGAACATAATTTCCTGTTGCAAAGACATCCACTTACCTTCAGTTATTCTTTTTCTATTCTTATAACAAGCCAGATGTTAATTTGGCTCACAACCCCTTGCATACAGCCTTATTGCGACTTTAATCAAGTGATTAAGAGAGCTGTTATTTCATTAGTGCATCCTTTTACTGATCATTGTGACACATTAGTCATAGATAAAATGGGTACCAGAGGCTTGTTTCAAAAATTGCGCATCGTGGTTTCAGCTGCAACAATTTTGTTGTCTTTCAACCTGCAAAAATGTCATTGTTCTAAACAATCTGGTCTAGCAACTCTTCCATCTCAGGTCTTCTAATCTAGAGCAATAACTATTCCTTTTCTCTCTTTTTTTAATATTTAAAAAAAAGATGGAAAGAAATAGAAAGTATAAAACAATGCAGATGGGTATTTTGTTTCGTTATTTTCAAAGGCCTCTTGACATGAGGGAAAGTCTTGTTAATAATAATCAACCAGATACCTCCTCCATCAGCTGTGGTAAAATTGACGTAACTACTTAAAAAAGAACTATGCTGCAATTTTCAGTTTTCTGAATTTGCTGGCCTGTCTATGCAAATCACTCAGGGGAATGGATATGAGGAGCTGAGTATTTTTTGTAAGTGATTCTAATAAGAAAAGGACTCTGTAGCGCAATCAAAAGTTTATAAGGACTAAAGCAATACTATTAATAGTCAGAATTAAAGTATTTGTATTACCAACCACTCATTTTTTGACCTACGTGTGAAAGATACCAGAAGTTTCCACACAGATAACACAAAGACAAATTATACATAAATTGATCCTTTAGTGAATGACATGTACCTCAGATTTCAAAAATTTAGAAGTCTGTGAAATCCATCCTATCTTCCCAGATACCTTCAGCTTCATACTATAACAACATAATTCAGCTTATAATGACAAAAAACATTTCGGTATTCACATGCAGTCAAGGTTTTGCCATTTTAGCATACTGACCAAGAGTTTGGGGCTCAGCAGCCCCACAGTTGACTCTGGTGTCCTTCTCAAACACCACCCCAGAGACAGTGTCTCTCATTTCCCCAGGATATATCTGTGACTCTTCCACTGCCTTCACCTATCAGATGAACCTAATCAGATTCAGCATGACAATGCATGGGTCACTGAAGAATTCACTGATATTAATCATTAAGAGATGTGTTCAAGGAAGAATTTTTAGTAGTTGAAAGAAATAGGTTTTTTCTTCCTGTATGATCAGCTACACAGAACAGGGACCAGTTTAAAAAGTAACTGAGCTTTTTGTCCAAAATTGGAAGTGATCTAATCTAAGGAGTATGTCAACTTCCTTCAGCAGAGAAGCAGGCTTTTTAATTTTGAACCATTAGGAGGGCCTAATTGATCAGGTCAATCTTTCTCCTCAGTTTCAACCAGAATTTGTAAGATAAACGGATTTGCAAATAGTCATTCATTCCACCAAGAAAAGATGGCTTTCAGAATTGCTATTAAAGAAACATTTGACATGCTATTATTACAGTCTAATTGCTGCACACATTCACAATGCCATAAAATTGTGAAAGGGCATGCTGTTACTTTTTGTTGGCAAGTGTATTGTGATGTAAAATGTGCGCAAGTATAGGGTATGAAAGAGCTATAGTGAAATTCAATTACTGTAGCATACATACAAGCTTTGAGAAAAATGTAACAGGAACATGCAGCTCTCTGTTACTGACAGATAATCAAAGTACCGGCTGCTTTTCACAAGTGTTGTAAGAAGGGTTTTTCTATTAAAGTTTCTTTTTTAAGTAGAATATGTACTGCTTCTTTAAAGATTACACAAACAACCAAACAAAAGCCAGAAGAATGAAATACATTAACAAAAATCACATTCAGTCTCCTGTAAACCCTCCTGCCTCCAAAACAAATGCAGTATAGCCCTGCATTTTATTACAGGTTTCATCAGTAGATTCAGATACAGAACTGTGATTAAGGCCTGAAAATCTTAGACTGAAACTGAAAGATGCACTTCAGCTGCAAATATGTAGCAATTATCATGAAATGAAGTTCATTCCACATTTTAGCTAATCACCATGGAAACCTATATTCATTGGCTCCTAATTGGAAATGTTCCAGACCTGGAAAACATTGTAGGCTTAAGACTGCATAATTTCTTATTTAAGCAATTGTACTATTCTTCTGTGTTTGTGACAGTATGCCATGGCAATTTTGGCAATAACCCTAGAGAAGATATATTTTTCTGAGAACCCTGTCTTTGCAAGTATTTTGCAAGTATTTTTCGCACTCTAGTGGGACTTGTGCCCCTATAAGACTGCTTCATCAAGGCACTTCTACGGTTTGTGACATTAATACCTGAATACCCAGACACAAGTACAATAGAATGTTGCTGTTCCAGTAACTCCAAGGTAAAAATTAATACCTGAATATTGTTAAAACCAAAAACTTTAAAAATCCTCATTATATATATTTATTGAGATTTTCTGATGGATTTAAGGTTAAATTTTCAAACTTTAGTGTCAAATGTTAGCTATCTTTAATGCAATTTTTGGAAAGATGCTTGGACTGACTTAAGCAGAGATGACCCACTGATTTCCATCAATGAATTCCTAAATTCATCCTCCAGATTTGAAAATGTTTTAATAATCAAAAGTGATGAATACTTCTGTGTTTCATTAATTTTACTAGGACCCATGCAGACCTTCCTAAAAATGAGATTATTCAGTTAATTCATTTATTTTCTATCACCCCTTCACTTCTACTTTCCTGAACAGTTTGATCAAAACCACAAATCACCATTTTATATGCAGAGGGGGTTTTTTGTGTGTATATATGATCTCCCTTACATAATTTTTATTAAAGATGACCACAGATTCCAGTTGCATGGATCATTTCAGAAAGAAGACTTTTAACTGCAAGTTCCTAGATGATTGCTTTCTCTTTTGAACTACACAATTATACTCTCTGGCTTTCATTAGGACTGCAGCAAGTAATTTTCCCTACCTTCCAAAATGAAGGGTTCAAGCAAGAGTTATTTTTCTGGAGAGAAACATTCACTGAATTTCTAGGTTAGCTTGCTTGTGAAGTTTCCCTCTTTTTCATTCCCAGAAATATGTATGTAATGGCTCACATATTTCTTCTCAATTCCATTTCTATAATTGTACTCTTTTTGGATGGTATAGAGTTAATTTTCTTCATAGTAGCACAGAGATGCTTTAGCTTTTGCTGAGCAGCACTTACACAGACTCAAGGACTTTTCTGCCTCTCACCCCACCAGAGAGGAGGCTGGGGGTGTACAAGAGGCTGGGAGGGGACACAGCTGGGACAGCTGACCCCAGCTGACCAAGGGGATATCCCATGTCATATGACGCTGTGCTCAGCATATAAATGTTCCTATTACGCATGATGGAGCTCTGCTTTCCTGGAGATGGCTGAACACCTGTCTGCTGATGGAAAGTGGTGAATGAATTTCTTGTTTCACTTTGCTTGCACCTGTGGCTTCTACTTTACTTATTAAACTGCTTTTATCTCAACCCACTAGTTCTCTCACTTTTACCCTTCCCATTCCCACCAGGGGGAAATGAATGAGTGGCTGGGTGGGGCTGAGCTGCCCACAGGGGTTAACTCACAACATAATGAAGGCTGTATCTTCCTATTTGAAAGAAAACTCTGGTCCAGTGAAGGCATTAGGAAAACTCATCCAAAAAATTGTTCTCCAGGGAATATTCAGTTTGCTTCTGTCACACAGTGCACCATTAGACAGGAAGGAGTAAACACTGGCTGGAAAAATACCCCTATGTAAAGTAAGTTCTAGCTTAGAGTAATGCCGCTAGACCAAGCTCAAGAGTACTGCTACGTTACAGATGTATTGGTGTCTGAACGAGATGTTTTTAAATCAGTTCTGGTTCATCTGCAACTACACTGTTAAATTACAATGTAAATGCTTCTCAGACTGTCATCAAAAGCACTCTGCAAATGCATTGCTTTCATCCATTACTATCTTCAAGAAGTAAAAATAAATCTTTGTTAAGCAGATTCATAAAGGGCAGAAAACACTTCAAATTATTGGAAATAGTTCTGTTTTGTTTCCTTTCTGTGACTGGAAAGATTTAGCATTCCTGTTCCCCTTCCTCCCTGAAACTCACACAAAATACACAAAGAGCAGAGGAATATCCAGATACTTACACCCTTATATGCATACATACAGTTGTCATACAGTGGTCATCAAAGTGAACATTTACATGTAAGTTCCATGGAGTCTGTTATAACATTAAGTGGCATTAGTCTGTACAAACTGACAGCACTAGTTTGTTGGCATAGCATTGATTTGTACAGCCTGATTTTTCTCAGTGGAGTGCTACTTTTTCTAATCCCTGTTTTCTGCTAGAAAATTAATTAAATGATGAGTTAAAAGAACATATTCCTCAAATTTACAAAACTAAAATTTGATTATGTATGAAAGCCATGATCTTCAGGTGAAGTAAATTATGCTTATCTGAGTTTCAGATATGCTTTCAAGTAATTAAATTAAGAAATACACAATTCTTTTTCATTTCCACAGGGCTAAGATTTGATCTTGCATGTTGACACGGCAGCATGAGACAAAACCATTGGTTTGTTTTTTTCCTCTGTTGTCAAATCAGCTTTCTGAGTTCAACCTCCCCTGGCGTTGGGAAGGACACTGGGAAGAATGGAGAAGTAATGAAACTGTTTCAGTGTCCAGTGAAAGTTTTTTTGGATCAGCTACAATGAAGATGTGGAAGCACATGAAAACATACCTTTACTCTTCCTATTCTTCAGCTCTTGGTTTGGACTAGCCTTTGGCTCTCAGTCCATACACTGAGTTGCTTTCTGTATTTCCCTGTCATAAGCTGCTGAGTATGTACTCCTATCATTACCATGCAAACTGCTTGTCACATGGACTGTCAGTATTATCACGTTATTTGCAGTACATATTTAATTGTCTCTTTTTCTTACAATGGAAATTGCCTCAAGTTCGTGTCCAGTCTTGCATGGTTTTACCTA
Source organism: Strix uralensis (assembly GCF_047716275.1). Classification (NCBI taxonomy): domain Eukaryota; kingdom Metazoa; phylum Chordata; class Aves; order Strigiformes; family Strigidae; genus Strix; species Strix uralensis. The sequence goes on from NC_133974.1 coordinate 59,024,907, forward strand.
CTGATGTTGCTGCTACCTCAGGTTAACTATAGCCAAGTCCAGGGTTTCAGGGTCCCTGACAAGTAGCACAGCCTTTCCTGTACAAAGAGCTGCTGCCAAAAAGTACTCCCATCCCTTCCTCCTCCCACTGATGACTACAGCCTCCTGCTGTCATTCTTACAAAAACAGCTTCTCTCCCTTTTCTCCCCATAACCTTTCATCTTTCCCAAGGAATAATCATGAAATAATCCTGCCTGCATTTCCTCCAGTGATTCTGTGGGCATGAGATGATAAAGGAATGCAGTGTCCATTTCCCTATTATGACAGGGAAGAATAGTGTGTTGAGACACCAGGGCAGCATTGTTGTATGAAAAGCTGATGCTTTTTTTCAAAAAAGTGGCCATTGTGATACCTATTACACCATACTGCACTAGCATATTTGCTAAATTTGAGTTTTCCCTAGAGTTTTGTTGCCTCAGTAGCTAAAAGATGTGAAAAGTATTTCTAATTTGTTCTTTCAGAGAAGCAAATTCCTGTTGGCTGTTAAAATCTTAAATTAGTATTTTACATATTGTCCTGGTTTAGCTAGGATAGGGTTAAGTTTCCCCAGCAGTGGGGGGGAAGCTCTAGCCGGGTTATTCAATACCATGCTGACGTCACATCTGCGTGCCCAAGCGCGGGAGAATCGGTGAACATGCGTGTTGTGCAGTCACTCTCCTCACTACTGTATCGGTACATTTTTTGTTCTGTTTATTCTTATTACTATTACTGCTATTGTTACTGTTCTTGTTGTTGTTCAATTTGTTGCTGTTGCACTGCTGTATTAAACCTCTCCTTATCTCAGTCCCGGGGTTTTGTATTTCTCTCTCTCCCCGTCTGGTCAGAGGGTGGGGGAGGGGCAGTGGCAGCGTGGTCTCGGATCCTGGCAGAGCCTAAACCACCACACATACCTGTTACATTGACTTTAAAATCTTCCAAGCTTTAGGAACCATTGGATGTGCATATTAATTTTATGTGGCATTGAGAAACCTTTAAATTTTGTTCTAGCACTCCTTCAAGTTTCAAGTCTTGAGGTATCTGAGTTTGGATACATAAGGCTTCTCCTGCTACATCTCCTGAGAACCTTATGAATAACCAGTCTGCAGATGACTAAATGTATTCATTCATTTTATTAATGCTTTCTATCTCTGAGTAGTGCTCCTTCTTTCATGCAAATGTTGGCAAACTTTGAAGTTTTATGTCACCCAGGACAGAGAGGTGAATGAAATATTCTATAGGCATTTAGGAGAAATCTCATGATTGCTTGTCCTTGTTCTTGTGGGAGACTTTAACTTCCCAGACATCTGCTGGAAATACAACACAGCAGAGCGGGACCAGTCCCGCAGATTCCTGGAATGTGTGGGAGATAACTTCCTGACACAGCTGGTGAGTGAACCGACCAGAGAAGGTGCCCTGCTGGTCCTCCTCTTTGTGAACAGAGAAGGACTGGTGGATGATGTGGCAGTTGGAGGCCAACTAGGGCACAGCGATCATGAAATAATAGAGTTCTCTATTCTTAGAGAGGCCAGGAGAGGGGGCAGCAGAACTGACATTCTGGACTTCCAAAGGGCTGACTTTGACTTGTTTGAGCACCTGCTTGACAGAATTCCTTGGGAGATGGTCCTGAAGGGTATAGGGGTCCAGGAAGGCTGGACACTCTTTAAGAAGAAAGTCTTAATGACACAGGAGCAGGTGGTGCCCAGGTGCTGTAAGAGAAGCCAGTGCCAGAGAAGGTCACCCTGGCTGAACAGGGAGCTTTGGCTGCAACTCGGGGAGAAAAGGAGAGTTTACGGCCTTTGAAAGAACGGGCTAGCGACTCACAATGATTACAAAGAGGCTGTGAGGCTATGCAGGGCGGAAATCAGGAGGTCTAAAGCCCAGCTAGAAATTAATCTGGTTTCAGCAGTCAAGGACAACAAGAAATGTTTCTATAAGTATGTCAACAGCAAAAGAAAGACCAGGGAGAGCCTCCATCCCCTGCTGGACGCAGGAGGAAACATGGTAACAAGTGATGAGGAAAAGGCTGAGGAGCTTAATGCCTTCTTTGCCTCAGTCTTTAATAGCAAGACTAATTGTACTGAGGGAATCCAGCCTCCTCAGCCAGAAGACAGAGACTGGAAGAATGAGCCTTCCGCATTCCAGGAGGAGATAGTGACCTGCTGCATCACATAGACATACACAAGTCTATGGGACTGGATGGGATACACCTGAGGGTGCCGAATGAGCTGGCTGGGGTGCTCACCAAGCCGCTTTCCATCATTTACCAGCAGTCCTGGCTGACCGGGGAGGTCCTGACAGATTGGAAATTGGCCAATGTGACGCCCATATATAAGAAGGGTCGGAAGGATGATCGGGGAAATTTCAGGCCTGTCAGCTTGACTTCGGTGCCCAGGAAGCTGATGGAGCAGCTCATCCTGAGTACCATCACACAACACATGCGGGACAACCAGGGGATCAGGCCCAGTCAGCATGGGTTTATGAAAGGCAGGTCCTGCCTGACAAACCTGATCTCCTTCTACGACAGGGCGACCTGCTTATTGGATGAAGGAAAGGCTGTGGATGTTGTCTACCTTGACTTTAGAAAGGCCTTTGACACCGTTTCCCACAGCATTCTCCTGGTGAAACTGGCTGCTCATGGCTTGGACGGACACACACTTTGTTGTGTAAAAAACTGACTGGATGGCCGGGCCCAAAGAGTTGTGGTGAACGAAGTTAGATCCAGTTGGCGGCTGGTCACGAGTGGTGTCCCCCAGGGCTTGGTTTTGGGGCCACTCCTGTTTAACATCTTTATTGATGATCTAGATAAGGGGATCGAGTGCACCCTCAGTAAGTTTGCAGATGACACCAAGTTGGGTGGGAGTGTTGATCTGCTCGAGGGTAGGGAGGCTCTGCAGAGAGACCTGGACAGGATGGAGCGATGGGCTAAGGACAACTGTAGGAGTTTCAATAAGGCCAAATGCCGGGTGCTGCACTTGGGCCACAACAACCCCCAGCAGCGCTACAGGCTTGGGGAGGAGTGGCTGGAGAGCTGCCAGTCAGAGAGGGACCTGGGGCTGTTGATTGACAGCGGGCTCAACAGGAGCCAGCAGTGTGCCCAGGTGGCCGAGAAGGCCAATGGTATCCTGGCTTGCATCAGAAATAGCGTGGCCATCAGGGACAGGGAAGTGATCTTACCCCTGTACTCGGCACTGGTGAGGCCGCACCTCGATTAGTGTGTTCAGTTTTGGGCCCCTCACTACAAAAAAGGACATTGAATTACTCGAGCGTGTCCAAAGAAGGGCAACGAAGCTGGTGAAGGGTCTGGAGCACAGGTCTTATGAGGAGCGGCTGAGGGAACTGGGGTTGTTTAGTCTGGAGAAGAGGAGGCTGAGGGGAGACCTCATCGCCCTCTACAACTACCTGAAAGGAGGTTGCAGAGAATTGGGGATGAGTCTCTTTAACCAAGTAAGAAACGGTAGGACAAGAGGGAATGGCCTCAAGTTGCACCAGGGAAGGTTTAGACTAGATATTAGGAAGCATTTCTTTACAGAACGGGTTGTTAGGCATTGGAATGGGCTGCCCAGGGAGGTGGTGGAGTCCCTATCCCTGGAGGTATTCAAGAGTCGGGTTGACATAGCGCTGAGGGGTATGGTGTAGTTGAGAACAGTCAGTGTTAATGGTTGGACTAGATGATTTTCAAGGTCTTTTCCAACCTAGACGATTCTGTGATTCTGTCATTCTGTCATTCTAGCACTTAAGAGAATTTAGATGTTGATAGGTTTTGCTGAGGTATTCTTCCCAAGCCTTCTTATTACTCTCAAAAGAGCCACTTTATTCCTGTAAATACTTATGTGATGAATGAATGTGTGTTTACTGCTAGTTACATTACAAAATGAGCTTTTTTTTTGAGTTCATGCTTTGAATTGTTCTCTAAAATCCATTCTCAAAAATGGAACTCCAGAAAGATTGATGGTGTTAAATTAAAGCATACTTATTTTATGTCTGATTGCTCTCTTAATGATTACAGTCCTGTCAGTATCTTCCTTTCTATATTCTTACTATGTTACTCTGTTAGGATGACAAAGGGGAGGTTGGGATGGAAAAATGGGGGTTGGGAAATAAGAGGTTTTTTCCACTTCAGCTGTGCAGAAAATGAATGCAAGAAATTAAGATTAGATTTCATTAAATCAAAAAGTAAAACAAAAGAAATTCACTTCAGGTGAAACAATAAGAAATATTTATTATTAATTGTGTTCATTGTTAACAGCAGGGTAATAGATATTGCTTTATTAATTTACATAGAAGACAAGGAAACAAAGGACTTGTTTGTAAAAAGTGGTTGTGGTTGCCATCTCTTTCCCAGAAGTGTAATGCTTGAAAGACATGGATGCCTGAAAGACCGGGATCGTTGAGGTAAGATTTACTTTAAATCCCAGTCTTTGGTGTTTTAGACAATAAAACCCAGACTGGGATATCCCAGTTCAGGTACAATATGGGAAGTTTTCAGTTTTCATGCCATATGTAACACACCATTTTTCATCAAGTACTTTAATATTCATCTAACTGCAGACAAAATGATCAAACCTTGTCTTTCTCCTTTTAAAAGCCATCGTAAATATCCAGGTTACATCATTCCCCATTTTGGGATTTTCTTCCCCTCAAGACCAGCTGGGCAAGAACTTCTCTTGGAGCCACTGTTGTCCTGCTGGGAGCAGTGGCTGGAGGCCAACTTCAGAGGGGAATGTTTCTCATTAGAATTTAACTTTTTGAGACTAAATACATCATAAAAAAAACCAAACCCAGTGAACAGTTAACTGAACCACAAATAATGTTTATGAAGGGAAATGGCTCCATGCTTTCCAAAGTATATCCTTCTTTATACATTCTTCTGGTGGTTAATCTTTTTGAGCATAACTGCATTTGATTTATGTTAGGCACATGCCTTCAAATAATGAAACTTTCCTAAAATCAGCATTTTACTTTCTGAAAATCAGTTCTGGAGATAAAAAGCTGATGTGTGAACAAGATACATGTGCATCTAGCTAAGCTAAACCCTTTCTCCTATGATGGACAAAGAGATGCAGACACGGGGATTGAAATCAATGTATGTTTTTAAGAGAGGAATTAATTTTAAATCTTACAAGGAAGAGATAAGGGAAGATATATATTAGTAGGATTCTGAAAGCAGAGAGGGGACTACAATTTCAAAACCTTAAAATACCCATTTTATAAGGTTAATTTATATCCAGCATGCTATTAAAGTCATTTAATGGCATTCTCTTTCTAAGAAGACTGTTTAGGAGCTTGAATAGTACAATGACGGGTGTTAATAGAAAACCTAGAAAAATATGGTAGTGCTGCATTAATTCAGATGGAATAGGTTGGCTGGGTTTTACAAAATTTTTTTCATGACCTTGTTACTTTATAATACCATGAACAGCTAAGTTCAGCATTTGAGTACCATGATGATAAATGCTATACAAAATCTTTTAAACTTTTATTAAAGATACAAAAATGAAAAGAGAAAACAGTTAAAATTTATTACATATAAGGAATTAAACAAAGCTAATTTTAAACAGCTTTTTTTTCGATTACTCTCTGCTTTTGCTCTAAAGCTTTTAGAAATAGACTTCTAGATGGTAACAGCTGTCCATTTGGGATAGAGAAAAAAAAGTGAAAGCCGTTTCGATGGATGTTGTTGTTGCAGTCTGTGTCCTTCAGAACAATGAAGATAAACAGAGACAAAAAGAAGATAAAAAAAGCAGCAAAGAAAGGAAAATGCAGCTTATGCTTCTGAACTTCAATTTTGCATTATGGACTAGAGTTTAACAACTTTTTAGCCGTGATGCAGGCCATGCTTTCCTTTGGGCTAACCTGAAGAGGGCATGTTCCTCCTTTGAGCATGCATGACCCAGTGCAAGACTCAAGGCCTGGGTTAGGGTTTCCCTTCCCTAATTGTATTCTTACAAAGTGTTTGAGAATGGGTAAGTTTGCCCATAATGAGAAGAGGATCCTGTGATGTAAACCTTCTAAAATGTGAAGGTTCTTCAAAATCATTAGCATAGTTGGATACAGAGAGAGCTGAGAGACTGCTTTAGTTAATCCACAATGTCCAGTCACCCCACCAGAGGCACACATCCTTTTTTGCTCACAGCTGTGCTGCCTGAAAAAGTTAGTTTTGTCAGCCAGAAGAGGATGACATATTTGCTCACCAGATAGTTAGTCTCTGGTGGGGTTGGGAAAACCTCTATCAGCAGCAGATTATTTCAGAACATTTATTTAGCAACATCCAAAGGATGAAGCTGTGGCTGGCAAAACCAGGCTCCTTTTTATACAGAAGACCAAAAGAGAAAAAAAAAAAAAAAAAACAGAAAAAGAGAAAGGAGATAAAAAGACATGTGAGGGAAAGAGTGGAAGCTCATACTGTGAAGCTGGCATTTGCACTTAGTTGTCTCCATCTGGCGTTGTATGTTCACGGCATTTCTCACAATTGTCTGTGAAAGTTTTGGGTGTTACAACAGAACCCCAAAGATCTTGGATGTGGGACCCTGGGGCATGGTTCTCAGTTATTTCAGTAAAGGAACTGATTATGACTGTAGGGATATCCTATCTTAGCTTTTTTTATCCACCAAGTAAAGTGCAGTAATTTTTGATCCCACTCTTGTTCATCAGACATGATCTTAACACAGTCCTCTGTGGATAATTTTGTGATTTTTTTTTTTTTTTTTTTTTTTTTTATGAAAAGAACAGCTTGGCACAGTCAGTATAATACTGGCTTACCAGTCTCTGTATGAGCTGAATTCAGAAAGTCACAGAATTTGCATAGTAAACCAATTGCAATAATTACATTGACAAACCAAAACCATTAATTGAAGAACCTGTGTTTGAAGATAATACCTTTAATTATAATGAGGTTAAATATTTCTAAAAAAAGAGAATCCTTCCAATGACATGAATTGGGAAGAGAACGGTAATCTACACTAAGTTCCATGGCTGTAACTTTGTATTCTTCATAGACTCAAACATGCAAGCGAGCTATATCAGAAGATGCATAAACTGATCTTTTTACCCCTGAGAGCGTTGCAAATGTCTATCATTAGGGGAGCTACAGCTAGCCAGTCAGTTAGTGTCAATCAAAGCCTGTGAGGCATTTTACAAATTAGTCCCTCTTGATATATAATGATATATGAATTAAAAACAAGAGATGGAACCATTTGTCATTGTAACAGCTAAGTTTCCAATTAGCCTATTTAGCTATTTTTATTGTATATGCCATGTGTATGTCATGCATTTTTTATTGCTCAATGCATTTTAATTGAATAACACAAATGCTTGAAGGAGCGGACATTAAATCAGAAATCTTTGCGATTTTTTTAATCTACTGTGTGCATGGAGGAAGGAGGAGAATAACATATCTTATTTTATTCTTAACTTTATTTTGCCTACATTATTTATATCACATTTCTTCACACACAGACAAACAAGTTATAACCAAGGCCTTTCTGACAATATTTTGGAGCCAAATTTGATGATAACAAAAGATAATAAAGCATTATTGGACAGAAAGAATCCAGAGTACAGATATCTATCTCAGCGATTTAGACTAGCTTAAATCTGATCATGATAACTGAGTTGCTCTCACATTTTGCCAGTGAAGCTGAGATGAGAAGCTAATCCATATTTTTCAAAGAGTTCCTTGGGGTTACTTCTGCACACCTGTAGTGAACCTAGCCAGGACTATATTCCTTTGCAGGTGTGTTGGTGTACCCCAAAATGCATGGTCAATTTTCTCCCCAGGATATTTGCAAGGAACAAGGGAGCAGAAGAGAAGGTAGATTGACACTGCAACTGTACTACAGCATTTATCTATTCCCTGGCTAGGCATCACCCAAAGCATAAAGAATCAATTCAGCAGCTGGCTGATATGCTGCCAGAATGGAAAATTGATGCTATGTCAGGAGTTGCTTTTCTCTAGTTAGAGTAGGAAACTACTATTTTAATTACTCTTTTTTTTCTCTGGATTTTAAGTGGTGAAGTGTCTTTGTTTATCTCAATTTCTAAAATGTATCTCTTTCACGTATAATATGCTCTATCAGAACAGCAATCCTACCCAGAATATTCTGGAGTTATTTGCATTCTACATGCTGATTTTTGCATATCAGGTCTTTAGTATTTTAGACATTGGTTTGTCGTTTGTTTGGCCTCTTGTACTCAGAGAATATGAGAGTTCCATTAAATGACTCTTGGATGACTCTTAAGTTTAAAATGACATAATGCCATAAAGAATAAGATGCTTTTCAAAGAACAAGGACAACTTTACAATTAAAAATTAAAATTAAATTAAAGAAAATGAAATTATGCATTTCACATAATGATATCAAGTAGTTACACAAACATGCTAGAGTATGGAAGAATAATCACAAGTAAAAGAGGGAATTGTTAGAAACTCTCTCTTCTAGAAGATTTCTACTCCAAAGTTTTTGTCAGATACTCTGTTTTTAATTTTCAAAGACAGTCAAGGGATTTAGACGTTAAAGTCCTTCTGGAAGTGCCTTTTAAAGTCCTCCCTAGAACAGTGTGGAAGAAATTTTGTGCAAGAAGTAATTAGGAGTTAGTATGTACCTGCTAGCTGAGCAGATGCAGAATAATACCATTTGTATAGCAACTCTAATTCTGCACAGAATTTAGGCCCATAATGTCACCTTTCTTTATTTATTAATCCAATTGTCCTCATTCACCCACTGTACTTTCCCCTATGCACCCAGAGTCAACTGATTGCATTGGTTTTTGAATTCTTAGAAAAGGTCCCTTTAATGAAAGTTAGGCTATTTACTGAACTAACAGCACTTCTTTCATTGTAACATCCTACTACCACTTCTTGACATGAGACTGAATATTATATGAATGTGGTGGAGCACAGGTGCTGCAGGGTACGGACTGACCAGAAAAAGTAGAAATAAAGGCAGGTAAGAGGGGATCACAGGGAATGTTAAAGCTATGGGACACTACAAAGAAACAAGTAGGACAGAAAGAGATAAAAGAATCAACATGAGTCAAACTCCTTTCAGGAAGGTGTTTTAAAAGGTTTTACAGGTATGATCTACCTTCACGCTAGAGAACTCTGTACTGCTATTAAAATAATGGCAAAATTCCTGAAACAATTTATGGGAGATCTTTATTTTCCAGATATAAATTAAAAATAAATGTCATTAAAATCATGAGGCTGAGAATAGAGTTGATTGTTCTCTCACAGGGTAAATACGAGAAAGAGATAAGAGTGATTTACAGTGAAGGACAGAACTGGCATAAAACAAATCAGTGTAAATTGGTGAGGAATTAATTCAGACTGGAAATTAGAAGCTATCTAACCATCTCTTGAGCAGGGTTCCAAAAGGCTCAGCATGTGGCCCAGAAAAATAATCAATTTTATGCTGGAACATGAGAAATTTATGAGGGCAGTTGCATGATAGTTTCATATCCTGGGAAGTGATTTGAAAGTGAAAAAAACCCCACCCTCCTGACAACTGTTCAGTTGTCCTGCTGTTTATCATGACATACTTAAACTTTAAGCAGTAATTATCTTCTCATTATATATTTGGACACAGCAAAGAAGAATCTGAATCAAATACAGCTAACATGGTAGAAATAATAGCAAAATAACATTGAGGTTTAAAGAGAGCTATTTAGGAAAAAGATTAAATAATGATAATGTCGTCCATAGAAAATTTCAATAAATCTACCAGCGTCAGGTAAGTTCAAAATCAGCGAGATGAGGCTGTGACCACATGTATTAGATAGAAATGACCCAAGAGAGTAATTTCTGTGAGTGGGGAAAATCAAGGGAAAAATGGGAAATAGCTTTCTGGAAAAATGAGAACTCAAGACAAATATTCTCTGGTTTGTTTATAAGCAAAATAGTAGGGTTAAACTCCTTACTTTTCAAGCACCAGATTAACCTAGATGTAGATCAAGCTTTAGATTTACATAAAAATATTGGTGCAGAAAAAATGATTATAGCCAAGTAGCAAGAATAACATAACAAGAAGCACGTCTTCTTTGAAAATAAATGTTTCAGTGTGCCTTTACTATTTATTCCAATGTGTTAGGATTCATGTAGAAGCAAGAGACTTTTATTTGGTGACAATGTTCTGTTCAATTCATATTATCTCTTAATTAAATTAATATATGCTGTATCGCAGACACTTATTAAAGTAATTGTTTGCATAAAGCAGGGCTAACGTAGATATAAACATTCCAGTCACCTTGATATGATTCACAGATCTTTGCTAATGACTTGAGTAAAAGTCTGGATTTGACTTGCCCTCTGTGATAATAATTTATGAGAAATTGGGCTAAATTATTATGCAAATTCTTTGCTAGTCTTACAAACCTAACTAAAACTATGAAAGAAAGATTAGAAGAATTTTCCTGCATTTGTGAAGTTTGGTGATCGTGTTTCCAGGCTCAAATATCTAGGCAAAGTTTCAATTTATACAAAGAAAATGTAAGTAAATGAGTAAGAGCACCACTCCCCTGCCTCAAAACATGATATAATAGATGGTCAGGAGCAACTTCTTCTCTGGAGTCAAGGACCTGCATCTTCACAGTGATCATTTGACTCAAATTCATAAGTAGCTTTGAGATTTTCAGCACCACTGTCTCTCAGATAAATTTACCTGAGTAAGACTAATAATAATGTACATTTCTCTTTAACAGGAGACTTTCCAAAACAATGACATGGAGAGTCACCTTTTTTTTTTTTTTTTTTTTTTTTTATTCCTCTCTCCCTAAGGCATATCTGAGCTGTCTGAAGATTAATGAAAAGAATGTTTTATTACACCAAGAATTTGAGGGAAAACAAGTTATTTTCTCCACATGTAGAGGTTTCCCCCAACAGCTATTAACTTGGTAATGTAATAATAAATGAAGAATTGTCGTGACATGTCCTTTGACTAGTACTATTTAACAAAGTAACAATACCACTGTCTTGAAGACATCTACTATATACAATGCTTAGGAATCAAAATCAGCCTTTGACTGAACACTTTTCATTTTCACTGAAGTGGACACTAATCACATGGATTCCTGAGGCAAACTTGTCATTTATAAGCTTTACTGATGTCTTCTATGCAGCCTTGATAATAATCTTAACCAGATCCCATCTGCAAACTTTTGCAAGACTGCATCTAGAAACACACACAAGACTATCACTGCTAAATAAATACTATTTAGTGATATCCTTGTAATGCGAAAAGAAAAAAACCCAGTTTCCTCATACATAGGTATTTCAACTTTAGTCATGCTGAAGATACAGAATTTACTTTTTGTATCAGCTGCCTTAACATAGACAAATGTATATTCCTGAAGTTCAAGATTGTGCTGGATGGCTCAACTGGCTTTATATTACAGAAAAAAAACCACAGAATTACTTACAAATTGGCTCCCAACCCAGGAAGAGATTGGTTGCTATGGCTGCTGTTTGTGAAACCAGCTGGCTTCTTCAGCATCTGATTATTGTAATATATTAAGTGGTGATCTCCAAGCATCAGAATTAATAATATGTACATATATAAAATAAAACCTGCATAGACAGCATTAAGGAAAACATTATCTACTTGAATATTACATGCCTCTACATTCCTCTTTCTGTAATGTTTCAGTTACTGGACCCAGCCAGATACACATTATAGGCCTTGATGGACAAATTGTCTCTTTCAGGATTGTAAATTCTATGGTCCTACTTCTGATAAATTCAGGTTGATGCTATGACATTTACTTTCACTTTTAAGGAGAGGTAGGATAATTCATTTGTATCTATTCCTCTGAACTGTTACTTTATTTTAACTGGAAAGAAAAAAGGAAAATGAGGGATTATCTGGATTCAGGGTTACTATATTCTTACTTTTGAAACAAATCATTAATTGCTAGCATCAACCTGTCTTTTGAGTAACTTTTGCATACCATTCTAAAACAGTGTGGTCAATTTTTTTTTAGGTAAATTTATGTATCAAAGAATCAATTGCAAACAAAGAATAAGTAAGCATTTCAGAACAAACTTTAATTCATAATTCACTTAGACAAAGATGATTGTCTCCCCCCCCCCCCCCCCCCCCCCCCCCCCCCAGTTCTAGAACTAAAAACCAGAAGGTGTTCTGTGTCTTTGGTGCACAAGTCATTACTTATGCTTGTGTGATGTCAACTCGCTACACCGTAACAAGAATTTTCATGTTCAGCTACAATGACTTTCAGAGGGAATCAGCTGTTTTCAAGGCTTAAGCTGCAATTGGAGAAGTTCCAAATCATTATCTAAATTTACATTCTATTCCGTCTGGGAATGTACTTTTATAACTTGCAGAACTTGTCCTATTCCTTTTGAAGTCAATAGGAATTTTGCAATTGCCTTCAGTGTGAAAAGAGCATCCGTGTAGTTTTTAAGGGATAACTGAAAGTCATAATCATAGAATCACAGAATAGCCCATGTTGGAAGGGACCTCGAAAGACCACCAGGTCCAACCTTCCATGGGAAAGGGAGAGAGAGCCGAGATGAAAACTATTCCATTCTCCTGTTAGCCTGCTTAAGTATGACTCATTGTCCATATTTTATATTTTATTTTATTTTAAAATTGAAAGTGTCACAACATCTAGAAAAGACCTGTAGTCTTGCAAAGGATGGATGGTTATGGCCATAAGAGTAATGTTCTCTCAGAGAAATATCTTTTATGTACATGTACTGCTGAGACTTATTTCTTACATTTGAAGTGCGATATAGCAGCCAGTAAATGTGTGTAGGAGCTCTTTTGTATGACAGGGGGTGAAATCCTGCTTCCCTTAATCATCAGGTAGAATCCTTCAGGAGTAAAGGACCTGACTACTAATTCTGCTTTGAAATGGAAAACTTGGAGGGCAGAAGATTTCACCACTTAAAAGAACAAGGTATACTGATATCAGTCATCTTAGAATTCAGATGGCTCCCTTGTTGCAAAGGTTGCGCTAAATATAGGAACGGTTTCGAGCTGAGGAAGAAAACCTACAAAAATCTGCAGAAAACCCTGGTCTAGAAAAGGATTTTTCTTGTGAGACTTCTCACATATTTGAAATTAAATAAATGCTTAATTAAGGCCAAATTCCATCAGTTTACAGGAATCCTTGTTAGACCAAAATCTCATGATTTAGGAGAATAGTAGAACAATAGTTGCCAGATTTGGCTGATTTGTACTGTGAGTCAGAAAGAACAAAAAAAAAGGAATATTATTCCTTTTTTTCTGCAGTCACTCTCATGCTATCTTTCCCTCCCAGATTAAGAGCATTAGCTCAAGAAGCAGAGAGAGAAAAGGAAAGCAAGCATTCATCTAAAACAAGTTTAATGATTTTTTTGGCCATAAAGGCAGGTTAATATATTTGGCAACTTACATTTTTCCCTCTGCAGCTGGAATTCAGCAGCTCATAGCTGTCTGCCAAAGCAGATGCATAATCTAGGCCATTGCTTCACAACTGCTTTTGTGAGCATTGTTAAAAGAAACACTTTCTAGATAAATACTGTGAGAATCTTAAAATTAAAGAGTTTGAATAAAATCGACAGGATTCACTTGTCCAAGTTGGATCAGAGGAAATAGCTGGCTGCACGATTTAGGTATGGAGTTATTTTTTCTTAGTTCTAATAAATACACGTTATTATTTCCTCCCTAAATACCCATAAAATAAAGATCTAGCTGGTAGTTCTAATTCAGAGGATGCTGTATTGACAAAATCAAGCATTTTTCATTATATCCTAGCAATATGAATGCAATCATCATGTTATCTTGAATACGGGAAGAATTAAACCACCAGAAAGTTTATTTGTTCACAGTTACAAGGCTTTTTCAGCTAGTGTCCTGACATTATAGCTTTGTTTTCAAGTACACTTACAGTGCTAGGATGATATTTTCCTCCCCCTTTTTAATTTTGCTACTTGCTTCTCCAGTTGTTCTGCTATTCCCTCTCTTTCTCTCTCTCTCTCCACACACACACACACAGATGTATGTATGTATGTACCTATTCAAGAAAATAGTCAGCAATGTTCATTTTGACGTGTGTGGAAATGGGTGCTTTGTGTTGCATATTTGGAGACAGCTATTTACTCAGCTGTCTCCTGTGAAAGTAGTCCTACTAATATTCGAGGTAAAACAAAACCATTAAACCAATCAGTTTCAATAATGTTCTATCCAATGTAGTATTTTTATCGTGCTGACAGAGATCTCCTTGAAACCAGGGCAATTTTGTGGAACTGTCATTTGCTACATATAATTAAAAAATTTCTTCATTTGGTTCTCCACCTCTGGAGGTCATCTTTGCTCAAAGTACAAGCAGCTTAGAGCAGGTTGTTCAGGGGAAGATTTCACAACCTTTCTGGGAAACCTTATTTTATTGCATTTACTTTGGTGGTGCTCTTTCTGATATACGCTAAGAACTTCCCATTGTAACTTGTGCCTGTTGTCTCTTGTCCTTTCATTGCTGACTTCCAAGAATAGTCTGGCTCCTTTTTTGTCTACACACTCTCATTAGGAAGTTGAAGACAGCAGTAAGATCCCCCCTTAGAACCCAGTTCTCTCAACTTCCTCTCATATGTCATGTGCTTCAGCCTTTAATCATTGTGGTGGTCTTCATCTGAATTAGCCCAAATTAGTCAATGTCTTTTTGCAGCAATGGCATGTTTGAAAACCCAGCATGGTAGAAAAACCTTGGAAGTGGAAGTCACAAGCTTACTGCTTCTTGCTATTCCACAAGCTCTGTATCATCCTTCTGTCTGTTCTAGCTTATGGGATGGCCTTTTAACTAGGGATATTTTAGGTCCAGAAGCAGTCTGTCCTCTGCATAGTGCAGTTCCCAAGCCAATACTCCTTCTCAGCACCAAAACAGCTAAGGACCACGATACAGATAGGTCCAATCAGTTCCATATTGGTCTGGGACGGTCTGCAAAAAATGAACCTCGTTAGAGCTTCCTAATTAGAGATGGTTTCTTATGGAGTAGCCAAGTTTTTTCTTTGCCATCAATTCCCCGGCTTCTGAGGAAATGGCTGCAGAAGCTCTATGGGCTGATCAGTCATGCCAAATTTCATCCATTCTCCATGAGGTCAGTTCAGGTGCATCTATACCACAGGTGGTGAATCTCTGATTTCTGCACTAATAGTATTTTTCTGTAGATATGTGGATTCACATATATGTGTATCTACCCATGTATCTATCCCATAGTTTACAGAATTAGTTAATCTAGAGAGAAAAAAAAGATTACAACCCAAACCACTGAATTACTCCTTTGTGGCCATTAATAGTGAAATAAACAGGACATCAGGTGTGAATTAAATATCACCTCTGTATCAGCTGATGCAAGGAAGACCTTGGCATCTACTTTGTTGTGTTTTTCATGCTAAAATATTCATTCTGTGTAGACACAGTGTCTGGAATGACACAGACCTTTTATTCTAAAACACTCAATCAGTATTCTCCAAAAGCTTCCCTAACTAATAACTTTTTCTGACATCAATTGTGGAAAAGAGTCAATAAGTTTTAATGGAATATCCTCTCTGAAAAAAAAAAATAGTTAAATGCACATACTACTACATCATGAAAAAAGGTATTATAAAAAGAAGATGAGGAGAGGGGGGAAGAGGGGGGAGGAGGGGGGAGGAGGGGAGGGGAGGGGAGGGGAAGAAAACTTTAAAAAAATTATAAATACCAAGCTAAAAAGTTTTTGTTCTCTAATTGATAATCACCAGGGTTATCAGGGAAGAAGTCAGAAACTCTTGAGCATGGTATTTGGTAAACATTTGCTATGTATAACAGAGTTTGTTGGCCAATTTCATGGCTGTATTCATCAAGCTCCTTTCTCAAGCAGTATTGTAGTGAACATACTGTATTTAAAAAAAAAAAAAAGAACTATAATGAACCATAATGGGCATCGCTTAATGTTTTTATATTCCTGCCATGAAGACAGATGTGTTCCTTTTGTACTGCCTGATACATGTATCCCTGAAGCAATAGCCACATGAGGTCACTGTTGTTCATACATGAGTCAGAAGCTTGACTCACAATATTTTCAGTTGACTGAAGCCAAAATGTGTGACTGGAAAATAAAGTTGTTTCTATTATAGATTAACAAAAGTCTGCAAAAAGAATTTATTAAAATGGGATATATTAAATGCAAACATTAATTGCATAAAATACAGAATACAAGTTAATAGTTTCTCTGCATTTGAAAAAACAGTTAAAAATTATCCCATAGTGACTGAAAAGAAGAAAGCATATTATCTGCCATATTTACTGGAACTTTCTCTGTAGTAGTTACTCTACTCTATACCTGTTTATAGAACATTTGATGGGCTGCGCTAGCATTAAACCACCAAAAGACTTTCAAGAAAGAATTAGGACTTTGCAATTATTTAATTTGTTGTCTTTCATGAGAGACATTTCTTTTTTTTTCTTTTTGCTTTTATGTATGAAGTTTATTGTCTTCAGAGGTATGAAACTGTAAAAGGCTGAAATATTATGAGCAATATGAGATGCTTTGGCAGTAGAGAAGCAAGCAACTAGAGAAACAGCATTACAGCAAACCTGTGTACTGAACTGTGGTGTAAAGCAATTCTGATTTTAAATTTGCTTACGATTCTTTTGTCGATTTTTAGACTATATTATACCTATTATGCTAATAGAGTTTCTCTGAATGATTCATAAATTCATGTGATTATATCAACATACATTATCATGACATCTTCTCTTAAAAGATTACATAGTATATATATATAAGATTAATTCAGTGTATGAGATTTCAGAGAAGGTAAATTTCTTTTTTACTAAATCATTTTCATTAAAGAATAAGGTGTCATATTCACCAATGGTATATAGTTATGAAATTAAAAACCTTTTCATGATCAAAATCATCAAGAAAATAGAACTGAAATAGGAATCAAAAATGTCAACTGAATTTGTAGAACAGCATAATTAAAATCTTACTCCCCAAACTGAATCAAATGCTCATTCATATGCTGAGATTCTTTCAGGGAGGCGTTTTTATGCGGGTGTATTTATCAGCATGCATTTAGATGCAAAAACATGACTTGTTCTACTAATAAAATAAAACTTTAAAAGTTGATTAGTTTTTGCAACATCTTTTATCAAAGTACTATGCATATTAACTTGTACATTTGAGCATAAAAAAATCCTCTCTACATAATGTACAAATAGACTGCTTTAATAGGACATTAACATAGTAAAAAACCCAGTCATCTGCTCAAAAGTTTTTGCATTTATTTCTTCATCTTTAAACAGATGAGTAAACAAAATTCCTCATATTATGGAATTATTTCATAACGTTGGATTCTCATACGGGATTTAAGAGACCATGGAGAAAACTTAAAAATTGAACATATTCATCTTTGGTAGAAGAGGAACACAATAATGAATCTTAAAGGACAAAGCATGTATAAAAAAATGGATGAAAAAGTGGGTCAACACAGGACATTATCCCCAATTACTATTGACAGTATATTGCCTTAAAACTGAAAAAATAGTTCTCATAATTTAATAACCATTATCTTAAATTCTACAGTAGATCTGACTACCCATAATGCGACCTCCGTGTTTATAGAAACAAAACATAATATAATTACAAAATATAATTAACTGTACTAATTAAGCTATAAAATAGCAATAACTCTCAGTAAGTATCTCACTTACAGTTTGCTGCCTAGCTGAATTTATGACTGTAAAGGAAGGCTAAAAGGACTAGATGCAGGAATGAGTGCAAGAGTTCATCCTGCCCCAGAAGTCAACTAGATTTAGAAAATCTGTCAGAATAGTTGGTGAAAAATCAGTAGCAACAGCATGTGCAGCAGATGGTTGTTCAACAGTGGAAATGAGTTTGTGTGTGCAAGGCTGCAACCACTCTTCCGGTAGCTGGTAGCCCTTCTGTGATCTGAAAGGACAAGAGGAGGTTTACCTCAAGAATTGTTAGCTGGGTCCACAAAACAACAGCCCAGACAGCACTGCTCTCAAAGAGGAGACAAACCATGACCCAGAGAAATGTTTGATTGATGGGAAAGCAATAATGCCGTGTTTTCACTTGCAGAGCACGATATATAAAATTTGATAGTGTCATCATGCAGAAAGAGACAAACCCCCAGACTTACATCAATACTGTGGAACAACTGAATACTTTTGGTTTGGCTCTTATGTCCAAATAGGTCTTGATTTATTTTACTAACAATTGCCCTAACATATCTGACCTTTTAAACCTTTTAAACCATATCAGCTGACAACTGTTGTACAAGATAAACATATGAGAAGTATTTTCAGGAACAAGCAATATGACAAACAATTTCCACTTAATGTTGCTTAGGTGTTTATCAAGTTGTGGATTCCTTTTTTTTTTTTGCTATTTTTTCTAATAAAGTGTTTCTGCCTAAGCAAGCAAATAAGCTAACATACCTCCCGCTTTACTCTCTGTAATAAAAATCCTTACTGAAAGAATTTATCACAGGGTAAGAAGCATATATTTTTTTAGTGGAATCCCTTCAAGATATTGGCAACACATCACTGGATTCCCCAGGCAAGAGAAAAAAAAAAAAAAATCTTCTTTTCTAGAAAATACATGTTTTGGTGCCAGCTACTATTCCACCTAAAAGATCTACAACCCAGGACACTACTTTTGATCACTGAGTGTTATTGCCCAATGTGTCATTCCAGCAGATGATGATGGGGCAGGTGGACGGCTCTTCCATTCATTTCCTTCAAGTGAGTTTTAATCTATTTCTCACCTTTTCTTTCACTCAGAACTTCTCTCCCTTGCCTCAGTAACCTACTTCATTCAGAGTGTCTGCCAAACCAGTGGAGATAGGATAACATATTTTTATGTGAGTCATATGCTGGTAATGGTCTGAGCTATTTTACTGTCTGAAGTAGAGTAGTTCTTTCATCTCACAGGTAGTTTTACCACTACTGGTTAAAGGTTTAAAGGAATGTATGGCCAGTCTATCTCAGGGGCAGTCAGAAGATACATTGGGGAAATTTTAGATCAGTGAGGTTCAAATATCATTTAAAAGAAGCAAGCAAAAAAAAGCCTTTCATCACAGCCCTGTGATCTTGCATGTAGCTTTTGTATTCTATGCCTATAGCTTGTAACTTATAAGGATCAAATTTGTACCATTCTTTAGAGAAATTTTTGAGATTTCATCATTTTAGATGTTCTAGATTACATTTATAACAGAAAAAATTAGCACAGTTGGTGTCAAACCACCCATTTTATAAGAATCCACATCATTTAAACAAATGTAAATGTTACCTTTTTTTTTTTTTGACAAATTAACCATCCACCCATAAAGATGTAGAAACCCCTGCTGACACAGGCAAATCAGGACTTGAAGGAATGCAGAAGTCTAACAGGATATAATAATAATAACAAAACTATCATCATAGTTAAACTTGTGTATAACATTAATACAAAGTAAACCAGTTTGTTCCAACAGTTGTACAGATTTTTGGAACCCTTACTCTCTGTACAAAAGTTTCTTCTTCCAAATCAAGGAAGCCAAGGGTCAGAGCCACAAAAGGCACCATCGCTCCAATCACCAGAAAGTTTGACCCTATTCCTGTGGTACATATACCACTTGTATATGCATACATTCCCTTTAGGTGGGTGTGTTTTTTAATCTCCACCTTATCAAGACACCTGGGACAAGTAAATATTCGATTAGTTATCATCAAGGAGGTTTTGTAATTCATTTTATGGGGGGAAATGTGTGTATACATGTGTGCACATTTTTGTGTGTGTAAACAGGGTCACAGAATAATTTAGATTGGAAGAGACCTCTGGAGGTCATTTTGCCCAGCCCCCTGCTCAAGACAGACATACATGTACTAATTAGGCTAGAAACAGTGAATTGTTTGTTTATATTAGCATCAGGACAGCTACAAAGAAAGACATACATTCTTGATAAAATAATCTAGTAGTTTGCAATTATGTACATCATTATTCAGTTATCTTTCTAACATATATACATTTTACATGCAATAGATATATACATATACACACACATATATACAAACATATGTTGAAAAGACATCTGAAAGGATATGTAAATATACATATATAGCAGAAATTGCATTTGTAAAAAGGAATATGCTTACATAAAATGTTCTAAAATAATATTCTTTTCCTCCTGAAATAAAGACAAAGCCACTGAGCCTACTAAGAGAGCTAAAAGAGGTCAGAAGATAAGACCACTTGTCTTTTACTTAGACCAACCTTTTTAAACAAAAGCATCATATAATGGAGTCTGGATACAGGATGTGACATTTTGAGAGCACATCAGTTGCCCTTCGGTGCATTCCTTATGAGCTTAACAAGCCAATGCTAACCTGGGTGACAACTAATTAAGACACTACTAATGAGGCTGTAAAAATCGAGGTCCTTAGAGATTTCTGATTACTGACATCTATTGCTCTTTGGTCATTATATGGGGATAAATGTCCCTGAGTGAAAGTTTTGATGTTTCAAATAGGTTTTCCAGAGCACAGCTTTCTGTGGTAAATAGAAAACAAATGTAGTTAATCATGCAGATATCAGCAAAACATGGAACATTATGCTTTTGTGTTCATGCAGAAAGAAAATGTGTCTGATGTAGATATTTAGCTTTATAATAGCTTAATAGAACCAATATTTGGCATATTCAAATACCGAACTACAAACAAATGTGCTGTCACATTGAAAGCTTTCATATGGTTGCAATTTTCAAATTAGGAAACTGAAAGTTATCTAAAAGGCAACATATTGTTATACTCTAATGGGCCATTATGGCATAACTTATTTACTTATTTAGTTATCAGTTCCAGCTTAAATTCAATTTCCCCAGATTTTGGACTCAGAAACCCCAGAGGGCTTTTACAATTTGGCTTCTGCAAAGCCTCCTCCTTTCTCAAGAAGTAGACATTTTCTTCTGGACTGTATTACAGGAGTATGAACACCACAGGGCTTGGCAATACATCTGAGTAAATGTGATCTGTATAGGCATTTTTCTTCCTGTACTTACCACCCCTGTTACAAGAATAGTGTAATGCAAAGTCTCCCTTGTCATAGTATATCCTTGCATACAGTAAAGCAACAAGACTGGCCTGAGCCCATTCAGAGACAAAATATCTGATCTCAGCACATAAGCAGAAGTTGAGTGAAGCCAGATTGCAGTCAATTGACCTGAAAGGAAAACATTCAAGCTCCTATATCAGTTCCATTGATGCTCTACTGACTGAAAGGCATTTATATTCACAATAATTTCCCTGTGATTTCTTTCCTGACATTTTGTTTTCCTAGTTTTAAAGCACAGAATATGAAAAATGTTGCCTTCTTTATCCCAAATGCATAACCCTAACTCAGTAATGCTGTCTTCTCAGATTCAGCATTTTTCCCTGACCCAGACTTTAACTGCCCACAATGTAGATGTCTATATATGAAACAGTCACTCTAAACAAACTGGCTTGATAGTCAATGGAAAGCTGTGTAGTTAACACAGATTCTTCTTGAGGAGGAAATGCATCTATAGCTTCTTTTCATTGTAATTACCATGTGTCTGTTGACTACAGAAATACTGCATGATAATTTTTCAGAGATCCATTTTTGTCAGATGACTCCCAGAATTACCTCAATTTGTCTAATAATAACCCATTGCTCAGTGTAGTTACATCTGGAAAAAAACATTGAAAACATTATCTCATTCCTTTGACTTTCATCTGAAGGTCTCTTTCTTTAAAGCATCAGTTCCTTCACTCTTACATAGCAAAGTGACTTTCTGAATTCATTTTGATCTTCCTTTACAAAATCAGAATATACACAAGTGAGGAGGTAAAGTTCTCATCCATGAAACTCAGAGATAATCACAGCTGGAATATTAGACTCAGGTCTAATTTAACATTTTTCTTTTCTCTACAAGCATCTAAAACATTCAGTTCCATTTTGGAGTTTTATGCAGTCTACTGCAGTCTCTTGAAAGATTTATATCAATATTCACACTTACTGGATTAGATTCCAGATATTTAGACTCTTTAAGAATGTTGGGGAAAAAAAATGAATTCTGAGTTAAAGTTGGTATTTATACTGGTCAGATTTTCAGTGCTGCTGCATGATCTGGATGTCCTTATTTCTAGTGTATACTGTATATGATCTATGACTTTCTCTTGGTGACTTTTCTTTCAAAGCTGTCTAAAAACTAAAAAGATTCTTCTCAGAGCTGCCTTCAATTTTTTTTTCAATATATTCCTAATATAGAGATGCCCAGAACTGGTCACACTATTTCAAGTGTATCTAGGACAGGAGTAATTGTGTCCCTGTTAATTCATGGTTTTTACATATGTCAGGCAAATATTTGTTTCCCTTCGTAGATGCAATATTAAAACTGCATATCTGCTTTGCTGCCTACTGACACCCTTTCTCCTCTGAAGAATAATGAAAATCAGGCTTTACCTTCTGTGGATTATATTGATTTATCCCCAAATGAAACTCTATATGTCCTTAGTGGTTACTGCAAAATGTAGTGTATTGTCTCCTATATCGTGAATATGCCATTTATTCTACTTCTTCTGTGCTTTTACTTTAGAAAGAAAAAAAGACTGAATTACCACTGATTCAGCAGGAGTCATCTTACTAACTTTAGCTGTTGACAATGTAGATAACCTTTACAATTCACGATTATTGATTTTTCTCTTATAAAATCACTATATGATTTTATTTCTCTTTCTTTGTTTTAGAAGTTATTATAACATATCTATTAAGAAAAAAAAACCCACTCTGATTATATTCAAGCTATCTTCAAATTATTTAGGTAGGGTTTGTGGTCCCTAATGTAAAATTGTAGTTGAAATCCATCATAGACCTCCCTGCTCCCAAGACTGTGTATTTAATAATAATAGGATAAATCCACCAACAGTATTTGGAGCAGGAACCAGAAGCTGGAATTATCTTCCCTCCCAGATTAAGACCCTTGTCAATGCTTTGTTACAGCTGGTTTTCCCCTTTCTGCCATCTCTTTTCAGAATGGCCCATTTTTACCATGAACATGAGAAACATTTTACTACCATGGTATAACTGGTGATCAGGACAGTTTCCTTGACAACAGAGTAGTATGTAGCTGTTTCTCCAGATTAGTCACACAAATCTAGTAGCTACAAGTTACAGTACAAACTATGTGATTAACAGGGGGAAAAAAGTTATTTATCCATACTATGTACAAGAGACATTCAATCACATTTTACTCATCTGCACTTACTTTATAAGACAACACCGACCCATTATACCTTTCTAAATGTAATTCATAGAAGACTAATTGCAGAAGAACATTTTTTGATTCCCTGTTTCCATCTTCATATACATGCCAACTGAAGACTGCAGGGAAGTGGCTATTGGCAAGATTTTAGATAATCTACTCTTTGTAGTATTTCCTGTTGGTTTTTATTCACATAAAAGATCTAAGAATCTATTGCTTATAAATATATTACATGACCTGTACACAGACTACCTCTTTCAGACCTTTTACTGAGGCTCTTTTTGGAGCTATAGTGCTCTCAGTACTTTTGGAGGTAGGGCACTGCAAATCAAAACTCTTGATTAGCAGGCCAGGTTGTTTCCCCTGGTTACCAACATTAACGCAAAACAGATCTGTAAAATTTTCAGACAAGAACAGTAAAGCAAGATTTTTCAGTATGTTAACTCACTTACACTTGCAACTCCCTATACAGGCATGACATAATGACTTCTCTGGGGTACATCTCTGCTGCCTTCTGCTGCACAGCATGCTGAGCCCTGAGGTCTGCAATGTACTGACTGGTATTGCTTGGAGTGCATCAGAGATCCCATCTGGAAAGTGCACTCAGACTTATTTGCAAGGAAACTGGACCCTGTGTGGAAGCGTGGGGAGGAGAAGAAAAGTTTGGAGAAGAGCCAGTGCATGCCCTTCTCTTGCCCCACCAGGATAACCTGATGCATCTATGCTTGGGCTTTGCTTTCTGTAAATCAGGACTGCAAGCCTGAGTCATAATGCAGCACTCATGACTTCCACGTCATCATTCTGCAAATGGAAACCTTTAAGCTTTTCAATATATATTTCATTTTAAGATTGACCTAAGAATTAAAATCCTAGAGGAAGTCCCAGAGACATCCTTTGTTACGCTGGTATTCTGTATTATATCATGCTAGGTTTGCTACTGTTTTCCTTTCCTACATTAAATCTTTTGATCTCACCCAACTGTAAGTAATTTACCACACAAAATGCACTGTTATTCACTATGTCAACAAATAGAATGCAAACATTTCCCAGTTTGGCATATGGAGCATGTGTCACATCTTGTGACCAAATAACAGCAGCACACTACATATAAACAAGAAGATAAAATTCCACGACAATACATCAGTCATCAGTTACCACCTCTCTCTCAAGATAGTGTAATAGAAAATTGCTTAATAATCACCTGCTGGTTTTTGGTGGGTTTTTTTAATGAATAAGCCACATTTCAAAGTCTTATTATTTAAGATAAAATGTACTCCTCCACTATTTTCTCATCATGCCTTTTCTTCAAGGAAACATCTGAGAATCTTGTGAAAAGAGGTTTTGACCTATTTGAACAGGAGTATGTTTCACTAAGTATATCTCCTCATCATTAATCATCTCCTCACTGATGAGGGAAGTTTAGAGAAGAAACCAAAAGAAGTTTATGGCCTATTGTTCTGTGACTTTGACCCAACCTGTTGGAAGATTTAAAATCCCTGCTCAGGACTGCAGTTTTTGGAAAAAACAGGGAACCAGGTATACTATAGGCTAATTTTCTGAGATGTTATAAATCTTCACATTGCTTGTATTAGAACATGAATAGAAGGAACACTCTTAAATATAATGTTTATAGACATTTATATAGCAGGTCAAATGGAAAAATTATTCTGTTTTATTGAGAGATAATAATTACTTCTTATGACTAAATTTCATATTGCTGCATTATTTACAAAGCTTTGGGCAGACATTAAAATAGTCATTACCAAGGGGAGGATTCTCCTTTCATTCTGTCTCTGTTCTTTCACATAAAAGAACATATTGCAAATGTAAACACACTTTGAGCTGAATATATACAGTATTTTTAACACTCTTTCTGGCATCTTGCTGGCAGATGACTAGCTGTGATATAAAAAAAAATGTTTTTTGTGACAATTGTTTTATGTGCTTTTTAGTGAAACTTTCTTCTGATACATGTGCTGTCAGAATGCACATACACAACATATTTATGCTCTGTTGACCATCTATATTTAAAATATACCAGCTGGATATAGGACAATGAATGCAGTCAATCTCAAATGTCTATGCATCTCAGCTCTGCAAACTGAAGAAATCCCGGTAGCTTTTTAATACTTACATACCTCAACACCTCTGTGTTTCTATTTTCCTTCATGTGTCTATTTACTCTATTCGTATGAATGAGAAGGAAAAAAAGAAACATGCACAGGTTATTATTATAGGCACGATTAGGATTTTCAAAATAGGCAACAGCTGAGGTATCCCCTTTTAAGCCCAGATGTACCATGAATAGCCTCTGAAGGCAGTGTGTTTCTCTGAGACCTCTTTTTTTACTCATTTCTCTGTGCAGCCTTAGAATCCATATGTGGTACAGACCAACAGCAAATGTTAGCCTATACCACCAAGAAGTCACTTTTCCCCTCTGCTGGTTGTTCATCTGAGCTGATCAAAAAGCCTGTGAAACAAGGAAAAGCAGATGCTAACTGCTATCTATGTGCAGTTGCAGACAGGTTAGCTCAGAAACCAAAGTCATGCCCACCACATGTGCACAGCTGCTCTCTGCTTCCCAGCACACGAAGGTGTAACTGTTAATCAGAAGTTTCAGTTGGCTGCAATGTTGCTAAAAATTGTGGGCGCCTGCATGAAAGGCATAATCAAGACAGAAAAGGGGTGGGAGGCTGAGTTCCATTTACATCTGTAGAATGTAAAAAGAAGGTCTTACTCCTTTTTGAAAGCCACAGCCCACAGGGGAGCAGATTATTGCTGCGCAATTGATGTATCCCTAAACTGATCGCATAGTGTGTGGGGTGGATGTGCAGAGATATGAGGGAAGTCCATGGTCTTACAGACTGAATATGCTTCTGGTTAGGTAACGGTTCTTAAAGCAGTCCCACTATGTTGATCGAGATGGCGGCTGCCATATGCATGCTGTAAAAAAGATCACCTTGAGTGAGTCATCCAAAATAAGCACATCAAGGAGAGATAAAGCAGGCAAATTTGGAGAGAAATGAATTCAACTCATACAAGACCGTGTTAAAAAAAAGTAACACTGATCATATTCCTTTATTCATGATGATTTGCATTATCCCCGTCAGCTCTATCCACTTCTAGAATCTTGTCTGATGAAATGAAAGTTGCTTTAGTAATATAGTTTGCAGAGGGCATGGAGAACAAGATTGTTTATTCTTATGTTATAACTTTATCACTCTGCATATTTACAGAAGTTGCTTACTATAAGGAGAAAAATGAAGGCTTATAGCTTGGATATTCACTTCTGGTATTTGTTTTTTTCACTTACATTTCATTTCCCATCTCATTTTTAGATAATTAGAAAACTACAAATAGAATCAAGTTGAAGACTCACTTATAATAGAGAGCTTTTAATAATAGAGAACTTTGATTCTCAAAACCTGCATCACTTAAGTATCTTAATTTCTTGACTGTATTTTCAATATTTTTTGATCAAACTGATATAAGGGGAAAACAGCAGAACTGGGAAGAATTTCTTGTATCTCTGAGTTTTCTTCTGTTTTACCCTGTAGCCACATGTTGAATGTACAGCTGCAGTGATTTTTTCCCCCAGTGCTGTTCAAACAATGATCAGAACACTCTGACTCACATTTTGAGAGTCAAGAAAAACAAATAAATGGGAAAGAAAGCCCCAGGACTGGCAAAAACATCACCTTGAGAGTTTCCTGCAGGAATTAGCTGCAAATGAACCACAGAGTTCTTAAGAAAGTTTGGGGTATGGAAGGGATTTTAGCAAGCGAAGAAAGAACTTCAGTGAAGTGAAGAAAGCTCAGTGACAGAAGCAACACCTACAGGCAGTGAGAGCAAAAAGAAAGTGAGTCAATATGTGTGAAAAGAACAGTGTCAGGGAGTAAAACAGCTGAAGAAAAAGTGATAAAGAAAAAAAGAATAGAAACAGGAATAAAATGGGATTGGAGAATATAGTTTTACTATGGATGATTTATTTATGTGAAATCTTCCCAACAAGTAGTGAAAGATTACTCTAGGCTGGTTAAACATTCTTAGATAAAATAATCCTGAGAAACAGACTGAAGGAGAGATTCATTTTGGACTTTTACTGAATATAATGGCAGAAAAAGTACTGAACACTTATCCTCAAAAATCAATGGTCTTTTACATTATTTACCATCTTATGCATTATCATCTACCCCACTGTTTCCTGAGGGTCAGTCAAAAAGAGAAAGGTTTTTTTTATTATTTTAGGGAACTGTAGGAAAATGCTGGTAAAAATCATATTTGCTGAGAAGTCTTCAAGTGGAAGCTAGTCTACCTTGGTTTGTGGTGCTCCTGGCACAGGTGCATGGGATAGTAATACTCAGTAGCTGGCTGGAGGGATGGATGGAGAACACATGAGAGGTACATATGAATTGTTAGGTGAGGGCATGAGGAATTGAAATGTACCTCAAGAACTTAAATACCAAACAAGAAACAACACACATAATTTCCTAAACACAAAAATAGAGATAGGTGATTTGCATACACAAAGAGAATGAAACAGGTCTCTTGATGAGGATGGCTCTCTCCAGAGAGGAACATAAATACATATCCTGGACCACCAAATGAAGGCATAGGGAGAAAGGAGCAACAACTAATCTTAAAGAAAAATTACAAAAAATTACAAAATGTAGGAACAACTACAACAAAGCCC
Organism: Strix uralensis; assembly: GCF_047716275.1. NCBI lineage: Eukaryota > Metazoa > Chordata > Aves > Strigiformes > Strigidae > Strix > Strix uralensis. The sequence goes on from NC_133974.1 coordinate 59,052,879, forward strand.
CAGATCTGGTGGCTGCAGGAATTGACAAACCTTTCTCATTCAAATCTAACCTCAAGGCAGAACATGAAAAATTGGAAAAAGCATTAATTGCAAGAAAACTGAGAGAGCTGACATCTGCCACAGCTAAAGAAAAAAAATGAAATTAAATCCCTTTGAGATACTCAGTGAATTTAAGAGTAACTGAAAAAATCTGCAATAAATCTTAACAGGATACAAAAAATAGCAGCTTAAAAAACACAGTTCTTTAATGTTCTAGCCTTTTTAATGTTCATTTTTTAAATGCCCAAATGTATTAAACATTTTATGATACAGCTGAAGGCCCAATCTCTGTCCTGAAGAATTCAATTTTGATTTAAAGCACAGTTTAGAACAAAAGTATTTAATAAAAAGAAATGGAATTGGTAATATCAGGCTACACCATTCAGGTGGTTGCTTGTTAAGATTACATGTATCTCAATGTTTGTGAAATCCATGTTTCATGTTGGAAAAGGCATGTCAGAGATTAATTTTAAAGAAAAGTTTAAAGGAGATGTTAATGGGATGAGTGAGAGAGAATAAAATAGACGCTAAATTTCTAAAAATAATCAGAGACTGTTACTTCTAAATAATCAGTTTGGTGAAAACTTCAGGAGCCCATTACTGTAATGAAAAAAGAATCATAATTAAAGATCAAATCTTAATCTACCTTCACTGCTCTCTGATAGGTTGGTGATAGGAGGGAAGATGTTTACTTCATAGTTTTTATGATGAGATGATAGTTTTTTCACAGCTTTGTTATAGCTACCTTCCACCAAAAGATCTAACTCCTGTCCTGAGGAATTGTTTGACCTAAACTTTGCTTATTTCACTCTGACAGAAAACGAAAATAAATCTGAAAAAAACCAACCCTGTTTGGGGGTTGTTATTATGACTAAACTAATATACATTTAGTGGTCTGAAAGGTTAATATTTTTCCAACATGTATCTTCTTTTAGCACAATATAATCTCACTACTGTTATCTCCATATATTAAATATATCTCAAATCTCTGTGTCAGCTAAATAGTTGAAGAAAATCACCATTCATGAAAGATAAATGGAAAGGATCTTCTTCAAGTAGCACATATAAATCACAGCATAGGTTGCTGTTTTTTGAATGCTGAGACACAAAATGTGACACTGCTATTTGATAAACTTTCTAAGCCAGTGAGCAAAACCTGATCCATTAAAACTCTTCCCCTACTATCTATAAACTGAGTTAATCACATATCTGGAAGCTCTTCCTATGCTCTTCATCCCAGTTTTCTGGGACAAGAGAGGAGCACTGCTTACACCGCCACAAGAGATACCTCTTTGCCTATGTCTTCCTCATCGTATAGTGCCTGCCTAAGAGCCAGGAGGACCTGAAAATTCAGACGGTGACCCCACGTGCTCTTTTCCCCGGCACAGAAGGTCCCTGCAGTCACTGTGCAGATGGGAAGGCACAGCTCCTGCCTCTGTGGCTCTGACCAGGGGACCTTCAGCAGCCAACCACCACAGGGCTGGGGTAAGGACTACCAGAGCCCCTGCTCCTGCCTGCATTCTTGCTGTCCAGCTCTCCTACAGACTTTCTCACCCTCCCAGCATGCCACAAATGACGGCTTTTGGAAAGCTGGATCTCTTCACAGATCTGATTTACAGCCAGATTCCATGTGAAGTTGTACAGTGTCTCTGGGGAGGTAGTCAATTGTGGGTGAGGTCTTGGTGAGAGGGGAAAGCGGGAACTTCTTCAATTGGTCTCACTACTAGCAGAAACATAATGGGAAATTATATCCTAAAGGATGCTTAATGGATGTGAATCATGGCTGAAGAAGATGCCTGATTCTGGAGAAATTCCTACTGCCTATCTTTGGCAGCCCTCTGCTCTTGCCATTGGGAAATTGCTTTCAGCCTCTTGACCTGTGTTGCATTGGGAACATCTAACTTCCACTGCACATTTTACCAGGCAGTAAGGCACCAGGGTCCTTTTCCAAATGTTGCCTGAGGATGGTAAACTAATAACAAAAGGGGAGGATGGAGGGGAGAGGGGAACGGAGCAATCATTAAGCACGAGATCAAGCCACCAAGAACAAAATCAATCAAAACTCCAAGGGATGTGAAGAAGAAAAAAAATCTTTAATTGCCTATACTCCAAGGCTAGGAGCCCGGTTAGTAAACAAGAATTGGAATGGCTCATTTATGAGCCAGAATTTTTCCTCACTGGCATTACTGAGACTTGATTGGGTGATCTGCATGACTGGAATGTTGAAATCACTGCTTGTAATCTATTTAGGAAAGATGAAGCGTCAAGAAAGAGTGGAAAATGACACCTCATGTCAAAAATGGCACTACCTCTTTCCAAGTGCTGACAGTGTAGAAGCGATCAATATTGAAGGTTTATAGGCGAATACTTAACTGGCAAAGAGCAAAGTACCAGCTGGGATTTGCTGCAAGTTACCATATCGCAGCAGGAAGCCAGGTGCTCAGCTGAGTACCTGTCTATAATGCAGGAGGAATAAGTGGCTGTGTTATCAGAGGGACTTCAGCCTGAGTGACATATGCTGAGGAACTTCTGATGTCAATGTTAAAACTCTTCTAGAATTTCAAAAAGTTATAGGTGAACATTTCTAACATATTACTAGGTAAAAAACCCATGGACATATTTATGCAAATTCCTAGATTTGCTGTTTGCACAGAGAACAAAGACCAGCCAGCACTGTTTATGAATTACTTTAAATGGGTTGATTTCAGAGAGTTGATAGCAATTAAGCACCAAATTATATGGAGGGGAAGAAAAACAGTACCATGATATAATGAGCATACATTGAGGTAGGTACTGGAGAAAATAGATAAAGGAAACAAAAGTAAAAGAATACACAATCATTTTATAATGGACCTCACTAGATCCAAGTAAATCAAGATGAATCAATTACAAAAGTGAAAAGGCAGTAAAACCTGCCATGGTTGTTGAGGTCAATAGGGAGAGAGACTATTTGGGCTTTTTAAAAGGATATTAAAAGCAAATAAAAGAGAAGAACAATATTGGCTTTGTACTAATAGATGGGAATCACAGAATAAAGAATAAGAACACAGGCAAGCCATGTATGCTCGGTGCATAGGTCTGTTCTGTGTTTAGGAGGGGAAAAAGTAGAAATTTTATCATAAGGTAACGCTAAAATACTTTCTATTCCAGTGGTCACTCCAGAGAATTAAAAGGCAGTTACTAACGGCACACATTTACAAATAAAAAGGTCCAGATGATTTTCATTGAGGAGTTTTAAAAAAACCTGGCAAAGAAATTCTCTGGACCATTAATGTTGATTTTCAATAGGAGTTGGAGCACCAGAAAAGCTCCAGAGAAAAGGAGGAAAGCTAATGTTGTGCCAATATTTTAAAGGGGTAAAAGAGATGACCTGGACAATTACATATCTGTCAGTCTAACATCGATTTGAAGCAAAATCATGAAACAGCTGATATAAGACTCAATTAATACAGAATTAAAGGAGAATAATATAATTAATGCTGATCAACATGAGTTTATGGAAAACAGATCGTATCAACCTAACCTGATGGCTTTTATTGATGAGATTACAAGCTTGGATGATGACGGTAACTGTGTTGGTTTAAAAAGTTTAGACTTTTGTAAGCTCATTTTGATGACCACTCCATTAAGAAAACTAGAATGATGAAAAGTCAACATAGAGCATATTAAGCTAGTCAAAAAGGTAGCTAACTGCTACATCTCAAATTGTAATTTTAAATGTAAAACAACTACTGAGTATATCAATAGCACCTTGTATTATCTACCATTTTAATTATTTCTACATAAAAGAAAGGAAATTGCTATGAATATAGTTTGAAGACAAAAAATAGCTTCAGTGGCATGTTGTGAAGAGGACTTGCTACTTTTGTGCAACTTGGGTAACTTGGCAAGCTGAACACAAAGAAACATATTTGTTGGAGCAGAGCAGAATGCAAAGTTCCATAGCCAATAACAGACAAGATAATTCAGAAGGAAACTGTGGAGGAGCCTGACCCAGGGAACAGAAGCAGAGAAGGGGCCCTAGAGGTCATGGAAGATGTACAAGATGGACAGGACCTCTCATCAGGATGATGTAATCAAAAATGCTATGAGACTTTTTGCATTTGAAAATGTCACATTCCCTACTAATATACTGTATTCACTTCTGCTGCCCATGTTTCTAGAAAATATTGAACAGCTAGGGAGGATTTCAAGAAATGCTGTGAGAATGATTGGAAACGTACCTGATAGTATAAGACACAGGGAGACCAAGATCTTTAGCTTATCAGAAGGAAGATTATATATTGAAATGGTAACATTCTAGGAAAGCTTATAGAGAGAATAGAACTTTTATCTTTTTTAATTTGTGAAGGGAAGTCTTCAGTGATGCAGACAGAAGTTGCACAAGAACCAGTTTTTGAAAAATAAGCTTTAGACTAGAATTAAAATGCAAATTTTCAATACTGTATCTTCCACTGAATCCTTAGGTTATATTACATAACGCTTTGTGCATTCCTCATTTTTAGAAAATTTTAAATCATGTCTGGATCAGCATTTCCCCAAAGTTTAGTTCAATCAGAAATCAGTCCAAGGAAGACTTATGAGGTCTTGCAGAAGGGCAATATGGGTAAACAAAGGAACTCCATTTCACCTAGAAAGCCATCAGAATGTTATAAACAAACATTATTAAGGTTATTCTTCTCTCTGATCTGTTGTGTGAGTTACACGTCCACTCATGCTCTCAGGAAAACAGAAGCGTTTTCCAAGATCAGAGTCCAGAAGAGACCATTCGATCTGCTGCACATCTTTTACACTTCCTTCTTGCATTTCACTCTTCATGGAGTCCATTAATCTGCTTGTGTGACAAAGTGAGACTGCGTTATACGCGAGCTGCCTTTTGCAGCTTGGTATCTCTGCTCCAGCTTTCTCCATTCTCCGGCGGCCGGGGAAGGCGGCAGCAGTGCCGGGAGGGCAGCGGTGCTGGCAAGGGCAGCGGGCAAAGGTGCTTGCTGGCTGGAAATTCGTGCATCCACAGGCATCCGCAAGAACTGACCACCTCCGATTTCGGGTGCTGTGTCTATACATGAACACAGTGCCCTCTTTTGACGGGTTGCAGTTTATGAAAGAATATCAAGGTTCAGCTGTGGCTGAGAGCTACTACAGCTCTTCCAACTGCTCAGATGGTGATGAGATCTCTCCACAAAGCCAATATGAGGTTTCCTTCTATTTCACTATTTGCCCATCAAGTTTTCTCTTTGAAGATGAGCCTTTTTATCCCTTTTCCCATAGGACTTCTTTTCTCCTTTTCTAAGACTATAATCACACGTCTGTCACAGCTTTATCACAGAAGAAAATATCCTTGTGTTTTTCAAATATCAGGATTTTAGTCTCACTGGTAATCAAAATATTTCCTGAAAGCAGAGCCCACTTATTTCAGAATTAAAATACATTAAAATATTTTGTTAAATAGATTATATTAAATAAAAACTTAAGAAATGGAAATCAGATTTGACAGTGGCTTATGGAAAAGGCAACTTTCAAACATATTAACAGCAGAATGCTTAAAAAATATATTGTTAATGGAAATGCATCTGTGATTCTATGACAATGAAGCAAATAATAGAAAAAAACAATGGTCACAAAAGATAATTTGACCTCCACATAGGCCAATTTTAAAAGTGAAAGGAAATTCCAATGCTAGGAAAATGATTTCTCCCTTGTGTTACCTTGCCCTAGGCAAAATGAGAACACATTTATTTTCCAGATGAGGCATATAAGAAGCAGAATGTTTAAGCAACTTGCTAAAGGTTACAGAAGTTTATAGGAGACAGATAACAAAAATCCACTAAGTGAATGTCCATATTACCTAACATATGAAGTGTTTCAAATCTCTGTGCTCAGATCTACTGAAATGTAGGATCAATAATATTCATTTACCTATACAGTGCTTTAACATCCACAAGTGAGAAAGCACTGACTAAAAATAAAGTAGTGATAGCATTATTAGACTCTTTTTTTTTTTTTTTTTCCCCCAGAAAGGCACAGAAAATTACGGTGTTAGTTAAGAAAAACATTGTACAAATTATGTCCAGAGACCAGTGCTAAGCCTCCAGGATGACAATTTTGTTAACCCTGCCCCTGTGTGAAGCAGCACAACAGAGCAGAAAGTCCTATCCCCGTCCCCCTCCCCTCCAATTCCTCCTTTTTCCCGTTCACCCAGAGACGGTGGAGCTGTCTGAGAACTGCCAGAGCTGTTGCATCCTTGCTGTCTCTCCAGCCTGGGTGGAGAACAAACACAGCAGAGAGGATGCAGTGGCAGCACTCAGCTGCTATTGTTCTGTGGCCCCAGAGCAGGTTTTTGTCACTTATGTGACAGGTCAGAGATGCCCTTGGTCAGTGCTCTGCCGAGCTCTGCTCACACTTAATGGGAGCCCTGTCCTGCATCCCACTGCAGGAGGTCAGCTGAGCACCTTGGTTACAGCACCCCTCAAGATAGGTTCAGCATTCAGCCTCATGTGTAATTTACCATTATTTTCTACTAGCATTCATAATGGCAGGTATGTGATGGCTACACTGTCTACAAAGTCAGTGTATGAGAGTGCCAGGGACACATCATTCTCTTCTTCAATCTAACAGCTTGCTGAGCTTCCCCATCCTATTCCTTTCACATTTTGAAAACTAGCTTGTCCTTTGCCTGCGCACAAGAAGGTAGAATGCTACTACTGCTACTTCATCCACTCATTAGCAATAATAAAATGCCTGGAAAATTCCCTTACCGGTTAGCATTGCTAGGTAAAAATGATACATCACATTATTTACAAAATCCAGACACTCAGAATCACTTGAGAAACTGAATACCTTAAATGAATGCATATCCTTATCACTTTTATCACTTATATCTCATATAAGGTATGGCTATTGTTGAATTAAGGAAGGTAAATCTTATTCTTCTCTTCACACCAGTTCTAGTGACCCAATATTTTGGCCCAGAGGGGAAAGGGAGCCTGTTTTTCTCTCCTGTAGCCAGAGTGCATGACATGGCCTCAGATCTCTAGCATAGGGTGGTAGAAATAATGGGCTTTCAAAATAGGAGCCAAGCACTTTTTCGTCTTTGCAGCAGCCAGGATGTATCACTAAGCTTCGTATTTCCGTCTTTCATTTCATTCATGAAATGATGTCCCTCCTAATTTGCCTCACCCTCTGGCTAGTTGTTGTCTAGTGACTTACAAGTCTCAAATTCATGCCTGAAAGGGATAATACTGGTCTTCTCATTCAGTTAAAACAAAGAGTTACTTAGAAAATGTACACATTTAAACCCACCTTAATATTTCAAATATCATTATTTTCAGTAGAAACTGCTTCTTAGTTAAATGGCTTTCAGGCATCAGACTATTATATGACAGATGATTTTGTCACTATGCAAAATGTGAAACCTGTAATCAACTTGTTATGGCATTTCACAAAAGTATGTGACAGTAAAATAAGTAAACTGTCATTTGGGCAATCAAGTCTTGAAATCCTGCAGGAGGAAAAAAAAAGTACCTGACACTCAATCTTCATGGTAGGGATGAGGTTCAAAAAATAATTTAATACTGCTACAATCTTACAGGATTGAATAGAATTCTTACTGCAGTGTGCTTAAGCCTGCAATAATTTTGTATTATGTTTTAATCATGTATTTTCCCCCCTAATTGATTTTTTCCCCAGATAATGTATATGCACGTCACACAGCAAGGTCTGCTCTGTTACAAGGTGTTGGTTAAACTGAAACAATATTTTCCCTTTACTATTGATGACAACATTACCAATTACCAAGAACTCTCAGACTGGTTTGATATGAGAATGGATACAGTAGGCAGAAGCCCATGCTGATTTACCAGCGCCTGTGACAGTTTGGGCAGACAGGGTGCTGGCAGCAGGGAAGGGCAAGCTCCTACATGGCTGGAATGCTTGGGATGACGTGCCGCCAAACCTGCACTGTGCTGGCTTTTACAGATTTCACATAGAAGTTTTTTTAAAGGAAAGGGATATACAAGCTGTGGTTCATGAGCCACTTGTGGTCCTTCATGCTGCTTCGTTTGGCCTGTGGCTTGTTCTCGGAAGTCCTTGTTCTCCCCTGTGGCTGCAGGTATGATGAAGTGGCTGGTAGCTGCAGCCCTCCTTGTGCACCCCTCTCACCCAAGCACTCCTCCAGGCTCAGGGAAGGAACAGGCTAGGGACAGGCTTACAACCAATTAGTAAGTCCTGTCAAATGGGACTGTGGGAAGGCACTGGGGGACACACCAGCTTTTGCCATTATGCCACCAAAAGGCATGTTCCCCACTTCCCTCAAAAGAGCAGACACCATGGGTGTACAGGGACTATCAATGAGCTCTTATAACTGGGGATGTAAAATGAATTTTTAGTCTCCTGTTTCCAGTCATTAGTGACGGTCACAAATTTTGGAACTGATCTCTTCCCAGAGATAAGTTATAAGAATATGAATAACATCACACTTAATTATGAGAAGAGTGAAAGGAAACAGGGAAACCTATTTTTATCTCTTTTTTTTTTTTTTTTTTTTGCCTTGTGGCCTCTTTATGGTTACAAACCAATTGGTGAAATCACTGAAATCTGCAAGTTAATATTTTGCATGGAATAACCTTCACTGAAGAGCACTGCACAACCTGGCTTTGCAGAAAATGGGTTTTGTTTTGACAAAGTTATGAACATTTGGAAATTACTCACTGTCCACACACAACATGCCTTTTGTGAAGTCTAACTGGGAACCTACAAAACAATATTACTGTATGGACACAGCTGATCTCGCCGCATGTTGAAGCTGTGGGGCCCCAAGAACAGGCTTAGTCTGGCCTGGGAAAGGCCCTGAGCATTTGACCTAATGAGAGCTGAATCCTGTGGCTCACCTCGAGTACTCAGGGAGCAGACTATAAGGATTCAGTGACAGTGTTTTGCTCATCCTTCCCCGCCTGCTCTACATAGTGATACCATAACTTTTTTTTTCCCTCCCAATATATAATTTGTAGCCTCTCTAATTGCACAGAGCGAGAGAAGGCAAGTCTGCAACAAGCCTAACTGTGGTGAATCTGGAGGAATCCTCTTTCACACCTCAATGGTGGGTTACAGCTGGAGACTCTCACAGAGAACCTAAACATCACTATTGTCAACAAGCTTAAGAGAGATGGAGGAATAACTTCCTCTTTAAATCTCAGCTTTTGGGAAGGTTCATACTTGGAAAGGTAGAAAGACTGAAACAACAGCAGAGAGAAACTGCGACAGAGGCAGCAACAGACCTCAAAGGTCAGGGAACAGAGCATTTCACACAACTGACTTCTTTGACTTCATCTGCCTTTGCTAAGGCCTTGTTCTACTCCTAAGAGGGACCTTACCAAGCAGCTCTGACCAAAAGCAGAGACAGGACAAAATGCAGTCCAACCCATACATCTGATATTGTAAAGCGGAGAGAATGGATAAGAGTGGCATGGAGAAAGGCTGCTGGTGTGGAAAGGTAAGCCATAGACCAGAGGGAACTGGAGAACAGTGGCAAGAAGAGACACAATTACTTTGAAGCTCAGGAGAAGGCAAAGAATTGGAGCTTCTTACTGAAAAGCAAAGCTGTAGAAGAAGGTGCTGAGAAAAGGATCAGGGAGCTCTGGAAAACTATAGGAGTCCATGGAGATCATGCTTTTGGACTCTGTCACTACCACCTACACTTTCCTTAGGAAACCTCCCACTGTAATAAACAACCAGATCAGTTATGGACACACACAGAGCACTAGTGTTAGCTTCCTCTCAAGAGTCTAAATGAATACAAGTTGCCCCTTCTCCTGTTAGCTTCCCTGCTCCCAGTTTCAGATAATCAGATACACTCTTCTTGACGCTTTGCCAGTTTTACCAGGAGACAATGGCTGTGGGTAAATAAAAAGTGTTTTCCATTGTTTTTTGACCACCCTGACTCCTCAGTCAGGCAGGATTCACTATACTGGAAGAGATCAGTACACAAAGGCTAACATGCCTGGGATGAGACAGAAGTAATTACACAGGAACTGCAGAGTCTACCACTAGATCTTGTCTAGTTCAAATCTAAAGTTCAAATGACCATAATACCAGCTAATACCTGCACACCAATATCACTTCTGTAAAATGCATGAATAGCATGCTGGAGAAGTCAAGAAAGACTATTTGAGTCCAGAGGTACCTGAGCTATTCTCTGCCACTTGCTGGATGTCTCTGCTCTCTGAGCCTCAGTAGCTCCACAGCTTTATTTCTTCTCAGATACAGCTCTCCCTGGCTGTTGCCTCCTTAGGTCCTAAAGTGAATGTGTTTGCTGTGTTTGGTACTCTGCACAACCAGTGATTTGACAGGTCAATGCTGTTTCTGATAGCACAGAAGCTGACGATCAGAAGGACGTCCTTATGGAGTAGAGGACAACCAGTGTCACCTTTGTGTGTGTTTTGCTCGCCTGTGGAGTGCTCATTATGTTATAAGGCATTTTAGGAATCATAACTGTTCATTTGACAGCCTGCCAACTATTTTGACAAACCCGCTTAGAAAGTGAGAGACAAACTACATAGGGTTCTAAGCTTCCAGAGAGCTTCCAGTTTCACAGACTATTTGTGCTGCAAACAAACATCCACATGTGCTCGGAAAACCTAGTGATGTTCCTCCAGTTCAAAATTGTTGATGTCACTGCTAAAACTACCTCTGTCAACGGGCAGGTCAGCAAAAAAGTGACCTGGTCCGAATGCAATGTCAAGACCGCTGCTGATGACACAGCAAGTAACAGTCTTTGGACTCTGATTGACACACCAGAACTTGACATAGCATTTCCCACCAAGTTTATGTATTCTGGATGCTTTTGATAGCAGAGAAAGACTGGACCATGCCACTAAGCGCAAACGTTCCTCTCGTGATGGCGAGCAGAAACAGTTCCCTGAAAACAATATTTTTTCTGGATTTGCCCGGTCTTGTCCTTCTTTTCCCGCCCTCGCCCTGCAGCTCCTGGCCTCTGCTCCGCATCCCTCCCAGACAGCCTCTTCCCATCTGCCCCCGCCTCTGTCCTCTGCCCGGGGTGGGTGGGACACCGCTGCTGGGGGCAGGCTGGGGGCCGGCGTACCCCCGGATCTCTGGGGGAGCTCTCCCCGGTGCCGGCCGGAGCGGCGGCGGCAGCAGCGGCAGCCGCCGCGGGGGAAGAGCGGACTGGGGCGGCCTCCCCCTGCACCGCTGGCCGCGGCTCGGCAGGCGGCAGCATCGCGCCCCACCGCCGGGCCGCGTCCGCGCCGGGTCCGCGCCGTGCCGCTCCGCGCCCGGCCCGGCCGTGACTGCGGCCGCGCCGTGCTCCGCGCCCCTGCCGCCCCCTCCCCCCCCCCCCCCGCCCCCCAACACCGGCGAGGGGGCTGTGCCCGGGCGGCGGCGGGGCTGCGGCGGGCGCCGGCTGGGCGCGGCGCGTGTGCGGGGGAGCCCCGGGAGGGGTGGGCACCCCGGGAGGGGTGGGCGCGGAGAGGTGTCCCGCCGAGACAAAGGCGCCCGGAGGGTGAAGCCGCCCTCGCCGCGCCCTCGCAGACAAAGCGGTAGCCGCCCCGTCCCCGCCGCCGCGCTGCGCCGCCCCTCCGCGCCCTCCCGTGGGGGAGCCCCCAGGCGGGGGGTTTCCACTGCTGGGGCTGCCTGAGCCCTACCGGGAGGAGGAGGAGGAGGAGGAGGAGGAGGGAGGCTGGGGGGAGAGGCTGTGCTGTGGGCAGGAGGGAAGCCGCTCTCCGAGCGTGAACTGAGCTCAGCACCGCCGCCTGCCTCGCCGTCCCTCCCTCCCTCCCTCCTTCTCCTCCTCCTCTCCCTCTCCTCCCCCCGCCGCCTCCCCCCGCCGCAGACGGCTGCGAGCCCGGATGGTTTGCGAGCGGAGTTGAGGGGGCAAACTTTGAAGCCCAGATGCCTCTGGGGCTGCGCGGCAGAGCGCGGCTGCTCCTGCAGGCACCTGCCGCCGCCCTCCCCCCGGCGCTGCCGCCGCCCTCCGCGGGGGCGGCCGGCCCCGCTGCCGGCGGCCGCCGAGGCGGCGGGCGCTGCGGCCGCGGCTAGGGCGGGCGGGCGGCGGGCGCGCCCCCATGCGGGTCCCGGGCTGGGGCGCGCCGGCGGCGGCAGGCGGGAGCCGGGCGGCGGCCGGGCGGTGCTCTCCCGCCGCCTGAGCGGGCGCGGCGCGGCGCGGCGGGACGGCGGCGCGGGGTGCCGGGAGCCATGGGCTATTGCAGCGGCCGGTGCACGCTGGTGGCGGTGTGCGGCGCGCAGCTGGTGAGTGGCGGCGGGGGCGGCCCGCGGTGGGAGCGGGCGGGGAGCGGGGGGGGCGGCGGCGGCTCCCCCGCTGGCGGAGGGGGAGCGCGGGGGGGGGGGGGGGGGGCAGCGGCCGCGCTTGGGGCGAGGAGCGGGGCGCGGGGTGAGGTGGCAGGGTGGGCCATAGGGGCTGCGTTACAGGTAGTTTCGCGGAAGCTTTGCCGGGGAGGCTGCGGTGGGCGCCCGGCGGAGTTAATAAACTCGGGCATCTTTCCCAAGCCTTGACTCAACTTGGTGCCTGGGTTTCCTCTGGCAGGCCGGTATTTGGCTGGCCTTACGTAAAGCAGGGACGCGGCGTGGCAGGGGTGATGCATAGCGTGCAAACAGTTTGCCATACAGGTGTGTGTGTGTGTGTGAAGTTGTTATCCTGAGCTCTTCTGCAGATGTGTACCTCCCCCCGCCCCCCTTCAGACTTACTGGCCAGTGTTTGTTAACATCGTATCGTTATGTCCTTCCAGAGCTAAAACAGTTATATATTTATAGTTACCTTTAGAGGAGACATGTGGCAGCACTTGTAAACTAGACTGAGTTTAAAAAGTAGGCACTGAGATACAATAACAAAGAAACTACCTAAAAATAGACCTGCTTAGCAAGACGGTTAGACTGTGCAATTGTGTCGTGGCACCTGAAAAGTGAATGGGTTTAAAGTTAAACTAAAGAAATGTCCCTTCTATACATGGGTTTGTTGCTGTCAGATCGGGTACATGATGTGTAGAATTCCTGTGGATTTGGATGCAGTGACACACAGCTAAAGACCTGTCAGTGGAACATGCCCCATTTCTTATTTTCATTAGACCAAGTGCTGGTGTGCTGGCAGAGCAGGTGCTGGAAGCACCTTTGTTAAGCAGTTAACCTTATAGCAGGAAGGAAATAATTCATGTTACTCCATCCCTCTACCTCTTACTGAATAGTTTTGCTGAGAAAGTGTTAGTTGGTATCAATAGCAACCAGCATTGTCACCAATTCCTCTCCTGCAGACAGGTACTAAGAGAACTACAGAAGAAAAAACCCACTAGATTTCAGAGAACAAAATCAGTAAAACGGTACATAGGAAAAGGAAGATGTGTTAGCAGATGAGAAATTCAAAATGCCTGTGGTCTTTCTATCGGTTGTCATCAACCCTTAATCCTTTTGTATTCTGGAAAACATTTTATTTGTATATGCTGTTCTCCACCTAAGTTATCTGATTCTTTGTAGCTGGAAGTATCTTATCGGATGTGATTTATTCATGCACACTGTCTAAAAAAAGAATCTTAAATAGAAGTAGTGAATCTTGAGTGGAATGGTAGGAATGTAACCTTTTCCAGCAATTTGGAAACATAAAATTAATCACTGAAGTTCTTCAGATCCATTTAAGTTTCAGAGGCAGACTTTTCTTCTTATTTTTTTTTTTCCTGCAAAGAGAACAAAAAGTGGTTTAAATTGTACCTTTTACACATAAAAGGTTGATTTTTTTTTTTTTTTTTCCTAATGCATTCAACAACAGTAAGGTTATGATGACTATGGAATGTGCTAAGATTTTAAATTATTGTTTTGAAAGCCTGTGAAGGAAAACATATTTGCTAACTCATGGTGACAAAAATATGTGCAAAACCCACAGTAAAAACATCAACAGAAATGCCCCCTGGGAATGTATCAGCAAGTGGATGAGCAGGTAAGCTAATGTAGAATTGTAGCATTACTGTAAGCTTGCTAAAAGTGCTTGTAAACTACAGGGTCAAATATATATATATTTTTTTAAAAGTAAATATTTTTTTCTTGAGTAGCTTAAGCAAACTTAAAATATTTTCATAAACTGAAAGCAAACGTGAAAATTTTTACTGAGCAAGAAAAGGGTATGCTAGCAGCAACGCAAACCTCTGAATCACACTTGGCCTATGTAATGACATTTAGATAGGTTCAAAGCAGGAATAACAATTTACATGACAAAAAGGATTTAGGAATGGAAAAAATGATGCGCTTTATTAAAATCGCTTGTCATATTCCTTCATGTGCCATATACCATCAGATGGAACAGATCATGAGTTTTAAGTCAAGGAAACTTAACTTTCCTAAGTAGGCCTGTGGGTGATCATCAGTTGTCACTACTTTTTAGGTAAAGGCTACTTAAAGGAGCAAATGCTGTCAAGATTCATCCTAGAATTAGCAGCCACGTTAATGCCGATGCAATTCAAAAACAAAGGATGAAGAAGTTATCTAGCCTGGGGAGATGGGCATGGGAATCCTTTCTATAATGATAAACATAGTTTAAAAAAAAATGGAGAAAACTTTTAATGTGAATGTTGTTTATTACTGATACCTAGGTTTCAGTTTTAAAATGGTCATGTTTGGAGTAGAAAATATATTTTTGTTTCAGGGGAAAAAAGTTTGTAAAAAGAAAGGTTTCTTCCAATTTTTAATGCAAATATTTTCTTCCATCTCTGCAGAGCTAGGGTGTGGTGATTTAATTGGTCTTTGTAGGCACTGTACAATAAATAATACTGAGGAATACTGCAGTTCATTAGAGAAGCTGTTGCATATTTTACATATATAGAAATGATGTAGATGTCACAAATGGACAAAAAAAGGTGATTGTTTCAAATACTGGTACAGGACTAGAGCTGCATCAACTTGAGAGACCCTGTGCAAGCAGAATTATTTTCATAAATGCATTTTAAATGCTTATAGCTAAGGCAACATACTGTACCATCAGATTATCAGAAAGCTCAAGGAATGTTTCTGCTCTCAAGGGCATACTGATCATTGCTCCCCTACTTATTAACATACATATACCTTCCTGTTTGTGCTCTCATTTGTGCTATGGAAAACAACCTTTGACAGCTCATTTTCCTCTGCATTTGTAGCCAACGAGAAGAATTAACAGCAAGTAAAAGCTAATTTTGCTGATACTAGGAACAAGGCATTGCCTTCTGTATACAGAGCTAATTATCTCAAAATATCTTTTCATTTTTTTAAGATACTAATTTTGGTCTTTCTGGTCCTTTGTCCTTCTGAAGACAACCTGGGGCATCGTGGGCTCTCATGGTTATAGAGGCTCTGGTGGTTTTTGCTGTGTGTCAGCTATCCTGGTTGCATTGGAAGAATTCTCTGCTATGGCATTTTGTCCTTTAAACCTCTTTATTTTCGGGTGTCTCCTTGTCTATTAATAGCTTACATCAGTAACACTAATATCTTGTTGCTTAGTCTTTTTAATAACAAGAGCAGCAGAGGTGAAACTGACAGATTATTCTGCTTTCTGGAAGGCTTCAAGAGCCCCATGGCTCTTGAAGTTTGAAACTTTCTACGTGTCCACTGTTGCTGCTTGGGAAACTTGGAGCAGTGGCAAAACAGTAAAAAGTTCTGCATGTTTTCAACTTGGAAACTCTCTTCCCAAGTGCAGTGATGAGAAAGGACAACATTTGTTATGGAAACTTTAAGTCTCCAGGAATCATTGCCTTACTGTTTCTATCCATCAAAGATTGCCATACTCCCAGGGCTAATTAGATGATGGATAATTCAGCCTTTGCACTGCCTTTTCTGTTTTCATCTGCATTTATTGAATTTATTTATATCATTCTTTTTGTACATTTTGTCTGTTCATTTTCTTTCTTTTTTTTTTTTTCCTAAAGTAAATTGTCATGCAGTTCAGATATTCCAGCTAAGTATTAAAAACTGTGTAAAATTTGTAAACAAGCTGCATATATCCCAAGGCTCAGTTAGTGATTCTGGGGTATTCAGTCTGATGCTCTAACAAAGCATGTATTATAATGGGCACAAACTCTTCAATTTCTGAAAATCAATGTCTTTCACAGGCATCAATGTACGGCGTTTGCAGTCTCTCCTTTTCCTCACTAACACCTTGCTGTTCGGGGCATAAGCACACCAACACACAACCTGGTTGTATCTCTTTGCGAACTGTTCCAGTGACAATTCCGGCTGAAGCCACTGTCCAAGTGCGTCATTTTTGCCAAGCAGAACAACAACAGCACCCAGATTTGGTTGCTTTTGCTAACATAGGCCCAATCTTTCTCTTTGCTTTGAGCTAATGAAAAAAAAATGTTCGAAAAGCTAACAGCTTGTATGGAAATGTGCTTGTTCTGTGCTTTTCCACAAATGAATAATGCCAATTAAGAGAAAATTCCAGTAGTTTTATTTCAAAAACTGCATCAGCTGAGGTAATTTCTACCACTGTCCATAAACACATATTTAGTTACCTTGTTGTACATGAAGACGGGTATTTGATCTGCAGCAGATAAAGTGGTGGAACCACTCAAACCCAGGAAATTAATTACAAGCAAATAGGGAAGTAGTATCTACTGTATGTCTTCTGTGACGACTTCTGACATCATGAGAGATGCCCGTAATCTATACTGCACACATGATATAAGACTGAAGAGTGTCCTGTTCTCTTCCAGTTTTCACATGTATTATAAAACAATGGGATATGTAACAGAACTGAGCTTGGTTTTTAAAGAAAAAGTCTGCCTTGGTGATCAGCCCTGTAAAGTTTTGGGTTGCCTTTTTTAAAAAAGGACAGCAAACATTCTTATGCTCATGCAAGTACTTCAGGAATGGTGCTTATGGCAAGTTCTAGTCTATGTCACAAATCTGCCTACAAGGTTTAGCACAGTTTAATACTATGAATATCCTTGCTTGTGAAAAAACTCATGTTTTAGTAGTTTGCAGGTTGAATTGTCTCTGGACCTTCAGGGAGTGGGATTTGCCAGATTACAGCTGAGGTCCCTCTGAGAGCAAAGCAAAGGCGTTCACGCCAGATACTCCTAGGATTAGCTACTCTGCAGTTTTATGTAATGAAGAACGTCTCTTTGTTAATATAAGCTCTTATACCATGTGTATCATGAGAGTACTTTCCGATAGCACACCAAACCATGTAACTACTGTATGTAGCGTGTTTGTTTTTTTTCATTTTTGCTATAGGGAAGCGGTAATGATGATTTTGGTGTTTGCTTTTAATTGCTTGGTTTTGGGGAGGATTGTTTTTTCTTTTTGCTTATGTGTTTTAATTGTGTTTCATTGTCACCGTTGCCAATGGTTTTCAATAGCAGCTTTAGGACAGAAGTGTCTGTGATGGAAAAGTCTGATGATATATACATGTTCCTACATTTTTTGCTAGCAAAAGGGGAATTAAAGATGTGGGCTTTGCATGTGGAATGGAAAGTGATGTTGTTGCTGCTCTTAGCCTGTGCATCTGTAGGTTTGTCAGTCCAGAAAGAGAGTAGAAATAATTGGTTTCTGGGTTTTGGACAGTACTTAAATATAAGCACTGCCTTTGAAATTGTGACTGTCAACAACTTGTGCCTGTGCCTTCTTTAAAGTTCTGATTCTTGCTTTGTTTCAGTTTTGATAGGAAGGAAAGTGAAAGTCTTAGTCGCATTGTCTCCAAAAACATTGTGATCCTACTAGCAATGAAAATGAAGGGTCCTGTGAATAGCAAACTTTCAACAGATGTATGTTTGAAAGCTACTGTATAATACTAAGCAGTAGATTTTGAGGTGTTGCTGGGAATATAGGAAACAACAACTTGATCGTGAATTTAGAGAGCTATGAAAGAAATATGTAGCAACCTTTTTAGGTTTAAGTGAGACCTTGGTAGAAAAGTAAACACTCTTTTTCTATTCTGTTTTTGACATAAAACACCAGGATTCATAACCAAACATTTTTTTCTGATAACTTGAGGTCAACAATAGTGATGTCAGAGGTAACAGTCCATTATGTCATTTAATTTTAGCAGCTTGATGTTCACTATGAAT
Organism: Strix uralensis; assembly: GCF_047716275.1. Lineage (NCBI taxonomy): Eukaryota > Metazoa > Chordata > Aves > Strigiformes > Strigidae > Strix > Strix uralensis. Next base: position 59,070,965 of record NC_133974.1, read on the forward strand.
GATACAGTATTATTTTTCGTAGAAGTGTGGATGGAAAATAGTTGTGAATAACCAATCATGCACTTCAAGAAAAGCAGAATATGTTGTTTTAAGTTACAGGGATAAAAGATTTCAGACCAGCTGAACAGCAAGTTTAATTCACTGCTTTTTGAAGCTGAACTTCTTTAGAGTTCAGTGAGAAGACTCAACATTCAGATACTGTGATGATGGGTAGGAGGGGAAGGTTTAAATAGATGAGAGGAGTTGAATAAGCTACCTGAATATAGGGACTTAGAGTATCTAGCGAAGTTACTCTTCTTGTATAGCCATGAGGCAAATCTTTGACAGTAGGAATTAATTTCATATTGACAGAGATTTGAGCTAGCACCTTGAATGATGAGCAGGGTGTGTTGTTGTTGTTTTTGGGTTTTTTTTTTCCTTTTTCTGTTTCTTTGCAAAAAGCACTAAGTAAGCATTTTTGAAAGACACTAAAAACTCTCTGTAGTCAGTCTGTAGTTGGTAGAGAGAAATCTCTCATTCTGTAGTCAACAGAAAGGAACAGGCTCCACTGCAGAATGGTTCAAAGCAGAAACATAATGTTTTTAGTGGATAGTGACTTTACTGTCCCAGGCTCAGCTGTGGGAATGTATACAATGTAAGTGCAGCAGATAAAGTTTGTAAACAAGTACTGGGTGACTTGTTCCAGGAAAGAATCTAAAACCTTTGAAGTCTTCTCAATGTCCTGGTGCATCCAATGACATGGATCTCAACATCTAGTTTCAGTTAGCATGAAGTTTTGAGAAATTTCCCTGGGCTTAGGGACTGGTGAGATTCAGCCAGTGTCTGCTCTGGAGGCTGATGTCAGTGCCCAGTGAACTACTTGGGTATCCCCATACATTCCAAACTGCCTTTTTGGTCCCATGGGCCCACTGAGCTCAAGAGATTATCCCAGGTGTGCAATTCCAAAAGAGACAACTGTGCCCACTGACATTTTAGAAGAGAAGGTGTGTCAGAAATCTTGAATTTCTACAGCGTTTATTTATGGTTCTGAATTTAAGTGACATTTAGCGGGGAATAACAATAGTGAGTATTTTCATATTTGGGTGGGAGCGAGGGTGTCGATGATCTGACTAAATCAGAATAATCTCTCTAGGCTCCTCTGTGGTCAGAAGAGGGAATCCTTCAGGGGGCAGGTCAGAGTGGTTAACATTGTTTCTTGCTCTAAACTGCCCTTTAGAGTTGTGTGTTAAATAAAGTGGTCCTTCAGTTTAAGTAGGCTTTTTGGGAGGGGCAGGGAGAGAAGAAATCTCAGACCCATTGTATGCTGTTTTTCCATCCATAGTACTTACCATTTACATCTTCCTCCCTCTTGCATTTTCATTAGTCATTTTACTGAGGACTTCTTGATTTTAAGGATGACTGATCTATAGATTGAGAAATGCTGTTTTGGAAAGGTATTCATCTCTTCATCGACTGCAAAAGGAAACTAAGAAGCATGGTTTCACCAGAGCAATCTCAGCTTTAGTGCGTATGTCCCTTAAGATCCCCTAGAAAAAAAAAAAAGCTAAAATCAAATGGATAAAACCAATTTATGCTCACTTTGGGTTTTAGGTGGTTTTCTGTAGCTTCCAACAGGAGTGAGGAAGGCAGAGACCATTGTAAGTAATGTGTGATCATAAAAAGTATGCTGAAAATGCGTAATTTTAAAACATCAAATAATTTATTGTCATCCAGATTAATCTTAATTTATTTTTTTGTTATGGTGAATGAAAGATAGGGGCTGTTGAGTACTACCTGACTTGTAAAGTAAAATGGACGCAATAGTTGAAATGACATTTTCTTGCCCCTGTGGCAAATAAACATTTCACAGTTTGTTATTTTATCCCCTCTCCCCAGATGTATATGTACCAGCTGGATGGCATCTGAGAATTGTTTCAGCATTTTATCATTCTGTAACTCTCTGATAGAAATGACATTTAGAAGAAAAATTACTGATTTCTGTCCTCACTAAAAAGTAAACATGCATAGCTAATAGTTCTATTCACCACAGATCATACTTATGCATTTTTAATAAAAACTTGATTTTAATTCATACATAACTTATGAGAAATGTTTATCAGTTTAGGGCTCTGCTGATTCCCACTTAAATGTTTACATATATCTGGATACCTTGAAAATCTCTTTCATTTGAGGCTTAGATTTACCTTTTATACACAAACTTGCTTCTCTGCTGCCTATGTAATGATGAAACGTATAAAAGAAATGCTGATTATTGTACTGATTGCTAAAATCAGTAAAAGTGCCATTTATATGACATAAATGAATCTCAGATTTTCCTATGCTGTTAGAAGTAATAGCTTTCTAACATCAGAGTTTGGCTTTCTGATCTTTTTCTCAGTTGGGATGTTAGGCTGCATCTCTAGTGCCGAGTCACCAGTTACATGTAACTGACAAGGTACCAGTTACGTAAATGGGAATAGGAACGGTCTATTGTATCCTATATTCATACCATAACAGATTGATATCTGGTTTCCTCACCCTTCTTTTCTTATGAGGAAATTCTCATTAGCAGAGTTTTCTACAGAAGGCAGCGTATGAGGTTATTTCTATTATTTCTGAGAGGCATGTTGAAATGATGATGCCTGTCATGTTTATATGTCATGTCACCTTTCAGAAGGAAAAAATGCAGGACCATTTGCAGATGGTGGGAGAGAGATGCATGCTATTTCATTTAAGCATGTAATGAATAGGCTCTGATCCACCTTCTGGAGGTGGCTACCTCTTTCCATTGACTATATAGGGATCTTTGAGTTGCTGCCCAGTTGGGAATGAAACTCCAGCCTCTATTCTGCATGCACTCTTATTTATTTCATTATTTAGTCAAGTCTGCGGATCTTTGATAGTATCTTTGTACTAAATGAGAGGGAATAGACTGTGAAACTTTTTTTTTTTTTTTTTAGGATTTAGGCAGAATATACATGAGTGATGCATAACATTTCTTCTGGATGAATGGAAGTCATGCTAGAGGCTTAGAACAAGGGTCAGAGGGCTGTCTTTGTTCACCTTGAATAACATTTACTGTCTGAGTGATCCTGCAGTAGTGAATGAAATAGGTCTACATGAACAACATAGTATTAAGAGATAGAGAGTCTTGAATCTAAGGTACTGACTCATATCTGTGTAAGAAAGCTTAACTGTCTTAGGAGAAGATGTAATTCCAGGTGACTCACACCATGGGTCAATTTACTAATTAAAAATTCCTTTAAACTTCTTCATAGACGGACTACTAATTGGCCCTCAACAAGTTTATTCTTCTCGTTTGAAGATAAAAAGCTTTTGTGAGGAAAGGAAGATAGATGCTACGATGTCTCTTTAGAACAATGCATGGATCTTTGAAAAGCCATTCTTCAATAATTAAACAGAATGTGAAGTTTGCAAATTTTTGCCATGACCAACAATGGCCCAGCATTTTTCATTATCCTCTGGTCGCAGTCTCTGTGGCAGGCTGTTCTATAACAGAGCGCAGAAACAAAAGGAGAAAAAAGCCCGTTGTATGTCATTGCTGCCTTCACAAAGCCACAAATACATTAAATTCAAGATACTGTTCATTGTGCACTTGAGCCACCAGTGACAAAGGTGCTGTGAGTACCACTGATTATCAGGCAGTCATATGTCATTACATCACTGTTCAAATTGGCAGAGCAAATGGCAGTAAAACAAATGAAAACATTAGCAGCTAAAGGCATGCAAAAGAATAAGAGGCTTGTCTGAAAACAAAGAACGGAAAATATGGACGTTATTTTTGCCATTAGCTATAAAATTGATTTTCACTTTTTTCATATTTTTTTAAATTTATTTTTAAGTTCTTGGCCATGCCCATCTCATGCCCTTGACGCCAGTTAGCTTTTATTTTCTTTGACACTAGTAGCAGTCACAGGCAGTGACAGCAGCTGGTAACAAGCCAGATGATGGCACTGGTTGTGTTAACATAAGACATGGGCTTCAGTGTATCCTGAAAACAGAGCTCATTGTCTTGGATTTGATCAGACTGGCTTTCCTGAGTGTGGAGCTGGCAGCAAATTTGGTACTTGCAGAGGGAAAACCACAACAAGCTGGATGCAGCATTCAGCAATATACCTAGTAATGTCTGTTTCTGGTGCTGGCAACCTCTCAGAATATTTAGAGGAGCTGCTGTCTGGTACAATTATTTTTTTTTTTTTCCCCATCACCCAGGGGTAGGGTCGTAATGGCATGTACAGAAGAAAGTTGTTGGCCTCAACTGCTGGAAGAGATGGTGTCTGTTCTGCGTCGTGCTAAACTGTGCTTTTTCAGATGCATAATAAAAGTTATTTATGGACACCGATAAAGTGGTATCTGTTGTATAATATCACAGATAGGCATAAGGACAATAACAAAAGGCAGCTGGTTTAGTAAGCTCTATTTGCTGCAGAAATGTGCTGTTCTTTGCGAATTGAAATAAAAAAAGTGGGGGGAGAATGTTGTGTTTTTTTTCTGGTTCCTGGCATTTGCAATCATTCTTGCTTTGCAGTGTGCTTATAAAGACAATTATGTGGGTCCCATGTCAGTATTATATTTGTCATGACTAGCACCTTATTAGAGGACAGCTGCTCCTCTCTGCCCAGCACATATCCGTAACTACCACTGACAATAATAGAAGTTATGAGTGTAGCCCTCCTCTGCATTACACCGACGGGGGATGCTGGAGCTCTCGTGGTTTCAGTTAATTAATATGGATGTAAAACTAGGAGTGAAGCAGTGATGGATCTGGGATTATTCACATGCTTGTTCAGAGCGCAGTGCCTGTGAGGAGGCTTTGAACTTCCAGCAGTTTCTACTTGGACCTTGTAACAGGTGAGTAAGAAAGGCACTGTCTGAAGGCACATCATCTGAGTCTCTCAGATCATGCAGAGTGCCTTCACTAGAAGGCCAGATATTCAGGTCCCCATCAACCTAGGGCAGCTATAAGGAAGATTGGTGTGCAGAGGATATTACCAAGTTATAAGTGTTTTATGGTAACTCCTCAGTCTCTCTCTAATTCCATTTCTCCAGAGCTCCTCAGATGCTGTAGTGGTGCTTTGGCTTCTGTCACTTCTGATAAGAACTGGACCGATTTGGAACAAAGAAGAATACGGAAGTGGCACAGTGCCATCCTCATGCCGTTAAGAGCTAATGTAAACTCATCCAGAGAAAACCATTTGCAATGAACAACATGGTTTGATGGCTATGCCAAACCCAAGAACATATCCTCAAGAACCACCTCTTGGCATTTTAGCTATTGTAATGAGTTGCATGTGTACATCCTCAGACCTGCATAGTAGGCAGCTCAGACTGGATTAGGGAATGTAACCCCATGCCTCTATGTTCATGTAGGTTTCTATTTTGTTGCTGGTTTTTGTTTGCTTTTCAAAATTTGAGTAAATTAGTTGTTCTTCAGTATTTCATAGCATCATAGCATAGTTTGGTTTGGAAGGGACCTTTAAAGGTCATCTAGTTCAACCCCTCCCTGCCATGGGCAGGGACACCTTCCACTAGACCAGGTTTCTCAGAGCCCCGTCCAACCTGGCCTTGAACACTTCCAGGGACAAGGCATCTACCACCCTTCTGGGCAACCTGTTCCAGTGTTTCACCACCCTCCTCGTAAAAAATTTCTTCCTTATATCTAGTCTAAATCTACCCTTTTTTAGTTGAAAACCATTACCCCTTGTCCTATTGCATTTGGGTCACTAATTGGATTTCTGGGTGAGCACAAGCCCTGACTTTTTTTTGGAAGGTGAAAACTATTAGTTCTGAAACTGCAGCATCTAGACAGTTTTCTTACTAATTTAAGACGAGACAGTTATGCAGAGCTGCAATGATGAATGGATTGAACAGTTAATATTTGACATTTCATTTTATGATTATACCATTTAAAAATAGCTGGCTTTTGACACACTGCTAGTATGTTTTTATATGAGTTAGAAAACCTAGATTTATAGTAAGTTCCCTATTACCTTTTGGTTTGAGGTCTCTGGAGAATGACTGCACTGAAGATCCTAGCTGCTCTGATGTTTGGTGCAAGTATTGATACATTCAATAAAGATGGGTCGGGGAGGTGTGGGCATTCATTTGCCCTCACAGGTGGACTGGCCGGGTGACTGAGAGAGAACTGGGGAATAGCAACACAGTCAGTGGTAAACTTAAAAAAAATATATAAAAAAGAAAAATAAAAATTGTTGTTAATTGTCTGAGGTATATTAAATCTCTGCAAAAGTGAGAACTGGTGATAGCAGCAAGTGCCAGAGAAGTACTTTAGAACAGCCCTCTCTGAGACAGTTTGGAAGGTATGGATGTCATAACTGGAATGTATGGGAGATGCAAACCTTGTATTTTAACCTCTCCAGATTTCAGGAGAACTTGATTCTAGTCTCTGCACCCCAGGCCCATCTGCACAATTTAGGACAAGATTTTGTCTGCTTTCATAGATGTCTCCCTGTGTTGGTAGTGCCCATCTGTGTCTGGGATCTGCGGGAGACTGATGAGCACATACTCATTCTGTGTGAGCTGTGAATGGTGACATCCAGGGGTCTGAGCCATGCTGGAGCCATTCTTATCCCAACACAGCAATGGCCATTGAGTTGGCCACATTCTTGCAGTGTTAAATGATTTCACAGTGAATTGCATCAATTTCTCACCCACACAATCCAGCAGGAAGGTGAAGGAGAAGGTTTGTGTTCATGCAGAGACCTGAGACTCTGGCACTGGGTTGTCTGTGGTCTTCTTTAGCGGAGCATTGTAGTTTAGAGCTTTTATCCCCTTTATTTTGAAGATGCAAAATTTATAGAGGAGTGTGCTGAGGGATGCTTGCTGAGGGAAGGGATGGGTAATCTTCCAGGATCATTTCCATGTAAAGCATCAACTTCTGTTTGTGAGGAGCCTGTCTTGATGAATGATGCGGTCCCTGCCAAGTCTGTCTTCCTAATTGTGCAGATCTTTCCTAAAGCGGCATGGGTTTGTGCTGCCTCTTACGTAAGGTTCAACCTAGACCCAAATGATCAGTGTGCAATGGTGGGTAACTATGCAGTTCTACTAAAAGTATTGTGTTCTACATCATAGCCATCCTAGAACTTGTTTAAGGTCAGTTTGCTAATGCAGCCACCTGAGTCCCTTTAGAACATCAAATTTGATAGAGGTAAAATGTGCTTAGTGAATATTTTTTAAAAGGTCAAAAAGTAAAGATGATTTATTTACTTCAATTACAATTCAGCAGGTCTTAGGTTAAGGTGAGGGACAAAGAAAATAAATCTCTAGAATTATGTTATACTTGACAGAATATTGATCAATAATTGTCTCAGCAGGAGCTGATGGTGGGCTAAAAAGTAGTTTCACAGATTTACATAAATACTTTTGATTGGCACTTCTTTTTGTTACATTGCTCTGCCCAGATTTTTGTTCCACACTCTCTCCACATTAATGTTTCTGGAATGTTCAATCTCATCCTAATTTTTGATTAAAAATAGGTTAGAAAATTCAGTCTTTCAGTTGTGATCTTACAGTGTAAGAAAATAAATACTTGCTTGGACATTATTAGCTTACTAATATCATGAAGAAGAGTGTTTTACACCATGGTGGTTTTACTGGATGCCCCACACCGTGAGTAGTGCTACCATAATGAAGTTGGCCTTGGAAAGGGAAAGCACTTTCATAGGCATTAAATAATCACTTAGGGAAGATGTGTGTCTGTGGAGTTCTTCTAACAAGAGTACTCATATTTGCAAAATATCATACAGTTATTTTTTTTTATAACCCCTTTCTTCTTGTGCCTACTTTACAATCTCCCTATGATTGCAGAAGTAATACAAGCTCTTTCACTAGCCAGCTAGCATATTCTTAAAGTAGGTATTTCTAGTGCGTGTTACTGGAGATCTGTGTCATTTTCTGTACCTCTTTCTTTATTTGCTGACATACTTTCCCATCCATGCAAGCACCTGAGAGGAATTCCCAGCAGGTACCTCAGCACCTGGTCTGCCTGTCAGGATAGTGGAGGCAGGCAGGTGACTAGGGGGGTGGAATTCACAACGCTTTGTTAGCATTTACCAAACTTCACTTAGGTGCTTTACATCATGCTCTGGAAGAACCTGTATCTCTACCAACTTGATACAGAATATCAGATCCTAAATTACGTGCCTAGAGTACACAGAATACCTACGCTCTTTCTGCCCCCATGCACATCTGGTGTATACTTCTTTGTGGTAAGTGTAGAGTAGGTTAAAATATGGACCAAACCTTTTGTTTTACTTTTTTTTTTTTTTTTTTCCTTCCCATGCTGCCCCCTCCCCTTAGTATCTGCTTTCAATGCCTTCATCTTTGTAATCAGCTGTGCAATAGCACAGGGAAGCTCTCCTCATTAGGCAGCCCCTGATTTGCCTGGACCATCTTGTAGGGCCCTAGTGTCTTTTGGTGGCATGGTGACAGGGGATCTGGAGAATAAGAGAGTCTTTTGCAGAGGCTGGTATCACTTATCCTGGTAGATACCCTGCATGATGGAGTGTGCTGCTTCTGAAGCAGGCCAGGTCTAAAGCAAAGTAGAGTTGAAAGGTAGATACTCACACAGTTCTCCCCTGCCTTCTCCACACACACATGCGTGTGCACATGCACACACTCTGCCATAACCAGATTTGTTAAATTATAGCATCTTCTTATGGATCTGCACAATAAATCAAGAAAAAACACGAAAAAGAGGCTATTTCTTCAGGCTTGCTTATGTAATAAGATGGATATAATTTAAACAGGAAAGCTGTAAAATACAGTTAATAAAATTCATCCTTATAAGGACTATTTACCCTCATAATGGTGACTGAGTCTCTGCTTTTCAAGAGCTGACAGGCACTAATGGAGTATGCGAGAGCAGTTTTCTTTCATACCCTCATTTTGTCACTGTTCATATCTTTTCACTACTTGGGTCCTACTTGTATTACTTCCTTGAAATGTCTTGGTAGTAAGAAAAGGTAAATAGAGCCACTGCTTAGTTGATATTTGTGGTATTAGCTTGCCTTCTGCTGCTATGAGAAATATTGCTTATATAGCTGTAAACTAAGCTATATAAGCAGCAAGAATTTCCTACTAAGTAGCTACTGAAACATTCCTGGATGGAATCACTCTTTCTGGTTCTTTCATATGTCACTGAGGCTTCATGAATCTTCTTGGTTGCAGTTAGTCAGTGATCTGTTTGGTGACAAGGCAATGTTTAATCAAACAGATCCACCTATATTTCACTGGACTATCATCTATATTCCCATAGGTAACTGTCATTAAAATTGTGAGGGAATATCAGCTCTGTTGCAGCAAAACAGGAGAAAAAGAGGCAGAGAGGTTCCCCCAAAATACTGCGCATCTTGGGGAAATGCATCTTTAGTGAAAGAAAATGCATTGACAGTAAGTGAATGGAATGACAGTAAGGCTTATTGGATTCAAGAAATCCAGTTAGGAAAATAAGAACTGGTTTCTGACATAGTAACAGAACCACCACGACATATAGAGATGAAGGAATGGTGGTAAGAGACCAGTAAGAGATGGAAGGAAGAGAAAGGAAAGAAGATGCATCACAGATGGGACTGATTTTGAACTTGGGAATTTAATTTCACAAAGATGTATTTCCCCTAGACCAGCCTCTTTTTATACTGCTCTCAAATCCAAAAGGTCGAAATGAATAACAGTTTTTCAGGGATTCATAGTTCAGATAAGATAAAGGGATTGAAGGAAGCATGCCAGTTTGAAACATTTATTTGATATCTGTGTACATATACAGGAAATGTATGTGTGTTTATCTAACAGGGAAAAATGGATATGTCTCAGTGATGTGTAAAGTTGTCATATTTGACATCAAATTCACATTTAAAGCAGTGATGTGTCACGTACTGCAGGTGTACTGCAGTGCATACATGATGACACTTAATATATCGTAGAATTGGGGACTTTCAAAGAAAAACTCACATACCTCTACAGCTTGAGTTGGAAAACTGGGCTTCTTGGGGAAAAGATTAGTAGATCTAGCTTACACACAGGCAGAATCTTAAACAATATGTTGAATAAAGGGTACATATAAGCAATGGATTACATATCCATTTTCAGCTCAGTGTTGCAACAAAGGAGACAGAAGCTTAAGCAAATATACCCAAATGAAGTCATAGCTCTGAATGTGTGTGCTGTGAGTTTTTAAAATAGAATCTTGTTGAGTTGAATAGAGTCATCTTCTATGCTGCATGGGTGGTACTCAAGACTAGGAGAATGGATGATAAATCTGATACTAATGGAAGTATATTAGAAAGAGATATGAATTTATCTTGATGCATGTGTCACAGGTGAATTTGTCTTTAGCAGACCTACGAGCTGAGTAAATGATAAATGTTTGATATTTATGTCATTGAATTAAATGGGAAAGGTCATTCATTCTGCCAGTTCCTACTATTATTATCAATGCTAGACTGCTAATTTGGGAGAAAAAGGAAGGAGAACAGACAAAAAGAAAATGTAACCTGGGTAATGAGTGGAGGTGGCAAGATTCAGGACCCTGCTGGGAACAGAGAAATACAGAACTCCTCTTCAGAACTGGTATAAACTTCAGAAGCAAATACAGAGAGCATCCACTGCTGGATCTTGCTGGCCAGGAATCTTGCTGGTTCTGGCCATTCTTTAGCGGCATTAGGGCAGTGCCCCAGTGAGTGGAGAGGTGTGTATAGAGACAACAGGGATGGACAGACTGTTTCACGCACACAGGGATGTCTCTTATGTCAGAAACCAGTATTGCTGACCATCAGAACTGATGTTGCCTTTGGTGGAGAAATACCCTGCATTTCTGTTCATTCCAGTCACCCTTGGCTTGCTCACATAAGAGAGAAATTAGTTGAGCCATTTAAGTATTGTGGGTGGAAAAAACCCATACTTCTAGTTTATGTGCTCTATCAGCAAGCACATGCACTTAAAATTCATTTTGTAAAAAAACGTAAAAGTATGCTGTCCTGGCTTCGTCTGGGATAGAGTTAATTTTCTTCCTAGTAGCTGGTACAGTGGTGTGTTTTGGATTTAGTGTGAAAATAACATTGATAACACACTGATGTTTTAGTTGTTGCTAAGTAGCACTTATCCCAAATTAAGGATTTTTCAGTTACCCATGCTTTGCTGGCAACGACATGCACAAGAAGGTGGGAGGGAGCATGACCAGGACAGCTGACCCGAACTAGCCAAAGTGATATTCCATACCACAGAACGTCATGCTTCGTATATAAACTGGGGGGAATTGGCTGGGAGGGGCGGATCGCTGCTCAGGCATCGATCAGCAGGGGGTGAACGATTGCATTGTGCATCCCTTGTCTTTTCTTGCATTTTATTTCTCTCTTTTTGTTATAGTAATTTTTGTTGAAATTATTAATTATTTTTATTATTATTGTTATTATTATATTTTAGTTATTAAACTGTTATCATCTTAACGCGTGAGTTTTACTTTTTTTCCGAGTCTCCTCCCCATCCCACTGGGAGGGGGGATGAATGAGCAAGCGTCTGCGTGGTGCTTAGTTGCTGGCAGGGGTTAAACCACAACATATGCTTAGACCAGTAGTGTAAAAGTTGTAACACAGCCTGTAGTTTATACTGAATATATTTAGAAAGTCTATGAAAATTCAAGCTTCAGCTCAGATTTTATGATAAAGAAATCAACATAAATTGAGGACCCCGCGTAATGTCAGTAAGACAAGCTTTTATTCATAAATTGAATAAACGTTGATTTTTAAAGCAAAACTAAGCCCACGCTAACAAGACACACGATAAAGGACAGAATGCATTACAACTGGGCAACTGTAGTATTTTTAAGACTACCTACAGTGAGAGACCTTTTGGCTAAGACAAGGTGGTAGTTTGTAGGTTTCTCCTGCTTCTGAAACCTGGGGTTTTTTTGCCTTTTCACTCACTTAGCTTACAAAAAAATCAAATAATTTTCCTTTTCCATTTTTCTTTTCACTTTTTGTCAATCAGTACATGCTTGTAGTTGCTGAATGCATAAAAATCTGTGTTATTTTGATTTTGTGGGAGGTTAATTCTTGCTGATGTGAGCTTTTAACTTGGATTTTTCCTAACTTGGTTTTCGTACTCCTTTAAAAATATCTGTGTTTGTTTCCTGGAGTTTATCAATCGCCACAAAAAAATTCTGTTCAAAATTTAAGTATTTACTAAATTCCACTGGAGCTTTCCTGGTATGATATTGATATGTCTAGGTTAAATAATTTTCCCTTAGTTTGCTCTTCTGTGCTTACTCATCCAGCTTACCTTAGTTGCTAGTCAGGCCTGAAGACTACATACTTTTGCAGCTTTGGCTACTTGGTAAGCTAAGAAATGGTCAATATAGTGAAAGCTGTTTAAATTAATTCCATGGACTTGCCTTAGGTCTTAACATAGGCTAATTGCTTGGCTTCTCTGCAGTGAACAGGGTGAGCAGGGCAGTCAGAAGTAGTCCTGGGGTCATGCTGATGGTGAGGAGGGTGTCTTATCTCCCTTCTGGGCTAGGTGTAGGTGTCCAACCACCCCCACGTTATCTAATGCCCACATCAGATGCCTGTGTGGGGTTCGAATCTGCACTTGCAACCTGTGCTGGAGTCAGATACCAAGATCACTCTTTTGGTACTGAGGGGAGGCTCAGTCTTTTCTGTCATGATGTGTCTGGAGAAGGAGTGGTGGTAGCTGTAGTGCTGCCAATTTTTCACATAGTAAGTGACTTGGTTTGCGCACACAAGAAAAAAGCATCCATTCGTTGCCCTCTTGAGCAGACTGGGACTGAAGCCTTCATTTCTTAGCTATCTTGAGAAAGAGTAACCCTCGTCAGCAGCCCAGGAGCAATGGGAACATTAGTCTGGGCTGAGAATAGGACAGAGAAAGGAAAAAGAGGCCTGAGTTCCATATATGTAAAATAGAGGAGTTCCCTAAAGAAATGTACCTGTACTGAGCTCCTTGGACCACTCCACTTGCTTTCTGTGATGGAGTTATAAGATGCATAAACAGTATTAAGAGCAGATCTGTACTGGGAATTTGTTTAGTGTGGTATTGAGTCGGGTAAAAATAATCTCAGCCACTTGCCCAGAGTCATGACATCAATCAGTGGGAACTGGATCTGAAGCCTTAACCCTTTCTACTTTCCCTGTCAGGAGTGATCTTATTTAATTTATTCTTTAGTAAAGTCATTCAAACGTTAGTTACACTAATCATCGCTGTTACCAAAAAACTGGATTCAGGCCCCAGGACAAATGCCTATTTATGAAACTAAAGGTCTTACTAAAAACATTAACTAAATTCCTGAGAAGATTCATGATAAAAACTACTTTTATTACAAATCCAAATCGCTTTGTCAGGAAAAGCAGGATTAAAGTAGAAGGATCAAACATAACTTTTATTTCTTTTTTTTTTTCTTGCACCCTAAGGTATGGTTGTTTCTGTCATCATTAGTAGTTACTTAAAGAAGCCTTGCAGAGGAAAATTTCTTAAGCTTGCTTTCTTTTGCTAAGTTACTGGTCAGGGTCTGATTTTATTCAGTGAGACTTTAAAGCCAGTTTCAACCATAACAAAAAATGAGTATACTTGGAGGTATCTGTGCCTAGGAGAAATACTGAGTAAGTCTAAATCTGGGCAGCCTGATAATTCTCATGACATTCTTTTCTGTTCATTCTCTTAGCTCTGCACTCTCTCCGCATAGCAGTGCCGTGCGTGTGTAGCCTGCCACAGGCTGAGTTTGAGAGTCCCTTCAGACATGGGATGCCACGCGTGAGGGGCCGAGGGCAGCGCACAGAGCGCTGGCATTCTTCACCAGATTGTGGTCTTTTGCCATAGAGTATCCCTGTTAGGGCTCTTTTATTTCTCTGAATAGCTCCTTACATCAATTTCCAGAACAGCTGAAGATACTCTGATATTTGAATTGATATTATTTTTTTTGGAGTCATCTTTCCTGTGTGTTCTTTTCAATGTGCCTGGACCACGTTTTGCACAGAATGAAGTTTTTGCTGACCATTGTCCTGTGTTTTACAATGCTGGTATCCCACAGGCAGAACTGAGCTGTTTTTTTCCTAAGCTGTCCTCGTTGGCTGCATTGTCCTTTGAATCTGGGAAAAGAAAGGATGTTGTGGTTTATTTGCTGCATATCCATCTGATTACTGTTACTATGGACTTAGTGCCATCTGCCAGACAAGAAAAAAAACACCACCACAACCACCAAAAAAACCCCCTTACAGTTAAAATGTATTTCTTTGTGACCTACAGTCTTCATAAGTACAGTTCTGGTACTGTCAGATGTGTGGTGTGCTTTCTGGGCTTATCAAAGGTCAGTGATGTTTCTTTATGTTTCCAGTGCCTTTCAGCAAGTGTGCTTTGAACAGACTGATTCTGAGTCTCTGAAAAGAAAGACTCAGGTTTCTGAAAGCTGCCCCTGTTTTCAGTCACCCAAATCTGTTAAAATTAGAATATAAAATGGACATCCAAATGCCTTTCTGGCAGCTTGGAAAGTCTTAGCTTATGGGAACTCTCTTGCAATCGCCAGAGTACCAGTCCATGAAACCTGTATATCAGCCAAGTGATTCAAGAAGGTTATTGGTAGCCACCATTATGGTTTTGTTTTCATTGGCAAAAACATTAATGTAGTAGCTTTGCTATGTTGTCTCAGTTTTTCAGCCAGACTGCCAGTAATAAAAAGTATGATTACTTAATTGGAAATGTGCTGCTTGCTATAATTCTTGGAATCTTCTCTGTTGTGTTTTCTTTTCTCTGTCTTATTTTTATTTCTCTTGTTATATGTATAAAAATTAATCAGAACATGATAGGCATTTGTAAAGCGTAGTCTGCTCCTTATATTTGGCAATACAAAGCTCAGTCAGGGATCTTTTCCAGTTTTGATTACTTTTGAAATGTAATGCCTTCTAGCTTTTACCTCTCCATTACTCACCTATATTTACAATATTAAATATTGTGAATAAAGAAGAAATATAGTAGAAATGTTTCCTGACTACATTTTCATGTTTTCCTTTTTTCTTCCATACAATCTCCCAATAAAGTTTTAAAGCATATGTATCTAATTGATTTCCTTTTCTATAGGAAGTGATTAAGTGTTATGTTAAATGTAATTTATAGAAACAGATGGGCAATTATATGCATGATATCAGATGCTATCTCAGTATCTTTAAAATATATCCTTACATGAATGTTTACTCATGTACAAGTTATTCTCTCTTTAAGGAACACTGATAAGTAACACTATGTGTTGGGCTGACCCTGGCTGGATGCCAGATGCCCACAAAAGCTGTTCTATCACTCCCCTGCTCAGCTGGACAGGGGAGAGAAAATACAATGAAAGGCTCGTGGGTCGAGGGACAGAGAGATCAACTCACCAATTACTGTCACGGGCAAAACAGACTTGACTTGGGGAAATTAGTTGAATTTATTACCAATCAAATCAGAGTAGGATAATGAGAACTAAAAATTAAATCTCAAAACCACCTTCCTCCCACCCCTCCCTTCTTCCCAGGCTTAACTTCACTCCCAATTTCTCTACCTCCTCCCCCTGAGCAGCACTGGGGGATGGAGAATGGGGGTTGCGGTTCATCACACATTATCTCTGCCGCTCCTTCCTCTGCAGGGGAGGACTCCTCACACTGTTCCCTGCTCCAGTGTGGGGTCCCTCCCACGGCAGACAGTCCTCCACAAACTTCTCCAACGTGAGTCCTTACCACGGGCTGCAGTTCTTCACAAACTGCTCCACTGTGGGTCCCTTCCACGGGGTGCAGTCCTTCAGGAACAGACTGCTCCAGCGTGGGTCCCCCACGGGGTCACAAATCCTGCCAGCAAACCCGCTCCAGCGTGGACTCCTCTCTCCATGGGTCCATTAGTCCTGCCAGGAACCTGCTCCAGCATGGGCTTTCCAAGGGGTCATAGCTTCCTTCAAGTTATATGCCCTTGCTGCACCGTGGGGTCCTCCACAGGCTTCAGGTGGATATCTGCTCCACTGCTAACCTCCATGGGCTGCAGGGGGCAGGGGGACATGGTCTTCACCACAGGCTGCAGGGGGACCTCTGCTTCGGCACCTGGAGCACCTCCTCCCCCTCCTTCTTCACTGATCTTCACTGAACTTCACTGCAGAGCTGTTTCTCTCACATATTCTCACTCCTCTCTCTGGCTGTAGTTGCCTGGGTTTTTTCTCCCCCTTCTTAAATACATTATCACAGAGGTGCTACTACCATCACTGATGGGCTTGGCCTTCGCCAGCAGCAGGTCCGTCTTGGAGCTGTCTGGCATTGGCTCCATTGGTCTATAGGGAAAGCTTCTAGCAACTTCTCACAGAAGCCACCCCTGTAGGCCCCCTGCTACCAAAACCTTGCCATGCAAACCCAATACATACTAGTAGCTAGAATTTGTATGTGAGGAAAGATTATTTTAAGAAAATCTTGAAGCCTAATTTTTGTTATATTCAAAGTATATTTTCCTTCTGTTTATCTAGCACAGTCACAAGACCAGTGAAACTGAGTGTGTGAATAACTGGATTTCATGTTATGACAAAAAATGTAGATGGTGATTATCACTGGGTCTAAAGAAAGCAAAAATAGTTCTGGTGAAAAAAGATATGGAATATCTTCAGTATTTTGGGACATCTGTCATCTTAATTTGTATGGCAGTACTGAAGTTAGACTACAGCTGCATTCTCCTAGTCACCATATAAAAACATCCGATAACATAGATCCCCGTCCCGCAAAGCTGTCAGAGTGGTTATGATAGTATGCAAGTGTGGGTAAATTATCAAAGGTTATGAACTTTCCAGTGTTCCTAGTCATCCAGAAGAATATAAATATAGGCTGGAAGTGGTTATCACTGGTGCTGTCTCTTTAGGTGGCCATTGAGAATCTTCTCCTTAATTCTGAAAGCTCTTCCGAGAACTGGTTGGAAAGCAAAAGGATCCTGTTATTTTGCCATTTATGTTGCCTCACCTTTTGCAGGCTAGAATATGAAAGTATGGCAAATAAAGTATTAAAGAACTGCTTTTATATGTTCGAAAATTTTCTTAAGAAGCAGAGTTTGCTGTCAGTGATAATGCCTGCTGAGATGGAAGTTCAGGTGCTAGTGGTATTGAAAACAGAGTTGAGAAGGTCACTTGTCTTTAAAGTGATGATCCTTTAAGTAATGGTCAAGTGAACAAGTCATCGTGACTATTAATTTTAGAAATCAGTTGAAGGGTCCCAGCTTGTTATTGCTAAGTTCTATGATAGTGTGAAATGACTTTATTTTACTACCATCTATGTTTTTACTGACTTGTACAGTTTAACCTCTTGGGGCCAATCCAGAAAAGTATAGATTTCTGTTGTTCACAAATACTCTGGCTCTTGTTATATATGTATACCCTTACACTGCATTGCATCTTGAGGTTCTTTTACAGTGCTCAGCTAACTCATAGCAATATGTTGAGGATGACAGTCACTCTTCATTTCACATGAACAGAAAAGCTGAGGTTGCAGCATTGTCATTGATTAAGCAGTAATAAATAATTGTACCAAAGTGTGGTGTCAGCTTCATATTCAGTTCAACTGATTTCGAAATACAAAATTGTCCTCTGAGAAGTTTTTCCTTCAGTGTTAATATAATCTTATTTTCCAGGCACCTTCAGAAATAAATATTGTTAGAATGATTAAAATGAATCACCCATGTTTTCCAATTCAAACAAATATTTGGAAATGCTTATCATTAAGCTATGTGTGAACTTGGTCTGGCGTATTAACTTTTGAAAAATATTTTATACAGGCATGTTTAATCAAGAGCAACAGCGATCAAACCAATAGCTATACTGGTAACAAAACTCAGTCTGGGTTAAAGGATTATTTTGGGCTGCATTCAGTCCATCTTTTTCAAGGAATCTCATTGAGGATAGTGTTCAGGTTTTAATTAAACATAAAAATTGCAGTTGGTGGAATGAATTTTATTATGTACTTTATTTTGCTTCACCTAAAACCATGTATGTTTACCTTCAAATATTTTCAGTTTTTCATTTATTCCTTGACTTCATCCTAGAAAACGTAGCACATACTGTAAAACTTATAGTTGATTAGTATTGTATTCTTTTCAATTACCACTATACTTTAACTATTACTTAGATAGTCTTACCAAATGATTGTATACTGTTCTTAAAATATTTACTTTTTTCAGTGGTTGAAATGGTATTCAGGAAAAATTTACATATAAATTACATCTCTGGCTTGAAAAATGGCAGAACACACAGGATGAAAAAGGGGAAAAAGTGATTCCTTAGGTTTTCTCTTCTTGACCAAAGGTGGCTTTTAAATTTGTCATTGGCAAGTGCTCAACTTTGCAAAACCTTTTGGACTTTGGAACTGAAAAGTGGATGTTTATTCTACAAGCTGACTTATTTTTTTTATGATAGAATCACTGTAGAATTTTGTAAACATGGAAAATGTTGATTTTTTTTGACAATTGTTTTGGATAGATTCTGATTATTTATATGGTGTGAAAAATAATTGTGTATTTTATCTTCCTGCCTATGCTGTAGAGAATCCTAGTTCTTTATCACTACCAAGGAAAAGTAGTATTTCAGGACCAGTTCCTGCACAGATTTGCACCCCTGGACAAATGCCTGGTTTAGCTCTCCTTCCTTCTTTTGTGATTCCTTATGCCTTGCAAGTCCTTGCACTTCACTGCTACATTAGTGTTGGTGAGGAATTGAGTACTGTTGGCTTTCTGTAAAGGCTAATGCAGGGTTCAACCATCCTGGTTTAATTCCTCTACAGATGTAAAGATTTTTTTTTTAATTATTTTTTTTCCCTAACAAGATTCTGACTTGAAAAAGTAGCCAGCGCTTTTGATACATGAGGATACAAGAATAACTGACTTCTGAAACAGCAATCCAGAATTCTGTCTGATTAATTCTGCTCTTAGTTTTTTTTAAATGCAATTTTTTCCACCTACCTTTAGTCTTTATCATTTTTGAAATATGTGCTGAGAGAGCTGTGTGATCATATGATTAAAGACACTATCGTAATGCATATCTTAATGGTGTATCATAAGGTCAGAAGATTAAATCTGCAGAGACTGCCTCCTGACATTTTTCTAAATTTTGTATGTGCCTTTTCTCCAAACTTTTCAAAATTTTTGCAATTTTTCTTATTAATAAGCACATGCTACACATATGCACACAAAGGAAAGACACTAAATTCCTCCATTTCAAACCCTATTAGCTTCTAGTTGAGTCTGCAGTCACTGATAGCTATTGTAGGTTGCTTGTCCTCCCTTATGTCAGTCATTAGTAGTGTCTAATGTCTGCAGAATGCTTTGTGGGTAGGTTTCACAGCTGTGTGCTGACAGCAGAGGAGCATTGAGACATGCAAGATGTATGGTTCCTTTGACTCTGGGTCATGCAGAGGTGTCCATCTAAAGCCAAAGGATGCTTCCTGCCAAACCTGGAACTTGACTCTGGAGTTGTAAGCCTTTACCGTTATCTGCTCTCAGCAAGCAGTTAAGAAGCCTCTTGTCAAAATGTCTTGTATCCAGAAATAGTTGCTCGAAACAGCAAGATCTTGCCATTGTTTACATGCTATGTTCATTCTTCTGGCTGTGATATGATATGCTCTTAGTGACCTTGTAACCTCTCTTATGAACCTAGGGTTGGGCAAAAACTTGGGATGGGAAAGAAAGCTTCTATCTCCTGAGTAGGCTTTATTATTAATTATGATTCCAGTTTCCTGATTCTTCAGCATCTTCAGGGTCTGTAATGATGCTCAGTGCATTGCCAACACTCTGGAGGACAGCTGAGCTTCAACACCAGCATCTCCTTTGACATCACGAGACCTACAGTATCCAGACCATGAATCCTGCCTCATACTGCATCAGATGTCTCCCTCCTTCATCTCTGTGTGCTGCACAGGGTGTCATTTTTCCCTTCCCACTTCTGTACTAGGTTTGTCCACGTCCCATCTGTTGTATCCTTGCAACCCACCTACTCTTTACTCACTTGCTTTCCTAAATTGGCCCTCTTAAAATAAAAAGGCAAAGAGCTCTGCTCCAGTATATGGTTCAGTATTAGAAGTGATAAACTGTGATGTCTTTCTTCCAGCATCTACCTGAACCACATTGTCTGAGCCCTGTTTCATGCCTCTATATATTTCATGCCTCTCTTCTACTTTTCCCATTCCCTCTCACCATGATCCTTCCCATTCCCCAGGGCCTCCTTCTTTATTTTAGGCCTCTCTCATTTTTTGTCCTTCAACCTGTTTCTTTCCCTGTTCCTTGTTCTGCTTTGTGGGAGTCAGGCTGCCTCTTCCTTCATTTGGTATCATTTGGCATGACTGAAAGCAAGTAAAAGCAACATTTTATTGCACTGACACAGAAAAAAACCCGAGTGGATTGAAGGCAGGTGGTGCTCTCATCCGTCAAGCTCTTCTGGATGTTGCTCTTCCACCTCAGAGACATGTTTGAAGCGGTTCCTGAACTTCAGTGTATATAGGCACATCAGGTGGGCTGTATGTTGTAAAGATCCTTGTACTGTTTCAAGTGAGGTCTGACATCCTCGCTAGGTCACCAGCTAATGGATGGTACAAAGATGTGGCTAGTGGAACAGAATCCATTTCAGGAGTCCAACTTTTCATCATAAATCAACACTCAGAATGGAAATGGGTTGATGGTTGGACTGGATGATCTTCAAGGTCTTTTCCAACCTAGACAATTCTGTGATTCTGTGAAAGTGCATAATGTCTAAGCTGATAATGTTACAGCAAATGAAGGTTTGACTGGTGAGAGAAACGGTGATTTGGAAGCAAGAGAAGTAATTTCTGATGTGTACTTGTAGTCTCTGGTATGTGATTTTCTTCAATGTATGAGATGTGTTTCTTTAAAATATGAAATAAGCATGTGAACTTGAGCTGTGAAACTTTGAATTGTATGATTAATGTGTGGACAAAAATGTAATTGCTGGCATGTATTTTCATCTCACTTTAAAAACTGTTAAGCAACCTTCCAGTCCCACATTTTGAAATTAAGATCCCTTTTCTACTTTCCAAATAAGTCAAATGTAAAATTGGAAAAAGCTTGTAATGTGTTCTGGTAGTTCCTCTGCTGATTATCCTGGTGTGATTAATGAAATCAGTATGTGATTTTACATCATACAGTCTCAGATATCAGCTTTTGAAAGAATGCTTCATTCCTACTCAAATTGAAAATACCTCTGTGTGACTTATTGTACACGTTATCAGAGAATTTCACGTGGTTTCTTCTGTCCATTCTTGACTGCAAAAACCACTGGTTGCACTAAAGAAACGGGAAGAACACTGGATTTTGTAAAATACTGGTAGTCAGGCCAACAAGCTGTCTTAATGGACTGGAGAGACAGACTTGGCAACCGTTTGTTAATCTCTCTGGCAGTTTCTGAGTCAGAGGGGGAAGTGCTTTAATGCTGCTGAGCCTGAGGAAAGTCACAGTGGATGTGTCTATGGTGATGATGAGACATATGCTGTGGGGTCCCCATGTGTCTGGCTCTTCAATGGTATATGTAGGATTAAAGTTGGGTGATGAAGCAGTTACCTGGTCCCTGACGGTGCTGTTTTTGGAAGAGCCTTTCCATTGTGTGGGGTACCCACCTGGCAGCATAGTAGCCACACAAAGGTAATACAGTCTCACTGTTGAAGAGATTGGTTTGGATTGTGGGTGAAGAAGATCCCAAGTCCAAAATTTCATCAACAGGCACAAGGTCTGTAGTCACAGTCCCCTCCTTGAGTCATGCAGGGGTTTAAGCAGCGATGGAATTACAGAGCAATGGCCACAGGCAATACTGCAGCTGTCACACTATCTGAATATCATGAATTCATTAATCACAAAGTTTGTTGTAATGTGATTGTCCCTGATCTGGGGATGTGTGGTTGCCAGCAAGATGTCAGGATTGCACTTCGACTCCCCATGGAAATAGTCTTTATTTACTGTATAATTAATTGGTAAGTTAAATGGCTGAATAAAACAAGGCCTGGCATTAAGTTTGATGCTGGTTTTCTGGCAGCACCTCAGGGCAGTGCTCTCCCTCTCAGTGTTTCCAGCATAATTAAATATCATTCATCCTTTGAAGGACTTCCCAGGTAGTAAGGAAAGAAAAGAGAACAGTGGGAGCAGGGAGGATGTAGGGGAAATAGAGCAGAGTGAGGGACCTTAGCATGGGGGAAGGAGGGGAGCGGGGACAGGATAGGGACAACATTTGGGGCAGGTGGAGGTTGTTAATGCAGGTCCTTCACTTGTAGCTGTGAGCAGCTGAGGATCTCAAGTGGTTCAGAATCACAAGTAAGTTACGGTATCAGCTGGTACACTGTAACATACTCTGTGTATTTAAAAACACTTATCCCTTTGGCTTTCTGGTACCTTTTTTTGGTTGATATACTTGTAAGCACTAGGAAAACGTTTTAGAAGGATGGGGGACCATGTTTTCAGAAGTGACCACTGCTTTCAGATATGTATAACCTGAAATATACCAGGCCATAATAATTTCACAGGGGTTTGTAGCCACAGCTCCTGGTCATTGTACTTTGAATTTTGGATAAAAATTTGTGGAATTTAAACCACAGGTTTTGTTCCTTTGAAAAAATACTGGTCCAAAGCGATTTCCCAGTCCCCTTATGATGGCATTAGGAAAAAACTAGTAGATTCTGGATGCAGTCTTTACATTA
The DNA here is from genome assembly GCF_047716275.1 of Strix uralensis. Lineage (NCBI taxonomy): Eukaryota > Metazoa > Chordata > Aves > Strigiformes > Strigidae > Strix > Strix uralensis. The sequence goes on from NC_133974.1 coordinate 59,093,668, forward strand.
TTCGCCTCTGAAAGAAAGTAAAAGAAATATGATACTTCAAGAAGAGCATATGATGCTAATTTACAACATCAGAAGTTTGTTCCAGTGGAGTTTACAAGTTCTGATTATGAGACTGTAGTTTATAGAAGTTAAAAAGCATTTTGTAGCTTATGAAGTAAGTTGAGAACTACAGCTTTGCAGTTTTCATCAGGAATCATCGATGATAAAGAGGGTAGAAATTTACTCTTAACTGAAGGCCTATGACTAATTCTGTCTTTTTTCTCTCTCAGCAGGAATAAAAGGGAAGGCAATGGGTGGCACAGGATGTATTGAATTAAAAAGTTAAAAATACAGAAGTGATTGTAGAATGAGCCTTAGGGTAACAATCAGAAAGCATTCAAAGAACAAGTCTGTTGATGAGTTTCTATCTAAAAGGTAGGTACTTTGTAGACAGATAGATTAGATAAGGGATAAATCCTGAAGCTCATGGATTTAAACTAGCTGAGTTTCTAGCCCAGGGTGATTGGCATTCCTTTGGGGGTCTGTTTTGCTGCTGTTCTGCAAATACTGCTTCTCATCAATTACACTGAATATTAATGACAGCATGTGATAGTCCTGGCAAGGATTTGGTAATAATTTTACAGTAACTTGCATTTTCTGCAGCTTTGCTGTTGTCAGCCTTCATATATCTGTTTGAAGTACCTGATTTTTGCTGTGAGTGTAAGTGCTCAGAGCTAAATTTGGGCTAACTGGTGCTGCTGCTAAGGACGGGAGGGCCACAGAGCAGAACGTTGCTGCTTTTGACCAGAAAACTTGTCGAGCACAATATCTGCAGGGAGCTGCAGCTGAAGGTCTGTGGGGCCCTGAGCCCAGCGGTGCCACAGCTCTGGCATATCTGGTTTTGTGCCTTGCTGAGCATGAGCTGGAGTAGGCAGATAGAGGGGCCCCTTACTGGATCTTGCTTTTTTTACTTAGTTACCTTCATTTCAGTGCTCTGACCGAGCATCAGCTAAACGTTGTACAATTAATTTACAATGCTGTATGTATTTGTTAGATGTGCAGAATAAAGTAGATATACAGTGAGTCCGTGGAAAAAAAATAGATAAATCAGTGAATCAGTAGCTGGAGAAACACTGTTACTAGGCTGTCAGCTGTTCTTGGCAGAGACTTTCAGATACATGGCACAGCAAACTTCAGCCAAGTGACCTAGAAAGGTGTATGCTGTATCTAGAAGTCAGCCCGCTTCTCGGGCATTAAAGTATCACAAGTTAATGGTCGGTGGCTGTGTGCTGACCTCTGATGGGCCTGCCCTGCTGCAAACAGATTTCTGCTCTTGCCCCGCATCTGCTAATAAACAACACAAGCTCTTACAGCTCAGATGCACAGGGAAGGGGTTATTTCACTGAGACAATTTTTATTTAAGTCATCCACTTTCATATCTTTCCATAAAACTATCGAGGCTGTTGCTGGTTTACCAGCAGGTAGGCTGAGGCTGCAGTCTGCCGTGCTGCCCAGGGTTATAGTTGTCTGATTCACTGAAGTGTCTTGACTGTGTGTACCCTTCTTCTATTTTCCATACATGCCATATGCTCTTTGGCTCATTTACTATCATATTCTGAGTTTGTATTATGCCAAGTCCTGAGATCTGACTTGGATTTTACATACTACAAGAATACCACTTTTACTATAGTCTTCCTTATATAGGAGCTGATGTAATCATCTCTCTGTTTAAGGCTTCATTTCCAAAGCAACACTATAATATTTAATGCTTTGAAATTAGGCTAATTGAAATGTGGATACCACCAGCTCCTGCCTCATAAAATCACTAATCCTGAAGCACTGCTAGCAATAAAAATGGGGAGGAAAATATTCCAGGTATCTTTGGTAGGATATAGATTCTTCTTGCTCACCACTTTTGTTGGTTTCTAAGAACAATGGCAATTCTTAGATCCTTCAAAAATTCAGAGATGGCAGCAAAATCCATCAGGATCCCACACTTTTCACAAAAGTAAGATATAACCAGACAAAATGCCTTGATGATGTAGGAATTGGGGCCTGCTTTGCCCCCAGCCTACCATCTCATGCTCTCAGGATCTCAACTGGACCCACAGACTTTTGAATGCATGCATTTTTTTCTAAAAAATATGATTAATTTCAAAGACACGCGAGTGCTCTAGCACACTATTTTCTACTGACCTACTTTTAGTAGTAGGCATGGTTTATCTTGAGCACTCCAAGGACCCCTGGAAGGATTATAATGCAATTAATTAACTAAAAGGAATATCATGATGAGTAAAGAACAAGATGTTGAATTTTCTTTACACGGGCATCTCCTAGCTTCATAGTGTGTGCAATCTGAGTATTCATTTAATGTCATTTTTGTGTGTATCTCATTTTCCAAATTTCTTCCCCTACCTCCAGAAAGTTCATAATTAAGAAACACAATGAGGCCCACAGGTTCATCAGTACTATTGAAAGCACTCATAATTAATAGCAGAAGAAGGATGTTACTGTACGTGCAGATCTACCACTAGTGGTAGATGAGGCATGCATATTGCCAGCAGGTTTTTGGAGATCTAGTATCAATGGTATAGAGCAAATTGGAATTCTCTCTGATGGTTTTGAGGGGCATATGTGTAGTGCTCGTACACTAAGAGCACCAGCCAGTGAAACTCACTTTGCTCTGTGAAGAAAAAGTGTAATCAATAGTGTGATGCATACATATAGACGAATAGATGCATGGAAGCACATACACACCTGTGGACACATATGGAGCTGGGAATTTCCAATATTAAAGACAAACCAAAAGGGACAGAATAAACCTTGACATGAATCCATTGCATACTTCTTTCATCAGTTTTGCAGAACCTGGCTCATGATTTCTGCTCTGACTGGTCAGTGATACCTCAGTGCTGGATCACTTATGTCAGACCTTCAACCCAAGCCCTTTGACCAGCTTATGATAAATATATCAGTGAGGCTGTAATATTTTTCTTTTAAATTTGACATTTGAGTATTTTCACACGGACAGTTTATGCTACAAGAATGGATGTTTTTGCCCCCTTTTTGGCTTTTAGTTTTTTTAATTACCTCCCGTGACTAGCCTAGCCAGCTTGTTCCTAGCAGATTGGTTCCTTATCTGCCAAGAAAGAGGCAATCAAAATTATGCAGAACTTCTCTCTGTATAAACCGGATTAACATTACACCAAGCTCAAGCTTTCTGCTTTATAAAAGATTTACTTCCAAAGCCTTTTGTTTCCTTCCCTCCCTTTCCCCTCCTTTGCAATCTTTGTTTGTGGGACAGGCAGGCTTGCTGGGAAAAAAAAATAAATAATCCTGTCCTTCATTGCCCTTTTAAGTTAATTTCTGTTGTCTGTGGATGACTGAGGCAAATAGTACTTATATTAAAATCTGTAGCCCTGTGGGTTCTGATGATTTCAAAAATCTGTTCAATGCACAATCCTGGGAAACCATCGTATCATCCTCCTGGGTATCAACCTTTTGCAGATTTGTTTACTGTTTTTCTTAGAATGGAAACTTAAACAAGGATCAGATGACTTCCTTAGAAAGTTGCTGATCTCTTTATTAATACACTTATAGCCTTTGGGCTGGCCTGTACAGTTTCATAAAAATATCTGTTCCACTCAGGTGTTTACAATTTCAAGGACATTTTGTGAAATTTCTAAACCAAGAAGCTGATACTGCTGATCTGTTCTTTTTTGTTTGGTTGGGTTTGTTTGTTTATTTGTTTTTCCTGGAAGCTTTTAGCTGCTTAGAATGTCACCTGGTTTATTTGCAGCTGGTTTTAATCGCAAAGGTTTCTGTTTTTCAGTCTCTCTTATTCTTTAATACTTTCTTCCTTTGTTTCCTGATTCTTGTGTGCTAATATTTGATTTTCATGTCTTTTTCAGGCTCACATCTTATGTGCTTGTCCTTTCAAATTATTTTAAAACTGTTCTTCCACGTTGTCTTTTCTGGATAGTTACTTAAACACACTTTCCAGTAGAAGTTCATATTTTCTTACCTGAAGCCAGATGGTATGGTTTGAGTTTGGTTTTTTTGTTTCTTTTTTCTTCCCCTGGGGCAGGTCTGGTTGTTGGTTCTTGTGCTCTTACCACTGTTTGTGGTGATATTTCTATCACTGGACCAAAACAAAGACTAAAATAAAATCTTTGAGCAGGCTTACAATGGAAGCATTTTTGTTGTCCTCTGTCCTTCACGTGCTACAGACAAGAACAGATTTTATGATTTGCTCTTTTGAGTAGTAACATGCAAGAGACACCGGAACAAAGGATTACATTCAGGGTAATATCAATTTCCTGGTTGTTTTGTAACAAGATTAAGGGAAAGGTTGGGGGGAAGCCAGTCTACCTACTCCAACTAATTACTATCTATCTATCTCATACCCACTGTTACTGGGAAAGAACATAAAATGAAGAGTGGCAGCAGAGCAGAAGAACAGGAAGCTCTGGTGACTGGTATTGTTAAGAAACTGTTCAGTTTTTGGAGATCTTACCCATGAAGAAGACCAAAGACAAAGGATTTTTCTTCTAATGTGAACCTTGCGATTTAGGCAGTTGCTCTGCAACTCAGTGTTTCACTGACAGCGTGTTTCACTTTTATCTTGATTGTGTCTCCCTGCAGTGCCGTTGTACGGGGGTGTGTGACTCCCATGACTTGGGATCTGCAGGGGCTTGTGAGGTGCTCAGATGCTGTCCCCTGCTCTGGGCCCCTCTGTGTGACCTGGTCACTCAAAAGCATGGCTGCACAAAGCTGGCATGCTCCGAGGTGCCATTCATACCTCACAAACGAGCAGAGATGTGGCAAGGCACAATAAGGGTTATCCCCATCTTATAAACTATTTCCTTTGGCTCCCTGAGATGTAAAATCTGAGTCTTCTGTCTTGCCTGGATAACTATTCTGGTATGAGTCTTGAAGGCAGGTGCCTTGGTCATCCCTTCTCAAGTGTGTATTATAGCCAGCACCATGCAATCCCATCACAGTCTCATAACTGCATCTTCTCAAAAGGCATGGCTTTTGTATCAGACCAACCAATTGCCAGAAATGGACCAGATTAACACCTTAGTTATCTATCCTTAATTAAAATAAAATCTCCAGACCTTGAGTGATTTGAAGCATTAAGAACAAATGAGCCAGAAAAGTCAATTACCAAGAAGGGCATGCTTAGAGTAAGATGGAAGACTGATTATGTGTTGGTTTGGTTTTTTGTTCTCCCTAATGGAGGTGATAAAGAGGTTAAGATGAAGTTTAGGAGCAGATAGGTTGAGAGAGGAAAAGGGGCAAGTGTGGATTTTATCACTGACATTTTAAGATCAAGATCTAGGAGAAAGGTAACTGACAAGTTATTAAATAGTAGCTTCTCAATCTAATGGGGTCACTATATTAATTAAAATATATCCATTTATACATGTTGACCCATAATAAAGTTGGAATGTGAAAATGCGAAGTTTGGGGCTTTCTTAGTGTTAGATTTTCCATTTGAGGCATTGTGTTTTAGAAAGGAACTGTAAAGTGTACTTGTAACATCAAGTATATTCTTATGCTAGTTTCCATACTCACTTGTACATTCCAAAGTAAAGGGCTATCATGGGGAATTCTGTATCAAACTCTTAGTGAGGCTTTTGTTATGTTTTGCTTTCACCATTTAATTGTGGCCATTTATAATTCATCCTTTGTATGATAATGCGTGAGGATAATCCACTAAGAAAAATATTCTTCTTCAGTTAAACTTGGATGGATGGATGGATGGATGGATGGTGTTTTCTTGCTTCTCTGTAGGATCACCTACAGGATATGTATGAAAAGCAAATGAGTTTATCTAAAATACAGCTAAACCTAATTTAACCAACATAGTTACTAGCTGTTCCTAACATCTGTGAAAATAATTTCACTCCAGGCTATTTTAATGTCAGTTTGCTTTTTGGGACTAATTGTGGACATGTGATAATCATCATATATTATGTAGAATAAGAAAGCAAAGGGAAGGTATAGAAGGTAGGTTGGCTTGATATCCTGAAATTACTTACTCTTCAGTTTTGCTTTGTCACTTTCTCTATTCATATATTTACAGTTTATATAAATAATCTGTGTCTGTGTTTCCTTTGGCTTGGTGTTCCAGAGCGAAAAAGGAAACATAAAATCTTTACATGAGAGGAATAATTTTCTTTTCAAGTGGAAAGCAACTCTGCTAAGGTGGATAACAGTGAAAAGACAATTTTCTGAAAAAGACCATAGTCTGTTGCAAGCAGCCCACAGGAATTCTAGTTCAATTTAGTATGAAGAGCATAAACACTTGAAGCCAAACTAGAGCAATGGTCTGTTTGTGGGTGCGTGCACACTTGTCAAAGAGTATGTTTGAGTCTGAACTTTGTATCCAGCACATGGTGATGGAAAGAGGCTGTGCTGGCCATCTACAAGCATGATTTTTGAGGTAATGAGTGTGTAAATGTGTCCACTGTGTTCATTTCATATAAATCATCTAGACATAAGATGTAACTGACAGTGGAAGAGGGTCCATAGAACTCATTGTTTAAGAACATGAATTGACAAAGAGCTTCACCTTATTGAGTCAAACCACCTTCTGAAATAAGTGTAATAAATCCCAAGTATAAAACCTCTCCTGTGTGTTACTTCTAACCTTCCTGTGCTGGAAGTGCTGAATTTTGTGCGGTTCTGATTTGAAAAGCAATTCTCCAAAAATGACATAAGAAGGTTCTGTTTTATATCATCTTTTTGCCTTTCATAAGTGCAAAATTTACAAGTAAAGCAGTATTATTATTTTTATTTAAATTTTTTTTAAACCATCTACCAGCATACCTGGGACTGAGGACCAAGATTCTCACCATGGACTGTTAATAGTGCTAAAAGGTCTTCAAGATGAATCATGTGTTCAGTACCTTAATATTTGCATGTTTATAACAGATCAGAATTAGTAAGCAGTTCTGTTGACTGAGCTCCAGTTTGTGCCGTCTATGTTAGCTCAGGAGGTTTCATAGGACTAAAGTGTAGTTTTCATTTTTATCTTGGTTGATTACATATTGCTCTAGTGCGTGTGAAATATGAAGCTGCACCCTAGTTCTGCAGTGGTATTTCTTTAACATTTCCCTATGGAAAGCTGTGGCCTGCCTTGTGGCCAGCTAGCTGCCAAGAACTGGGATGCGCTGGTTGCAGCTGAGTCCTACCTGCAAAAGGCACCGAGTGATATGAAGCTACTGGTAGAATGAGTGTGCTGGAGGAGTATAGTAAAGAGACTACAGAAGATGGTAGGATGATGAAAAAGACAGAGTCAAGACAGATGTCTTTCCAGGATTCAGGGGGCTGAACTGTGATGCAGAGTGCAGTTTATTGCTAGAGAGAGCAGTCATGATGCTGAATACTTAAGCAGAATGGACCTGTTGAGTAAGAAGGAGAACTTTCCCACAGACAATCAGTTTTTAAAGGTATTTAGGTGCTGACCTAATACTGATTTCAGTAAGAGTTAAATGCTTAAATAACACATTGACGTCTTTGCTGTCTTGTGTGCTACTATTATCTGCATAGGCATCTAAATGGTAGGAAGTGCTGGGCAAATAATGATACACTGAAAGAGAATATCCTCATTCATTATAAAAATGACCTTTGGAAAATACATGATGTATTAAAAAAAATGCTGTCAAGGTAATATGACCTACTACACCCATGCTAGACACCAATTTAAACAGAAATCCTGGTTAAATTGCATTTTAATACCAATGTCATTTTATTCCTCCTTCCTCTGTGTATTTATCAAGCAGTGATGTACAACTGACAGTACTACTCAATGGCAGATAATTTTTTTGTTAAGCATCAGTGTCCTGGCTAGAATTCTACATTTTCCATCAATCTTTGTTGTCAGGTTATTATAGATTATCCATGGTTGTTACAGTGTTTCTGTTACTTAATGGCATGTGGTAGATATGACACAATATCTGATATGACAGTAGACACATGCATTTGTGTTGTGCATTAAACATCACTACCGTCTGACAGTTTAGCTCTCTCAGCATCTGCCATGCAAATGTTACTGGTCAGCATCTTAAATTAATGTGAAGCTATCCTAAGTAGGTGTTCATTCAAATGTCATTACCTTAATTGGCCTGCATAGACTTATGGCAAAATTATTAAGGCTATTGTAATGTTGCAGAGGAGCAGTGGGTTGAACACACTGCTTGTAACTTGTGACTGTAAAGGTATTCCTGAGCAATTACAAAAGATATATATTTCTGGGAGTTTAGATAGAAGTATACTGTGATCCCTCACAGTGCATGAATTATTGTAATGCCAAATGACCTATAATTTGATGGTTAGTTGGGAGGAAAAAAGTGGGGAAATATTTTTTTTATGCACATGAAGATTAAGCTGAATTCTTCAATAAAATTCAGTCTCCCAACTCTGTGTGGTAGCACTTGCAAGTTAAAAGGACATCTTTGATCCCAAACCACAGTTGTTCTTCTAGTAACATTTCCCTGATGTTTTCTTAAGGATTTTTCTAAATTCCTAGAAAACATGAAGTGTTCACTTCAGCTAGTAAACAGGCTTTTGTTGTTATTTTATGAATATGAACAATGATACGGTTTAATTAGAATACAAAATATGAATAAGGGAACTGAAATGCTACTTTAAATTATTCTTATCTGAATATTCTGTCACTTTTACAGCGTGCAGTGTACAAGCCTGTAAAAGACGCATTTTGCCTGATACAAATTCTTTGCAAATGGTTCTTTAAAGGCATGTGAGTGATGGCAATCAACTCTAAATCGATGATCTGCCTTATATGGCTTTCACATATGAAAAATGCATGGTTGGTCCCATCCTTAATGGATGCTGTTCTTTTTTTACTGCATGTTTTACCCATAGACCACTATGTCAAGCTAATACAAATTCAGTTTCAGGGCATGTGCCATCTATATGATACAGTCTCTTAAAACTTCAAATTTATACTTCTACATAAGGCAGGGATTAAACAGATTGTTTTTGCAGCTAAAGTTTGATTGACCAGAGTGGAGCAGCTGTAGCTCTGGACACGGGAATGTACTTCACAGGTAGGGAAGTGAGTCCAAGACAGGTCTCTAAGGATACAGCCATTGGGGTTCCCTGTTGACTTACCTGAAGTCATCGAGCTATTTAATTCTTTACCAGGCTTGGGCCTAAAGCCTCAATATTTGACACAAACCTCAATTCTGGAATGGCAGATGCAGGTATACATCTTACTTTGCTTATGGCATAGAATTTCAGAATGAACCTTTTCTATCATTTTTTAAATTTAAATGTATTTAATTTAAAATATTAGGCTTAAATCATAGAGTCATAGAATGGTTTGGGTTGAAAGAGACCATAAAGATCATCTAGTTCCAGCCCCCCTGCCATGGACGGGTACACCTTCCACTGGACCAGGTTGCTCAAAGCCCCGTCCAGCCTGGCCTCGAACACTTCCAGAGAGGGAGCAACCATAACCTCTCTGGGCAACCTCTTCCAGTGTCTCAGCAACATCACAGTAAAGAATTTCTTGCTTACATCTAATCTAAATCTACCCTCTTTCAGTTTAAAACTGTTACCCCTCATCCTATCACTACACTCCCTGATAAAGAGTCCCTCCCCATCTTTCCTGTGGGCCCCCTTTAAGTACTGGAAGGCCACTACAAGGTCTCCCTGGAGCCTTCTCTTCTCCAGGCTGAACAGCCCCAACTCTCTCAGCCTGTCCTCATAAGGGAGGTGCTCCATCCCCCTGATCATCTTCTGGCCCTCCTCTGGACCCGCTCAAACAGGTTTGTGTCCTTCTTATGTTGGGGGCCCCAGAGCTGGACGCAGGATTCCAGGTGGGGTCTCACAAGAGCAGAGTAGAGGGGGAGAATCACCTCCCTTGACCTGCTGGGCACACTTCTCTTGATGCAACCCAGGATATGGTTGGCTTTCTGGGCTGCGAGTGCACGTTGCTGGCTCATAGTCAGTTTTCCATCCACTAATACTCCCCCAAGTCCTTCTCTGCAGGGCTCTCTCAATCCACTGTTCGCACAGCCTGTATTTGTGCTTGGGATTGACCTGATGCAATATATGTAAAATATTCTAATATCTAAAATATTCAGCTGACATCTTATTTTGTCATCACTGAATATAAATACAGTCTGTAACTGTGAGCTTTTCAGCCTATATATTCTGTATCTGGTAGTCCTTAGTGGCTATAAAGGACTTGTAATCATGTAAAAAATGTAATTAAGAAATTTTTTTAGAAAAATACATGTACTTCTTTTTAGATCACCCATAATGGCTCCAGTGTGTAAACATGTAATTATGGAGTTTTCTTAAATGCTTACTATTTACTCAATAGGCCGTGAGGGCTACAGAAGGAGCTTTTTATTACTTTGCAGATCATTGAACTTATAGACTGCATAATAGCTCCTTTGAAGCCAACATGTGCTATTTTAATGTGGGTGCTGTGTGGAGTCCACATGCCCACATCCCATTTTAAAGAGAGAATAGTAAAATGATGTTCTCCTAATAGAAAAAGCAGTTGTTTCACACTATGGGAGTCTTGAAATGTTGTTTTGAAGAACAGAAACCCTTACTGATTTAGGGAGATAGAGTTTAGGTTTTTGTGACTTTTATTTTTAGGCTGTATGACCCAGATCAACAGTTTTGCAGCTAAATAGTGACTAACTGAATATAGAGCTTCATAAAGGAAAATGTTGACATGAATTTTAACCTTTAGGAGTCTGATGCTGTTAGGCTTTCAAGTGCTGGTATGGGAAAGTTGCCAAACTGAGGATCAGGAAGAGCAGGAATGGTATTGGGAGTATCTCTTCTGCCTGTTGTCACTGGTAGTAGTCAACAGCGTTTTCCTGCTGTTCAACTTCCCAATTTCAGTGCTGGAGCTGGTCACTGAGGTGCCTGTCATGCAGACCACTGAATCTTTGGGGCCTAAGTGTCTTTCCAGGTCAGAGGTCAACAGGGAGAAGGCAGGAGCACTTTTCTGCATTAATAGGGGAGAGAAATGCTGTGGATATACACAGAAGAAACAGGGCATCAGGAAGAAGGACCATGTTTGAAGCACTTGCTAAACTGGAGGGCGAATCTAGCTGGCAGTTGGTGGCAGGGAAGAAAAGCATCCTGCAGGTGGTATGGAGACACAGGTGGAAGGAATGAAACAACCTGTTAGTTCCTCAGAAATCATAGTATGATTGTTTCTGTGTTCTAAGAGCTGGCAGCAAATATAAGTTACTTTAAAGAAGCTATTTCTTCAGTAAAAAGGGGAGAAAATGCACAGTATTGTGAAGACCTCAGTAGTGTTCCTGAGCAATGTGGGAACAGAAGATCAAAGCTTCCATTTTCATAATTTCATTTAACTTCTCTGATATGTAATTAGCTACATCCAGATGCCTGAGAAATTATGTCTGAAGAGTAAAAGTGATACAAATACTGAGTCTGACAAGACTAATGAGCTAAAAAGCAGCGCATATTCTGATGACTGAGAAGAGGGTATTGTTCTTTTTTCTTCTTTCATAAGAGCTTATGTCTACAAAGTGCCTCAAAGCAAAATCAAACTCCATCTCAAACCAAATCTTTTTGCAAGGGAAAAGAGATAGATCATTTCAATAAGTGTATTGTAAATACCTTAATTTCATGTGCAAGTTTAAACAAAAAAGTTGCTCACAAATGAGGAATGAATGAGTTTGGAGAATAACTGTACCTAAATATGAATGCTAGCATTCAAGTTAGAGAATTTAATTAAGAGTTCTTAAACTGCATCAGTCTGTTAAGATATTTGAGATGAGTATATTGTGAATGAAGTTTGCTGTAATGTCAATGTGCATGTCAAAGTTAGATACATCACCATGAATTAGGAATAACAAACAACACTGTCAAATTTTATGTATGTCTTTCATTTTGTTTTTGTGATGTGGTGTAATGATGTTTCGTTAGCTGACTAATTTGTTGATGTTCTGCTGTATACAAAAGGGCCATTAGATGCACCAACATAAAAACATTTCCTATCAGTCATTCACAGAAGAGTTTATTAAAAGGCACATGGTGAATATCTGATTGATTCCTAATCCAGTTGTAGTTTGTTATAAGTGGCGTTAATTGGCATTGACTTGATAGAGATGAATAATGTTCTCTCCTCAGCCCTTGAACTGGCTTTTCCAGAGCGATCAAATCAGCATACAGGTTGCACTGCTTTTACCTTTTATTGAAACTGTTGCACTGGTAAGACAGGCCCTTGCAGTCCAGAGCTTTTCAGAATTTCACTCTTTTAAAATATGTAACATAATCATACATGCAAGTAAAATATAAAGAAAAGAAGGCAACTCCTCCTATACTCAGCCTGTTTTTTTCCCCTCAAACTGAAAACTGCTAGGATTGAAAGTGAAAGAGGTAAAAACAATGACATTTTAGTCAGACTTCTAAGTCTATATCTCAGGAGCAGGTGAGTAGGTGATTTCGTGTCCTTCAAGATGATGTCTGCATTCTGAAGAGCCCTGTTATAAGGATTTTGTGGAGACAGACCCGAGAAAAAACAAAATCTCCCTTTTCCTAGGAAGTGGCATGTAAAATGGGGCTATGCATTTAGAGATGACCCATCAAAATAAACCTACTTACAGCTGCAGTGGGGGAGGAAAAAGTGAGTTGTTCTCTGAAAGTGTCTGTCCAGTTCAGACATCTGTTTTAGGTTGAGATGAATTGTCCATAAGATAAACCTATTTGTTTCCACTCACTGCAGGCAGCATAGTTTCTAGTTTAGATATAACCAGATTGTTTATAGAGGTCTGATGTCAGATGATACATATTTCGCCATGACTGTGTTACCTGTGAAAGCCCTTATGCGTCACTTTCAGTGAATTGTTTGTTGAATGTGTTGCTCAGAGATCACCATAATCTTGCATACAGCAACTTTTAGAAATGAATACCATTGCTGTTTGTAAGGCAAACAAAGAAAATTGTTGTGTTCAGTATAAAGCCTACCATGTCAATGTAAGCAACATTTCAAAATGCCTCTCAGTAGAAAGCCTTTCATCCTAGCAACTAACATTTTGCTAATCTGTTGTTTATTCCCACACTGATTCTTCCTTCAACTACATGGATAAAATCATACTCTGTTCTCCATCTCCCAACTCAGTTAATCCCCTCTTGTTTTGTAAGCAGCTCCAATAAAAGAGATAGAGTTGTATTTCCAATATCACTTAAATCAATCAGTGTTTAGAACTCCTCTTTGGGGATTCCCTATTAAAAAATACAACAGAAAAATAACATGTACAGGAAGATCTTATTCATAGTCCTCAGGCTGTGCCTAGTTTCAAGATACTCTTGTTTGTAGCATATATAAACACCAAAACCATCTTTGAATTCTTCAGCTATGAAGTTTTGTGTCATTTTACTAAGGAATCTTTTTTTTGCAGAGGGAAAAAACTTCTCTTAGATGTAAAATCTTTAATATCTTAACCTCCAAATTTAGACAGGTGAAGCATCATCCTTTGCAGTGCACTTTGTAATAAAATAGTGTCATGGGGAAGGTACAGCTGTCAGGAAGTGCGGGTGGCCTGGCAAGTGCCAGGGCATTGGACAGCAGCTGAAGAAGAGCTGGGCTGGAGCTCTCCTTGGGAGGGATGGTCACCCCAGGCCACAGGGGACCACAGGGAAACCCTGAAGGTGTGCACGTGTTGAGAGCAATTCAGTCAGACAGACTGACGTGGTGGGCAGAAAGGCTGTCATTAAGCACGCCAAATGGTCAGTGTCCCGTCAGCTGGGAGTGTGCATTGTGATTTCTTCTTCCCGTTCATAATCTCTCCTGCCTCCACCCTGTTTTCCTTCATTTCTTCCCCTCCTGCTAGAGAGGAGTGGAGGATGGCTTGGAGGAAGTAGTTGGGGAGGGTCAGTCGGTTCACAGTAAGTTGAGATTCAGCATCTCAATGCAGTCACTACGTTTTATTCAGCTGAAGTCTGGAGAACTGGGCTATGCACAAATATTCACTGTGGTGATTCTGTTTCCATTTCTGCCGCATGCCCAAACTTGTGGACTTCCTTATACAAAGTTATTTGTGTTTATACTTATTTTACTTTAAGCAATACTGAGCACTACTTTATTCTTTCTCTGATTCATCCTTGCCTTTCCAGGCCTACTGATTTTGAAAATGGCAGCACGCTACTGAACTCCAGCCATACGTCAGATATGTTTTTCCCTGTTTAAGACTTACAAGCCTGTGATTTGCTCTGGGTTGCCAAGAAGCTAATTATATCAAGTCATCATTTCCTTCTGGGATATAATTCTCATCAGTGCATACTGGCATTTTTATGAACTTACTAAAAACCCAAGACAAAGAAATCTGAACCTGTTCATGGAATAGCGGGATTAAACCCAGTCCCCAGTAAATAACAAAAAATTGTAATCAGCCTCTTCAGGTACCTTAAGAGTCATGAGGGAAAGGACATACAGTATGGATTAGTTAAAAAAAAGAAAGAACTGGGCTTCCAGTCACATTTTGAAGGCATTTTGGAACTGCTATTAGTGGTATCAATGGGTCTTATGATCAGCTGCAAAACTAACAATGCAGTTTGCTGCACTGAGGCTCTAGGCTAGGCTCTAGGCTCTAGGCTAGGAATGAAAAAGAGGGAGATTTGGAAAAGGATTTTTTATAAACCAGGCTATCTAAATGAACATCATCCACACTGTCAGTTATGTGTCTCTATTTAAAGGTAGACTTGTTGCCAGTGGGTTCTTATGGCACTTTTGTCACTCTGAGTTTAATTTAGTGGTCCAGATCCTCTGGGACATTTTAGCTCTGATGACAGAAATATCTAGGATATGGTATCATCCAAGCCAGTTGTGAATTTCCTGTAACGTGCCCAGCAGAACTGACTAGTCAATAAGTTGTGGTTTGGAAGTACCAGCAATAAATCTGCCCAAACATTTTCTGTCACAATGGTTTTTCAGAAAAGACAGTGCTTCATCAGAATTCTAGTTTGGCTGAAATTTGGAAAGTGAACCATATACAAGCACCCACACTATCTTACCCAGATACATCTTCCTGGATAGCTGGTATTGTAACACCTCCATAGCAGATGAAACTCAGGTTAGTGTCTTTGCTATGGTTAATTTAAAGCTTGGTCTCCCAGGTCTCAGGAGGGTATTCAGATCTCAAGACTATTTGGTGTTCAGTATTGTTCCCTTAGTTTGTTTTAAGATTTTGTTTTAGTTCCAGTGGTGAATGTAGAAGGATGTTGAAACCTTGATATTTTTCTGGGAGTAAAGCTCTGCTTCTCTCCCCATTCTGTATTTGCCAGCTGGTGTACAGCAGAGTGGTCCCAAAGCTGTACATGCAACTTGCCAGTTGAAGAGCCAGTACAGATTTCAGCAGTCCTTCCCTTCTCCTGTGTCACCTGGAACCTAGGGACAACACAGGATCTCTGCCAATGCTGTTGTTAACGCTCTTGAAGAGGAATGCAGTTTGTTAACTCTGTGAGACTGGAAGGAGTCGTAAACACTACTGAGGGAAAGAAAATGATAAAAAAAAAAAGAAAGAAAAAGTGATGTTCTCATCATTGAATTTGACAGAGGAACAGCAGTTTGGTTTTGAGCAATGTACCTAGAATGGTTGTCACATCCTGTCTCAAGCTCAGGACAAGGCTGCTTAGTTTATTGGTATATTTTAACAAGCTTGTCAGGGAACAGAAAAGCTTGGAGTAGGAAGGGCTTGCAGAATAGTGAACTTTTGACATAAAAACTTGTCCAATGCTGCTGAGGTTCTAAAAACCTTCAGATTTTGGCACCTGAGAAATTTGTAAGCATCCTGATGCAGCATCAGTGGTTTTGTTGTTTTGGTTTTTTTTTTTTTAAGTTGTTTGTGAAAAGATGATAGAAAAATTACATGTTACAGGCTTGATCTTCCACTAGCATTTCATAGAAGTGGAACCATTACAGTTAATGAGCCACATAAATTTACCAGTAATGTGCATTCTGGTCTGCCTTTTCTTACCAAAATTCCTGTCGTTAAACTGTAATGAGTTTTGTCCTTACGCCGTTTCAAGTAGGACTTGAGTGACTCATAGGCTTTGTAGAGATTCTATGCATGACTTGATTTCACCTCCAGCAGAGAACAGAGCATAAGTTAGATGATAGCTGGATGACCTAAACAGGAGCATCTGGAAATGCTATTCTGTAAGTTTTAAATTGGGTTCTTAGTCTCCAGGTTGCCAGAGGTGCAGATTATCGTATGTGCAAGACAGCTAGGGAAGGAGATGGGTGGCTCCTGTGAGAAACAGATGGTCAATCATAACAGAACATATTTCTTTAAGACCCTTTATTCAGTTTCATCTCTTCTGTTTTCTCTATCTTCCTTCCAAAATATCTCCAATAGAATCTGTGAAGAAATCAACAGCTTTCTTTTTTTTCTTTTTTTCTTTTCTTGTACTTCTGTCACACCAATCACGAATCTCAGGAATCTAGCTAAAATAAAAACAAGGCATCATATGATTCCGGTGGAAGATGAAAATTTCCATTCTCTTCTTCAGTTTTAAAGTTTATGTTCCTTTCACTTCATAGTTCTCTGATCCTTTCAAATATTTCAGAATTTTACAATAATAACATTTACCTACAGGGAAAGGAAAAAACCCAAACTCCCAAGACTTCATCTCCTTAGGTGACATAAAACTTAACAGAAAGTTTCAATTAACCTGACCCAAGCTCTCTTTAATAGGCTGCAGCTGATCCGCCCTATCCAAAACACATTAGTATGCCCAGTGTCTGGAAACACCATCTTTTGCTTTTAGGAAGGTTATTGTACCAGTTGTTAGGTATTTTCTGTTGAAAGAAAAGTATCACGTTTTAATATCTTTTAGTCTAAACAAGCTGACAGTAGTCATAGAAGGGTTTCACCCTCTTCCTCAACTCTCCATCTCTGTAATTAGGACTGGATTTGAAAACTGAATGATTGGCTTTGTCATTTGTGTCAAATCACAGGGGGAATAAGGTAAAATAATTTTATCCTACCAAGAAATGTTGTCTCAAAAACAGTAGACAGCTAACAAAGTGCTAGTTAGGCTACTCAAATGGGGAGTTGGGTGAAATTCTTGAGCCATGTAGAATCACATTTGGTGGTTGCTGAGCTTAATGCTGCAGTGGGAATTATGACACGAACCTCAGCAAGGAGGTCAGATGGGCACTACGGTGGCAGACTCTGGGTCAGGAGGTGAAGGGATCTGTAAGAAAGGATCTCTCTGGAACAAATATGGACTTCTGAAGAAAGCATAGGATTATATGTCCAAACAGCTGACAACTATTATAGAAGACACAGCTGGGATGAAGTCTGTACCTTATTACTGATATTGAATATCCTATAAGAAAATGTGCTGCTCTGTTAAGAGAGGAGTAGGAGCAAACACTTTAAACTACTCTATTACTCAAGAGTTAAAATGAGCTAATGAGGTATCATATATATTATGCAAGGAGTTTAATAAAAATCTCATAACAACTGGTGTAACTTGGCAAGAAAATTTTTCCCAAAAGGAAAGATTATCCTCTAATCATTATTAAAAAATAAAATTGAAATAAATGCAGGTTATGTGCAGGAACTGTGCAACATGCCTTAATAGACTGTTGCAGTGAGAGGTTATATGGCATATACTTAGAACAGTTGTACCTAAATAAACAAAGACATGCTTTTTTAGCTCACACTCCAGAGATTTTTGTCTATTCTGCATAAACCCTAGATAGTATTTGTGCGTTGCTCTAAGCATGAGAAGTACTAAATATCATTTCTGGGAAATACTACAACCAGAATGAGACATTAAATAAAAAATAGGCTACGAAGGCATTTGCTATAGAAAAATAAGACAGTGGAACTTCTCACCTTATGAAGACAAGAAAAGTGGATTTGACAAATAAGTGAGTTGCTTCTCATTCTCAAAGAGTGGTCCTTCTGTTAAGAGATAGTACCCCACTGCATTTGCAGAGTGATTTTATACCACCAAGGGATTAAAAAAGGGTCAAATCTATGATCCATACAGAGAAAACTAAAACACCAATGCTGTTGAATAAGACTACATTTCCTTTTTGCTTCACATATTTAAGCAATTTCTTGGAATAGATTTTTCTGAGACCTCAATAAATTAAATATAACCCCCCCTACACCTTAATAACATACAAACTATGACACAATAAAATAATAGAAATCTCATCTTTTTAATGTCTGTCATCATATCGTCTAAACACAGCAGTGAAGTGAGAGATAAAGTTAAAATGTGTTAAACATGGAATGATTCAAAGTATATTGCATGCATATGCCAAAGAACACATACCCTTCACAGTTTGTGATGTATATATTTTAAGACGTGCTGTTGAACCAGCTGGAAAAGTTCCAACACACCTTTGCCAGATTGCAAACTTTACTGTGTGGACTTTTCACTGGGAATTCTGTTACATTTAAAAAAAAAAAAAATGGGTTTCCAGTTGGTATTTTAGTAGAAGCTGACTAAATGAGCATAAAATATTAAGAAGTGTTGAAGGGCTTGTGTGTAGTCAATAACTGTGCCTGCTAACTTCCTGTCAGGAAAAAATGGTGCAGAAATGCTCATTCTTTTTTCCAGTTTGGAGTAAAACTTGTTTTTAAAGTAGCTTAGGTTTTTTGTTCAATTGTTCTGTCAGTGATATTAACACAGGGTCTCAATTATGTTTCTTGGTTAATTACTGCTTCAAAACGGGCAACTGGTGAGCATAAAATGTCTTTGTGCTTAATTCAGAAAGTTGATTTTGCAATAAATGTAAGTTTTCAGACACAGAGCAATAGGTATCTTTTAAAAGCTACTGTGATAAATACTTTCTGTGCCCTTTCTGTAGATGTCCCTTCTTTTAATTTTTGGCAATCTTTTTCAGCAGTGATTTAAACAGGACTTTAACTACCAAGCAGAACTGCTTAAATTGAAAACTCCCAGAGCTGTCTGTGAGTTCATATTTTCTCTGCACAGGTTCTTTAGCTTTCATCCTACTGAAGTGAAGCAAACAGAAACCATATATTCTGGCTTCCAAGACAAATCAGCAGAATATGTCTGTAGGTCCATGCAGACACCTAAGATCTTCTCACAGTTCTTCTAATACTTACAACAGGATATAACTAATTTTTTGGTCAGCATTACACTGAAAGTAGATAAATGCAGTTTTAGAAATGGAAGCCACTCCACAGCAGTACGCCATTATAAACGTGTAACAAAGCTGCATTTTTGCCATGCCCTGTTTGACTGTTTTCATAGCTGTCAGTGCCTCTTCCTTTTCTTCCCCATATATAAGTGCAGTAACTTCACTTAGATTCATGCACAGAAATCGATCTCTACTGTTAATGTTCTCTCCACATCTACTTCCACCTGTTTGTGGATATGTGAATTTGAGAGTTTGACTTTCGTAAAATTTTGCTCGTACTATGCATTAGCAATCCATTAGCCTTAATCATTTGTTTAGCCCAAAATGGGTTTCCATTAGCACCCTTATGGAAACTAAAATGGAAAAATGATTTGCTCATGAAAGGCAGAAAAGGAGAAATTCGGAAAGATGAGTGCTTTCCTGATCTGTGTATCTTTCTGATCAGCCAGCTGGAAAATAGGACTGAAATAAGCGTGGTCATTGAAAAAATTAGGATCGCAGGCTACTCATGCTGTTTTCCCACAGGACTCTGTAGAGGTTTCATTCTTTGATTCCAAAATGATTTCTTACAGAATCATAGATATTCATGACATGAAAGATGGCATTTGGTAACAAGTCAGCCACTCTGGTTTAACTATCTATCAACATTGTTACTCTTTCACAGTCAATTGCCAAGTAAGTTATGATGGTTGAAGGTGAATCAAGAATTCCTTTTAAGACAAGGATTTACCAGTCTTTCAAAGGGTTTGTAATTTTTTTTCCTTTTGATTTTCAGACATTGCTCCATTTTTTTTTTTTTTTTTTTTTGGTCACATTATGTAAAATGCTTCAAAATCAAGGAGTTCACTGACAAGGAATAGAAAACATCTACCCTCAGGTATACTCTAATCTAATGGTTTTCCCTTCTAAGGTCTATTATATCCTGATACCTAACCTTTTCCCTTGCCTAATTTCATGTTCTTATTCTTTATTAAGCATCCTTTTTCATAACTAGTCAGTGTACTTAGCCTGTGTACTCATTTTGCTCTACAAGGTGTATTGACTGCATTTGTAACAGTGTTTAGGTTTGCATGAGGAGTGTGCTTTTGAAGTGAATCTCCTGCTCATTCCCAGCTTCAGGGCTGTGGTTCAGGATGAGGTTTTCACCTGAATCCCGTTTGGATCAAACTAAACCAGGATTGCCAGGAATAAACCTCACGTGCTCTTTTTACAAAAGCAGATTGAAGCCTTGGGACAGGATTAGGGCTAGTTGAAAATAAAAACCTCTCAAATATGTCGGTATCAGTTCTTCAGCACTAACTGTTTCGATCAGCAAATCTGCTCCTACGTGCTAGTGTAGATGGAGGCATTTAGTCCTGATTCCAGTCACACTATACCTAATAATGTCTTGTGCAGAATGCTTTGTTCTTAGAGATTACACCTCTGATAGTTGTGTCTTGATTTCTGGCTATCCCAGGTTAACTTATATAAAATGTTCTTTTAGTTTTCATGTCTATCTCATAAGTATTATCAATTTCTTTGTATTCTTACTACTGTTATCCTTTTCTGTGCATGTTATAACTTTCTATGGTATTATAGGTGCATTATTTGTAAGGAGAAAGATTGCAGGGCTGTATCATGATATTGTCAAGGATCTACAGGCACTATTGCTTTCCCCTCCTGTAAGTCATTATAAAGTGTTTTCTCATTTCTCTTTCATTAATATTCTTAACTTCTCTACTGTAGGCTAGAACTGAGACTCAAGAAAATTGCACTCTAGGTCAGGCTGTACAATGGGCCTCATGGATGACCTTGGCGATATTATTTACTGCCAAGTATGGGTGTTTCTGAATCTCTGAGAGAAAAATAATTTTTGCCCATGTTTATTAAGTTTTGTGATATATAAATTAAAGTGAAGTCAAAACCTTGATGTCTTAATTACTAGTGATTTTCAGCTACCCTGTTGAATATATTATTCTCTTAAAACATAAGATGATGATGTTTTATAGTATCCTGAGCAAATACATAATATTTAAAAAAATCAGGAGATGTAGGCAACTTGCTACATTGTTGTATTTATTTCACTCCTCTAATTTTTATTTTTTTCCTCTTCTGTGAGAATGGGTTAGAGAAATTAAGTACTCAGAGAGCAGTTCTGATAAGGTTTCAAAGAATAATATCAGGCATTAGTATCATACAATAAAATTGTCTGGAAGAGGTTTGCTCTTTGCTGAAAGAAACAGAAGTGGATGCTTCTTGGTCAGTAGCCTTTCCTTTTCTCTATTAGCTCCAAGGGAGAGTGAGAAGTGTGCAGATAGAAATGGTAGAAACATTGTCATCTATGTGAGAATTTCCTGTGGGTTGTTTTGAGTGGGGGTTTTTGTGTTGGGGTTTTTTTTAATGCATATTTTGTGAAGTTAATGTCATAATTTAACATAAATCCTTGCCTTTACCTCTGTGGTGAACGTGGAGCTGACTGAAAATGTTACATAATTTAGGCAATGCTGAAATAAAGCAGCCGACACTGGCAGAAACAAAAGCAGTCTTTTTTTCCAGTCGAAATTACTGGTACTGAAATAATATTTCAACAATAAAACATAAAAGTGATACACAGTGGGAGATCATTTAGAAGTATCCTGTCACTTGAATCAGACCATGTATTGTAATGCAGATTATATTGATTTGCTGCAAGCTTCAGATTGAAACTGGAGTTTCCCCCAGGTGAGCACAGGTACTAAAACTCCTTGAATTATGGTGGCAAGCAGCAGGGTAGTTGGTACAACATCTCTCTTACCAAAACTTGAGATCAGAAAGTTATTTGCAGGAGGTTTTCAGACTTCTTTCTGAAAGCTCAATAAATTATTAACCAACTGTATTCATACTATTCGCAGTACTGCCAATGGATAGTTTTTTTAAAGAAAAGCAGTGCTATGCTGTGCCTTTATTCTTGTTGTAAAGTAGAATATTATTCATGTTGTTCTTTTCAAAGATTAAGAGACATTATCTCAGGTAGAGGCAAGATACCCTTTCCCAATATCTAAATTCAAATTTCCCACATTATGGTTCCCTGCAATTACCAAGGCTGTAAGAACATTCCTTGTTTTTGCTTTCTGAAAATGTCCTAACTTTATCAGTTTTACCTTTGGTAGATACTGTAGCCCACATCCTCAAAGGATGTGAGCAGGAATAGGAAAAGCCATAACAGAATGGCATGTCAAGGCTATAGATGAGTCTGCTAGAACTATCCTCTCAAATAATCCTCTGACGTTTGAAAGTATCAAATGCGATAGCAAACTTCTCAGAGTTAATCTGATTGGTCTGTGTTATGCAAAATAGAGGTTTCCTCCCATTTAGGTGCTGTGATTTCTCATTCATCTCCTGCCAGCTGAAGCCCATGGCAGTTCAGCCTGTCCCAGTTTCTATGATGAGTCACAAAAAGTTCTGTGGGAACATGTACAGTGGCTAATGTCTTGCTCTGGGGAGCTGAAGGATAAATGCCTGAGTAAATCTACTTCTGCTGAAGACCAGTAGCAAGAAGCCTGATTCGGTTACGTTAAGGTCTCTTTAGTTTGCCCTACTAGCATGAAGCAACCTGACGGTTGCAGAAACAACCCCTGTGTGCAAGGAGTAGCCTACAGCCAGAGCAGAGAGCGTAGTACTGTGTGAGGCTGCTTACAGCCCCTAAAGGGTGAGATCCATCAGAAACTGAACTTGGGGAAGGGGAGGCAATTAAAGAGAGAATGAATCTAGGGCTGTGCTGAGCACCACTTTTGCAGCCTCTGACAAGGAGAGGTCAGTTGTTGAGGAGGACCACAGGAAGCACAGCTTCAGGCAGAGCAGCCCGAACCCCCACCGACTTTTGCTGCTGAGGACACGATCTCAGCCTGTGTCAGAGTGCTGGAGTACAAAGTATTGGTGATTCAATGCTCAGCTCATCAGCTCTCCCCTCTGTTGCAGAAATTGCATATCTGAGAGCTGGGACTAGGGAGTGGAATAAGATCAGATTTGCTCAGTAGCTGGTGGTGATACCTTTGAGGATCACACCACCAGTACTAAAAACTACTGTAGATTTTCATCAGTTTTCAAAGAAACTGCATTCAATTTCTGTTTTGCCTTGATGTATCATATCATATCTGTCAGATTCTGTTTCACATTAGATCTGACTTTGAAAATATTATTTCACCATTTCTTTCTCTGAAAGACTTTCCAACGAAAGTGGAGTGTGTTGTGATTTTATTTTTTAGCTTGATTTAGTACTCTGGAGCAGACTCCCTCTGTATTCGTATATTCTTGCTGCTACTGAATTTAGCCCTTGTAGAAGAGTAGCCTTTCAGTCTGTGTGTCCCTGTTGCAGAAGAGATACGACATAAGCATCTGCTTTCCTTCCCTAGCATTACTCTGTCAGCATGCTCACCTTCCATCTCAAGGAGCCCTTCTTAGTCTTGAAGAACAGTTCTTTCTCAGAGATCTGTTTCATCTTGGGCATTTTTGCTGTGCCTGTTGTGATGGTACAAAGTTGTAGAGCTGGGATTTTTCTTGTGGCATTTTCTTAATTGGGTTTTGGACTGAGTCTGCTATCTTCTGTCAAATAAACTAATGAATATGGAACATGGTGCAGGCAGTTCAAATCATCCTACAGCCTTAAGTACCAATTTCTGTCAGTTCCTGTCAAAATTATACCTTTTATAATTTTGGAAGGATTTCTTATACTAAAAATGTAGCTGAGCTCTACCCCCATATTGTGCCAGAACTTCAGCTGAATGTGTGTTGCTTTGTACTAATACGGTGATTTTGCATAATTTGTGGATTTCTAAAGTGAAGGAGGGGAGCTGTCTGACCAGGTGCAAGTCTGAAAGCCTTTCAACATTGTTAAATTACTGGTATTTCAGTCCAGGTTACTGAACATTGATTGAAAGGAAGTTCGAAAGGATTACAAGAAGAACAAAATCTAATTTGTGGACCTTAAGGTAATAGGTTTGTTCTTAACAGGTGTAGATTTTTTGTGGCTATAATGACATCCATGAGGTTACACCTTTATAAAGTTTTTCAACTGAAAAGCTTTTCCTCTTACATTATGCGGTTTCCTGCAAACACAAAGACAAGAGAATTAATACTATTTGAAAATGAGCATTCGTGATTTTGACTTGTCTTCTCATATGTGATATACTGTGTCCCTGTATGTTTTACATTGTTTTTATTTTCTCCAATGTTCAAACTCTGCTATAGAAATATTCTAGCTCTTGTCTGTTTTTCAGTAGATCGGTGTCCTTACCAAATGTTAGATTTTCAGCACACTGTGGGATCATGCCAAAAGTAATCATTGCCTTTTTCAGTGTTTGATTCCGGATTTCAATTAATTGCTGTTATGTTATTTGTTACTGTCTTTAGAAGACTAGTAGCACATTTGTACCATGCCATAGCACTTCTGGAGTAGAGCTAAATTAATGGTAAATTCATGGAAGAGAGCGAACTGGCAAGAGAGCTAACTGGCAAGAGAAACCACTGAATTTATCAGTCTGAATTACAGCTTAGATAGGATTGTTCAATGTGGAGTTCATACATAGCAGACTTAGACGTGCCAGTAGAACAAATGGCATTAGAGATTTTTGTTCAGTAATTCTTTAATGTTTAAAAAGGTCAACTTGATCTGCACAGTTACAAGATATAAATTCATTTCTGTAATCAACTTTTTTTTTTTTTTTTTTCCCCCCAAGCTCTCACCCCCGATAGCACAGAACTGCATTGAGAAGGAAGCTCATATTTTATATTCAGGTTTTCCCAGAACATATTCCTATCAGCTGGGGTCACATTTGCCTCCTTTTCAGACATCTGAACTAAGATTCTTTTCACCCAGCAAATGCTAAAAGCTAATAATCTCACCCCAAGTGACTCACTCACTCCTTTTACTCAATGGAGAAAAACAGCTACATCAAGCGAGGGCAAATATCTCACATCCTTACAATGAAATAAAACACACTTCAGAGGTGCATACTTCTCTCCATTGATTACAGAAGATTCTAAACTAGAGCAGAGCTAGTCTTAGCTAACCCATCAATGCCTAACTTAGGCAGAATGATTGTACTCTTCATCCTTAGTTCCCAGTTCATAATTTGTTGGTGAAGCTTCTCAGAAGAGCTGAACCATGCAACCAAATTTCAGGAATGTTTGTTAAAATATACCAAACCCCATTCAACCAGAAACTGAAGAGCACTTCCTTAGCTGGAGGTTAGGCATGTCCCCCATTTGAACTCTTCCTTAAAAACGTATGATTAAGCTCTGGAAGCAGAGCTTTGACAAATGATGTTCTTGAATTGCAAGAACTGCACCGTATTACTCTAAGAACATGTTACTGAAGTGAGAGAACTGAAAGGAAAGGATAAAGAAAGACCTGAAAACTTAATATGAATTAGCTGTTGGGTCAGTTGTCTAGATTCAAAAGAGATGTAGGAAGCCTTTGTAGACTGGAAACCCATCCAATTTTTATTGGAAAGACAAAACCAGTCAGTACCGAGTCAATGGCATATCTCACTTATTAATGACCCTTTAATAAAAGGTTCTGAAAGAGAGTTTATCTGTAGTTCTTTTATTCTTTCAGTTTAGAGTGTTAACTGGCAAAGCATGTGAAGATAAGGAGCTTTATGAAGTGTTTCTACACTTCACAAAAGTTTTGCTCATGTGGCGGCCTCCAGAATATTTTTAATTAATAAAGCAAAGGGTACAATTTATGAGCTAAGGGTAGAGGTACTAAAGCTGCTTTCTAAAGATGAAGTCTATATTGAGGAAGAAATTAAACAGCTTGATATAGACTTGTACATATTTTTGAAAAGGTAGAGGAATGAGAAGTATGAAAGCCACAGTACCTTTCCTAATGTATTCTGACAGTTAAAATTGATAGACCCTAAGACGTCCAAGCTTGCTTGTTTGTTCACTGACTAATCTTAGGTTGTTCTTTTACTTGGGACACATAAAACAATCAGCATATTGATAAATGGGTAGTGTATTTTCAAGTTGCTTTCTATAAATAAAGTAATATTAAAATATGGTAATAGCAGCACCAAAGTTTTACAATTACTTATTTTTCTGCATTCTATATATTTTTTTCTTGCAGTTATTGTATACAACATTGCTTAGTTATATAGACAGTGAATTCTTTGTTTCTTTATGTTTTGAGAAGTCATCATTGTGTTTGGTATTCCACCTGTACTGGAAGGTTGCCCTTCTAGTATTAACCAAAGGAATTTTTCCCACTTCTTTCATACTGGAGTTAGTTCTTTGCCTTTTCCCATGCAGAATATAATACAGAAGCCAACTGGAAGAATGCTCTGACTTTCAGTTCCAAAAAAGTAAGAACTTCAATATCATCCCCCTCAAAAAACAAAAAAAAACCCAAACAACCAAACAAACCCCAAAACAATAATTGAGAAAAAAACTTAGAAAGCCATAGTGTTTTACAAGATTTTAATATTTTAACTTCCAGATTACTTGTCCAGAGTCTGGCACATTCTACAGGGGATTTCAGTAGGCAGCCACCACAACCAAGAATTTAATTGACAACCAAAGAATCGGTCTTGTCAACTTCATTTGTATTTAAAATGAGTTGATACAGAAGATCTCTGTGCAAGCTTAGGGAATTCTACAACTTCCCCTGTTGTTTGTTATCTACTGTGCAAATACTTTGCAGCTCATCTTCCCTGTTTTGCCAGTGTTGTAACGTTGGTGTCAGTAGCAAGGCCAGCCAGAATTGGGAGTTCAGCAGAAAAATTTGGGAACAAAACCCTAAGAATTTCTGCATAGCAAAGCAATCCAGCATGAGGATATTGGCAAGCTTTGCATAACATGGGTTTGCACAACATGAAGCTTCATGCAATGCTGAAATATTTCTTGTTTGGTGAGCGGAAGCAGTGTCAGTGATGCTGTGCTTCATCGTCTCAGTTACTAAAAGAGTTTTGAAGTGCAACCCTAATCATAAAAGCAATGTTAATGCTTTGTGACAAATTTGAAGCTGATTAAATGTTTATTTACTTTACAGAACACACAAAGAAGCTGTTTAAGTGGCTATCATTTATCTCAAAGGGCTCAAAAGGTACAGCAATCACAGGAAAGCAAGCAATAGGAGAATGTTAGATGAAAAAGGCAGAAGGCAACGTCAGCCTTCCTCCAGTATTTCCTACCCCTCCTTCCTATTGCTTTCTTTTTTTAACCTCTTTTCAGCTTTCCAGTGATATCTTCGTACTCATATCTATGTAATTTCTACCAATATTTTCTTATTCCTTTGCTTTTAATGTGCCCTGTTTCAGTACAGGCAGTACAGATTGCTCAATTTTGAGAGAGGGCTTCAGGCATGACAACAGGCAGAATTTGAACTCTCTCTTTGAACTGCCTCTTTTATGAAATTCATCACCTGTAAAAGAGCTAAAGAATATAACAATTGGTTTATTCAGAGGGGATATAACTGGTTCGTAGGCACTCTTCTGTGCCATTCAGAAAGCAGCTGTCAGACTAAATAAAAATACATGATAAAACAAACTCATCTTTTTAATTGATTTTAATCTAGCTGCATCCAGCCATAAAATGCTCCCCATTGATGATATAGCAAATAGTGTGACTGCAATTAGTTAGCAATTCAATGTGCCTTCCAGAAAACAGTCTTCAAACCTTCCTGGAAATAACTTTCTTCTGTCATAATGAACAAAATTTTTTTTAAGACATATGAAACCACCAGGTTTTAAAATCACTTCAGATCTGTATTTTGACATTTTGTGTGCTCTTTCTGAAATTAAAACAAAAGCTTTGGTGGGTAAGGCAATGGATACTGGTTTTAAAGGGAAATAAATAACTGTGTCATATCCTAGCATATAGAAACACTTCTGAAATCATTACTGAAGGGAACATTTATACACTATGTTTTTATCTTTTGCTAGTCCTGGCCAATAGATGATCCCAGGGAGTGCTTTACAGAACTGTTATAATTCATTTCACATTATCTTAAAGGTAGTGTTACCATGATTTCGAGATAGTCTTCTGTTCATATTTCTAATTTTGTAGTATTTTGTGATCAAAAGGAACAATATATTTAGATTATTCACTTAAAAAAAAAAAAAAAAACAACCCACAAGCAGTAATCAATCCATTAGTGTACCACATGCCATACCTAAGTAATTCTGGAGCATCCTCTGGTAAAAGGGAAAGTCTTCATTGAACTTCTCTGCTTCTGATACTGCTAAGCATCTCAAGTTGATTACACAGGTTATTCTTTCAGCACTGAATCCATTACAGGCTTGTTTTAAGCATTCTCAGCCATATGAAGTCCCTGCCTTCAGCCATTGTGCAACCCTACAGTAGTTGTTTGCTCTGGATAATCTACAGATTTACTGCATGTGTTGCTACATTCAGGAAGGCAAAGAAGCACTTTCTAATATGTAGCAACAAAGCTACAACTGAAAAGAGCACTGAGGTAAGAGCGACTGCCTCTGATTAGCTTCCTTCTGTTTACTCACCAACCCACCCCCTTCCTTTTTGTGGTGCAAATAGCTTTGTCATTGCTGATGACATGATAAGCAACAGCTTTTGATTTCCAAGCTGATACATCTGGATTTAGATTGTTGGATGACTATTATTACTCTTGTTCCTTTTTTTTTCACCTGAGTCACTTTGGTTAATGGGAGTTATATTGAAGCACGAAGGAAAAACTGTCATTCACCTGTTCTTGGAAGGAGATAGGCTCCTCCCAAGCTGTTACTGAAAGGTCAAAGGAAATTGTTTCCTGTGGAGTTTTTATTTTACTGTGATTGAGGTACTAGTTGCTAATGAGGTGGCTCCACAAAATGACCAGAAATGAGTAAAAATCAGACACGCAGTTCTTCTCAGTGTGTGTAAAGATTATGCCTAATTTTACAGCTGGTTCCTTGGTTCCCATCAGTTTCTAACAGACCAGCACTAGGCTGTAGCTGATTCCCCTGATAAGTAAGAGCCTGGTAAAGGAGCTTGAATTCTGGTTACCTCATTGCTTTTGTGCTGTTCTGAGGTACCTGCCTTGTTGCTCAGTGTGCTTCAGGGGCAGCCTGGCCCTTGAAGTAACCCTGTTGCTGACGTTTTGTTGCCTTGCTCTTTGGTGTACTTGAAAGTCTGCTCAGTTACTGAGCCTACCTTGACTGCAGACCATTTCTTTCCTGCTCTTGTCAGGGGGAAATGCCTCTTGATTATTGCTTAATCTCAGTTGATTTGCACTGCAGTATTTGGCTCTACTGCAACAAGGTTTGAAATTTTTACTGGGAAACTCTTGAGACTTTTTTCATCAATGTCCTTTCACAGCAGAATGAATCTATTTCACTTTCCCAGCACCTTCTAAGATTTCTTCAGCCCCTGGTTTCTGGTAATTTTAAAATCATGTAATGTTGTTCTGTTGAATAAACTAAAGACAGTTTAGTCTATGTATTTTTCCATAGTTGTCATTAATTCCAGTTGTGGTTGTGCATGTGAAGGAAGCTAAGATTTCCCTTGGTTCCCTAAATTTATCTTTATGGAGGAGAAGTGAATGATCTTTATTAATGTGGTAATATTGCACACTTTTCCTTTTCAAGAATTTTCTCTCAAAGTACAGTTACAGGTGTAATATATTACTGTGACTAAGCATAATGAAATATCACTTTAAGAAAAAATTATTTTTAGTTGTCACCTAATGATCCCTACCTTTAGTTTAAGTACTCTCTATGGAATAACATGAGATTATTTTTGCCTGAAGGCTATTTCTATTAGATATATGAAAAATACCTGTAATTTCTATAAGCTAGCTTCTCTCTTTATTAATGATTTTTGCCTGTAGGACTTTCAGCACTTTTGCATACTTCTTAAATGTATTGATTCATTTCACATCCTCTGGAAGTCAGATATAATTAAAAAAAATTGAAAGTGTTTGTTTACTGGAATAATTTTTTGAATTGTAAAAAAAATACAGTGCTCATGCTAGAAAAAATTCTGATTGTGAATCTAATGAGGATTATGTTGCTAAGTGCTTCTGTCTCCTAAAAGGCAAGAAATGGATAGCCACAATATGACATCTTAACACCAATGGATGAGTGTAACTGACAGCTTAGTTTCTCTGAGTTTTGAACTGCTGTTGAAGACAACCACATGCTTTGCATATTCTGTGTAATGCAGCGCCCTTGAGTCGAAAAGTGAAATATGTAAATGGAAGATATTCTGATTCTAAAAGCATAAATTTCCACTAAGTCAGCAAAACTGCAGTGCGAAATTGACCATAGTGACTACATATAGAGTGCATTTAAGGGCTCAAAAGAGCCAAATCTTACTGCATTTTTTTTTTTTCTTTTGAGATGGAAATAAAATCCCTTCACTAATTCATTTGAGTGTTTCATGGGTTTTTTGTTTAGGTTTTTTGGGTTTGTTTGGGGGTGGAGGTTGAGTTTGGGTTTTTTTTCCTTGTAGCAATAGGTAATAGATGAAAAAGAGTACTAATTATTTTGTGAAGCAGAGCTCCTTCCCTGTCTTGCATTGCACTTAGTGCCCATTTAATGATGTATTTTGTGTTACCTGCATGGACTAAAAATATGAGGAAAGACGATATGACGTAAGATATGATTTACATAGGAAATGTTCCTATTCTGATAATTTTGTAAGTTTACACAGATGAAAAACTTTACTTTCTGAGGACAATGAAAGGACTGGAATGTTGATTTTATGAGAGTAACTGCTCTAGTTGAAGACAAATGTATTTGAATTTTAGTAGATTCTAGCAGTGTGTATTTATTTTAGATTTATTTGACACATTAAAAAGCACCCATCCAGGGTTGGAAATGCCTTTGACATTTATCGAAAATACAGCCGTACTCTAAGCAATTGTTGATTCTTCCCATAATTATACAGCCTAGGACTCAGCAAAGCCTGTTTATAACTTTAAGTACATACTTAAATGCTCTGATGGATAGGACAGCTCGGCTACTACATGGCAGTGAGGAAGAATGAAATGGAAAGGTCATGTTCTCTTCTCTGTTTGAGTCAATCTGTCAGGGCAAAGAAACCAGAAATTGGACACATTTTACTATGTGGATGTGGGACCAGCAAAGCCAGATTTTATTTCACTCTCTCTCAGAACAGCGCCAGAGAAATGTGAAGAGGCACGTGGCAGGACCTCATCAGCCTGCAACACATCCTATGGCTGTTATAGTATCTGGTGAAATTGAGATCAGAGAAAGGAGAAAAAGACCTAATGTGATCTATGAGTTTAGGAGCTGGTCCTGATCAGGCAGTTGCAAAGAATATCCTTACCCTTGCCTCAAGCATAGCTCAAACAAATGCACTGTTACAGTATTCAAAGTTAAGAAAATGTGGATCACTTAATTTTTTTTTTTTTTTTCTGTTTCATTCATTAGGAAGAGACAGTGCGCTCCAGTTAAATTGATGGATTCTTGAGACCAGTTTTACTGCTTCCACAGCCTCTGTTCAAGTAGTTTTACTTAGATGAATGGCCCTTTTTTTTTTTTTTTTTAAAAAAAAAAGGGGAGTGGGGGGAATTCCCAGTATGATTCTCTGTAGATCTTGCATATTCTCAGTGACCTACATAATTTTTTCCACCACTTTATGCCTTTTCTGTATATATAAACACTGGGCTTTAGGCCTCTTTCTGAAAAGGAAGTGCTGCAAACAAAAGAGTAGATGTACTGCTTCTGTTACAAGTGTCTTGTTGCAGCCATCTGAGGGGATAAAGTGAACTATAGGATCTCCTTAATTATCATTTTTAAGGAGAAATATGTAGGTAACTCTGTTTTAAGTCACAGCTTAAAAGTGCAGGAAACTATCAGCCCCATATTCGCTCCATGCTATAGATCATGAAAATCAACTGCCTGAATTCTCAGTAGTTTCCTGGCGATCACTAAATAAATCTTATGTATTGGGGAGAGAAACTGAGTAAGTTTTATTAAAAACTTTGTTTGGGAAAGTAACTGTCCTTCTGCTGTGCATTGAAGACAAAAAGATTGGTGTCATCAGGACTACCTATAGGGGCTTGTCATCTAAAAAGTGAGGAATCCATAGGTGAATCTCACTCTTAAGACAATGGAGCCTTCCAGCATGTGCTGTCCACAGGGGTGTTGGATCCAGGCTCTGACCACTTTTAGTCCTGAACAGGTCAAGGCTGAAGCAGCTGGGTTCTGCTGAATAACTGAGCTAAGCACATGATGTGTATCACAGTGACCCCAAGAGTACAGATAAATATGCATCCCTGTGGGAGGCTGACATCTGGTCTGGTGGCTCCAACCAGTATATATAGAAAAATAAATAACTTTACAATTAACGAAGGAAGAAGAAAAACAGACTCAAGGATTATGCTCTCATTTTATTGAGAAATTTTTAGGTCACAGGATTGTACAGCATAGCCATAGTCTTCCCTGACAGAAAGGAACCCCTTTCATTTAGGTACCTTTTTTGAAAGTGTTTTTTTAATACAAAAAGTTGTACAGTCTTTCACGAATATATTCAGCTTTAGCTTTTTCAACGAGGAGGAGATAGTGCAGGCTATCGTCAGTTCATAACCTCTTGCAAGTAAACTGTGACCAAAAGAAAGAAGTGTCTGTCAGAGATCCTTAAATCTTTTCTGTGGGGATTTTCTGAGTGCAGGCTGCATTACAGTTGATTGGTTCCTATTGTATAATTCTACCTACCCTACATGCATGCACAAACACAAAAGGATATTGAAATTCCAGGATGACACCTAGAAGTTCATTGAAATGGAAGTAACTGATACGTCTAAAATGATAGTGCTAGTAGTTCACGTTGGGCTGTCATTTTGCCAGAAATGTTTTCTTAGGAGTGAACACAGAGACAAGAACTCAAACAAATGTAACTTGTCTAATATTACTCTTATCACATCCATACGTAGCTTCTTTAAAGCCTGTGCTGACAAATCTACGTACTGTCCTGCTCTCTAACCACATTCAAACCTTGTATCTAAACCCACTTTCTAGGATTATTTTGAGAATTTTCTGTAAACCTCCCTGAGGTTGATGTTGATATTCTTTTATTCTTTCGCTTTTGTAGTTTTTTTCCTCTTTTTTTTTTTTTTTTCTTAGCAGGTATATGCCATTATGGGCTGAAGTAGACAGTAAGGATGTATAGTCATGATGGGAAAGCAAGGTATATTACTAAGTATTGGAAACAATAAAACATGAAACCGAAGGATACTATCTTCCCTTTACAGTCCTCTCAGAACAGGGGAGTTTGATAAGGGACAGCCAGAGGTAGTTTTGAGGGTTGGTCATGATCTACTCATCCAAAAATGCAATATGCAAAAGCATTCAGGAAATGGGGTTGGGACCCTTCAAGGATTCTATAGCTATAGAAAGATCTGAGTGAGAAATCATTATTTGGCTTTCTATAAAACAAACATACATTAAAAATAATACTGTCCCTCATCAGGATAAAAAGTCAAAATTTTTACTTTTTCACAAAATTAAACTGGTTTTGGTTTGAAATAAAATGAAATAATTCTATAATACTGGTTCAGTTTTGTGTACTTTTGCATTACTATAGATAGATTAATTCCCCCATCCCCCAAATGTTATTTTAAGTCAAAGACTGAATTTTTCAGTAGAAGAAATTAAAAGTAAAATTCTAGCTAGCTTTCTGGAGTTTTGAATGTCAAAAGCTGGCTTTAAAAAAATGTCCCTGTCTTTAAAGTAAAGTTTATGAAGATACTATGTAGCACCCTAGCTAGATTTGCAAACTTCAGTGTTCTGCAATGAAGCTTTCCTACCTTCGTCTTAAATGACACATTAGACTGACGATCAGAAAACTCTTCCTCAGGTATTGGTACAATACTTTCATTTGTTAGAAAGATTAAGGGATCAGGTAACAACTCAAGAAGAGAATCTGAGATGCAGAGGAGTACATACTGGATACCAAGAAACAAATCCAGAAAACGTATTAGGTAAGAATTCTTGTACTAGAAATTTTATATCTCTGGGCTTTTTTAGTTTAATACATACAGACAGATATAGCCTCAGTGGTATTGGTATTAATAAATGGAGACAATTGTATTCCAGTACTGATAGAAAAAAGATATTGACAAGTAAGGAGAAAAAAATATAGTTTTTGAAATACCTTGAAATGTTGAGGAGACTCAAGGTGCTGGACTTCCATTATTCATTTAATGAAATAAGCTATTGCCTACACATCCATTAAAACACAAAACAGAAGTAACAGTTTAATTGTTACACAGGATAAGGACTAAATAGCGTAGTAAAAGCCGAAATAAAATGAGAGGTTGGCTTAGATGTCTCATGCTAGTCAGTGCTTATTGCCACATGGGGTAAATTAACACAAAACTATTTCTTAGCAATGTTTCTGCTTGCTTTAATTTACCCCTTTCCTTCATCAGTTTGTTTTTTTCTTCCAGTGGTGTGAAGTACTCTTGTAAAGCTGTATCACTTTCCTCTTGACATTATCTGCTGTTGCTGGAATTTCTTATGAGTGGGAAATATACATGTTTTCATGGAGTCTTGTTGTGTAGTGTTTACATGTAGAAGATGTATGCTAATCCACCTCCTGCAAACTTAGCTCTTTAGATTCTTAAAATAGTCTGTATAAAATAGGCAGATGCAAATACTCTAGAGAGGTACCTATGTGGAAAGAGTAGAATTATGCCACCCCTATTACATAGACTTGACAGTGGCTATGTAGCTGCTACCAGATTTTCCACAAGTTGTTTGTGTTTGTGAAAGTTGTGAGATGGGGCAGTAGCTGAGCTCAAGTAGAGGAAGGAGTTTATAATGAACAGTGTGAAAGTGATACAGACATTTCCCATATTGTCTAACAACTTAGTCTCAGTTGATTCTTATATATGTTCTGTGGGAGAACAGAGGTGGCCAGAGATTTCATGAAGATCTGGCCGCATCTATTCCTTCAAATGAACAACCCAAAAGTACTAAAGGTGAGTAGCTTTTGACACAGAGAAAACTCAAGATTTATTGGTCAAAATGGCTTAGAATAAAGCATTTGACAGCAGATCTCTCTTACCCCTCCGAGCCCACTGTGTTTGTTGAGTGGATCCTGTCCTGCTGTCATTCCAGGAACATTCATTAGCTTTCTGAGCTGCAATGAATTCTGCATTGCCTCTTCTGAACCTCTACAAAAGTATCTGTTTTATCATCACCTCTGAGGTTTGACTTTGAGGCTGTTCCCTTAGGAGACTCTTAGTCTCTGCTTTTGCTGGATGCTCCTAGCTTGCTGTGTTTCTCAAACATTCTGTCTACTCATCCTGCAATCAAACACATCCACTCCAAGACAAGCATACACTCCCATCCAGGAGGCTCCACAGCCATTCTCAGCAGAGCATATGTGGTATACATGCTGCAACTGGCAAATGCATAAACCAGAATGATGCCTTTCATCAGCCTCTCATTGACCACCTGAGCGATGAGTTAACGTAGCAACACCATCTGAGAGGTAGCTGCGCCGTGAATTTGAGGAGCCTGGTGGTACCAGGAGTCAGAGTGGTTATGAGGAGAAGAACTGTAAGTGGAGTTATAACCTGCTGTTGTGCCCAACATTTAGGAAGAGGTGGAGAGACAGAGATAATAACAACAAGAAATTAAGGAGACAGATCTGAAGGTCTGTTTCCCTTCATAATATATGAATACAGTATCAATCGTGTGTGTTAAAGGGTTTTGGCTGTCATTGCCTGCAGATTTATTGAGTGTGGGAGGCCAAGCCTCCTGTTCCAAGTGATGGTGAATGATGAATCATTGCTTCCAGGTAAATTCTTCCTCCCTCAGATGACAACAGAAAGGACCAGAATGATGTGCAGAGTCTGCCACTTGGAGATACGATTTTATTAAATAAACAGAATAGTTCACCTGTCTTTTAAAATGTAGCATATAATAACTGAAAAGAATAAAAAAAATGTTTCTCAGCTTGATTGCTGGTTATCTAGCTCATTCACATTGATAAAAGCTTGGGAGGAAAAAAAAAACACTGAAAAAGACTAGAGCCAACCATCATAGAATAAAGTATAGCATGATGAAAAAGAAATTCTGAGTGAACAAATTTACAATTGACCAAAGCATAGCTGCCATCTGTCCTTCAAATAAATGAGAATGCAGCTGCTCAATGATGTTACATTAGACTAATGTACCAAGGACTACAAGACTAAATGATGACATCCAAGCCATTTGGCATATATGAAATAGACATTGAAATAAATCACTGTCCTGGAGCAAATATCTCTTTGAAAACAAATGATCCTGGCCCAACATTTATTCTTGATCAGTTCCTTGTCCCCATGTCTGTTCTGTAGTTGCAGTACCAATTGTGTAGCCACACACTATAAAAAGTGTATGTGCTCCACACAGGCTGTATAGTTTAAGTGGAGGCACATGATTCACTAAATGGCAGGGGGGCTTAGTGACTTACTCAAAACCAATATGAAAATGAATGGGTCACTTTTAGCCACTTTACAGTTCTGGCTTTGAAAGTGGGTCACAGCATTGGAATATTAGCATATTACAGTGAACTTACTTAATTACATGCAACAGCAAGATTGTAAGAAAAGGATTTTAACAGTAGCTCTGGATCTGCATTGAGTTCTATAAGCAGAGAAAAGCAGATGATTGATTTCCTTTCTTGTTTCTTTGTAAAGGAGCCAAAATCATTTTATCCAAAGCCCTTTTTATTTGGATGTATAGACTGCAGATACCATTTTATAATGCTTAGTCTTAATGGTCAAGTGGAGGATGTCTTGTTGAGTGTAAGCCCATATAGTTGGTTTTGCTGCTACTTTGCTTTCTGAGAAGCAAATGGAAGTAATTTGAGAGAAAGATGCCACAGAGAGAACCTGACCTGGACTATACTCAAATACACAAACCTTGTGGAGAAGATAAAATCTGTGCTGAAAGATTTTGCTTTAAAATGCAAGGCTTTCTCCCACATCAATGTCAACCAATGAAGGACATATTTCACAGAGGGTTCTGCTTTTAATTGTAGGGCACTACATCAAATTCCAGAAGATAAATGAACATGGAACAAATTTGTACTGGCTCTGTCAATAACTAATCTGACATCAGCATTTTAGCTCCTGGACAAAGGGAGCTTTGAGATCCAGAGAAGATGACAAAAGGGCCTTTTCTTTGTGTTTAATTCAAATGTTAAATTTCTATCAGCTCAAGCACTATATTATTAATTTAAAAAAAAAAAAAAAGAAGAAAAAGAAAGAAAAGAAGCTGATGTTTTGCTTCTTTTTCAGAACGTGCACACATGCTGTTTTACCGAGACCTTTACAAGCTGCTGTTGGCTAGCCATACACTCCTGAGGCTGTTTTATTATTGTTCACCCTTTCTGCAGAAAACAAAATACAGCAACTTATGCCATGACATTTTGTGACATTTCCAGATATGAACATCTGGGAAGTTTAGTGTGACAGTGACAGCAAAGCTGACAATGATTTTCCAGTGCCACGTACAGCCTGGGCATCTGCAGTCATTGCTTTTTCATTTTATTTTCCCCTCCCTCCCTCCCTCCCTCCCTCCCTCCTTCTCCCACCCAAATGCTTAATACAGCCCTTCTCTATTTTGGCCTTGAAGATAGAATAATATCCCACATTTATTTCTAAACTGTGCGTGGAGCATTGTATATCAAGTGCATCACAAAGCGGTTTGGAGCAAAAGGGAAGTGCATTCCAGATAGCAAGAGGAAGCACAGCTGCACAAGTTGGTCTAATTGCAGACATTGGGTGGATTTGATCATCAGATGTCTGCTCTGCATAAAATGGAAGTTAAACAGCTAAACATTAATTAATTCTATTATTGCATTTATATATTGAGATGAAAGGGAAAAAAACCCCAACAACCCACACATCATGGGTAGTAGGCCAAAGGGAAAGAAAGGAAAAAGACAACAAAAAAAAAGCACCAAACAGTTGCTGCATTTAAAATGTAAAATGTCTAGTTTGTGTGATGAAAAGTGCACTGGAGGAAGGTAACACTTTTATAAATGACTTGAACTGCAGCACTAATATGGTTAGTTAATGAAATAATGTAAAACAAATCAAAGTACGCGGTAACTTTTGAGAAATGTTATCAGGACCATCTCAAATTAAAATTATTTTGATAAACATTGGTATGGTTGACTGTAGGGAGTTATAGATAGCAAAAGGCAGGGCTGTGTGCCAGCTATGTATGTTTTTGTTGGATTTAAGTTCTGCGTCTAACAACCTGTCTAAAGGAGGAATTACTGATGTTGTGAAATTATGATTTGCTGTGACCTAATGGTGTGAGGAACAAACATTTAGTCAACATGTTGTTATGTCAACTTCATTTTCAACTTGAACTATTTATTTGCCTTTTCTGGTCTCTTAGACATCTACAGAAATTGTATTTTGTAAGGAACAGTCTCTCTGTTGCTTTGAGAGCCAGTATGAGTGAAAACAAAAGTTTTATAAACTATCTAGTGTGTTGTAGCATTTGCAGCCACAAGACAGTGTGAAAGTCTCATAATTGTAGCAACCGGGTCTTAAAATTACATAGTGTCTTTTCAAGATAATTTCAAAGACTAATGACTCAAATAAATACCTCCCTATCTTAAAAAAATATTCAAGTGGAAGATTAAGTATCCACCTTAAGTTTCATGCTGTGGGAACCTCTACTTCAACACAGGGTGACAGCAAAATAGTTTATATGTAATGATAAAGACTGATTGACAAAATCCCTTGGGAGGCTGCCCTGAAGGATATGGGAGTCCAGGAAGGCTGGACATACTTCAAGAGCGAAGTCTTAAAGGCACAGGAGCAGGCTGTTCCCGTGTGCTGAAAAACAAGCAGGCGGGGAAGGAGACTGGCCTGGCTAAACAGGGATCTTTGGCTGGATCTCAAGAACAAATGGAGAATCTATGACCTTTGGAAGAGGGGGCAGGTCTCTCATGAAGACTATAAAGATGCAGTGAGGCCATGCAGGGAGAACATTAGGAGAGCCAAAGCGCAGCTAGAGCTCAACCTGGCTATAGCTGTTAAAGATAATAAAAAATGTTTCTATAAATCCATTAACAACAGAAGGAGGATTAGGGAAAATCTCCCTCCTTTATTGGATGCAGAGGGAAACATAGTAACAAAGGATGAGGAAAAGGCTGAGGTGCTCAACTCCTGCTTTGCCTCAGTCTTTAGCAGTGGAACTGGCTGTTCCCTGGACACCCAGCCTCATGAGCTGGGAGATGGGGAGGGGAAGCAGAATAAGGTCATCACAGTTAAAGAAGAAGTGGTCAGAGACCTGCTACACCACTTGGAGGCACACAAGGCTGTGGGACCGGATGGGTTACACCCAAGGGTGCCGAAAGAGTTGGCAGATGTGCTCACCAAGCCGCTTTCCATGATTTACCTGAAATCATGTCTAACTGGGGAGGTCCCATTGGACTGGAGAGTAGCAAATGTAACACCCATCTACGAGAGAGGCAGAAAGGACAATCCAGGAAACTATAGACCTGTCAGTCTGACCTCAGTGCCAGGGAAGGTCATGGAGCAGGTCATCTTGAGTGTCATTAAAAGTCATATAATGGACAACCATGGGATCAGGCCTAGTCAGCATGGGTTTATGAAAGGCAGGTCCTGCCTGACACACATGATCTCCTTCTATGACAAGATGACCCAACTATTGGACAAGGGAAAGGCTGTGGATATTGTCTACCTGGATTTTCAAAAAGCATTCAGCACAGTTCCCCATAGAATTCTCATAGAAGAACTGGCTGCTCATGGCCTGGATGAGCGTATGGTCTGCTGGGTCAAGCACTGGCTGGATGGACGGTCCTAGAGAGTGGTGGTCAGTGGAGCTAAATCCAGCTGGTGGCCGGTCACAAGTGGTGTTCCTCAGGGCTCAGTGTTGGGTCCATTTCTGTTTAACATCTTTATTGATGATCTTGATAAGGACATAGAGTGTATCATCAGTAAGTGCGCAGATGACACCAAGTTAAGTGGGAGTGTTCATGTGCATGAAGATAGGGAGGCACTACAGAGAGACTTGGATAGATTGGATCGGTGGGCCAAGATTAATGGGATGAGCTTCAACAAGGCCAAGTGCCAGGTCCTGCACTTGGGCCACAACAACCCCATGCATCACTGCAGGCTTGGGAAGGTGTGGCTGGAGAGCTGTCTGGAAGAAAAGGATCTGGGGGTTCTAATTGACAAGCAGCTGAACATGAGCCGGCAGTGTGCCCGGGTGAAAAAGCCAACGGCATCCTGGCTTGTATTAGAAATAGTGTGACCAGCAGAAGTAGGGAGGTGATAGTCCCCCTGTACTCTGCACTGGTGAGGCCACACCTGGAGTATTGTGTCCAGTTTTGGGCACCTCAATACAAGAGAGATATCGAGGCGCTGGAACGAGTGCAGAGGAGGGCAACGAAGTGGTGAAGGGCCTGGAGAAAAAATCCTATGAGGAGTGATTGAAGGAGCTGAGACTGTTTAGTTTGAGGAGGAGAAGGCTGAGGGGAGACCTCATCACTCTCTACAGCTACCTGAAAGGACATTGTAGAGAGGTTGGTGCTGGTCTCTTCTCACAGGTAATTAGTGATAGAACAAGAGGGAACGGTTTTAAACTGCAACAGAGGAGGTTCAGACTGGACATTAGGAAAAAAATTTCACAGAAAGAGTGGTCAGACAGTGGAATTGGCTGCCCAGGGAGGTGGTGGAGTCACCATCCCTGGGTATGTTTAAGGGTCGTTTGGATGTGATGTTGGGGGATATGGCGTAGGGGAGAACTTTGTAGAATACGGCTGATGGTTAGACTCGATGATCCCAAGGGTCTTTTCCAACCTGAATGATTCTGTGATTCTGTGATTTTTGTTTGGATTTACTGCCGTGAAACATTGTCCTGTGTTTGACTGTGTTTAGACACAATGCTGACCTTACATGCATTTTTCCTGCAATGAGCAGTCTTGAAATATTCGCAGTGTTGCTTTATAAAAGAAAGTGCTAAGATGAAGAAAAAGTTAAGGTACAAGAGGAAAGAAGTAAGATCTGTTAGGTGAACACTTTGTTCATATCCTCTAGGAAATTTATATCAATTTGCTTTATTGGGAGAATAGAAACAGCTGTATTGAGTCCAGTCCACTTTTTTGTCCCAGAATGGACAGTAGTCTTAGAAACAGCGTCAGTTTTCCGAGATGAAAGAGTATCTTCCTAGTCTTTATTATCAGAGATTCTCCAAAGCACAAGATTTTATCTTCTTTGAAAAATACTGCATTTACTGTGCTGCTCTTGTGAAAATCTCACTAGCAAACTCATTTATTAGAATATTCCCTGAAGGCAAATGCTAAAGGAGTGTGGTAGCGTAGTGGAAAGGCCATAACTTGTCAGTCGAAAACAGAGAATTGGCAGATTGGGCCCACAGAGCAATTCCTCTCTCAGACCAGGGAAGCTGGTGCTCCTGGAGGACAAGCAGAACTAGAGGATGTTTCTGTGTTGTTTTCCAGTGAGTGCCTGCCTGGCCAAGAGGCAGCAATGACTTCCAATAGCTAGATGATTTTCTACCTACCTAGAAATATATATAATGAGTCAGAGAGAATGTCTGATTTTTTTAGACTGCCATTAGCCAGTGGTTGTTTCAGCCTGAGACAATTCTGATTGAAATAAAAGTAATTTCCTTACCCAGCTGAATATATTAAAACAAAGGAGATTATTATAATCTTAACTGGAAAGTGGCTTGATGAATCATATTCCATGAAAAGTTTCTTTTTTGCCCCTTCACCCTTTCCATCCTCCTTCCAGCTGTCTCTTCATTTGAAATTCTCACGCATCTTCCTTTTACTTTTCAGGACCTTTGTCATATTTTGCTTTTCCCCTTTTTACACTGCTGAAAACCTAAGCAAATCGATAGAGCAAAGCCCAAATACAGTGCCAACAGCTTACAGAGAGGTTTCCTTAGAAGACAGCAGGCAGCAGACTTGTATTTTCTGCTTCACAGTGTGGGGATGCAACAAATATGACCGGCTGTTCCCTGGAGAGTTTTGGCACAGTGATACCATTTTGTGCAATGATGCTCTGGCCTGGCCCCAAACTTTTATTCTCCTAAGCTCCCTTGTGCAGCGTACTGGAGAGCTCAGTTGGCCGGGGGATGCAGTGTCCCCCTTCTCCTTACACCAGCCCCTATGCATCTTCTCTGCAGTTTGAGCC
This sequence comes from Strix uralensis, assembly GCF_047716275.1. Lineage (NCBI taxonomy): Eukaryota > Metazoa > Chordata > Aves > Strigiformes > Strigidae > Strix > Strix uralensis. The sequence continues at coordinate 59,135,946 of NC_133974.1, forward strand.
ACCTGTGGGGAAGAAATATTTTTTCTTTCTGTTGCTTTTGGCCTTTGCGTATCAGTATCGGCAAACACAAGGTTTTTTGTGTCCCCTTCCTTCCCTGGTGGCTGGTTCACAATGTTGTGTCATCCAAAACACCTTCTCTGTGTTTTTGGCTTGGCTGCATGGCCCCCCGTTCACCTTGGCCTTTGCTTCCTCCTTTTGTGGCAAGAACAGCAAATTCAGTCCTGTTCACTGCAGCTCTTTCTCTTACATTCTTAGGCATTTCTCCTGAAATTTTCACCTTTGTGAACTGGCAAGTACTTTGCAACATATCTAGAGATGATACTGCTCTTACAGCATGTCTTTTCCCATCTGTGTTCATGGCTGGAATCTGTTCATAGAGACATTTTTTTAGTTAAACTCTGAATTAGTTCTCAAATTGTTTTTCAGGTTTTTGTGTGAATGTTGCTACACAAACTCAGCTGACTTCCATGTGACTCTTGTGCTGTAGTCTAACTGTGGACTAGTGTGTGCATGTACATTGGTGGAAGTTTAAAAAATTCTAATAAATGATACTTGCATCCATTACAGTCCCCAGATACTACCATAGCAATGTGTGGGTATTATGGGTATCCATGGCTGACAAGGCTGTAATGTCACTGGCACAGGCACTGTTTGAAGTCACATTAGTCGCCATGTAAGGAGTTGCCTTCCTAGGAAGTACCAATGCTAATGATGTACCCAAATTGAATTTGTAAGTAGGAAATCAAATGAAGTAGGAAATACCTCGGTCATTCTGATAAGTGGATCCCAGCTGACCTATCTCAAATGGACATGGAAATTTATGGAGTTAACCAAAATATAAAGCAAGCTATTTTGGCATCTGGTGAAGATTGAAACTGAGAAGGTTCACTTGGGTTGTCACTTTTTTGCTACACCTTCAGGATGCTGGGCACAGTATTTTACATGAGTTCAACTCTTTAACTAGTTTCTTGTGCCTCACTTGTAAGAGAGACTCCCATAGATTTTTTGATTGACATCGGTTCTTCCCCTGCCCCAAATAATAAAACCCACACAGAATGGTACTAAAAGTAGGAATTACATCATGTTGCTTATAAAACTACATAGATTGCGAAGTATATGTTAAGCTAGTTTTGCTAAGTAGCTTGAACGTAAGTTTTGCAAACAATTTAGCAAAATATATGATATGCGAGAACACAGCAATATTACAAAAATCAAGGAAAGTTTAAAAAAAGATCAACTTTTTGGTTTTTCAGATCATAGCACAAGTGACAACTTAGTTTTGATTTGTGTGCTTGTTCTGTCAATCCATTATGGGTTTGAGCTGTCTTACTGAGCCCTGCCTGGGACTGCACACACACTGTTACACTCTGATTTTCCCTCTGACATGATGCTAGCTTTCACCCTGAAGCTCAGTATTATTTTATGCCATGTGTTAATTTCTTGCATGAATGCCTTATTTACCTTCATTTAGAGTATGCTGCAGGTGGAAACAGAACAGTACTTACTGGCAATATTTTTGGTGGCAAAAAACTGAAGGACAGCTCAGGGTCTTGCATAGCTCCAGGGTATCACCACTGTGAAAGCAATTTGGAGGTGTGATTTGTCATTAAGGAGGACTGGTTTCTTAAATACTGGTGCTTCGTAGGACTAACCATGAGTATGAAGTTTTGGTCTCTTCAAAGCAAGCAGATCCAACAATTTCTGGGCTCCATCCAAAAGCCGCTCAAGTCAATGGGAGTCTTTCCTGGAATTTCAGCCAGTGTTTGTTCAGGCTCTCAGAAACATTTCTTTTTGTTTGAAAGTGTCTGGTAAGAACAGCTGAACTCTTGGTGCTAAAATTACAATTTATGTAATTTTCTGTTCTGTTACTAAATTGTTATTAGGTATCAGTAGCTGTTCTAACCACTTTTTTTTTTTTTTTTCTTGTAAGATACAGTATTTACTGCACATTGTTCTGTTTTATGAGCATTATAGAAGTTGTATCCATACAATTTATATTAGTTTTCCTATAACTCAGGTGCATTGACTTTAGTAGTTGTAGTTATAGTGTGTATTTAACAAGGGTAGGTAGATATGCATATACATTAAGACACTTTCACCCAGTGCAACAAGCTTTGTAGATCTGTTCAGTACTGTACTGTATAGAGGGATCATTCCTTTTCAGAGTTTCTCATTTTTTTCCTTTGTTGCTTGGGTAGGTTTTGATTTTCAAAGTAGTCTTTTAGACACTTGCTCTGCATATATGACTTTTTGATCATCTTGGAGGTTTTGTATCTGTTTTGCTCTGCAATCATTTGATCCAATATGAATGATCTTCCAAACAATGGAGCCGGTATTTTCAAAGTAGTAGGGTACACATTTCTTCAGTTAGTTTTAATGGCTAAATATATGACTAAATTCCCTACGCTGTTTGGGCAATGTATGTTTAATTTTTATATTTTTCCTTTTTCTGCACTGTTGTCTTCAAAGGCTAATAAAATTGTTTTTCAGGGTTTAAAATGTATTCATCAATAGAGAGGTTTTAATGCTTATGTCTGTGTGTGTTTATGTGTGCTTGTGGTATTGGATGATTATGAGAAATAGATATTCACATGTATATGAATGCATGTATACATACATATATATATATAAGCTTAAACCATAATTGTGATAGAGTAGAAAAGGAATGTAGCTATGTGCAAAGTGTTTGGTTTTAAGTTTCTTTGTTATGTGCTTCTCTTTATTTCTCCTTCTAGGAGTGCAGAAACATGGTTTTCATTTGCCTTGAGGATGAATGCAGGGACTGCTTAAATTGCAGCTACAAAAACATATTACCTTTGCATTTCAAGAGCAAAAGTCCAGCAAAAGTAAAACCGTGAGGAAATACCTTTGAAATTAAGCTTATACAAAAATAGTACAGTAATACATTTGAACAGTATGCTGCTATAAGATACCATATGAGTTGAAAGTTTCTATGAACACTCAAGCTTCAGGGCATAAACTAACTTCTAAATTCAGTTTTAAGAAGCAACTTTACTTATTGAAAGGTTATTCCATAATTGCCAATTTCATGGTTTCTTGCCCTTTCCTCTGATGCTGGTCACTGTCAGAAAGAGGATATTGGACTAGATGAATTGGTCTGTATCACTGTGACAATGGCTGTATTTGTTATTGTGAGGAAATGATCATTTCTGCTGGTATCTTACCGATAAGAGCACTTCTGACATGTAGGTGCTAGACTGAGAAACAATCGGTGATAACACACTTATACATGTGATGATTTTAGAATGCAAAGCTTTTAAGATGCAAAATTGCAAACTGATCAGCCTGTTTTTATTGGAGAGAAATTAATTATTGTATTGTACCTTTTAAAAAGAAACATGATCCAGTGTTCTGCTCAAGCTAATGAAAGATCAGAGCTAGCAAATAATGTACAATACAGAAAGGGTGATGTATTTCAGGTGAGCAGTTTATGACCTTTTCAGGAAAACAAACCTGAATCTTCTCCCAAATTTCAGATCTTTATCACAATGATTTTTGGTGTATATCTTGGGCTTCTAGATGATATGGTAATACAAAAAATAAACGGTAATAACAATGCTGGTAAATATGATATTTTTTCATGTTGTTTACTCTTCCTAGTTTCAGTAGTAGCAGCAAAACTAACAGTCCTTTTAAAATAATGAGTGATGCATCAGAGAGGAGCCGATACGCTTCATGGGAAACTTTTCTGCAGTAGGTTACACAGAGGCAATTTTTGTATTTTCTTCTTCTGTAAAAACATTCTCCACTAGGTGTCCCAAGTACAAGGAATGTCACATTCATGTCTTCTAGTTTTAAACATTGACTTTTTTTCCCAAGTCAAGTGTTCCTGTTAGGATATATTCAGTGTTCGTTTTGCTTACAGTTAAAGGATTTATTGTATTCCAGTCTAAGTACTTTTATAAAAAGGATATCAAAAGCTAAAAAAGACTCAGAATACTTTGAGTAATCTTCTTCTTGATTCCTTCCTCATATCCACTTAAAATTGACCTCCAGGAAATCATCAGGGCCTCTCTAGACACTTAGCTGCAGGACTCCACAGAGTTGAAACAAATAGCTTTGAAGAATTTTGTTAGGGCTGTCTTTAAAGACTTAAGTAAAAGAAAGATTAAATCCTTGTCTTAGAGCAAAAGGGGATCCTTCTGTTTCCTTTGCATCAGATAATTATTAAAGTTTCCAGAAATTTGTGAGAAAGATAGCCAAATTGCTCCAAATTCTGCATAAGAATGTGCACAGAGCCTGTAGATTGTTGGACATACTGCATACTTCTGTGCTGTGGAGAAAAACGCTTCCATTAGTGAGGCTTCATTGGAACCCCCAAAAATATTTGGCAAGGACCTTGAATTGTCACTGCAGATTCAAAGGCAGCGGACAAAATATACACATACTGTGTGCCGTTTGTGAGGACAGAATAGACTGATGCAAACTCCTGCTGAGAGGGAGCCAAGAGGATCAGATCTGCTTGGTCATAAAGTTATTCACTGGTAAGCTTGCAGTTTAGAATGTCAAATTATTAGGTCTTTCTGGCATGTTATGATTTTCTTAATTATAATAAGTTTACAGATTTTGTTGATGAGGTCACCACAGGAGCATAGGAAAAAATTTAAATCCCTAATTGCTGAGGGACAGTTAGCAGCAAGAGCACCTTTACAAACAGCTCTAGATGCTGCAGTTACCATGTTACAGTCAATGGAAATATGTGTGGTAATGAGCTGCTCTCTTCTTGGCTCTGGAGTTCTGAGATCCCAGGAGCAGTGTAGTCATCAGAGGAAGATCTTCTGTTTGGATGATGTTAATTTAGTTCTGCATGAAAAAGGACAATGCCCTTCACACTTTGGAGGATTCCTTTGCTGCATTTTTTTTTTCAATGTGTATATGACTGCAGAAAAAGAAAACAGAATTATCTAATAGCTGGTCCATGTACAGGGTAGGACAACATAGAAAAAAATCTTCCTTGAGAAGACACTAGTGCTTGCTCAAGGTATTATGAAATACTCTGTTTCTTACTGATTTTATCAAGTAACAATCCTGACAAGACTGTTCCATTTTGCCGTACTTATGGATTTTAGTCACATTTCCTTGCACTGTAAACTACCTTTTCTCATTCTTATATTGAGGTACTCAACAACATGGACTGCCAGATCAGAGAACATTGTAGGTTGCCTCATACCTGTCACCAGCTGTTTCATCTTCCCCTTAGAATCCACTTTTGCCAGAAACTGTTGCCAGAGGAAGAGAATCTTCTCAGTGTTTTGCAACAGGGTTCCTATGAATAAGAAGGATGAATTTCTCTTCACACTAGTTCATGATTTTCCCTGACAAAAGAGGGTTTGAGGGCCCTCCCTACCTTCATTACCCCACTGAAATCCAGAAAGACCTCTTACACTTTACTATATTCTCAGATGATAGTCAGAACTTGACAACACCTACAGATCAACTGGCATTTTTTGTATAGCAGTCCTTCTAACTGTGTCTATGCTGGAGAACGTTACCTGAAAACATCATACAGGCACAATTTAGACATATATCTAACAGTTCTCTCCTTATTTACTTCTGATACAAAGACCTTGGCAAAGCAAACAAAGAGAAGATTTTTTTACTAAGACCACAATGATCTGTATGGTTTAGGAGATATAAGCCCTCATGACATCTCCTCTTTATATAATTTATATAAGAACATAATGTCCATACAAGGACAGACCTACACTTCATGTAGCCTAGCACGCTGTTTTCAATGCCTTCCCAGCACATATCTTGGGAATAATACAGTTATGGACCAACCATACTTCCCCAGAATATTCTCAGCCTCCAGGAGTTAGTAGTAAGAGATGGCATCTTTATAGTTAATACGCTGAAATGGATTTCTTGAACTGGTACAGACTTTCCTGGAACTCCTGGAACTGTTGTCATTCATCCTGGTTTTCTTAACCATGCCTTGAGTTCTTGCTGAAATTGCATCCCTATAGATTTCATTTGTCTGCATAATATCACTAGTCATCATCTGATTATGGAGTTCCTAATCTCAGTGTTTAGATGTTCCAGTCTTTTCATGTAAAACAAATTAAACCCTTTTAGAGTTTTTATCAGACTTCTTATTTGTTCCTTATCAAAAGGAAGACCTGTTCTTGTCTAAAGATTATCTAAAGAGTTTCCAGAGATTATAAAGCTATGTTGTTAAAGTAGCTGGACTAGAATCTCTGGGTGATACAGTTCCATCAAGCTATATGTAGACAGCTTTTCATACCGCTTTGAGAAGCATCCCACTCACTGGCACATTTATTTAAAGTTGCAGGAGTCTTCCACAATATGTACTCATTTTGTAAGAGTAGTATTTTGCAGTCTATTTTTAGGGTACCTCCAAATCCCCAGTGTTTAGATCAAGTCACTGCATTTAAGTCGTTAAGCAAGCATTACAAACTCTGAATAAGAAAGAAAAGCTACTTCTTTATACAATGGCAGAAGTTCTTAGGCATTTGTTGTCCATAACTTTATAATAGTGCATACTATTCTGAAGCTGGCTCTTGTTTCCCTGTATTACAAAACATGATGAAGATTGTGTTCTGCAATGAAGAAAGACCCTAATGTAGCTTCACATCTCCTCATTCTGACTCAGAGATCACACTGCAACCTCTACCAGGTACTGCTGCGTATTCCCTAACTTTGAAGCCTGATAGTAGTACATGGAGGTACATCGTTCTTGGGATGAAGAGCAGACATGTCAAGAAGCTGTATTCAGCTTTTCTATTAATCACTAAAGTCTATTTTGCTCTCAGCTCTGGGCATGTGTGTGGTGCTTACCAGCTCAGTTACTTTTGTCATTCTTTTGAATGTGTTTACACTTTGCTTGACTTTGAGAAAAGTGTGATTATTTTCTCAGCCCTGGGAATCATTTATAGTTTCACATACAGAGGAGTAAGCATAACTGATGATATGTAAATTAACTGCTTGTTTTACCCCAAAGAAACCATCTTTAGATGAAATAGAATTCTAAGTATTCTAATTCTGCTTAGTGCTCTGCTGCACTTGTTGGGAGAGTTAAATGTTATAATCTTTAGTACTCATCAAAAGCTCTGGGCAAGGAATGAACATTTTATAGCTTATCAATCAGTGGCTGCCAAAGACCTTGCAAAGAAAAAGGAGTTTTGATTGGTTAATGTATGCATATCAGGAGAATTCTAGCCCTCTGAACATAATATATCGTACTGCCTGAACAGGTGAGCAAAATACTAGCTACCACATTAGAAGAAATCTGAAACTGCACCATCTACAGTTTTTTAGAAAACCTTTACAGCTTTTCTTTTTAAATAGGCTATACAGAACATCTCTATGAAGAATAAAGTACCCCTGTGCAAATATGTGTCTGTGTCTGGCTAGATCCTGCTTTCAAAATGACTGTGGTATGTAAGACTAGCTTTCCCATCATTATAGCAAAATTTAAATGTCTCCTTAAAGCTTGTTGATCCGTGGAGCTAACTTGCCAAGCCCTTTTCAGCAGCCAGTGCCACATGTGTCCAGATGTCAGTATTTTGTGGCTGGGTTTACTAAGGCTGCCTTCAGTCTCGTAGTAAAGCAGGATCTAGTCTCTTTGTGTCCAAACAGATCTGCCTTAACAGCTTTGCCACAGTGGAACTATCAAAATGACAGTGTGGACCAGCTGCACCAAGCGTTTTCACAGTGTGGCAGAGAAGATACTCTGCTCATCCTTGCAAGGACCAACATCAGCTGAGGTTAGAGCAGTCAAGTGGATTGTGCCTGTAACTGAGGGTATTGGACCTTTACTAAGAGGAGCTACTGGCTATTTCTACTCTGCTTGATGAGCAAGGCAAACGCTACATGTGTGAGATATCTTTCTGCTTGAGGTTAATTTATATGAGAGGTGGTCGATTTAGATAGCGTCCAGTATCTTCACCCCACCAAACTGACAAAAAGTAGTAAGGTTTCAAGAGAATATTTGATGAAATAGATCAAATCCAATATATCCAATATCTGAACTTCTTAAAAAAGATTTCTTAATAAAACTTCTTTCTAAAGAAATAGCCATTTCAGGAGTGTTCTTCAACACAAATTGTTTTAGAAGATGAACCTGGTGATTATAGCACTCATTGTCAAGGTATAAGGAACTCTAACTTATGTGTCAGTATGCTAGCCAGAATTTTAAAGAAATTAAACCATTGTATTAAATTTCAGCATAAAATACCATGTAATAAACAGAGTAAAAGCTATTACTCATTATCAACTGATAGGTGATTTGCTCAATGTAAATTAAGTATCACAGTGGAAAAACATTCAGACACTTAAATTAATGAAAAGTTATGCCCCCATAAATCATCATGTTACTGGTTCATTTCATCATTTTCCTATCTTGTTCTGATGCATGTCAGAGCTTATAGACATACCAGGAAAGGCAAAGCAGAGAGGTCACTGGAGACTGAAAACTCTTCTAAGTGTGGACACAGCTAATCAGGAGCTCCAGCCCCTGAGAACAGGACAGCTCATTCCAAGATTTTTCTTAGGAGAGAAGGACGGTGCAGCTCAGTATCACATTCAGCAGCTGTTATTCTGGAACTGACCATCCAAGACAAGTGGGATAAAATACCTGCTTCTACAGGGATATAAAGACAAGATCATTTGGAACAGAGTCAGAAATGTATCATCTTTCAAGAGAGGTTCATATTTCAAAAAGAAGGGGGGAAAAAAGTCTGTGTGGAGGGCTATAACCTTGTTGAAAAGCTTTTTTGGAGCAATGCAGTTGTGTTAAAGGCATGGGTCTGATGTGTTAAGAAATGTAAAGCCAGATGTATGTGCATCTCCACTTTCACTGTTCTGTTGCCTTAGATTGTAGCTATCACTTTCAGCAATTGAAAATGCATGTTGGCAATTGTAAATCCGCATGTGACATTCTAGTAAGGAAAGACAAAGCTGTAAAAACATAGTGCCATAAATGCACTGACTTGGCTCCAGTGTCCCATTTTCAGCAACAAAAGGAAATAAGTCTTACAACTGTACATAAAGCTCTCCTGCCTTATATTGCTATTATTCCTGATTCATTAAACACTTTCTTGCTATAATCAAACTTGTGGGAAAACGGCCATAGAACAAATGTGGAAAAATAAAAGCACAATTGCTTGTGCATAATTATTGCTATTAATCAGCACTGTGGGACTTGTACAGTAGTATGATGTTTCCATAGTATATCTTACATGTTCATAAGCAGTACTTCATCTATGGAAAGTATTACAGAGAGGATAGCAATGAGAGAAAACAGAAAAAAACCGGTAATTTATGTAGGCAGGTATTTCAGCTGGGCCTCAGTTCAGTGCAAAAGCATGTTCAATATTTGCTGGAACAAAGCCCACATTGTGCAAACAGATGAGTATGCGTACTTGGATGGTCACCTGTAAGATACCTGTGCTGTAGTGGGACAAAAGGCCAGAATTTTTGGTACCCTAGCAACAACAGCTATTCTGGACCAGAACCACCAGGGCATTACCAGACTTCTGTGATACCAAGTTTAGGAGCCCCTAAGCGAGTTACGCTTGAAGTCCCAGGAGCTGCAGAGGAATGGGGAGTCTTGTAGCCTGCGAGCTGGCAGATCTCTAATCTTAGTTCAAATTCTCGTGAAAAGCAAAGGGGTGAAAAATATTTTAAGCATTTCTGCCCTACCTAGCTTGAAAAGTTGCACTTTGGAAATTGAAGACTGTAAGTTTGGTAAAATTACAGAAACAACTCAGGTAAATGGCACTGTTGAATAAACACCCATTCTGTGTGTGTTAGGGCTTTCCATGCACTTCAGAAGGAGACGTGACTGAATGACATTAATCAGGAGTAGGAACCAGAAGCAATGTAGAATTGTACAGAAGCACAAATCCTTTTTCTGTGGAAGTTATTTGTGCAATGGTTGCTGTGGTATCAGGAGAGCAAGGGTCCAGAGAGAGACATCATTCTTTGAGTCAGTAAGTCCATAAATATAAATTGTAACCTTATGGCTCTTCACTTTGTCTGTATAGCAAGAAGGACATCTGACTACAACAGGTGAAGAAAGTAAGGGATTCAAAACCTTTTCTCCTACCTTGATTTAGGATTAATTTTCTTTGATCAGTTTTGGTGCGTCTTCACTCCATATACCTAAGTAATTTGTGGTCAAGGGTGAAGGTGTTAATTGATCTTTGTTCAGTGCTAGCAGAGATTATAACAGAGTGACTCTGTTGCTGCTTTGTGGTAGGTGAACTGCTTGTGTAGAGGGTTGTTGCTTGGGATATTTTGTACAGCTGTTAGCTCAGGTGTTTTGAGTGTCTTCTGGCAGATTATAGAAGAGCTAGTTTGTTCTCCTGAGCTTGGAGCAAAAAAAGTATTGTGGAGAGGTATTTGAACACTCTGAATCCTTCAGTGATTTAGTTTCATTCTCATAGAAACTAGACTGATTACCAGACTGTATGAAAACAGGACCTAAAGGCTATACCGTGCTTCCAGATGGACGTGAATAAAAGCTCCAGCAAACTCAGGTTAGTGAGTTTTTATGTGGGAATGAGAAGGGTGAGATTTTGTGTGTATGTAAGGCTATCTTTGAAATGGTGATAATGTCATGACATTATAAAGGATGTCTCAGTGTCCAAAAGTTTAAAAAAGTTGCAGGTATTTATTCACCTTTGGTAAGGGTGAGTGGTTTATGTAAGTGGGTGGATTAAATTAAATTCCATTATGAGTTATTCTTTTATCCCCCTTCTGCAGCTTTCTCTTACCATCTCAGGTCTGTTACTCAGAGTGTGTGGGAAGATGGCTGGAGTAAGATTGCTTTTTCTATCTGGGTGTAGGAGGTTTACCACTGGATGTGGTTATTTTATGTGTCTTTTTTGTTGTAGAAGGTTGATGCATAGGAACAAAGAGAAGCTTGTTGAATCTTAAGGTAAATAGCAGATTAACGACTTCAGTAGGTGTTATTTTCCAGTGCTATCTTCCCTATAATCTCGTAGGGCTGATTTGCCAGAGCGAAATATTGTTAGAATAAATGCTATCCTGGGGTGAGAAAAACAGGATGTGAGTAAAGATCTTAAATAATAACTGCTACTGAGGTTTTAGGTTGTTGTGGAAGTTGCTATTTTATTTGTGTTACTTCTTATTGACAAAGACTACAGTTGGACTAGTACCCTGATCTCTTGAGGCATGGAGACATAAGGCCACATAGTCTCCCTTGTATTGGGAAATCCTGAAATAAATGTAATGGATCTCAGAGTTTCAATTACAAGAGCTATGTTTTTCAGCATAGTGGTAGGAAACACATGAACATACGGCAAGAAGAAGTATCAATGAAGTATTCTGTCTTAATGTTCACTACTAAATCTCTATGCTGTTAAACAGTAAAGAAAATGATAAATAATCTATGCAAATATCCAAGAATAAAGATCCGTTCCTCTTGAAACACAGTGTTTATATGTGTCTCTGTATAGTGAAGACAGGGTGGAGTGTCTTTGTGTTAGAATCAGGGGGAAGGCCAACAGGGCAGATGTTGTAGTAGGAGTCTACTATAGGCCACCCAACCAGGACAGAGAGGGGGATGAAATATTCTGTAGGCACTTAGGAGACATCTCACGATCGCTTGCCCTTGTTCTTGTGGGAGACTTTAACTTCCCAGACATCTGCTGGAAATACAACACAGCAGAGCGGGACTAGTCCTGGAGATTCCTGAAATGTGTGGCAGATAACTTCCTGACACAGCTGGTGAGTGAACCAACCAGAGAAGGTGCCCTGCTGGATCTCCTCTTTGTGAACAGAGAAGGACTGGTGGATGATGTGGCGGTTGGAGGCCAACTAGGGCACAGCGATCATGAAATAATAGAGTTCTCTATTCTTAGAGAGGCCAGGAGAGGGGGCAGCAGAACTGCCATCCTGGACTTCCAAAAGGCTGACTTTGACTTGTTTGGGCACCTGCTTGACAGAATTCCTTGGGAGATGGTCCTGAAGGGTATAGGGGTCCAGGAAGGCTGGACACTCTTTAAGAAGAAAGTCTTAATGACACAGGAGCAGGTGGTGCCCAGGTGCTGTAAGAGAAGCCGGTGCCAGAGAAGGCCACCCTGGCTAAACAGGGAGCTTTGGCTGCAACTCGGGGAGAAAAGGAGAGTTTACGGCCTTTGAAAGAACGGGCTAGCGACTCACAATGATTACAAAGAGGCTGTGAGGCTATGCAGGGTGGAAATCAGGAGGTCTAAAGCCCAGCTAGAAATTAATCTGGTTTCAGCAATCAAGGACAACAAGAAATGTTTCTATGAGTATGTCAACAGCAAAAGAAAGACCAGGGAGAGCCTCCATCCCCTGCTGGACGCAGGAGGAAACATGGTAACAAGTGATGAGGAAAAGGCTGAGGAGCTTAATGCCTTCTTTGCCTCAGTCTTTAATACAAGACTAGTTGTACTGAGGGAATCCAGCCTCCTCAGCCAGAAGACAGAGACTGGAAGAATGAGCCTTCCGCATTCCAGGAGGAGATAGTGACCTGCTGCATCACATAGACATACACAAGTCTATGGGACTGGATGGGATACACCTGAGGGTGCTGAAGGAGCTGGCTGGGGTGCTCGCCAAGCCGCTTTCCATCATTTACCAGCAATCCTGGCTGACCAGGGAGGTCCTGACAGATTGGAAATTGGCCAATGTGACGTCCATATATAAGAAGGGTCGGAAGGATGATCGGGGAAATTTCAGGCCTGTCAGCTTGACTTCGGTGCCCAGGAAGCTGATGGAGCAGCTCATCCTGAGTACCATCACACAACACATGTGGGACAACCAGATGATCAGGCCCAGTCAGCATGGGTTTATGAAAGGCAGGTCCTGCTTGACAAACCTGATCTCCTTCTACAACAGGGCGACCTGCTTATTGGATGAGGGAAAGGCTGTTGATGTTGTCTACCTTGACTTTAGAAAGGCCTTTGACACCGTTTCCCACAGCATTCTCCTGGCAAAACTGGCTGCTCATGGCTCAGATGGGCACATGCTTCGCGGGGTAAAAAACTGGCTGGATGGCCGGGCCCAAAGAGTTGTGGTGAACGGAGTTAAATCCAGTTGGCGGCCGGTCACGAGTGGTGTCCCCCAGGGCTTGGTTTTGGGGCCACTCCTGTTTAACATCTTTATTGATGATCTAGATGAGGGGATCGAGTGCACCCTCAGTAAGTTTGCAGATGACACCAAGTTGGGTGGGAGTGTTGATCTGCTCGAGGGTAGGGAGGTTCTACAGAGAGATCTGGACAGGCTGGAGCGATGGGCTAAGGCCAACTGCATGAGTTTCAATAAGGCCAAATGCCGGGTGCTGCACTTGGGCCACAACAACCCCCATCAGCGCTACAGGCTTGGGGAGGAGTGGCTGGAGAGCTGCCAGTCAGAGAGGGACCTGGGGGTGTTGATTGACAGCCAGCTGAACATGAGCCAGCAGTGTGCCCAGGTAGCCAAAAAGGCCAATGGTATCCTGGCTTGTATCAGAAATAGCGTGGCCATCAGGGACAGGGAAGTGATCTTACCCCTGTACTCGGCACTGGTGAGGCCGCACCTCGATTAGTGTGTTCAGTTTTGGGCCCCTCACTACAAAAAGGACATTGAATTACTCAAGCGTGTCCAGAGAAGGGCAACGAAGCTGGTGAAGGGTCTGGAGCACAGGTCTTATGAGGAGCGGCTGAGGGAACTGGGGTTGTTTAGTCTGGAGAGGAGGAGGCTGAGGGGAGACCTCATCGCCCTCTACAGCTACCTGAAAGGAGGTTCCAGAGAGCTGGTGATGAGCCTCTTTAACCAAGTAACAAGCGATAAGACAAGAGGGAATGGCCTCAGGTTGCGCCAGGAAAGGTTTAGACTGGATATTAGGAAGCATTTCTTTACAGAACGGGTTGTTAGGCATTGGAATGGGCTCCCCAGGGTAATGGTCGAGTTCCCATCTGTGGAGGTGTTTAAGAGTAGGGTCGACTTAGCGCTTAGGGATATGGTGTAGTTAAGAACAGTCAGTGTGAGATTAATGGCTGGACTAGATGATCTTCAAGGTCTTTTCCAACCTAGATGATTCTGTGATTCTATGTATTCATAGCACAAGGGTGGCTTTTTTACTTACATAGGCTTGAAAACGATCTGCCCTGAATTCAAGGGAAGAAGTTTCTCTGACAAATATAATTAAAACTCGGTCATATTGTATAGTATGTGAATGTTCAAATACTTAAGCACTCTTACATGAAGGTTTCTGTGTGATTTTTAACATAGAGCTGACATATTTTGAGTGAAAGGTTTACTTTCAGATAATTAGTTACATATTTAAGAGAATACTACATTGGTGAATTAAGTGGTTAACTTTTTTTTGCAAGCAGGTTGACTATTATGGTCCAAGTTTACCCATTGTGAGAAGTCAGAGGAGGCTTTGGATAAGGACAGACCAGATATGTTTGGTGACCCAAACAACTTCTGTATATAGAAAAATACTTAACAAATATTTCATCTGTTTTAACATCTGCTAGTTTGAGTGTCCTTTAACAATAAGGTATGTTTCATTGATGCTTCTTCTATGAAACCTTTCTTGCTTTCAGTGTGAATTTATAAATATGCTTTATGTGATCTTTGTTTTCCGCAAGTGACCTGAGAAAGGGCACAAGACCTTAATATCATCAGAAGCAATTTTGTTCCAGTTATATTTTCAAGGCTGAGTGAATCATGGATTAGGTTTAAGTGGGAGGGAAGAGGAGAAACATATATAGTTGGAGCTAACATTTTACATGGGAGCAAGAAGAGTATAGAATTCTAGCTGGGGAATTCTAGTCTGTGAAAGACGTGACCATGATGTCAGTTATTTGATGTGATGTGATAAGAATTTTCATTTTTAAGAAATTACCTAAAGACTATTGTAATAAAAGTTCTTCTTTTGATAATCACTGGATGAAATTCCTTGGCCAGTATTCTGCAGTAGGTAACTCTAGTTCATCACACTGAAACCCTGCAAAGCCAAAGACATTCTTCCTTGGGTTCAATCTAGTAAAAATCTCCTTGCTGAGGATTTAGCAAGTGAGTACTTGCATACAATTTTATTGAAGCTATGATAGTTTTTACATTGGGCAGAAAGAGTATCTTTGTGTTATTGAGTTGTATTGACCTAATAGCTGCATTGCTGGTGGTCTAGAAGATGATCTAAAGAAGTCTTCAAATGGAAAGCTAGATAGGTTAAGTAAGAATTTTCCATTTACCTTCTTGATTGCCTGTTCATCTCAACTCTCTCTGAAAAGAAAGGTAAGGTAGGAACTCCAGAGACAGGATGGAGCTTTAGATAATGTAGGAAATACAGCAGCACTGAAAGCTTCAGAATTTTCTGTTTTGTTTTGCACTTTCATTGATTTGAATGAAACAATCTACACTGGTCTAAATTTTTCATCCTGAGAGCTAATTTGCTTTGGGTCCCTCTCCCTCAGCAATTAACTAGAGGAGGGAGTTGGAGCAAGATGACACAGAGAATTCCAATTGATAATGGAATTCAAGCATCAAACATCAAGCATTAGAGCCTGCAGCTTTGCTTTCTTGCTCTCTTCTCCTGCTGGCTGCCACCTCCCTAATGCTATGTCCATCTGTTGAAGGATGGCCTCTTCAATTCACCATGCTGTTATCAGAGAGACTCCCATTCTGCCAATTCCCCCCCATTCATCTCAAGGAGGATGCTTTATCCTCCCCTTCCATCACACATGTACAGTGTTTCTAAGAGGGGAAAGAACATGTCTCAAGTAACAAAGCTGAGATTTTCACAAAGGGCTTAATCATTTGTAATTATATCAGCTAGGATTTGGCTTCCTAAATACGTTTGAGTATCAGTACTTTTGTACTTCTGGCACCTCCAATCAGCCCTGAAAAGCACAAGGGTTTTCTCATTTCAACCACCAGAAAGTGTATCAGCCCAGCCCACACCAAAGTGATGACAATAGTCAAACCTTCAGCTGGTCCTACTCAGGAAGCAAATGGTAAAAATAAAAAATAGTAAGAATGTTACCTGTTTTCCTCTTTAGATGTGTAATCACTTTATCAATATGGAAAAATATAATAATTGGAGTAAAGAGCACGATCAAGAAGTCAGATGGAAAACAGAAAGCCACAACACCCACAGTGCTAGGGAAACTGCCCGCACTGCTATCAAGCATAGTCTAGTACAGAAGGGTAGATGCTTTTCCCTTCATTTGAATGGAGCCACCACTAAGATGAATGGTTCTCACTTACAGCTAATCTTTCATTATTGTCAGGTTATAAATACTAATGTATATGTTTATGGGCTGAATAATACTGTAAAGCAAATGTATCCTAAGGCTGATTAAAGACTATGCACACACAAAGAAGTGTAGCTCTGTTAATCATCCTCATTTTCCAAGCACTTTACTCTTCCTGTCTCTTATACTTCTTTAGCTACAGTATTTATTTGGAGAGTTAGGCATCTCCCACTTTGGGAATTTAGCTATAAAAAAAATAGTTTTATCTCAGATCATGTATTGTTATAAAGCCTTCTGAAGGTTTGGTCTCCAGTAGTACAAAAAACCCCAAAGATTTTTCTTTTATATTGTAAACACTGTTGCAGATTTAAATGGCGCTATAGTCATTCACTTCCCCAAAATACAGCCTTTTAATCTTAAATGCTTCTTAGGTGTAATACATCTTTTAAATTGAACACTGACTCCAGAGCCATGCAAAATGTTATACAGTTGTAAACAGAACATTCTCAAAAAAAGTACAACATTTCAATTATACCTAAAGCAAAACAAAAAAAGCAGTCATCTCCCAATCTGACAAGTAAACACAGGAGACTGATTTACACTAGTTGATTTCAGCTGAGATACATTAGAGTGACTGAATAGCAAATGAGCCACCTTACATTGAAGATTTTCAGCATTTTAATTTTGTTCTAGCATATATAAATAGGCTCTCAAAATACAGCACTCTCCATTTTACCGTAGATCACACTGTAAATTTCTGTTTTGCAGACCTGCTTTTATTCCACAGAGCTAAGCAGGATAGAAAGAGCAAAGTTCTTAACCAAGGCCAACTTTCCAACCACACTTACCCACGTTTCCTTTGTTCCACAGCTTCTCTTTAGTGGCTGACCTCTATTTTTTTCTAACACTATCTTGCACTTCAGAGAATTCATCATATTTCTCTTATCAGTGAGCTAATTTAACAAAAAAATTTACCCTCTTTTCTTGATGGAGAGCATTAACACTAGAACTATGTATACAGGATCAACAAATTTCTATTCATCTTGTCTTCTGTCAAAGAAAGAAATTCTATCGTTTTGTAAACTCTGATCATAAGCATTTCTTTTCTATCCCAAACATTTCTAGTTTTGTTATAAAGCTGGAAATTCTTACTTAATCTATCTAGATTAGGCATTGAAAAATCCAGAGGTTTGATGTGTTATCTTCTTAGGCTCAGATTAGCTGGACACTGTGCCAGTGTGTTTGGTGGTCATTAGGGTAGCCAAGAAGTTGAGGAAAGCCTGAAGTGCCGTAGGAGGGGTGTGTATAATGATGCCAGTGCACCACAAAACCAGCCAGGATCTTGACCCTTGTTTGAAACATATGGTCCTGAAAGTGGTTTTTGGGGAATGTGATTCAAAAGCTTGCAGCTGCTAGGAATGTGATCCTTACTCTCAAACAACAAAACCACACCGTGCATTTGGATGCTGATTGTCAGATGGATACTAGTAGTTAAATTATCTACTGGATGGGGGGTTTAGTAGATTATTTGAATAAAACCCAGAATAACTGACCCATCTTCTAGTTCTGTCAACCTTGACCTAGATGATAGTACTACCACTGAGACAAAAGGAAATTTGGTAGCAGAACAGTAACTGAGAAGCCAAAAAAAAGATTGGTAGATTGGTTGTGCTTTGCCTTGGTACAGCCAATGTTATTGTATGACTTCCAGTCTAGGAAGGTTGTCCTTTTCATACATTGATCTCTTATGTATTTAAATGCTCTACAAAATCTTTAGAAAATTTTTATCCTGGTTCCTACTTGGTAGTTAAAAACATAAAGCTCCCTTTTGTGTCTTTTGCTGGTATTACAGTATAGTCAGCCCACTGCCTGGCTATACAGGAATTCTCTGTCACAGTTTGGAGAAAGTTATTGCCAGTAGTGGGCACTAACTGCAGCAGATAAAACAGTTTGAAAGAACTGTGGAAAAAATTTGAAGTTTCTTCAACAGCCCTAACATCCGCTTTAATTTCTCATATTTGCTGCCTGTAGGTCTCTTGCTGACTGAGAAAAAGAGGGTATTGTCTCTCATCAGCAGCAGGACTCTGCCAACTCTTTGGCTCAACAGGATAATTTTGAGCTTTTGCAAAATATGCAACTGAGCAGATGGACAGCACACAGGAGGCCAAAATGACACAAAGGGAGCCCTTAGTTTGTAGAGCACAGTTTGGGTTTGTCTCTAGATTATCAGCTTTGTGTTCTCTGCAAACAAGGCTGGTACAGAAAAAAGAGTACGGGACTGAGACTGAAAGAAAATCCTTTGTGATGAGTGAGAACACAAAATGTGGGTCAAGACTTTTAAACCTCCTCCCTAGTTCTTCAAGCTGGATAGAGAATGTGAAAATCGGAAGACTGACACAAGAAGCTTTGCTGTCCTTTCTTACTCAGCACATGCCTTAGTTAGCAAACATGCAGATAGTTTTTGAATTGTTTCCACCAAAAATGTTGAGGCACATCATCATGACCTTGAAAGGCATAGGGTTCCTTCTAGTACAGCTTCACTTAGGATTTTCTGAACAGAAAGAGCTTAATGCACTAGCAATGCAGAATCTGGTTCAGACTTCACACAGTGACCCTGAAAAAGTGATTAATGCAAGAGGATAGCTTTTCCTCTCCAGATTGAAGTCATAGGAAAGGGAAGAAAAATAAAAAAAAAAAATAAAAATTAAGAACCACACTAAGGCTTAAGAACTCATCTACTTCTCTTCTTCCTCAAAGGCTTCTTCCTTTGTTGGAGGCTGAGGCATTGGCACTTGACCCACAGGACTTTAAAGAAGAAACTCAGGACAGATTGTTCCCAAAGGATTTCTTTCATACTGTGGTCAAATAGTCATAAAAATTCCAGAGCTGTAGCTGGCAAAGGAGAGAAAAAAAAGTAAGCTGAGAAAGGAGAAATACTAATAGTAAAAAGGAGTCTGATACTTTCCCCTTAGAACAAGTCTTGTAGATAAATTCAGAGGTCCTTGAAGGAAAACTCTGAGATGTCAACAATGTGGTAGTAAAAAAACCAACACCCAACCATCCACTGATTTTACTAAAGCATTGCTCTTCCAGTGTAATGTATTGAAAAGTAAATAAAAAATAAGGGCTTAATTGACACTGTATTAGATCTCTCCCTAGCAGTAACTCCCCACTTGATATTCTTCTGGAAGTAAGACGGCAGCAGCAGCAGCAGCCTTAGCAGGGGAGTATTAACCCTTCTCTCAGTGGTGCGGTTTCTGTAGCTCTAGAAAGTTAAGGTTCATGAGAAAATATATCTGTTAACAGGAAAACAAAAAGTTTAATATAACAATACAAGAATATCTAAAACATGATCTTTTCTTTCTTTCAGCCCAACCATGCCATGAATGATTACTGATATACCAGGCAGATATTAACCCCAAGGGGATAGAGACTGAGAAATTTAGTAATCTCTTTTCCCCTTTCTGTTTTATGCCGAGGCTCCCTAGGAGGAGAAGCTGTCCAGCTTTATGTCAACATGGAGTGTTGTTTGCACTCAGCAAAAGGAAAGCATGCCCAAAGTGGGATGAGATGGCCTATACAGAAATTAATGAGCTTTCTAATAACTTAGAAGACATGCAAAGGAGACTTCTATCAGTGAAATGACTGCCTTCAATGGGATCAGTGTTTTACCTCTTGTCTTTCAAAATCTTATGGCCACTTGTGTATTTCTGGAAAATGTGCTTTTATTTAACTAAGAGAAAATACTAAGGCCAGGAAAACACTGGTAATAAGTTTCAGGAAATCTGCCCTTGTGTTGGCTAATCTTCATAGTATGCACTGTAAAGGACTCGAATTCAGACATTTTCCCTGCTGCTCAGATGCATGGTGTGGAGTTTACCAGGTAATGAAAAGTGGTATGGATTTAGCATTACCCAGTTCCTGGCTAGTGCCTGCAGCTCAGGGGAGGACATTCTGTAAAACTGAGTTACATGGGGTGCTGGTCTCATGTGTCTGCACTCCTCATTGTAACATATCACTGCACATAACATTTTCCTGCTTGCCAGGCTACACAACCAACTATGTAACTCGAAAAGATTAAGGAATAAAATTGGCCTGCTTAGGTGATTTTATTAAACAGATTTGTTAATGGAACAAAAGACTTTCTTGTTTAGGGGAAAAAGGCAAAATGCACTATTAAGATTGTGTTCAATGATAAAACCTTCCTTAGCTGCCCCAGTGTCGTGGATGGTTTAAGAAGCTGGGTTATTCAATGCTACATCTTTTCTCAAAGTTGATGCCCTTTGAAGACTGATTGCAACTAGTTTTTCTATTCATACTGTTGGAAGAAAGTACTGGGGCCATCCGGGGCAATTATTCTGAGCAGGAGTTTCCTTAACCTAAGCTAGAATAACCTCTTTTGTCTCCCTGTGTGTGTTTGCCCCTAGTTGTTCATCATTGAGTCGTGGTGATGTTGCACTAAGTTGTTACATGGTCATGATGATGGGAGGCCTTCCTCAAGGCTGACACAGATGTTCCAATTAAGAAACTTGCATGCTTTAATAGCAAGCTGATGTAGATGCTAAAAAATTTGGCTTATGAGGTTTTAAATATTAGGACTTTCTACCTACTTTTTCTTTTTTTCTGTCAGCTGAGATTTTTATGTATACAGTCATTTACTACTTCTGGATCCTTCTGAGCTGCACAGAACCCATTACAATTCTCAACTGAAAAATCCTCACTGTGAGGGAACGTTCAATATATAATAATAGGATTTTTGCAATGTTGTTTTTGACATATCATTCGCGTGTTTATCTTCTGTACGTAAGTTTTGGGTTTTTTCTTCAGTTTTAGGAATTACTTTCTATCAAAACCCAGAAGACCTGCTGTACTTAGTGTATAATATACACTCTTCTATTCACAGAAGCTTATAGTTCAAATCTCTTGATTATTGCCTCATACAGCTTGATAAATGCAATATATCTATCTTTCTTTGATTCGTCTCTTGCCAATTTGCCTTTTATGATAACTGTTTGACCATGGTGGAACAGGAGAGAGATGAAGAATGAGAGAGACTCCGTTAGAGGAATTGAATTTGAGATTAGAATTTGGCACTGGGCTGCAAGTTTAAGTGTATGGTGATTAACCACCAGATTAAGAGGTAGTTATGCAATGACACAGCATTATTCCTGTTTTCATGTAGTGCAAACTGCAGGTAAGTGATGCTAGCTTAAGGAGAGTTATAGTTCTCCTATCTCACCTCAGCAAGCATAAATACGCAACAGGAGGAATACTCTCCTGTTATTCCTATGCTCTTGCAGAAGCTGGAAGAATGCTTGCAGGCAGCCTCCCTTTGAGGAGTAATAATATTTATATATCTGAAGTTATAAAATGACAAATATTGTTATTATACTTTCATCAAGGTGCTCAAGATCAGAGTTTCACATGCTGGTGTGAAATGTAGTTGTGCTTTTAAAACCTTATGAAAATCTGAAGATGTAGTGGTACTGCCTCTGTGTTAACTATCTAAAAGCATGGATGTCCTCGTTTTGGTTATTGCTTCTGTTGAGGATTCAGATGAAGATTCAGATAAAGAACAAGTCATTGTGCAGTGCATCAAACCCCTGAATTATCACAAGGTTTCTGTGCAACTTACGAACAACGGTAAATGTCTGTGAGTGGGATCTATAAAAGCAAGGCTCCTGCTTACTACCCGTGACCTTTTTCTCATTCTCCCTCTGAATTGGTTAGGTATAACTACACCTAAATGAGAAGCAAGGCTTTTGGACTGTGGGAGACGTTATTTATAGATATATATTTGGAACCTGAGCAATAGTTGAAGACAAGCTTTACCTGGGAAATAGCTGACAGTATTTCTAAAGCTGGCCAGTAGGTATATTTACAGTAGTGTTTTAGTTCAGGTGAACAGAGTGCTTTTTAAAGTTAACTTTTTTTATTATATCTACTTATGTTCTTTGGGTAACATGGTGCAAACTGTTTCTTTTTGGATGAAGCAGACCTAGGAGATGGGCACTCTCACAATAATTAATGTACCCCAGCTGCTAATGGGCACCTAGTCCATAGGAGCATTCTGTAGCTGCTTTGAAATAAGAAGTCCACATAACATCCTTTGTTTCACTGTATAAGTCCACTCTTATTGGCCTGCAGTATTTGCTAACGTAGTTGTAGTAAATTATGCCAGTGCTGTCTTCAGAATTCAGGACTCCAACCCTTGGAAAAGCATAAACTGGGACAATTCACCCAGACCCCAAGGAGAATTTTACCATCAGTTGCTCTTATGGCAGCATCTCTCATATCAGATCTGGCAGTGAAATTTCTGCCTCACTCATAGGGGCACCCATGTTGTGTCCAGAGGACTCAAACTAGGATTAAGCTCACCTAATTCAAGACATGTACAATGTGAAAATTTGTCTGGAACAGCTGGTTTATTGAAAGTTTGGGCAATGAACATAAATTAATTCATTGGGGTCCAATTTGATCTATTTTAGATGCCTACTCTAAGATGAAATTAATTGCTCCCAAGTAGTACCTGTTTCTCTCCCTGACTTCAAAAAAAACCCAAACACCAAAACATAGGGTGAGCATCTTAAATATAGCCAGCTAAAATGACCTACAAACCAGGTTTCTTAAACTGATGTGTTTCTGAGATTGAAGTCAGTTATGTTCCTTACTGACTCAGAGTAAAAGGTAGCAGAGTAAAAGTTTGTTTTGGGGACATAAACTTTCAGTTTGGGTGCTATAAGGACAGGTATTCAAGGTCCACCATGAATGGAATTCAAAATCTGTGCCCTGAAGTACTTGCAATGTAAGAACAGTCCTATAAATGTACACCCAGCTTGGTATTTTATGTTGTCAGGATTAAATAGATGTTTTACTCTAGTCAGCAAGACATGCCTTAAGAGCTTACTTTCCCAATTTATTTGAGCTGAATCTCCATAAATGTTATGTTTCCATTTACCAAACGTACTGTTGTATTTTCTGAGCCTGGTTCATTCTGAGAAACATGCGGTAACAATGCTTTTGCTGGCCTCTTGATATCATGGCCATGTGTTTCTCAAGCAGGTGTTTGTACGCTGGAAATACTCACTAAAATTGATTATGAAATCACTTCTCCCTCACAGAATATTGGGTACAAGTGTGTACTGTAGCAGGAAATGAGTCAGCATTTACAAAGATACTGAAATACTGTTTCAACATATTGTATTAAATCCTCAACAACAATAATCATTACTTTGCATTTGCAGTCTTTGGGTCAGGGCCAATGCCTGATGTTGGTCTGTACAATACATTCTACATCCTAGAAGTTACAGGAAACAAAGTGATTGTATCATTTATAGTTCTTCCTAAAAGTACTTGTGAAAGTACTAGTTGTAGTTAAAGTTGTGTGAACTACAATTTCATTAGTGCTTACACCCCATTCACTTACTAGAGAGAGTATGAAACAGCACAAAATCGGGAATGAACAAAGCAGAAATATTTGATTTCTGTGCCCCCTGTAGACATCAGAGGCCTTTGACACTTCCAAAGTTTTGTTAATTGTATCTGTGTAGTTCCTATCAGCATGTCCAGATCAAAAATAATGTAACTGCCCCTGTTTTACAGAGGGAAATGTACTCAGAAAGGGGGACCTGCCTGTAGTAATTGTAGGTAAGTATCACATTCAGGATTTGAATGCAAGTGGCTTATTAAATCTTCTAATTCTTTCTTCCAGGGCAAGTTTACAACTTACTCGATAAGAATTATCTTATGTAGGCTGTCTTTCCTGTGAAAGGTTGGACCAGATGATCTTTCGAGGTCCCTTCCAACCTGGGTTGTTCTATGATTCTATAAGTTCTGGTTTGTTGCTCATAAACTTCTGTAACATTTTGCTCTTCGTGCTGGCTTTTTCCAGTCATCTTTCCTGCCTGAAGGTGGTTCTGGTGGTGTTTTACTGTGGACTTTTAGCAACAATAACAATTCTGCCATTTTTAAGTGTATGAAAGCTAGGGAAAAAGCCTTTAGCCTTCAGTGATTCTTTGTATCTGTGCTTAAAGAGATCGGCTAGGCAAGGAGGCGAGAGATAGAAAGCTGAAATAGCCCCTACTGTGGAAAAGCAGATTTCGGTGTTCTGGTGGAAACTGGTTTTAGTTTGAGCAAATGAGGAGGAAACTGCAAAAATACACACATGCAGCTTTTGTGTATTTTAAATAACCATTTTAATGTGATTTTTATCACAAAATATTCTCAAATAACTGTAGATATTAACCAACGACTTAGCAATCGAAAAGCTGTCAGTTTTACGTCCCAAATACCACACTCAAATACTGAGCAATAACTGTTTGCTTACAGCATTTCCGTAGTCCTTATTTTATCAGTGTCAAATAGATCACAGTTTTCAATATGTAGCTGTTCCACATTAACCCTGAATGTAATCAGGCAACTAAAGTTTGTACAAGAGGGAAGAATAATATGCATTACATCATATCTAATTTTCATGTAAGTTTGCATGTATGTAGCTCTTTCTGACCTAGAAAACAAGCTCTATTCATTTTGTAGTCTTCAAATGCAACTTTTTGTTAGATTTTTCACTGGAAAAATGTTGCAGCATTTCGTTGGTTGTACGGTATCTCTAAATCTTCCTGAATGGTATCTAAAGCTGATGGCAACAAGGTTGTAGAAATTCACTTCATGTGACTGGTGTGAATTCAATTTCAGTGGTAATGATCTTAAAGTTTTAGCTCTTTGGTATCAAGGGAATTGTGGTGGAAATGTTAGCCAATTGTCGGAACAAATATAGTGATATTAAAAGATATACACCAATGTTCTGAAAGCAGGTGTGTTTTATTTTGTGCAGTGCATTGATAAAAGTTGTATTATTTATGTATTTAGAAATCCATGTTATGAAAAAAGTTAGATATTCAAAATCAGTCTCGTACAGGCACAGTTAATGT
Source organism: Strix uralensis (assembly GCF_047716275.1). Taxonomy (NCBI): domain Eukaryota; kingdom Metazoa; phylum Chordata; class Aves; order Strigiformes; family Strigidae; genus Strix; species Strix uralensis. The sequence continues at coordinate 59,161,096 of NC_133974.1, forward strand.
ACTGTGTCTGGGGTTCCTGGTCTGTGATCAATGGTCTGTTTTGGCGTTTTTGAAATGGAGACGAGAACTGAATTAGTGAAAGAAGCATTGTGAGTAATCTCTGTCCTGGGCTTTTTATTCTGTCCTGAAGTTTCTGATAGCACCTATGACAGTAACATGATTATTTCTTTTAAAAATGCAATATCTTTCTATATATCACATTAATATGTGTGTTTGATTTTAAAAAAAAGATCAAATTATGAAATACCTTTTTATGTATTACTCAGAACTTTTGATAACAAGCTTTTGGTTTTTGGTTTGGTTTTTTTTTTTTTTTTTCAAGTGTGGGAGGAGGCAAGGGGAGTGGGAGTAGGACTGACCCAAAACATTCTGCAGAAATAGATAGGTGTGTTACTTATAAGGTAGCATCCATCACTGCTGACCTACAATTGGATACCCATTGTGTCTCATTAACTTCAAGAGGAAATTGAGACATTTCCAAATGCCACCACAAATAAAGAATATGAATTGGTTGATACAGTATTTTGAAGAATAGAGTGCAAAGCTGTTAATGAGCTGTAGTGCCTGCCTTCTCTAAGAAAGACAAGTTGCTTTAATCAGAAAGGTCATGCATGTCAGATAGCATTATTGTTTCCTGTGTTAGCTTGACTCTACCTTGGTCTAGGGGAATTAAGATTTCAATGAACATTACTAATAGTTAAGACACATGTCTGGGGATGTGGATGCTTCTGCATTCAGCTCTGAAATTTCACTTTTGATTTATTGGCATTGCTGTTAAATACTGCTTAAATACAACCAGCTTATACATGTCACTGAAGCCCCTAGAGTCATGCAAGTGTTAAATTTATAGCAGAAAAAATAGCTCAGGGATCAGTGAAGCGTAGCTAGTTCCAGCTTGGGCTTGAATGCTAAGAGCACCTTCATCATCCTCCAGGTTTAAGTGATGTAGTTGTATTTCTTAGATATGCTGGAAAGAAAATGGAAGGGCTGTGGTTCAATTAGGTTGAGACTTAATTCAGTTGGGAATTATCTGTAGATAACAATTCCCTGCAGGTGGTCAGGCCCTCCTAGAGGTTCTCTACTTATTCAGTGATTCAGGGGGTTAGAGAGGCACCTGTTTGGAGGGAGTGTCCTAAAGACAGTGTAAATACAGATTTTTGCTCTTTTTTTTTTTTTTTTTTTTTTTTTCCCCTGTTGTATTAATAATTTTTTGTGGATATGTAAGGCTGTATTATGGCTAGCAACTATTAGTCACTGCATAGAAAATTCCGTGCAAATATGGCCAAATACCTTCAGGTCTATCTTTACTTTGGTATAAAACACCAGTTTCTGCAAATACATTAAGCCTTCTTGACACACTTTTGTTGTATATGATCCAACCCTGCATCAAACAAATTTAGCTTTCAGTGGAGTGCTCATTGAAGACTCGTTGAGCAAGTTTTTCTTTTCACAAAATAGTGATTACCTGGATGAATTCCGTCCTCCTGGGTGTCAGCAAATGGTTCAGGTTTGTTACTCTTTTTGCTATCCAGTGAGCCTGATTTTTGTCATTTAAGTCATGCACTAGGATTGAATTCCCCTGACTTGGGTGGTTGCTGCTCCAACATGTAATTTCTTAGGCAACCTGAAGGGCTTTTCTGGAACAGGAGATTATAGTTGCTCTCTGTCCTGGTATTTATCTTTATAGCATTGTTTCTTGATCCCTGAGCATCCTTACCAGCCACAGTATTGCTGAAAGTAGTGTCAAGTTATTTTTGTTCTTTACTAGTGAATGTGAGACACTAGTCCTATCAAGGAAATGGTCAAAATGAAAAAAATGTTTTCTAAACAGTATTTCATAATAGGATCTCCCAAATAACAGAAAACTGCATGCAAGGTAATCCAAAATATCTTTTTTTTTGGTCATATTTGGGAGTTTTGTTTTTTGTGATCATCATTTTATTACATATGTGTATAAAAAAAAAAAAAAAAAGTTCATCCATTAGGAGTTGACAAAACTCTTTGTGTCTCCAAAACCAGAAATGGAAAAAAGTGTGTGTGTGGGGGGAAAAAACCCTACCATTCATCAATCCTGAAAGTTTTGGGAGAAATGTATCCTCATGAGTGTTTCACCAGTACTGAGCCAACTATCTTCCCACAAACTCCTCTAGCCAGAGCAACAAGGAATCTGTGAGGTTCCACAGGAATCCCTATCCTAGCAGAAACAGTAGTGTTGCTGTCTCAGGGCTGTTGACCTGCAGTGATGTTAGACTGTATAGAAGGTCTTTTATCACAGCTTGAGTGGAAAGGAAGGATAGTTGTCTTAGACATAACAGACACATACAGTTCACTGGGAGGGAAAAAAGGGACAGAAAAATGAAAATATATTAGCTCATTGTTACTGCTATAAACCTTTTTACTGGACTGAGGTCAAGATTCCACTTGGCTACAGGAAAGGCTGATAGAGGGTAACATGGAAAATTATTGTTTTCAGAAATTGTATTAGTTTATTTTTGGTTTAATGTTTATTCTGCTCCCCTACCTAAGCCCTTTCTTCAAGTGGAGTAAAGGTTGGGTATTTTTAACTCAACTCTTGAAACCCAGTTTGGTGATACAGGAAATGAGATGAACGTCCAGATACCTGAAAAAAAATCAAGTTTAGAACAGGGTCAGTGCAAGTGCATAGGAGGAGTGTATGTATGCACACCAAGTGCTTATTGGAAATCATACAAACTGATACTGCCTTTACCTGTGGGAGCTATTCTGCTTAAGTGAGGTGTGCATCTAAAAATTACTGAATGTGCATTCAACATCCCTTTTTAAATTGAAGAACATCAGTCAGGACATCTTGCCATAGCTTTTGCCTGTGTAAGGGCTGTGGAGAGTACTTCTCAGAGACAGGACTGTGCTCAATGAGGTAAGTGTGGGCCAGCCAGGAGCACAGCATCTTTCCCTTCAAGAACTATGATATCAAAGGCCAGTACACTTTTTGTGGTGTGATCTGTGTCTTCCACTCCCATTTAAGGGTATTATCAAATATGTTTGAATACACAGCCAAAATGATTTTCCTCCATTTTAAAAGTCACTTCTTATCTGAGCAGTTTGCAGCTCTAATGGAGATTTATATTCTCTATACAAACTATTTTTCATCTCTTTTCATCTTTTGCAAGAAGGATGGGGAAGTACCTGTTCAGCCACTAATTACAGACTGATTAAAATAGGCTTCTCAATAAAAAAGGAAGCTCAGTGCTACTTTTCCAAGCCAGAACAGATAAAGAAGCTGACAATATTTGGAATTACAGTCCAAGTGAGAACCGCAGCAGCAACAACAAAAAAGCAGGTCTAGCACAAATTGTTGTAACTGTGTCAAAGACACAAAACAGATATTCCTTTTTGGATGGCCAAGAGGCAACACCATCTTTGAATGTACTACTCAAGACTGGCTATAGGATGTGACAACTCTGCTTGCCTTGAAATGCCAACAGTGTTTTAGTACCTGTCAGCTCATGCCTGTTTGTGATGTGACAAAGTTCTTCACCAAAGGAAAGCTAGAAAGTACCTACTTTAACACTACCTAAGTCTATCCCTCTCTATTTGATTTTTGATTCTGGAGAACAAGGAAAGCCATACCAGCAAGCATGGTTATAGGTTAACTTTTGGAAAGTGAAACTTTAAATTACACTGTGGCAGAGTAAAAACTTGAGGCTTCCCAGTATAAATGCTCTAGATCATGGGGAAAAAAAAAAAAAAGAAGAAATCATAAACCTCTTCCTCATGATGTCTTATACAAGAGTGGCCTTAAATGCTTAATGAAGGAGAAGATTGAAGATTAAAAATAGTAAAACCTTTTTTCTTTTTTTATTTTTCTTTGTCCCTTGTGCTGTAAGGGCCTGGTGATTAAACCAGGGCATGCTATTCAATAGCATTTCAAACTTAGTCTGATTCTCACCTTTGCAAGGGAGGTGCCAAAATGTCACTGTTAAATTTCTGTAGCCCTGTATTATGGCAAGACAGAGAGGAGCAAAAGCAGCATTTTACAAGTTGCCTGAGAACTTCCCTCAGGGCACCTGAGGTGCTACAAGTCAGATTAGACTTGTCCCAGAAATCAGAACCCTGAACCTGATACTTGTGCTAACACCCACTCAGTCTTGTACCTGAAGTGATTAGAAATGTGATTTATTTAAAATGTAATTGTCCCCTCATGTCCTCTGTCTTCAGTGAAGCTATTATCAATAATATATAGGTGCTTATTTCAGTGGACTATGATCCCTTTTTTCAAAGCTTTAATGGTTACTTTTTTAGATTTCCTCTTATGTCTATAATTGTCTATACTGTATGAGTTGTACTTTATTACAGGAAAAAAGTAATAATAATGATAATTCTGTAAGCAAAAGCCCTACTAATCTATATTCCCAGTCATGCAGTGTCAAAGTATACTAAACTACATCCGCATCGCTCTTGTTACTCCTCTCCTTCAGATGTGTCCAGAGCAGCCTTGGTACAAATGTGGTACCAAGGTTGCTACTGGACACCTGAGCATGGGGAGCTCTTAGTGCTGCGCTTGCCCTCTAGTGGCATTTTAATGGCTGAGGATGCCCGTTGGGTTACACTGTTGACATCCCTAATCGTGAGGGTGTTTAGTCAAGGAAGATGCAAACCCAAGTGACTTTGTTAGCAGAACATCTTCGTTCTACCTTGTGTTTGAAATGGGAATCTATAACATAAAGGATATAGTACAAATATAAAGAGCTTCCTGGTCTTGCATATCTCCAAGAAAATGCTTTGACTGCAAGGAGGAAAGCTGTTCTTCCAAATAAAGTAAATTACTCTGTTTACAGGAATGCTCAACACGTTAGCAGCAGAAAATTGCAATTGAAAGTGGTATGAACATTGTCTCATTCTTGTGTTGCTAGAAGACTTCTTTAATTTTATAACTGAGATTTTTTTATTGATACTTTCACTTCAGTGATTTCTGTAGAATAATGTTAATTACAATTCATTAACTGTTTTTAATTTAAAGACATAATGAAATACTAATTTGCTTGCATCTCAGAAAATTCCCTTAGCTTAGTCACAAAATAAATAAATATTTGTTGATTTGCCTGAACGTAGTATCCTTTTTCTCTAAATTGTGTTTTGGTATGTTTGATAGCTTAAACTATCTTCTGCCACCCACACTTAAAACTTTCTGTTTGCAATAAGATAGTTACACCCTGTTTTCTAGAACAATGAAGCAAATGTCAATTCAGATTGTGATCATGCAGATGAATATTGTTCATTGCTCTTATGCAGGAAAGTCAGCTACAGAATAATGCCTTCCATTCATTGCTCTTTGGCACTCGATACATTTTGCCACTGCTACATATACTGTTAACTATTGTTACCCTTCAATTACTCCTTTATGAGCTGTGACATTCACTGTGCTATTCTGAGGTTTTTGGTTTTTGTTTTTTTCTTTTATAAAGTTCAGTTAGATTTAACAAAATTCCCTGTAAAATTAACCGTCCAGGTTTCTTCTCTGACCAGCACAGATGGTGGTCAGTGCACGTGTAAGACCTACTCTTAAGGACCTTTTTTCAAATAAGTATTTCTCAAACAAAACGGTCAATTTCAAGATGTTTTCAGCCCATTGGCTCTGCAAGTTCTTCTACTTCTACAATTAAGAATGTGATCAGATGCTTGGGGTTTTCAAACCATTGTTGCAATAAAAATTTAATATATTTTCTTTTGACAGTAATTTTTGACATTATAAAGGAAATGGTAGCATTTTCAATCTTGAGCTTTTAAGTTGATAAAATATCATTAAGAACCATTACATTCATGTTGACACTTCAAAATTACTTACTTTTACCAATCGTTAGCATAAAGTAAATAGAATTAGATGCTTTTGTAATAATTACATACAAAACATCAAATCTGCAAAACCAGTCTTCAAACACTTACATGATGAAGTAAAATCATTAACTTAGCTTTATTAGATGTTTGAAAGCACAAGTGAAGGGTAGAGTGTATATATGTAGCAGGAAACCTGTAACCTATGAACAAGAGAGTGCAAGTGCAGGTGACTGTCCGCATGCTGTATTCAGGAGTTCACAGCTATCACAGAAGACCCATATGCCATACTCTTGCACAGGCTTTCTCCTCTGCCTGCTGGAATTGTCTTGCTAAAACACAGTAGTGGACTGAAATGCTGGTGAACTTGTGATTTAGTATGACTCACTGATGCTCCAGTGATGGAAAACACTAACTTGGTAAGAACATAAAAGCTGTACCAAGCTTGCTTGTGGCCACTGAAGTTATGTTTTTTAGGATGGATGCTATGATTGTCTATGTTCAAAATAATTTCCCACTCTTTGGAATGAGAACATGTAACTCATTAAAATGTTTACACATTTTTCAGGTGCTGCTTTTGCCTGTAACAGCTAGCAGGCTTAAGTATTTGTGTTTGTGTGTGAGCCCAGTTCAGGAGTTGGGATGCTTGAATAAACATTCCCAGTGTGCAATTTGCATGCAGGCACCATGTCCAAGTAAGCCAGGAGTGTGCTGGGTAGGTTGTTCTGTGCCAGTAGGCCTTGGTGTCCAGAAACAAGTGGCATGTTGCATATTCTGATATGGATATAGCCAATAAGAATCTGCTCATATTTTCTGTGATATTAATCAGTAGCTCATTAGTTTGAGATTGTTAATGATGAAATGGAAACTTGGTGGTCTTGTAGAAGCTCAAGGAAAAAGGTGCAGCTGAGGTGCGTTTGATTCCCCTGTCTACATTGGAGAAAGGAGTGGTATTTCCACATCATTTCAGAAGAAATACACGTATTTTCTTCAGGAAATAATGAGGGAAGCATAGCAGAACAGAAGTAGCTCTTTCATAGCTGATGTATTTTCATTTATGCCATTGAAACACAAGTCTTTATCAATTCCAAAAGTTTGGATAGTGTCAGGTAGCTAGCATACTGACTAGGGACTTCATTTTATACTTGAATAATAAAATGTCCACTTTCTTTTTGAGTCTGCTCAAAATTTCATGAATACTTGTAACCAGGATGAGATGTGACAGCAGACTATCTAAGCTTACCTATCAAAGGATTGTTGCACCTTTGTTAGTCACCAGCAACAGGCTACCTGACTCTCCTGAACCTTGAAATCATCAGTCATTTGTCAGCTTCTATATTACCATGAGGCTATAAAGCAGTAGGTCCTTCAGATAAGCTTTCTGATTGTGTTGTGAAAGTGAACTAGATAACTTTTTGTAGTGATGGACATTTAATGTTCATCCTGTGTAAAGCCTGAATTGTTCCTACTGAATGTACACATAAGGCAGTGCTCAACACTTTCTTTTTTTGTTCTTTGTTTTCATCAGATCATCTCTCTTTCTGAATAATAGGTGATGTTTACCTGTGAAATCAGGTGTTCCCACAAATCCAGCTTCTCCTGTAGTTTGGGAAACTAATACAGAAACTCAATGGATTTGCATTTTTTTGTTTTGTTTTCCAAGGCTGTTGTATGCTTGATTCATAAATAAAAATTCATTTACATGCTATACTGTTAGTCTTTGGAAAGAACAAAAAGGTGAGTGCAAAAAAATGCTTTATGGTATTGCGTATCTTGAAGCTATTTTGCTTGAACACTAGAGTACTCCCATATGTCCCCATTTTTCAGATAGCTTGCTTTTTGTTGCATAAGGCACAATGCTGAGTAAGGCTTAAAACTGAGAAGGGCAAAGAGATTGGCATGTGGGAACTGAAGATCCAACTAGAATGACTTATAATTACTTTTTACCACTCCTATTATCATCTGAGGAATATGACAGCCTTTTCTTGAGCTTAGTTAAAGGGAGATGCCTCTTGGAAAGCTTTATGACCCCTCCCTTTAACTAAGCTGAAAGAAAGTTGAAGCCAAAGGTAATGAATGAACCCTATCTGTTAAAAGGAGGAGGCTCCTAGTTAAACTTATGAAGGCTTATTAATAGACAGGGGACTGATATTTTTCAGTTCTTCAGAACCAATGAGAACTTTTATTCAATCAGTCATTTGTCAATCAAGATTAGATCTGCAGGTAGATTTAAGTATGTGTACATGAAAGATATGCAATTGAAAGGTAGTTTCAAGGTGTTGGTTTAAAATACATGGCTCAATGTAGCATTGATTATGTTCTCCCTCATCCGTGTTGTGTGCCTTCTTCTAAAGTACATTCTGTTTCAGCCTTCTTCATAGGCATAGCTAGGATAGCAGTAATGATGCAGCAAGGTTAGGTAGGTATTACAGTCCTTACTGAAGACCTTGGTTAAACCTGATGGCCAGCCCAAGGCAGCCATGGCCTGATGGCCAGCCCAGGCCTCTTAACTGCTGTAGTTGCACCATTGTCAGCATCTGCTTGGCTGGGTAAGACTGCATTATCTGCAGTATCTGCATTAGCGGTAACTGTTGAAGTATTCTTGAACAGCCAGATCATTGGAAAAATAGGTCTTCTACTTGTTTTCAAAACTCCCAGTTCAGAGACTTCTTTGTAATAGGCAGGTTTATGGAAAAGCATATACTTACTAATAATAGAAAGTGTATAGCAGAGCTCCTAACCTGATTTACTAGCTTCACGCAAGTAGTTTCCATAAAATGTTGCATACATACCTACTTTTTCAGGGGCTTTGAAGTTGGCATGTGATTCATTGGTACCCATGTATAACTTGTGTGGATGTTTTATATGGTACAAATGTCAATCTGTTAGATTCTTTCTTCTGCTTATGAGTTTACCTGTTTAATTTCAGTACTAGACATGAACAGAACCATGTGATCCTAGGGTATGTATCCCTGTCTATAGGAAATCAATTCCAATCAGATAGCGACAGAAGCTCAGATCATAGTGACAAGAGAAAGGTGAAAATATACCAAGACTAACTAAGGGTCTACCTGGAATAGATAGCCCAGCCATGAAAATATGCACAAGATTCCAGAAACTAATGATGCTTTTTCAAAGGAGAGCCTCAGAAGGAGGGGATGGGTGAGTGTGGAGAGACTGCTCAGAATCAAGCAATGGTTTATGGGGAAGGTCAAACTGTGCTTAGCTGTCAAAGTTCTTCACTTCATACTGCTATGCACAGTGCTAAGAGAGTTTGCACTTCCGGGATAACAATTCTGCTATTCCTTATGAAGAAACATAGGAACCATCAGATCCAGTGAAAGTGAGCCTGATGGGATGCACATGATTGTTATCCTGATTATAAATAAAATACAACTAGAAGAAGATAATCAGTTGTCATCCAAAGATCATGCTAGAGACTCTCAGAGGGATGGTCACAAAGAGTAAGTTTAGGCTATTGAGTTGACTCTCCCTAGATTGCCTATTTGACTGATGTAAATAGGGGAATGAGAAAGTTTAGAAAGATTTGTTTCAGTAGGCAAAAGTTAGCGTTCTGTGATTAATATCTTCTTCTGGGAAGTCTCTAACAGGTAACACACTGAAAGCAAGAAAGGAGATGACTGGTAAACTGCATTAACATGGACAGGCTCCAATACTGCTACTTGGTCGTCAAAACTCATAAAGGATTTTCAGCAAGGGCCTCTGGCACACAATAGGTAACAAACACCTTTCCTTCAGAAACAGTTATTTCTTCATGATGCCATGGAGCTACCTTTCTTACCTTGCTAGCATTAACATTGTACATTGCCACTGCAAAGCAGCAGCTTTGAAGGTAAATGGGCAAGAAGCCTAGTTAAGAGAAAAAGGAAGGAAGACTGTGTCACTGTAATATGTACTGAGTAGCCTGATTTGGAAGGATGGAGGTCCTACTTGCTCCATATCCAGTAGTCAGGGTACAGAAACAAAATCTCAGATGTAGAAAGAACACTTTGTTATAATGAATGTGAATTAATGCATATACTGATAGTTGCAGAATTTTCTGAGAAAAAAACTAATTACCTAAAATATTTCAAGCAAACCATGAAATGAGGTACAGCATATGGCCAGCCCTGTGGGAATTTCTCTTGACCCTTTAGGTAAAACCTAGAGTGTCCGTTATTTCTGTGCCAATTTATACAGCATGGCACCTGACTGCATTATAAGTTTAAAATAATTTTAAATATTTCTCTGAACGGGTTTCTTTTCATAGCCTTGCTCACAGTGTGTGTTCTGAGTACGATGAAGTAAAGATAGAGAAGTAGAGAACCCTGTTTTCATGAGTGGTCTCCAACAAACTATTATTTTTAAAAAAAGGAGCTTAACAGTGTTGCTTTAAAGGGGAAAAAAATGACTTAATTTAGGGTTATATATTTACATCACATCTTAAAATAAAATCTGCATAGTAAGACATGTTTTACTGCTGAGGATTGAGAGTTTAGTCACTTTTAAGACTTGAAAGCATTTCAGTTTCTGAGATGTAAATAATGTTAGTGTTTTCACACCCACTAGTTAAATAGGTTTAACAACCATGCCATCAAAACTGCAGCTACTATGGCATTTAATATTGAAGCTTTGCATAAGATGAGATTTTTATTTTCAGTTCTCTCATAAATTAGCTTTTATCTATCATCTGTTTCTGCATCTCCAGGGAAGTCTGTACAGAGTTTGGTTCCCTCAAGAAAGAAAACATGGGTTTTGAGGGTTTTTTAATATTTTAAACTAGGTTCTCTAGTCATCAGCGTTAGTGCAGAACCTCACAGGTTTTGTCACCTCACAGATGTTATTATCTTAAACCAAAGGAGAGAGGTGAAGATGATGATGGGTCTTATTTCTTTGGGGTTTTTTTGGTGTTTGTTTTTTTTTTTTTATTTAACATCATGAATGAAGCAAGACTTCAAAGTGGAAAACCAACATTTAATTAACATGAGGCTGGAAGTTTCATAGCAATTGCTAGCTGTTAGTCTGAGTCATTAACAGTTAACCAGATCTAAAATCTGCATCATGGAGAAATTCAGTTTGAAACATCTGAAAAAATTTGGAGCAGTCACAAAGTTTGAAAGCAAGCAAACCAAAACAGTAACCTTTTCCTAATGGTAGTTTAATTTGTTAGCAAAATACTACTACGTCTGCATTTCTTTTATGCTTATTTAGGAGGTATCAGTTTGCTAGTTGTTTTTTTTATCCTTTTATCCATGGCTGGGTAGAATTTGAAGAGTAATTCAATATGCTTAAAAAAGCAAAACAATTGGATATAGCTATGCTCCTCTGCAAAATCAACAACAAAGACTTCCTAGAAAATAACAATAGATTTAATATCGGCGTTTTCCTCTCCAAATGTCATGAAGCTCAATAATATACACCCTGAGAAATCAAGTAGGAATGCATATTGGGGGAAAATGGCAGAATAAGCAGCTTCTGAGAGGCATTAAGGACAGACCCACAAAAAAGGCCTAATTGAGATGGGAACATAACGTGTCCTCTGAACACAATAGCTGCAACAGCTTTTGAGGACCAGCTAGTATGTCCAAACTCTAGCAAGCCATTAGCTGAAAGGACAAACACATGCATTTTTAATGTGCCTCATTTGGATTCTTCACATCCTGGCCAGCATTTCTGCCTCCCTGAAAATAGTTTATGAAGCTATTATGGTGTTTTGTTTAAGAACATCATTTATGCTTGAAGAGAACATTGTTCAGTACTTTTAAAGAGGTTGCAGGTAATGGAAGGAGTCCAAAGCGGGAACTTCAAAAAGTATGCAGATAACTGCATGATTCTTGCCTTGAAAAGTCTTTCATGACTCAGTTTGCAGCTGTGTGTGTACGTTGTGTTTATTTTTGCTGAATGCCTTTGTCATTGACATAATGTTATTTTAGTACACTTTGCAGTGGTGGGGGGGAAGAAGCACAACCCTCTTTTTACCATCTCTGAACATCTTTAGAAATGAGAAAATAGCAATCTCTGAATATATTCATAGTAGTATGACAAAATTCAGACCCTGCTGAAGTAAATAGAAATTTATAAATATTACAGTAGTATCAGGATTTGACTTTTAATTATCAGTACTTACAGTATGTTCACAGAATGCTCTCCCAGTGTATATTAGTAATTGCTTGCTGCCTTGAAAGTCTTTGTTCAGTTATATCTAGGAGAGAAGAGTTCCCTAGAGCAGCTGATATGCGATGATCTCTTTTATATAAGCTAACCAGTGTTGCCAAGGATTTCACTTATGCTGTCAGGTCATATTTTAAAAGGGATCAAAACCCAGTGTAATAATCATGTTAATATTTGAAGTTGAAATGGAGCTGAATGTATCTGAGAGTATTGGCCTGGGTTTGAGTTGCAAACTGTCTTGTGAATTTTATAGGTGAAACGAGTATCTTTGAAAACTAGTAAAACGAACATTCATTAAGGAGCAAAAATATCTGTACTGCCCAATTAAAAGTTTTTACTTAAGTGATTTTTTCCCAAATGAAGTTAATCTCAACAACCCTGAAAGATTCTTCACAAGTGAGAACATTATGTATAGTATTCAGTTTAATAATATTCTTATTTTTATAAAGGCAAGAGACATGAAATTCCACTCTGATAAAGTGAAAGGGAATCTCTTAAATGTTTTGTAGGAAACTGGGATTTTTTGCTTTTGGGCTTCATTTTGGGCTTCTTGAAAAGCAGAGGGAGGAGAGTGTTTGTTTTGTTTTGTTTTTTTAATACTTATATTTACTAGAATGTAAAAGAGAAACAGAAATCAAACTTGTCTGAAAGACAAAATATAAAATTACTTTTGATCTATTCTGATAACAGCTTTCTTTTCCAGGAAATTGAATGATGATTTTAAAAACATGGAATCAATGAAACCTAGACATATGTGGATAGCTGTATGTTCACTCAAATGATTCGAGTGGTTACTCAGGTGCTAAATGAAATGGAGAACATAAAATATTCCAGGCTGGAAGGTTAAAATCTGAATGAATCATGAGTTTCAACAGCATGAGAGCTCTAAAAATATCCAGATGTTTTATTCAGGTTCTGTTAAAAGGGTTTTAGGTGGAAAGTCACTTACTTTCTTGCCTTTGGTCCTTTCAAAGTAACCATGGACATACATGTAAACATACACCCTCATCACAAAGTAACATGATACTCAAACCAATAGAGTCTGTCTGAAGTACCTGTTCCAAATAAGGTCTTCCATTTTGGAGACCTGACTAACTGTGGAGACTTCCATTGTATAAGGTGTATTCGGATATGATGAGTTGGATATCTACTGTTGAAACTTTTGTTATTGCTTTGGGTTTTGTTTTTGCAAGAAGTACAGTAGTTGTGAGGGAACAGAGGAATAATGTTAAGGATCTCTGTTGGAAAGAGTTGACAGCCCCTGCAGTTTTATACTGAATATGAATTCACAAGCCCACTGCAGATGAGAAGATGCATTCAGTTGGATTATAAATAGACTGTAGTTAGCTTTGAAATGCATCCATTTTATTCTGAGCTTCTAGCAAAGTCCTACAGATATGCAGCTCCAGCGAGAGCTCTAAAGTTGGTAATAAAGAGAAAATGACAGGGGTTTTATTTGGAGTCTTCTGACAGCTGTGGAAGAAAAAGAAATCCATACATTGTTGTGGCTGTTTTGTTGGGGTTTTTTTTCCTACAAACAGTGAAGGAGCAGATAAAAAAACTTTCTGTTCTCAGGAAACAAGTCCTTGTTCTGAGAGAAATGTGCTCTGTGTGACTGGAAATGTATACGGTTCTTGAACCCTTTTCTTCACTCTGTCCTTTCTTATGCTCAGATGGAGTAATCCGATGTATGCTCCAGAAGAAGCCAGGTGCTGTTCTTTTCTTGCTGTCTAATGGACGTGGGACAGCAAGACCTATGCTTTTGCTCTTGCCAGCAGAGCACAAGATACAGACTCACAAGCTGGTACTCACTTGAACACGCTGTTCCGTACAGTGCTTTACGTGATGCCAGCAGTAAAGGCAGTGCTATGTGCTGCCCAGCCTGAATGAATAAGGTTTGTGTTGTAGAGGGTGACTAGGATGACTTGGGTCCAAGGGCTACAGGGTCCCTGTTTGACTAGAGTATCTGTGGAGTAGACTATTGCACAGTGTAGCCCTGTCCTGGGTGGAGCAGGAGCAGTGTACCATCCTAAAATGTATATAACAGCAAGCATGTTACTCTTTGCATATTAAGGGATAATTCTTTGTAGATCTCCCCTGGTTACCACCTGAGGCAGAACTACATTTCTTCAGACTCTTTTTAAGCATATATTTTAGTGACTGAATGAACAGCATGTTCTTCTAATACACATCTCAAACATGTGGGAAGTAATGAATTCAGATGGTCATTTTTAGCTTTTTAGAATGTGACTGAAATGGGCAATCTCTGTCCCATCACCAAACATGAGAGAGCAGCATCACACACACATTACCCTAAACAAAATTGGAGCACAGCCCTGTAGATTCTCCAAGTAATTTGATGTTGCATCAGGAGACAGATAGCAATAATAAACCAGTGGAGAGCTGAGATTCTTCAGCTTGTATTAGGAGCATGTTGGTCTCTTAATTGTCACCAGTTTTGGATTCTATCTAACCATAAGCTATTCTTAGAGGGGACATAAGGGTGAAAGGCAATGCAATTATTGCCTCCTAATATGGAGTGCAGAGGTCTTCAGCATACCCTTTTGTGCAATTTATCTTCTACACAGCAGCTATGATGGGTTTCCTCAACAGCCATATATGAGTGCTTGCACACTCTGGGATCTGTCTCTGCACAGAGATAAAATGAACACAATATACAGTTTGATATTGCAGATAGTTTGCCAACAGAACAGAGAAAGCATCAGTTTGTGCAAATCTGGTGACCGGCCTAGGTCCTTAAGCTACTGTTGAGGACTTCTAGGCAGTAGGTGAGCTGGTGTATTCCTAGGTTGACACTGCCTGACAAACTCTGGTTTTTATGGGCTTTCTGCAATGCTGATGTAGTCACATAGGCATAAAGTAAAAACAGGCTTATCTTTAATCTGCAAAAAGGAGACATTTGTGCTGTTCCTCCTAAGAATTTACATACTGGGTATCTGAGGCCAGGAGAGCTATTCACCCCTTGATACGATGTTTTATTATCACTTCTGTGCTGCTACTGGGTTTCCATCATAAAATAACTAGATAAACTACTTAATTTGCTGCACAAACCTCAAATTTTGCAGTTATCTTAGTACTTTTTGATGGAATTCTCAATCATAGTGCTGCATTCATGTTAGCTTTTGGGTTTAAAGGCATTTTTATTATTCCCAGTTCCTAAGAGCCCAATTAAGAGCTTGTCTTGGCAGCTTTCACTTGCAATCCTACTTGATAAGATGTCCTAGGACTGAGCCTGCCAGTTTTTGGATGGCCTGTATTTTTCATGGCAAGTGATTGCTTCCTGTCTTCTCTTGAGTTGGATGTGTGCATCTCATTGCTAGAAAGTGAACTAGTCCCTTCAAAAGACACTGCTGCATGTGGTGGTGGTGTTACAAGTTATGACCCATGTTAGGTCACTTGGCACTGTCCAGACTGGATAGAATATTTAGGCCGAGCCAGGTTTTAGCAGGGCAGAAAGAATTCTTATGGTCCCTGTTATGTGTCTCCAGTCAAGGAACTATCGTCATGTACATGGCTGCTGCTTCAGCAGAAATGTTGGGGTTGGTCCAACAGTTTGATCTACGTTTAACAGATTATTTTTGTTGTTGTTTTCATTCGTAGTAACTTTTGCATCAAGCGTCTGAAAGATGTGATAATTAAATAAATAAAACCAGCATTGTAATTGGAAAGGAAATTTTAAGTATCAGATTACTTTTGGCACTATTATAAATTACTTGGTCTTCATAGATTCCTTTTTGTTTGTTGAAAACAAACTGCAGGATTTGCAGTTCTCTGGGTCATAAAATCTCACATCACTATATGAATCCAATTATTAGACTTGTTAGAAGCAAACTAACATGAAGCATTCTAAATCTAATACTGAACAAAACCTGGCAATAATCATCTCTGTTCTTTCACCTCTTGCTACATTCTGCGCATTTTTCTTACTGTTTCTCAAGCTTCCAGGCACCATTTTCTTCCAAGAAGTCGGATCTCCATTCTTTCTGGGTGTTCATCAGTCTCTGTTTTGGTGCTTGTGTGTCTGCCTCTCTCATTCATAACAGATACCAGTGCTGGGAATTTTATAAGGCAATTGCAGTCATTGTAGGTGATGAAATGTTTTGGGGCAATATCAACTCTCTCATGCTAAAGCAAGAATATCGTGTTCAGTTTTCTTATTGCAAAACACTGAGAATTAAAACATACTATTGTTGCAAAATATTCTGCCAGTCTGTACACAAGGTCACATTATCTTGAGAAAATGCTTCTTGTGATTATTTCCCCAAATTAATAACCATTTTCTTTTTTCATACTCATTTTTCCAGTGTGACTATTCTAATGCCATTGTGCCACTACTGAGTGTAGTGCACATTTACATAACAGCCTCCCTTGTTGAGTTTATTTTGCTGGAAGTTAGATAAAAAAAATATTTTTTATATGTAAATTGAGCACACTTGGTCATTGAGATACAATAATCATAGAGCATAATGATAGCACTTTTATAGACACATTTCAAAGTACAAGTACACTTCATCTTTTTGACCCCTTTGTTCTAATGCTGGAAATAGATGTTAGCTGCTGAATGAGCTTCCATAATGTCACATGCAAAGTTTTTTACTCGAGGACCTAAGAATCTTATTCTATTGAACAAAAATAGTAACAATTCAGCAGGAGGACTTAGAGATGCTGTGACTCTACTTAGCATCTATCGTGTTATTTGTCTGTTATGCGTGTATATATGCATCTTTCTTACTCATGTACTATACTGAGTTTTATTTTAGTGGTGTCAATTCTCCAAGTATCTCTATTTAAAACTGAAAGACGTATCTCTGAAGAAGTTTTTTCTCTTTATTTTCAACCTCTGCTCACAAGAAAACTTCTCCACCCAGTCCAGCCTCCACTGAAGTAACTGAAATATGCAAAGCTCATATGTGTTTTTCTCTTAGGTCATAGATCTTCTTCTGTCCTGTTTTCCCACTTTTAAAGATGGCAGACTGAGATGCAGAGAAAAGTTAAGCTACTGGTCAACAAGGAAAAATACATAGTTACACTCCACTGAATTTTGTGTGGTAATATTGAATGATTTGACAGAGTTGTTATCCATTGGGTAGTCTAGGTATCATCAACAGCCTTTGATACAAGGGCTTTAATTGGGTTTTTCTCCTTTCTAGTCATTGACCAAAACATTTCCTCCAGAATATTGTTTATTCTTTCTTTGGCCTAGGCAAAGTGTAACAGCTTCAGCAAGAAGCCGAAGCCCTCCTGAAGTACCTGATGATAGCAACTCTTAAGTTCTCATATGCTTATATACTCATGAGCATGATTTTCTTTAAACATGTAAGTTGCTTAAAGTGAGATTTCAAGAAGGCTATTTCTGTAGTTTGTCCATTTTATACTGATTCTTGTTAATTTTCATCATCTCTTCTCTGCCTTTGCCTCATAACCTATTGTGATTCCTATCATTACTATGACTAGCCCAGGAAGGTATGTCTTCCCTGATTTCTTTCACGTGGTTTATGAGTTTGTAAAGACTGCCAGAGTTAAAATACAAGGCAAACAAGGGAAGTTATCTGATAGGATTCATGTGTGAAGAAAAAGCTAGGTTGTCCAATCCATTCACTAGTTCTTGCTTGTTTGTTCTCTAGTATCAGAGGATAATTCTATTGCCTGTTGTATTAATGTACAATAAAACTGGCTGTATTTATTCAAAACCAATTTTGATATTTTTAACCTATAATGCTTGTATATTATCAGCATTGAGTTGTCTGAGACTACAATAGGAATGCCTGACCAAAGCACTGAGGATGTGTTCAGGATTGTTCTTTATATTTTTATGTAATAGACAGAAAAAGGAAAAATGAGGAACAGTATAATTATCTGGAAAGTATAATTACAACATTATTTAGCTAGATAAATATTCTGCACTGGTTCTCAGAAAATAAACTTGGTCTACAGAACTTGTCTGTACAATTTGAGCTGGATCATCATGTTTTGTGTGGGTAGAATGTGGGACAAGTTTTACTTCAAAATGACTGAAATATTCTGAAGGCCATTTGTCAATTTTAGCAAAATGGAGATTTTGGCCTAAGGGGATGGCATGTAAGCAGCTCAGTCTGAGGTATCTAAAGTACTTACTACTAAACTGTAAGAAATCCTGAGTAGAGGTGGAGCAAAAAGTCTCCAGAACAGGTTTTCATTTGCCCTCTTGTTAGTTGCTATTGAGTCTTCATTTCCAGAAGACAATCTGTGCTCCTGTCTCATTTGTGAAGTGGCCCGTACAGCATTAATCTCCTTTGTGCTTTGCCACAGACTTGAGAAATATGCCCACCTGTAGACTAATTTGGGTACAAGCACTAAATCAGGGTGCTTACTGGGTTAAAGTCCAGGGTTCAGGGCCTGGGTCACTCTCAACCTATACGTCATTGCAGTTAGCCCGAAATATGGATGCTGCTGCCACAAAGAGCCCAGCTGGACTCCCTTACACATCTCAGCCAGAAAAGGCTGGTAGCTAGAAGGAGGATCTGATTTATGTTGGGAACCAAATTTTGTGTGGAGTCACTAAAGAAGAATAATGCAAAATCCTTCCCTCTCTCCACCCCCCACTGTGCTTTCTGTGAAGTTAAGAGCAATAAAACACTTTAAAGCTGTCCTCAGACACCCTCATTTGCCTCGCAAAGCTTTTATTGGTGAGTATTTGCTGGCTGATACTGTAGTTTTGCAGGCTGAGTTCAGTGTAGACTGAGTTCAGTAGACTGGACACCATCTTGCATATATGATACATCACCTTGATACTAGTCAGCCTGTCTCATAAGCTAAAGCGTTTTGCTGGTTGATTTCATAGTTCGTTAAAAGACTTGCATCTTCCTCCACCAGCTGAGTGGCAAAAATACAACTAGGTTGCAGAGACTATGCTACTAAGTAATTCTAGTCTAACTGGCCAGTGATAAAATCATTAACTGTGGCAGCACCATTATTAATGATGTCTCATTCATCTCATCCATGTTCCTTTACTTCAGCTGCTTTTTCTTCTGCACGTTATTTAATGCTATTTTAAATTATTCCCTAAAAAAAGGGGAATGGATTTAATTAATCTCCTTATAAAAAGCTCTGATGCTCTGTCTTCAAACAATTATGTCCTCAAAATTTAGACAGAAAATAAAACTGAATTATTCACTTATTTCCAAAAAGCATTCTTATGCAAGGCTTGATTTACCTTGATTAACATAGCAATTTACCACACATTTCAAAAGTCTTGCTAGTATTTTTCGTTCAAAATAGATATAGATACCTTAGAATTCCCTACCCTATTCCATCAACACTGTTCAGACTTCAAATGCTATTTAACTTTTTCAGGTACAATAAGATTTCATTTTAAATAGATTTTGATAATAATCAATGAAGTGATAAAGTGTTAGAGCTATATTTATTCTTTTCATTTTTTTCTCAACATTTCCTTGGCTAACCCCTTTAAAATGCATTTTTATCTAAGTAATGTGACTCTTATGAGGTAAATATCTTTTCTTCCTTTTCCCTGGAAGTGTTTAGGGGCAAACTCAAATGATGTATGCAAAATGTTGGCTTCATGATGTTAAAGCAGTCAATGCAAAAAACTGAAAATGCAAGTAACAATTTTGAGTAAGAATAAGGGGGTTTGGTTTTATTTTTTATTTTCTTGCAAAAAAGTCTCTAAAATAGCTTCCAGAGATCATAAAAATAAGTGTTGCTTATATAAAATTATCAAATTAAGTAGCAGACATTTTTTCCTTGTTTTTATTGATTCTACTTCTCCATATAGTGCTTATAAATGATTAAGTGGGAGCATGGTTACAGTGTTTTCCAGGGACCATGGCTGTAGTAAGTGCTGTTGCAGTGTAAGTCTACAGCACACTAACAGTTTTGGAAATTTCTTCTGCAAATATGTGCCCATTTTCCAGAACAAGCCTTTGACTGTCCCTGGAGGTTGTGCGAGGCACGCATGATACAATATTGCTCTGAGTCCAGCAAGGTGGTTTTTACACATTCTTGGGGAAGTAGTTTGTTGTGTCCTAGAGTTACCATCCTTTCTGAAGTTCTCCCTTTTACACTAAACAAACAAAAAGCTTGGTGAAAGCAGGTAAGCATGAACTGAAGAAAATGGTGCCAGCCAGTTAGAACATAACCATAGAAAGAGCAGCAGCAATTCCTCTGCCCCTACCTGCCCCCCACCCCCGAAGAGGAAAAAAAAAAAAAAAAAAAGGAAAACCAAAAGAACCAACCTGCTAACCAAACAAAAGTTCACTCAACAGTTAGAAGTTAATGCAAGTCAAATGTTCATTATGAGGTTTAAAAGCAACAAAAGAAAGAAGGGGAAACACCTGAAGTCTTATTTCCCAATATTTTCAATTTTGGTTTTGAGAGAGTATAGAGACATGTCTGTATTATAAACACAAACTATCATGACTCTTTGGTCGTTGGTTGGTCTTAGTTGTTCACCCATTTTCAAAGGCACCAGTCCTTCCAAAATGTATGTGACTGCCATACAAATGAGTTACCCTGCTAATCTGACAGGTAGGTAGATTTGATGCAATAAGGGCTCACTGTTTTTAGGACCATGTAGCGTTTCACTTGTTGAGTCGTGTCTGTACAATCCGGGGCAACAGTAATGATTAGGAGCTAAAAGAAGCCACTTGCTCTCTTTGCTTGCTCCCGTAGCATTAGTTTGTTTAATAATTGCTACTCTGCAAACATTCATAGGGGCAAAAAGGTGAGACTGACACAACAGCCCTGTTTCTGGACACTAGGTTTTGAAATTGAGCCCATTTAGAAAGCTGGAAATAAGGAAGGAAATGGCAGATACCATTTATCATAGTAATTTATCTTCTTTGTAGGGAAACATTTGACAATATGCTATATTAACGCAGGTTAATCTCCAAATACTGTATCACATTTTCTGGGGAGAATACAGTGACAACCAATGAAACAATTTCTGCAGGGATTAAAAATTGACTTAAGGTAGGAGTTGAAGCGCATCTCCTAGATGGTTGGATGTAAAAGTAAGGATGAGGCACTGAAACATGTAGATTGCCATAGGACAGTTGTTATATCAGCAGTAGAGTAACTTCAGCCTTATTTTTCTTAATGTTTACAGTGTTATGAACAGATTGTGTGAAGCAGAGCTCCGCTAAGTGTGTTAAGGCTGGATACAGAAATGTGCATTTAGTTCCTGTAGCGCTTTTGAGATTAAACAATTCTTTATAAAGTGCAAGACCCAGCCTGGCAGGGATGGCAGCTGGGTGCTTGTGGTAGTAGAAAGACCATGGCACTCTGGTGAGATCTGAAAGAGAAGCCAGAAGGAAGCCAGCATCCAACCAGGACATCACAGGAGAAAAATTAAAAGTTACTGCAGTTCACTATTTTTTGCTTAGGAAGGAAAATAAGACAAATGGAGATTCTGTAAGTAGCTGATGGACATTCATAGCTACAATGGTAATAATGGTCCAGTAGTTGAAAATTACGGGTAATGGACTGTTTCTTGGATCATTTTTTGTTCCTTCCTACTGCTGCATATAATGAACTTGATTTTTTCAGATTAGACATAAAAATATGTTTTAAAACTATCCAGAAACAGTACTGCCACTGGCATATTCAAAAATCTAGGTAGAATCAGAGATTTTGTGTTCATGTTTGTCTTTAAATGGTCTGTATTAAAATATGTAGATTTAATGACAGAGTATGAAACATCTTTTCATGGTACCTTTTCATAGACTGCAAGTGTCTTATGCAATTCCCAGTGGCTTCAGTGTATGCTGGGTCAGGCTCACAGTGAATAAACTTTGAAAAAGATCTATAAAAACAGTCAAACACATCTTTGTCCTTTTTAAAAAGGAAATAGAATAATTTTTTAAAAAGCTTTTTCTATATATTTCTGAATTTCTTGTTTAAGCCTCTCAGTTTTTGTTTGTTTTGTTTTGTTTTTTTACTTTAGTATTAAGCAAGCGTTAGCATACATTTATTTTTAATAACTTTTTAAAAAAAATCCCCGCAAGAATTGTTCCTTTGTCCTGTTTTTATTATATAGTGTGCTACTCCCACTTTAACTAATCTGATTTTATTGCTAAATTGAATGTTAAAAAAAAAGGTAGGTTTTTATGGTGCCATCCTGATTCATTAAACTGCATCTCATAGTTCACTGTCAATACAGAAAACTTAAAGCTGTTCCTGGGGTTATTCCGTCTTTTCACAGGCTCTTAAAATAGTCTATCTGCACTTAAGAGGTTTTCTTCTAGAGCTCACTCTGAGCCACCTGCCTAGGAGATAAAGTACATTTCCTTAGGCTTGAAGTCAGTTTCTGATAGACTGTAGCCAGACCCCATTTCTTATAATTTTTTCAACTTAATTTTTCCTGATGTTTCTCAATATCATGATTTTTCTCATTAACTTCTCTCCTAATGGTACCACACCACCTGAGGTTCTTCGACACTTCATTTCTACTTGGGCTGTGTATTCTGGTTCAGTGATGCAGGTTGATTCTCATTCATCACTAGCACAGTATTATACCTTCCTGAATAAATCCCCTACTTTCCTAATGTACCAAATTACTGAAACCAATTTTGGCCGCCTCTTCACATTTCTTAGACTGATCAGTGACTCTTGAAACCTCTCCTTAGCTTTACAGAGCAGCAGACCTCGCTGCCTGTCTTTTTATACATGAAAACTGGACTGAAAAGGAGCAACCCAGATGCCTAAACAGGGCATCAGAGTAATACACAACATGATATCCAAGACACTAGCAGAGGCTGTGGAGGTAGAATATGTGATTAATGGGAGACGCTTCTGGAGTAGCAGCTGGAGAACACACAGGATACTTTAAAGCACTGGATGTCTGCTTTTAGGCTCCGAAATCACACAGAATTACTGCTCTGAAAGAAATTGTTACCTCAGTTAAAAAAAAAAAAAAAAAAAAAAAGGTACTCAGTCCAAAATATGGTGGTAGTTGCAATGCCTTTTCTAACTGCAATGTATAAAGTTGCCAAAATGTATCAGTATGTGGTCAGGTCTTCTGAAAAATCACAAGAAATACTTTAAATATGACCAAAGAAAAGAAAGTAAGGCACAGGGTGTCTGTAAAGAGCCCATTAGTTCTAGCAAACATGGAAGAAAAACTTTTAACAGCAGTAATTGTTTCTGAATATGCTGTGGTCCTGCACTGGATGGTGGGGAAAAAAAAAAGTTTACTAAAATACACACACATACACACTTTAAGCCTTACTTTTTTTTCTCTTTACACTTTCTTCAGCCTAGGAGTAAAATAACACTGAACCATTCTTAGAGAATTTCATTTTCTGGTCTTTGTACTGCTGGACTATTTTAATTTCCTGATAGTACCAGAATATAGCCACTTTGAAATTTCAGGTTTTATTTTCTTGAAATTGTGAAAGCATTGTTTTGTAGAAACTAAGAGACATCCTTTTCCTCACAGAAGATCCTTATCTTGAAGGGGGAGGGGTGGGGAAATGAATATCCACTTGTATTAATGTTGGAAATAAAGTAAGGCTGAAGTATAATTTTCTTTCAGTGAAGCAATGAAAATGAGAAGGGATGCTTAAAAAGTGCTAATGAAGGACTCAATTATGAAGAAGCTGCAGAACTCAAAGAGCACCCAGGAAATTGCCACTTATTCATATTGTGGTGAAACACATTTGGTCCTATTGGGTAAAAATTTTTTCATGAGCCTAAGGCATCATTATTTCAACTATTGCATAGCCTTGACTCCCACACACAGCTGCACTGGTATTTGGATTTGGACGTGCAGGAATAACCATCACTGTGGTAAATATCTCCTCTTTACCCAGAATGGTTAAAAAGGGGAAGGGCAGAACCTGGTGTATCTTGGGAGTAAAGGAAGAGAAGTAGGAAAAGATTCCTTGAAGAGTCTGATGCACAGTGCCTTCCTTGCTCAAGGCTTTAAGAGTGCTGTCTAATCTTATGTGTTGTTTCATCTGCTCTGCTCGATGGGAGAGATTACACAAAAAAAAGTGAAGCATTATGCTGCTTTTAATAAGTTCTGTGTCAGTGAAGTGACATTTCTTTGTTGGAAAAAGCCCAGTAATAATGGCAATTATCTGACACCTCTGTACTAGTATTTTCACATCCTAGTTTGAAATAAAACAGCACTTAAAGGATAGAGCAACTAATGATAACTCTAGGTGTGTTCAGGGCATAGTCTCGATTAGAGCAGAGCTCTTGTCCTTTGTTTTTACTATGGTTCCAAGCAAAGACATCTGAAGAGATTTGGCTAATTTAATGAGTGTGGTGTTACCTCACACTCATCCCATTTAGGAAATAGATGAAGAGCTGTTTGCTGGTGGCTATGTTAATGACAAACACCAGCCCACAAAAGAAAGAAACATCTAAATTATTAACTGCCTGATCAGCAACTCAGTTGGGAATTTCGTTGGGTCATGAATGCTGGCAGGTTGTCAGGGAAACGGGAATAACTTAACCAACTGCTTAGGTCTGTTGAAAGATGAAACCTTTTTACATACTTTTGGTGGCTAATAGCTGAGCTGGATTTGCAAATGGTTGCTGAAATGGAATACACAGTAATGCTTTTGATTCAATATAGACAACTTAGACAATTTAGGTTTTAATTTAGGGTCTTGATATATGGGTTTCTATTTTGATTAATGAGAAACTCCTTGGGTTTTTGTCTTCCCCCTCCTTCCCCTTTTCCCTGCTCTAACCATTCACTAATACTATGTATGAAGAATCCTTTATCTTGGCAATTTGCAAGCAGTTAAATAGTGTTCTGAAGCTCACTTTAGTTTCCCAAATACAATGAGCCAAAATTCCAAGTGGTTCAGGTGCCACCATTTCTGCTTAGCATTTTATTTGAGGCTGGCTCCTTTGCCAACCATATGCCCTTCAGGACCAGCAATGGGTACTTATAATGGCTGAGGCAGTTTCCTTTCGTTCTGAATCATAAAACAACCACCTGGAAAGGCAAGTTGACATAGACAGGAGAAAAGTTGTGTTCAACTGGGAGTTAAAGTAAGGTTCAGTCTATGATTTGGAGAGGTGGGGAGCTGTTGTGGTTGGCAGGAGGGCTTTCCTGCCTGCATTGCCTGCAGTTAGACTGTAGTAAGTAGTGAAATGGAGTCTATGTCTCTGAAACTCTCAAAATTCTCTGTGACAAACTCATTAGAATTGATTGCAGGTCCACAGGGCTTGCATGTTCTCCTGAGCATTTGCTCATCTGGAAAACATCCTGCTGGGAGTGAGAAAGATAACTGTCATAAAAAGAATCTCTTCATTCCAAAAGTTTGTCTGCTAAAAGAATTGTTGCCTCTTCATCTATTTACTTCCTGGTTCTTAGCATGCAGCAAAAATAGGCAAAGGGTTTTCAGTCACTGAATCACAGAAGTAAGGGGTACCTGGTTACTGTAGGTAGCATCATTCATCTGACCCCTGCTTAGACACTTAGAGAGTAGACAGTATGTGATCATCAGTGACTATAATCAGTATTCAGCAAATATTAAAGGATCTATTCAGCAACTGTTCTCTTGAAGTTTTTGTGCTAAATAGGAGCAATCATGAGCCAATCATGCAATCATGCCACTGAACATTTACTGAGAAGACAGATATAATTCTCAAGTCTCCAAATGGTTTAGGTTTCCCAGGACAATCTGCAAGAAAAGCAACTGATGGGAAGCCTGGAATCAGAAGGCATGCAATAATCTTTGACTAGCAAAATATCAAAGATTAGCCTTTAAAGTATTGGCTGTCTTCAGGATTTCAGTTTAAACCATGTTACTGTTATGCATCACTCCTATGGTATCTGAAGCCAGCTTTTCCTGAATTGTCATCATTGTAGTTAGAATAACTATCAAAGTGATTTTTTCTCTTCCTCATTCTTTTATGAACTGTTGTACCAATCTGACATTCTCAGGGTGGATAGATGAAAACATGTGGGCAAAGTATGTACGCAGTGCTGATCTTTACCATTCAAATGTGCAATAGAGAAAATGATATATTACTGTTGTTAACTATTTATTCCAAGCAACCGCTCCTCTTTGCTCCCCCCTTTACAAGTTCCCATTCCTTTACAGTGCTTGAAATGGCATAGTTTACCATCAGCATAGTTCTGCTGTATTCCTAGGTCTGAATGCTGCCTTAACAATGGAGAACAACTCATCTTGGTTAACTCAGCTAGTTGTCTAGACCCACCTTCTACTTAATGGAGAGAAACAAGCACTTTGAGGAAGTGTTTTGCTCCATCCAGCCACATAAATACCTGCTTTTGGTGTGAGTCTGCTGACTTCATGGAAATGCGTATTTCCTCCTATTGACAAGAACTGGAGTCTGGACAATCAGCTCAGATATGGAGTGTTTATATCTGGGCAGATGAAATGCAACAAACTGACAAAGTGTACGTAAAATTATAGCTTGTATTTGGATATGAGAATAAACCATTTCTCAGTCAGGCTTTCTCAAATCCTAAAGCATTTCCCTCCTGGTTAGGAGGCATGAATAAAAATTATACTCCAGGTAGCAATCTAGTATTTTGCATGACAAAAAATTTTCCTTTGGCATGTATTGTGATATGTATATTACTGGATCTAGTTCCAGCTGGGTTTTTTTGTTTATACTACAAATGAAGTTATACTGTGTACGTTCACAAGAGAAAATGTCACTTTCTTGCCTACACTATCAGAATTTTCTCTTCTAGAAAAAAAATGTACTTCATCTCTTTTCTTTCTTAAATTCTTCCTTTTACCTGGGCTAGCAAAATAAAAAAAATTCTCCAGGTCCTCTTGATTATATTTTTGTTTGGTTCTTTTACAAGCAAACCTTTTACAAGTGTAACAACAGTAAAATAAACTCTTTACATTGCCTGTTAGTGAAACAGAGAAGCAAAACTATACCCCATAGTATTCAGCGTCATCAAATCCATTTCTTCTCTATTTCAAAGTAGTGGTTTTTTAACTGCTAATGAAAGCATTATAAAGATTGGCTTCTGAAGGGGAAAAAAGCTTTCATTTTTTTCCTTCTCATATTGTCTCTGCCATCCGGTTATGGTTCAGAAACACAACCATTTTGCTCTTCAGGACTAAATTCATTTGATGCACTATCAAAGTGCATTCAAATTATCAAAGTCTCATTCTTGCCCTAGAATATGGCATTGAAGTGAGAACACTGATCTGCTGGCATTTCATGGATACCTTGAAAATATCAAGCTAAGAAACTGCAGATGAAATTACTTGGTTTCTGGTTGTAAGTGATTATCTGTTTTCCCCTCCTACTATGTAATAAAGTATTATTTCCCTGTAGGTTGTTTGTTTTCCCTCTTACCATATAGTCAAAAGCTTCAATTTGTTATTCCCTATAGTGATCACTTAAACTGGGGGCACTGAAGCTTTCGCAGCTGAAGAACTGCTTTAATATCAAATATAGTTAGAGAAAGCTACAAAAGCCTTGCATACAATAGGGACTCAAAGAAGAATGCAAACATATCTATTAGTGAATTTTCATGAGGACTGTTATGGTAAATGAAGATCAGATTATCAAACGAGATTTGAATTTTTTTTCTAAGTTGTGCTATCACTGAAATATAGTATATGCCAGTCATACCAGTCAGTAACTCTGGTGACCTCTGCAACAAAGTCTGGATTAAAGAGAAGAGGAGCTAGACTACATATGTGTGTGAGAACAATGAGGTCATCAACATTTGATGTTCTAAAATCTTTATGATCATCTACCCCCTCAAGTTTTCCATGCTCTGCAGAGGTATTCCTCAACAACTAGTGTACTACTCCTTGCTACAGTAATACCTCCACAATATCATATGATAGTTCAGCTTGTCTCCAGTAGTGTCTGAATGGTAAAATGCTTTTGTTCTATGTAAATTAATGACTTGGATTACTTCAATGTCCTTCATATTTTGTTTCTAATACTCAATCGCTGTTACTAAAGAAGGCAGATCATTAAAAAGAGCAGGTTAAGTAAAAGAGAAAAATGCAGAAGTCGGTAATTAATAAGAATTAGTATTTTTCAGAAGCAGATAAACACCTACCAAGGATTGGGAACTTCAGAGATATCTAGGCAACTTAATGCCATTCATGTAGTCACTTGTAAAGCAGTCAAGTATTAGTGGTCTTGTGTCAGTTACTAATGTCTCTGAGCATGTTTCTCTTTCTCTGAACCTCTTGGTCGTTTCAGTTGGTTGGGACATGGGTCCAAAACCAGTGATATTTTCTACCTCTTTTTGACAAAAGTGGCTTACTGTCCATTGAGGGTGGTTTGTATCCCTTAGCAAAAAGGTTATTGTCATGTCAAGTTGTACCAGCTACTCAAGAGTAACTGGTAATAGAAAAAAATCTTTAAATAAAGAAAATCTTTAATAAGTTAAAAATCTTTTTATATGCATTATTAGACCTTCCTGGATGATGCTCCTGGAAGAATTTTCAGATTTCTGTCTTTGTTTTGCAGCAAATGTCTAGACAGAAAAGAGACTATGAAGTCTAAATTGATGGTTGGAGGTCTTGCAAGGTCATCATGAAAAGCCTCAGGTGTAATTAGCACAAGGATGCTTTGCATGGAGCATAAAGATCAAATACTAAGTCTGAAATTTGGGTGACAAAGATCAGGACATTGCAAAAATGAAGAGAGATAATAACAGAAAGGAATGTTTCCTGTTCTAGCATTTAATAAAGGGTTACGAGTGCTTACAATCCACCAAATTTTCTTAGAACAGGCA
The DNA here is from genome assembly GCF_047716275.1 of Strix uralensis. NCBI lineage: Eukaryota > Metazoa > Chordata > Aves > Strigiformes > Strigidae > Strix > Strix uralensis. Next base: position 59,189,813 of record NC_133974.1, read on the forward strand.
GTATCACTTTTCTAATTCTGAAAAAGGGAATGGTGCTATTAGTTCGCAGCTCAAAAGCTCAGCCATCAACAGCTGGAAGATTTCAAGGAAAGCAATGGTGTCTGGCAAATATTTGTACTAGAGGGACCATTGGTGCCTTGATCTGTGTGTGCTTACTTCATAAAAGGCTCCCAAGAGCTTTTCTTGTGCATGTAAAACTGCTGAAAATACTTTTATTTCTGTTTCATACTGCCTAGTCAAAATAGAGAAATAGGAGTTTTACCAGTTTTATGAGTTATAATTTCCATATTTATAGATTAAACTCAATAATTAGGTATTTATATCATCTACAGTAATTAATTTTGTCTGCCTAGTGTTGTAAAATATTCACACTTGATATGTTTAACATCTTTTTCTTATGACTAATTAGCAAAGAGACAATATTCACTTATTTCAGTTTTATGCAGGGAAGTGGCATTATGGTAAAATGGTCATTTATCATTAATACATGTAGTTGAGGAGGTTGTTTCTTCATTTTATAATCCTTTCAAATTACATATTACATTATATTAATAACATGTTACACTGGTATTTTTGCAGCTCTTTTTGTGCAGTTAGTAGTCATCCCAGTTTGCAGTCCTTATTCCACTTGATCTTTGGCATTCACTGAATGATTGCTGCCCTTACTGGAACTAATTTGAAGTTTCATTTGTTCTACTATGTTCAAGGATAAATGAGTGAATAAAACTCTGCTCTGATGGTTTTCAATACAGATACCTATAAAATTGTCATGTTCCTTGCTTCTATCAAACTTCGAAAGTCTTTATCTATGAGAGTTCCTTAGTTGCTATGTATGTCTAGGCTAATTGGAGGAATATTTTGGACTGTGGCCTGTAATTTAATTTGTTGACTTTTTTGCCACTTTGGGGGTTTTCTCACTTTCTTGTATTGAAAATATTATAGTGTATTTGTTAAAGCCTTTGAGAAAGCTTTTTGACTTCCAGTGAGAAAAATGATTTGTACTTTTGACTTAAGTGACTTTTTTCTGGTGCTTCATGTGCTTCCATTTTTTAAATTTTCTCTTTCAAGTTCTGAGAGTGTTCAGCAACCTTCAGAAACTGAGGATATATATCCTACTGAGCAGTTGTATTTGCTTTTAAATTCAAATAGTTTGGTTTCTTTCCACTAGGGTGTGATATATTTACATTCTGCTATCTTTAGAAAAGCTGTGGGCCTTCAGTTTGGCTCCAGTGCATGCAGACAGGCCTCTTCAGCATTTGAGAGGTACAGCCTCAGGATATCTGAGACCACCTCTGTAGGATATGGTATTCCTCCATATCTTCCTTTTCCTCTATAGAACCCCCTTCAGGAAGCTTCCTATACCTGTAATTAGCTAAATAATGACAAAGTGGAGTCAAAAAGTAACATACATGTTTTCCCATGCCACACAAAATGAAAATACTCTAATACTCTTTTAGAGCTTAGGGCCAGGTTTCATGGCCACACATATTAAAAAAGGCAAAGCACTGGCCTGTGGGCTTTCTCAGCTCAACAGAAAGCTAGGGTCAGTTCATGATGGTGGTTGGTAGCGGCGAGATATGGACTCATGGGAAATATACTACAGTGCTAATGGTTTATTGCAAGCTTGTCAGAAAGATTAAATAATATTGGCAACAAAATTCATTCTTTGGGTTGTGTCTGTTTGAACACTTATGTAATGAATCAATTTCCACTTTTTCTTATCATACATGTTTGCCCTTGTCTGAACAATCGCTGCAAACCTCAGGCACAAGAGCTTAATTCTTTACTGATAGAAAACAGGGATGGTAACCTAGTAACCTTTGTCTTGTTCAGAGGCTTAAAAATGAGGCTAAGTGGTTCTTTCATGGTGGTAGTGATTATAGTGTTTCAGCTTATTCTTTTTAAATTACATTTGACTCACTTTTAAAAAATCAGAATTGATATAATGCAGTTTTCAAAAGGACTAAACGAAGATCAGGGTTACTACAGCTAAATCCTTCCCCTTTTTGTCTGCTTCCCCTCCCCCCCCCCAATATGTAAGTAGTATGTAAAATTAACATGTCAGCATTGTCATGAAAATACAGTTTGTGTCTCTGTTTTGTCTGTCCATCTCATTGCAAATGTGATAAATGACGAAATCCAGCCAGGGAGTGCTCTCATTTCTATAGATATCTAGATGCAAACAGAGAACATGGAGTAATATTGTGGCTACTTCCTTAGATATTTAATCCTTTTACTTGTACAAGTAATTAATGGTTTTCTTGGAACTCTTTTGCATAGCCTGGAGTCTTAGTCAAATCTTATTCAAGGCAACAGGATGACTTTAATATATTTCAGTAGCTACACAATCTTTTCCCAGTATTACGTTTTGGAAGCATTCTAGCTTTTGTTGCTGATGAAATTTTCAATAGAAAAGCAAACTACAAATTCTGGCTGTTCCTTGTTTACCAAAAATGTTCTGCCAAAGGTGGAGTCCTATAGCAAGGCAATGCTTTTACAAAACATAATTAGAAAAAAATGCATCTTAGCATGCTTTTCTGAGAAAACATTTGTTTCTAGGGAGAGAGATTAAAATCTTTCAACAATTGTCTACACCTACACATTTTCTTGTGTCATGTTGGAGGAGCTGCTGAGAGACATGAAGGGAGCATGAGAATAGAAAAACTCATTTGAATACTTGAGTTTGGGGGTGGTTTTCCACTTGTTAGACATCAGACTTTTTTTTAAGATTAAATGTTTTTTCTTATTTACATTACTAAATGATTGAGCACATCCAGTGATGAATTAATAGTATAAATAGAAAGATTAATCTGTTAAGGTATAGCAACTTATTATTTATGCTTTGGAGTTGGTGCTCGTTTTATTTATGAGTGAAGACAAGAGATCTCTTCACTCATAAACAAGTTGCACTCTTGCAAGCAGAGATCATGAGTTATTTCCTAACAGGTATATAGAAGAATCACTTCATAAATTTAAGAAAATATTTTTTTTATTTAAGGCATATTTTGGCCACTCATGCGTTATCTATCTTATTTAGAAATGCTTAAAGGTGTCCTCTCCCCCCCTGCCCTAATATGTTAGTTATGTTAGAAATGTTACTATTGCAGTGTGGAAAGCACTATAAGATTAATAGATTTTCATTACAGTATAATTCTAAAAGTGATTAGAGAATTCTAAGGAAACTTTATAGCACAGTCAAAACAATAATTCTAATTTATATGTGTGCTTATAAACTTGCTGGGAAAAGTCTCTGCTCGTAGGTAAATAACTTGCTTTTTTAGGCTTGAATGAATAATAGAAGCTGCTGTGAGAGTGAATAAAATTAAACACATTCACTAATACATTGAAGATAGGGAGCAAAAATAATTCATCTGCTGTAGGTCATAAAGAAGATAACCATATGTGGAGAGGAGTAAGAATGCTAAGACCAGTAACCTGATTTTACTTGTGAGACAAGTAGTGTCATAAAACCTAGCAGAGCATAAGTGCATGGACACTAGAAGTATTCCGTTTAAACAGTGTGACGTTTCATTTATGGAGAGGACAAACCCTTAAGAATCTACTTGCCCTTTTCTCCTGCTAGAGCAAGACTGTGAAATCTTGATGAAACAATATTTTTGTAAAAAAATCCAACACTGAACCATGGTAATATGAATTACTACAAGATGGACCTAGTGATGTAACAGTAGTTCTACAAGATAAGAAATGCAAATTTATCTTGTATATAGTATACAAGGCTAGTACATTTTCCAGTAACTTTAGATTTTACTGATCTTATCCCCGTTTTGCTTATTTGTTTGGTGATAGTCCAGTCAATAATAAAGGAAAACAGATGATAGCTATTAGGCAGCCTGTGTGTCCTTAAAAAAAACAACAACAAAAAAACCCAAACAAAAAACCAAAACCAAACCACCAAACAAATAAAAAAACCCCCACCCCAAAACCACAAACAAGCATAAACCCCTCTAAATATTTTACACTTCATTTTTTACTGGAAATTATTATCTTATGATTCTTCAATACAGATTAGATATCTAACTTCACTGTAGATTTAATATCATCCTGGGCATTAAAAATCCTTTAGGAATGAAGGAAGACCAACTATAAAATCTGAATAAATAGTGAACCAGCAGCCTTACTTTCCAGGTCCTGCAGCGTTCTGAGTCCAAAACAAGTTCTGGCAAATAGCTGGGAAACACGCACACTTGAACGTGTTTTGGTGGGGGTTGAGTTTTTTGTTAATATATGTTTAATGATTACGTGGTCTGGGTAAGTATTTGTGACTTTAACAATTCTTAGGAAACCGAGATAACAGCAGTGATGAATATGCTTTGTGTAATTGTAAATCTGTTTGGGTCTAGGGAAAGAGAATATCAAGTTCTTTACGGGGAGGTACATCTTCTGCGTATATGTGATTATTTTTAAGAAGGAATCATTTAAATATTTATTAATTCATCAGAAGGAGAAAATAAAGGAAGTTATTTCTGTCAAAGGCATTGAAGATGGCTTAGTTTTGTGGGATTTTTCCTCATGTTCGAATCATGTTCAGAAGGGATGATGCTGGTTAGATTTATGGAAGCTCTAAAACAGAGATTTTATTTCCACATGTATATGTGGTGGAACTATAGGTTTTACTTTTTATTAATACATTGAATTTACTAGACTAAATGGAAATACAGCAATGACTTCTGGGTCATTAAGTAAAGAATACTAAATGTATAACAAATATATGCTGTTCTCTCCTCACTTCCCAAGCAGACAATTTCTGAGTGCCATCACCTTGACTGTCCCACAAGCATACCTGCTGTCATTCTTTGGAGTCTGCACGTGTAACATTCAGGTGAAAATCAACAACGATTTTTAAAATATTTTAAGTTAATTCTACACTTCAGTGGATGTGATAAAGGAGGTTTGTGTGCATATATGGAACAGCTGCTGAGTGGCCTTCTTGGGTATTAACACAGATAAATAATTTTAACTACAAGTAATCTAGCAAAGGTGTACAAAGAACACCGATAGAACACTTTGTATAGAGTAAGTTCAGTTTGTGCCTTAAGGTGTGTTTTGGGGTGAAAAGGCAGGGGGACTGTAAATGTAGAATAAGCCATTTGTACATGTTAGCAATTCATACAGAAAACATTTGTGGCTACTTTGTCGGACAGCTTTTGTTCCCAGGGTCCCTTGGCTTATTGCATTGCCTGAGGCTTATTCCACCCCGTGGTCAGGGTTGGGTGATGGTGCTGCTGACAACCTGGCAAAGCACATTTGTAGTCCCCTTGCCTTCACCTGGGGGAACCTGCCTTCTCCGGGTATTGTACTGTTACAGGTAGGACCTGTGGCTCGGTGTGTCGGGGTGAAAGAAAGATCAGAAAAATCCCGCTGCTTGTGACATTTTAATTTATTGGAGACAAAATAGAGTGCAGAGGTGGTTTTCCCCTTTTTCTTTCTGCTCGGTATGTGTTATGTCTAAAATAGGCAAATAATAACTGTATATCATTAATCATTAATAGACTAGTAGCAAAACACAGGATCAACTTAATACTTTTGGACATTGACGAGTGCACACTGCCACTTTAAATAATGGCATAAAAAGACATCATTGCTACCCAGTATGGATTTACCATAGTAAATGAGTTTGAGTTACTGTATATATTTTGCACTCCATACCCTGTTATCAATAACAGTCCTCAGGCCTCACAAAGGGCAACACAAGCAGGAAAAGAATAATTGCCATTCTGCATGGAGCCAGTTTATTGATGAGGTGGACAGAAGTAATATTTTTAGCCTGCTGGGTGTCCATCTGTAAGCAGTTTCCTGGAGCTGCCACTTCTCCTTTCTCTGGAAACTGTTATGGCTTTGTCTGCCCAAGGAAAATAATGAGATCCATCTATCAAACAGAGAACAAACAATAAACTCTATACCTTCCAATTAATTTGTTTTTCACCTCTGTTTACCAATGTGCATGCAGTTAACTATCCATCATATTATATGCATGTAAAGAAGTACATTTTTCAAAAGGTTGAATCTATTAACCCTTTTGCTAGCAAAATATATCTGCATGCCCTCCAGCTAAACAGGAGGCTTGGAAAAAAAATCAATCCTTTTGAAGTGCCAGAACCTAGCAACATAGTGTGCTGTAAAATCATATAATCCAATCTTAAGTCTGTATCCTCTGTTATGTTAATAACTTACAGTCCATAAAAAAATCTTTTCATGGAACAAAAAAGATATGCATTTCAGTCTGGCCCAAAATCTGCAGTAATGAGTTATTTCAGGATGTAGTATGTCTACATTACATGTAGCAATCCCTCAGGAAATGTGTTGAGCTGGTACTTGAAGCTGAAGTGGCTTCTCACCACGTTATGATAATTTACTTCTTTGTCCTAACTGTACTTCCCACTCTTAGGTAGGTTTCCACTGTTCTTGCACAGGGATTTTCAAAGAATGTGGGAATGGCCATACCAGATGCTGACCAAGCTATATAGTCCTTTTGGCCATTGATATGCTAATGTAAGAGCTTGTGGGTTTTCTTTTTTCAGAGCATTGGTCTTTTATGCGGTTTTGCTTTTGTGTCTACAGTCTCGCCATTTGTATAGTTAAGAAGCACTCGAATCTAGGTATTATTGATCTGCTTAAACAGATTTGCGTGCTATTTCCATGTGTAAAACATGCAAGTTCAATTTTTCAGGACACAGATGGTATATGAAAAAAACTTAAGCCAACTAGACAGAAACATTAAAAATCTGGCTGTCTACCACCACACATACACAAAAATAACCCCACCCAACTGAGGAAATCGGCTCCTAGGAATCAACTTGTTCCTAATATTTCATTAGCTTTTAATGCCTGAAAGGCTCAACCACTGAAGATGATTCAAAACAGTACAGTCAGCCTTCTCAGAATAAGTCTGGGGAGGGGCCTAGCACTAGAAAAGGAGTGATGCTTTAGATCTTGGAAATCTGGCTGGCTGACTATGAATAATGTTGTATGAACAGCTCAAGCACTGTATCATTGCCATTAGCCCCCCTGAAATATAGTAAAATTCCACTGGGGAAGAGCTTGCTTGCTCTTTAAAAAGGAGAGGAATCTGTTATGAAGGAAAAGGTTAAAAGACTTCAGAACTGGAGTGTAACAAAAGGAAAACAAGATGAGAAAGAGATAAAGCCAAGAAGAAAATGTCTTCCTATGTATTTCTCTGTAAATCAAATCAATTTCTAGCTGCCCTAAGTTAGACAATTGGTAGATGACATTTTATGCAGATGAATCAACGTGTTCCCAATTATAGTTGTATATACAATATCCAACACGCAGTCAGCATTTTAACTAGTATTTTTTAGCAAGCTGCTCTGAGCTCACCCACAAATATGTCAGAGAGAAGTCTGTACATTTTGAGTAAGTGTGAATTAGAGAGGCAGATGTATAACCTGGGAAGACTTCCAGATTAATCTTTCTTAAAAATGGATGTGTTCAGCATTGGCTACACTGATCAGGATTATTCTTTGTGCCACAAGCCATCATCAGCATGATGATAATTCAGAAATAAGCCCAGGCTCACTAACACATCATGTGTTTGGTCCTGGCCTCTGCCATAGGAATTAGTAAGTCTTAAAGGAAGGAATTTCTGATCTGGTGCTCTCCTGTTATTTCTGTCTTGATATTAGGCGGCCAAATACTTAGTATAAATTGGCACAGCTCCATTCAATTTAATGCTTAGCTAATGATCTACATAAAAAAACAACAACAAAAAAAGCAGAGCACATTTATTAATCATGAATTTCTTATTAAACATCTGAAATTATGAAAAGTTCTCCTGCACATCCCTGCATTTTTGGCTTTTGTCCTCCTATCTGGTTGTATGATTGTGGTTTTAACTTCTAGTCTTTATTACTTATGCGTTGTTCATTGCTGCTACTGTGCCTCTCTCTCTGAAGCAGCAACAGCAATGTATTTAAAGCTGCTACACAGTCCTGCAACCCAGTGTAGTTCATTTAGTCTGAATTTCAACACAATTCCTTTAAGAAGCCATCCATTTTCAGGTGCTTTTCAGTAGGATCACCCTTATTTCAGTACAGCTGGAATTGTTTGATAATGTTGACATATATATACCACATCACTATGATATCTCACATACACTGCAATGTATCCATACCACAGGGGTTTTAAACATGCATTGCTATTCTTTTAGTAACATCTCCCTGGATAAAGGCTGCTAATAACACAAAGTGCATGATTACTCTAGACTGACAAAAGTCTGTTAAGCTCAACAAGACTGCTGTGGAAGAATGTGTTTTCAAGCAATAGGTTTGGAGATTCCAAGTACTCCGGTCCTAATGTTTCAGTATCAAATGGCGGGGATATAATTTACTGAACTTACTTATATAAATTTATTTAAAGTGTGAGTTTTTATAAAACAATGTCTAGAAGGTAAATGTTGATGAGACTTTTGCCCATACAGGGGACTACAGCTGAATTAGATAAATCTTATTGAAAATCTTGTTCAAAAGAAAAGGATTTGAAGACCTGATTGTCAGCTGAAAAAACTTTGAAGAGCTTTGCTGAAGTCCACAGAAGATACATGAATATATACTTTCCCAGAGTATGGCCTACATTTTATAAGGGCTCAGAATATGACATGGTGAAATGAGAAGAATTTGGCTTAAGATATTTCTATAAGATCAGTCTGTTTCATATGGTCAGACTCCTTAAAGCCAAGGTATTTAACAATCTGATGCTCTCACTATTTATAGTTCACTTCAGACCATAGGCCATCAAGTAATGACAAGCGGTTTTTCCTGAGTTACTCTGAACTAACTTTTGTTGCCAAGATATTAAAGGTTTTTTGGCACTTGATGAAATTTTACTCATGATGTTTTATATCCATTACTCAAGAGGCTGACTAAACTTGCATGCATCTACTGTTGAGATGCAAGATTGATAACACTAGATATGTGTTGCTACAAGTAAAAGAATATTTAATGTAAGTAGTTTTTTAAATTGAAGATAATTTAAAGACATAGTGCTAAATAGGGCAGAAGTGCTGCACCACTGCCTAGAGACAGTATGTAAAAAGCACAGTATTTGTGTAAGGGTTGTCTGAGGAGAGAAATGCATTATTCTGAGTAATGTAGGCTCATTTCTACAAGATTATTATGGTAAAGCCTTTGCAGAGATTTTTAATGTGTCATGTACTTTCCAAAAGAAGGCTTAGTATGATAGATTGGAATAGCTTGGTTTCTCCAGGTATTGTAATATTATGTAGTGGGATTTTTTCCAAGTGCTTCAAATATTTCATAATTGAATAATATGAATGATTAAACTTCTGCGATGTAAATGGTAAAAGGCAGGTTTCCAAGCAGAACACAGACCCTTCAACCTCTGCAGGAGATAAGCCACCTGGCCTCAGTCCACTGAAGCACTTAAATATGTATGCAGCTTTAAACACCTAGCAGACATATCATCTCATATTTTAGGTATCAAATCACTTGCATCAGGGAGACTACTTGGGTACTTAAGTTTATTAACATGCTTAAGGTGTTTGCTAGATTGGCTCGGGTTTAAGGAACTAAGCCCAAAAAAGTGCTTTCTTTAGAGAGAGTGTTCTGCACTGTGGGAGGGAGACATGTCCATGTCTTGGATCACTTTGTCTCCAGAATGAAGTAGAAACTTTCTGTGCTGAAACTACAGCAAGAAGTTCTGTAGGAAAAACAGGTCAAAAATTGAAAAATGGATGCACCTGCTGTTCCTATTTTAATTTGATCCTTGTATGACTTTAATTGGTTGTTCTAAAGGATACCTTAAAAATGTGTTATGAATGATGCTTAAGAATATCTATCCACCGCTGCATGATTAATACATTTCTAAACTAGAAGATTAGATGTGGTGCCCAGTGTGCGATGGACTGTGAATTGTTGAGAGAGAGCCTTTGAATGCTAAAAATGCAAAAAAGCGCATAATTTGTTATGAAGAATATTCAGATCTGTTTCAGATAATATCATGGTATATTAAGAAAAAAATAGAAGTACAGCCATCTTGGGTTACTGATTCTTTCTTTTCAAGTTTGTTTCTTGGAAATAAAAAATAGATTGTTCAATGAAAATGGAATCTGATTCTGATCTCCTTTTTACTGATGCTAATTGCAATGTTTCACTTAAAGTGGGGACTGTCAAGAGGCGGTGGACAGTCATGGCCCACAGCATATTGGCAGGAAACTGGGGGAATCCAGCAAAGGACAAAATAATCAGATGAAAAGTTTTGGTCAGCGGAGAAAAGCTTTCAGCATTTTGTAAGAAGATTCAGATCTGGAGAAAGTATAACTAGTAGGAGAGGGAAACCAGGAGTTCAGGCATCAGATAAGATGGCACAAGGCAGGCTTTGCAAGATGGAAGAAAAATCATCAGATGCATAGGAGAAAGTGCTATGTCTTTTTATTCTTTTATAGCATTTTGACTTTCCATGTAGGTTGATACAAATATTTCTGGGAAACAAAATCCAGAGTAGACACTACTTGTAAAGATAAAAAATTACTTTAAGCCTGTTACCCTGGTACTATGTATATGACTTAATTCCTTTACTGACCTGTAAGTGTTGTTACAAGCCTGCATAGGTATACTTATGTTTTTACATCTTAAATCTTTTTCTAAACCAGAAAGAAAATCATAATGTGCAAGTGTTAACTAATATAACTTTGTCATGCAGGCAAGCTCTGGTTAAACTTTATAGTAGATGCTAAAGTGACACAGTGGGACAGGTTTTGTAGCTGTAATTTCATCACCATTTAAGCAGTAGAGGTTATTTTCAAGTCAGTCCAAACTGATACAGCACCGTTAGCTCATTCTATGTGAAAGTCACAGAAGAGATCATGATCTTTAGCAGACAAATGGAAAAGAAGAGGGCATAAGCACACAGACAAAACATGTATTTCTTTAAGGACATTAGAAGCAGGAAGGCAAGAAGTTCTGGCTAACAGCTCTGCAGTGTCCTTACTTTTCTTGTGCATTATACTTTAGAGTAGACAAATCGTTGATCTGGCTCAGTCTTCACCACAAGATGGTGAACAGACATGCTTGCTGTTAGGTTTTTCAATTAGTACAAGTGAGGAACAAATGGACAGTGAAGTCTTAAAAAGAGATGTTAAACAGTTCAGTTTAAGGTTGTAGCTTACTGGTGATGATTCAACAGTGTTTCAAAGGAGTTTGGTGCAAGGAATGAAGTAGGTAAGATGCTATAAAAATCAACCCCTGCTGGCAGTCTTCTGCCTTGCTTAAATGGTCAGAAGATGCCACATGTTGCACATATTTTTTTTAAAAAAGAAAGATACTCACAGTTCGTCTAGGAGTTAGGCTAATTTAAGCCTTACCTCAGTGCTTCTGAAAGTGTCAGGTGGGGAAAAAAACAAACATTATTTTAATAGGAGGAGTGTTAAGTTCTTTAGTAATGGAACTATGATGTATAAAACTTATACTGTTCAGATGAATTTAAGGCAAGTATGTTTATGCAAGGTGCATTAAAAAAATATGTGATGTGAGTATGATCAACACTTACTGCAATAATTTCTGGCAAGGAGAGCAGAACAAAACCAATTCTGAACTTAAAGTTACAAACACAAATGCATAACTTCCTGTGAGGGAGATCCGGTCTAGTTTTCGCAGCTGTTGTCCACAAATGTTAAAATAAACAATGCTTGGTTTACATGCATAATATTTGTGTTCTTGAAAGACTTTAGAAATCAAACTTTTCCTTCAGAGGTGTTAAGCTTGCCTGCTTGGTTAACAGAAGCCAATGCCCCAGCTATTCCCACCAGGACTCAGGCTCCTGCTATTTACCTCATAAGGTAATTAGAGTTTCTCATGTTTACATCTGAGACCTCAGACACATAAATGAATTTATCCTTGCAACATCCCTGTTGAGATCTGGTGATCCAGACCTGAGCTTACCCCCAAATCATTGTACATGTTGATCTGCAGGAGCCCTGAGAGATTAATCCTCCCTTCCTGTGAGGAGGAACCATACTGCTTCTCTTCCCTGTCAGGCTTTATGCATGAGAAATAGGGCAAATTTTACCCATAGGGTTTGCCTTTTTACTTTTTAGAAAAATAAGTTGAAAACTTGTTACTGAGCATATTTTAAAGTCATCCTGGTATCCTTCATCTGAGGTATATTTTTCCTGTACAAAGCAAGTGGTAATAAAAATTTCACTTTGAAAGAATGCTATAGATGTGAAATGGTGCCAATAATTTCAGTGTTGTGTTACAGGGGGTTGAAAAAAGAAATAAGATACTCAAAGCAATTAACAAACATCAGATTTCCATTCTAGATGCTGAATGTGATTAGAAACTGTAAATGAATAATGCTTCATTCCAACTGTTCTGAGAGCAGGTTTTCATGCACCATAGCCATACTAAGCATAGCTGTACTTCTATTTATTCGCACAGCCCATCAAAATACCATTTTGATTAATGGACTTTACTCTGTTAGAGAATTGCAGAGTTATAAACTATGGGTCTTTTTATTATAACAGAGCAGACTAAATCTGTGATATATGGTAAAAGTTGTAGAGATGCTGTTTGAATCAAAAAGTCTTTGGACAAAATTCATATTAAGCTTCTATTTAGCAATAATGTTCCAAAGTGCATTTTGGTTCTTTGTTTCATGGAATAGACAGTTTTTATGTGTATAGTCTGCAGTAGTAATTGCACTAGGAGCTAAAGTTTATTGCTTTCCAATTCTCCAGCATAGTATGTTTTCACTCATTTAAAAGTTGGTGGGTTTTTAATATTAATTCCAAACCCTACTCAAGTAAAAAAGAAAATTCTCTGGCAATTTTTTTTCATGGTGAAGACTCTCTGGCTTTACTGCCAGTACACTGAAGGAGCTGTTTTTGTTGGGCAAGTGAGGAATGTAGCAGTCTTATAAAAACAAATCATGGACAAGCTCTTGGCATTGCCTGAGATATCTCAGATTTTAGTGCTAATCTTATGGGAACCCTTTTCAGTTAATCACTAGTCACACCCTAGTGATAAAGTCATTGTAATTCTTTGTGGTGCTTTCTTTCGCATTGATTATGTGACACTTAAAACTATCAAAAACTATATTCCTATTTAAAATAGTGCTGTCAATTTGGAGATGGGAATTAAAGGTCTTCAAAAAAATTTTTCCCCATGTACTTTTTATGTTAATTGTGTAAAAGAGCATTTGTCTGAACGTGCTTCTAGGGCTTTAATCATTCATGTGCTTGCTCGGAAGCAGCAGCTTCTCACTTGATCGTGTATTATCCAAGTGACATTAAGTAATTTCCATATTAACTTTTTCATTTGCTTACAATAGTTTTATGAATGCTGTTGTGTTGATTCTCCCCCACACTGTCCTTTTTCTTCCCCCGATCCTTTCTTTCTTTATGCACAGGGTTTAGCTGAGAGCCTGACTCCTAACACACTTTTTGTGCTGCTCCAGAAAAAAAGTTAGGGCTTCCCTTGTCATCTAAGCTAAAGTTTTATGTCATTAACTGCTTCTGCTCACTGATAGATGAGCGAGCAGAGTATTGAAACTGCTTGGGATATCTGCGTCCCTTTATGCTTTGTGCTAGTTCTTGATTCTCCATTGCATTGTTCCTTTTGTCATTTGTTGTATCACTGCCAATGGGAAAGCTCTACCATTCCAACTGGAAAAAGTTTTTCAGTTGTGTAAAGTCATAGCACAAGGGGAGTAAAGCTCATCAAGTCAATCATTCTGTCCCTGGAAAGCATCTTACTTGCAAGATCTTAAAAGCCTCAGATGATGGAGACTATATAACATTTGCAGGCAATCTGTTACAGTACTTCAGTGTGTTCTTCAGTAGGACATGCACCTATATACATGTGTATGATCATATGTCCAGGCAACTTAAAACCCTCACAGAAATTAAAGGCCCCCTTGCTACTTCTCCTGTCCACAGTGGACTCAGAGAACAATTAATTCTCTTTCTTGCAGCAGCCTTTTACATGTTTTAATCTGTTGTTATATCTCCAATAGATATCTTATGAACTGGGCAGCCCCTCTTCTTTGTATCATTTCATCACAAAGATAGAAGCATCGGAGCATAACAGAGTTTTATGTTTCAAATTCTGTTGTTTTTTTAAAATTTTTTTGTCTTTTTACAAAAAAAGCCCCACATCAGTCACCAAAAGAGTGCTTTTTTTTTTTTTTTCTCTGATCTCTTTTTGTCTGCATTTTATTTCTGTTACCAACATTACTCTGTGCAGTTTTGGGGACTACTTTTAATTAACTACTGCTTCATCGAGGGTGAAGGCCCACATACATTGTGCTTTTGTGGACAGACATCACAATGGAAGCTTGTGTTTTAATTTCTCTGCAATAACACAGCTTTGCTAGGAAACAAGGTGGTTAGGTGTTGATTATATAATCTCAGATACATCTTCACATTCTGAATTATTTTAGTACTGTTTCTCTAAAAGCAGTGCTACATTACAATAATTTGGTATAAAACATTGACAATAATTGTAAAATTTGACTTTAGAAGTTACAGTGTACAGGTTAATCTGATCAAAGCTCTTGTGGTTTTTTTTAAGAGATTCTACTTGACTTGGCTATGGTAATTATTTACAAACCAATTATTCTCTGCTAAAATTCTGTTTCTTGGCATCTATTCATACATACACACATACAATATGGTGTATATTTCTTCATTTTTGTACTGAGTTGGACATTTAGTCAGTTTGAAGTGAGAGAAACCTATTTGCTCCTTTCTCCAGAAGTTAGTTGTAATGTTAAATGTAGATCCTCGTCCTGGCAGTGTCTTGAGCTGGTGTGGCAGATGAAGCACCAGGCATTTTCTGGATGCAGATTTCTGAGCTCATTCACAGCACCTTGTTTCTTTGTCAAGCCCCTGCTCCTCCTGGGGTGCAGTGACTCCCCCGTGCCCGGGATCAGAGTTGACAGCCCTGGGCAGAGGGATGAGGTATATCTGGGGCTGGAGAGCCGGGTCTGCGAGGTGGAGGAACAGAGTGCACACACACATCGCTCCTGTGTTCATACACCTCAGCACCCACCTCTCCCCAGATGACATCCTTTCATTGCATGAAGAATTATTCTTCAGAGGCTTGCCTTTCTTCTGCTAATCAACAGAGCTGATGTTATATTCTCTCCTTTTTGCTTTTATCATCATCCACTTGGCTTATTTTCCTCTAGCATCAAACTCTCTCTAGCTTTAATTCATCTCTCACACAGATAAGTCAAAAGCTGCAATTATTTACAGTGTGTGAGGAGGAGGCAGGAAGCACATTAATTTATAAATCATTTTAAATTTACTATTCATAAAAGGTGGCGTGTGGCCTCCATCCGCTCAACTTAGCCAGAAAACAATAGACCTGTTTAGTCAGAGAAGTAGTGCCAACTATTCCTGTCTCCTACAGCAGCCTTGTTCTGCAGGGACCACTTTGAAAGATGAGAGGTCTGCCTTTCCCTGATCCTGCACAGTTTGTGTCTTTGCTGCTGGAAAAGTCGATATCCCTTCTAGTTCTAATGCTGAGACTTCTTCCCTGTTAGGGGACTGGGTTGTGGCTGTTGGCTTGTTTTGCCTAGATCGGAGAACTGCTTCAGCGTTGCTTTAAGAGTGGTAGTCTGGGGCATGGTGGCCAGGAGACAGACATTGGAATATTCTGTACAGGGTATTAAGGTTGCCAGAGGTTATTCAGTTGGAACTGTGGGGA